>NC_143249.1:48020000-48645000 GCF_984573655.1 Nuphar pumila | reverse complement strand
GTAGGGACCAAAGATTCTAACCCCATACCAGGATCCCATCTCAGACCCATGCATCCTTTATCCAAAGCCTACTAGGATAAGCCTAAAAAACAGAGTTGATTAACCTTTTAAAAAAGATTACTAAGAGTGTCTTGATAGCGTAAAACTCTATGAACTTACCTACTTATTCTGAAATTTGTTACCTACCTAATTCATGATGCCAAGTCGAGGTGTTCTCTTAAAGGTCTTAAAGATCGATAGAAAAAAAAAAACAAGCTCATTGAGTAAGGCCTTCAGACATGGATCGATGCCTTGGGCTCTGTTTGGCATGAGAGTTGGTCAAACTATTCTCATGGTGGATGTTTTGTGAGAAAATGAGATTGAGAAGGTACTTTATGGAACTGAGAAAAGAGACAAGGGACAGTCACCCCCCTTTGTGTTTGCACTAAAAACAGAATTTAATAGCTGCCACCTTTGTCAATTCTAAGTATTAATGGCTTTCATTTTCCTAATACCAGTTCCCAATCTGAGTCTTAAATAGGGATTCAACTGCACTAGCTCAAGGGCTTGCTAAAGAATTGGATGGACTGAGTATACCCCCTAAAGAATTGGATGGACTGCCTAGCAGCCTTTGCCATATCTTGAGTATACCCCCTAAAATTATAGAACGACTTCTTTCGATTATTATACCTCTTGATTTACAACACATAGTTCCAAATCTTGTTCTCTGAAATATGTTTAAAAAAAATGTGTTTTACTAGAGAAAATATAAGTATATATATATGCAAATAATTCAAAATATATAAAAAAAAGTGTTTTCATCTCATTAATATTTAGATAAAAAAAGTTTTTTTTTCAAATGGGTGATATATTTTTTTGTGTAATTTTCAAAATATCAGCTATATTTGTGACTATCAGTTACACCAACACATAATTTGTTAGGCTAATGCAACAATTGACTAAAACTCAAGGATCTCATATTCCCATCATTAAACGGTGTTTACAGAATTTAACAAATCAAAAGAAACTGTTACTTTGGGTGATATATGCATAGAAATTCGGCCGAGATGATTTTGTTCAAGCCTCTCTCTCTCTCTCTCTCTCTCTCTCTCTCTCTCTCTCTCTCTCTCTCTCTCTCTCTCTCGTGTTCCTGAGATTCAAAGGACTAACTTTTGACTTTGTGAATGTATTGTTGGGTAGTATGGCAGTTACTTTTGGGTTCATTAAGAGGTTATCATGTTGCTCCTAAAAATCTGGCCATCATGCCTTCATTTATTTAGTGTGAATGACAATGAGGCCCTCTTCTGATTGGGCTGACTCCAACAATCATCCATCGGTATCCATCTCTTAGATGAAGGGTACCAAGAAGGAGGGGGCCTACAGTGTGACTAAGTTGCAGCCCTTTTGGATAATATAATTCTTTAGTCAGGGGACGTCATGGGGCTCATGCTATGGAATCCTTAATTGATAAAAAAAAAGTCCCCAGATAAGTCTCGTAGTGTCCCTTCAGCATAGGGTTTAAAAAGAACTTAGAGAAGGGAAAGCTATGGAATCCTTCGTGTCGTGTCTTATAGTATACTATTTTTAATAGAAAATTGTCCAAAAATGGCGTGTCTCATGTCTTTTTACCCATGTCCTTGTGACATAGCTTTCGAGTGCTTTTAATAATGTCTATATTTTTTTAATGATGAGGAACCCTCACCGGGAACCTGTTTGTACCCCGGGTAGGATCACCGATACTCAAGCCCTTACGAAGCCAGGCAGTTAAAGGCACCCACACATCTGATAGGAGTCGAACCTAAGACGAAGAGGTCAGCATCGTCTCCTTAGGCCCACTGCCACTTGCGTCCTAAATTCCAATTACAAACTCAAAAGCTTTATAGCACACATTCAATTTGAACTACTGAAAATACCCTATCAAATTAATAATAAGTGGGGAAACCCCAACCCCTGTGACTAGCGACGGCAAATGAACCCACCAGCTCGTGGCTCAGCTTTGATTTGCTAGTCAAGGGCTCCTGAAGACTCTTAAAATAGGTTTGATTATTTCTTTTGGTAGGCAAGATGGGAAATAACCTTTGTGCCATTCGAACCCGAGACCCATAAGCCAAGATAGTGCCACCTGATTATCCTACTCTCTCATTCGAGCTTTGCCTGTGTGGATATTATTTTCCAACATGGACAAGGGTGCTTGTCTCTGCACGTGCATGTACCAAATAGTAGAAATCAGCTTTTGAATTGCGTTTTTCTCGATAAAAAGTACAATTTTATGACCCAAGAAAATATTATAAATTGTAAACCATTGGTTTTTGAAACCAAATAAAAACATGCCTATGTGTGGTAAACAGGATTCAAAAGCTGATTTCTGCTAAGAAAAATATTCAGATCACATCTACAAGGTTGGTTTCATGAAATACAACTAAAAAATGAAAAAAAAGAGGCACTTGTAGCTCATGTGGCTATTGTCAAATGTTACCCCATTTCCTTGTACCCAACCGCAGAGATATATCTATAGTATCCATTGGTTGGTTTAATCGTTGTAGGTCTACATTCTGGCCCATTTTGACTAGCTTAGCCTTTCATATTGGTTTGCACAAGACCAAACCCATCTCTTAAGCTTAACCTTAGGCCCCAAAGCTAGGGATGTAAACAGGTTGGATTTGGTTCGGGTTTAGGCATTACCAAGTTTAACTTAATCAGGTTTGGATATAATTAGCTAAAACCAAACCCAGAACCGACTAGCTTAAAACCCATCATTTACATTTAATCAGTTCGGGTTTTAATTGGGATATGGGTCTTTTCGGATTTGGGTTCGGGTTTGATTGCAAAACTCAATACCAAACCCGATTATTAATCAATTCTGAAGTTTCCTACCAAATCCGAGTAAATAGGTTTGGTTCCGATTTCCAAACCAAACCTGTTCTGTTTATATCCCTACCCAAAACCCTTGTCTACCTTGGAACCATGCAGAAGCCAATATAAGAGTAGGACTCAGACCTTGAAACTGGCTCTAGGTGATCATGCATATATTTAGGGTTTATTTCATATTAAAATATGCATGATTTCATGAGAAAACGTATTAAAAACCCAATTTTATGCTAGTTTTGAGTAAATGTGTTAAAATGATTACAAAATAGAAAATACTTGAAAATTAGTTTTATTTTGCAATTTAGTGTATATTTTAGTGATTGTCATTAATACAGTAGTTTTAGTTTTTGAAATAATAAAAAAATTAGAGTTAAAATATAGTTAGTTTAGATTTTTGAAATACATAGTCAAAATGAGGTGTTTTGTAAATAACTTTTTATAGGAGAGGTTTCAAAATGGAATTTTTTAAAAAAGAGGACTTATGAAAAATATTCAAAATTTATAAATATGCTACGTAGGGTTTGAGCTGACCGTCTTCTCCCTTGCAAAGCCTCTCTCTTCTTCCCCTTCCTCTCCACCTCTTCCTCTTCTTCTTCTCCTTCTCCCTCTTTTTCTCCTCTTTTCTCTTCCCTCTTTTCGGTGGAGTGTAATCCGGCGGTGGCTCAAGAAGGAGGATCCCACATCTCTTCTCAACCAAATCAAGAGTAAGAAATCATTTTCTTCCTCTTCTTCTTCACCTCTTCTTCTTCTTCTTCTTCTTCTTCTTCTTCTTCTCCTCCTCCTTCTTTCTCTTCTCCTTTTCTTCTTCTTTCTCTTTTCCTTTTCTTCTATTTTTCTTCTTCTTTTTCTTTTTCTGTCTGATTTCTTGAAATTAGTAGATAGAATGTATGATTTCAATTCCATTTTGCATTTTGAATTCATCAAATGTAAGCATTAGCATTAGCATTCTGAATTTTTTTGCATATTTTCTTTTCATTAAAATCGTGATTCAGATTAGTTCAATAGCTATAAAACAATAAATATTGTTTCATAGATTCATTTTATGCATAATTTTTGTTTCATTTTTGTTTTTCTGTTTGTTTGTTAGATTTTCATACAACATTGCAATGTGCGTATAGTGAAAAATCTGAAGTTCGGTTTACTTCAATATGAAATCTGGTTTACTTTGATCTAAAATCCATCATTACTTTGATCTGAAATTTGTCACTGGATTTCAGCACATTTCTACAGAAACATGATCGATCATCTAGATCGATTCTCATTTTTTTTCTGGTGATGACTGTTTTCAAAGCTTATCGAATTGATCTCCAGCATTGATCGGAGGTCAGGAGTGAAATCTGGCTGGTGTTCTTTTGCCTGAACTCTCTGGATCTGCCGTAGATTGTCGTGAAACCTGAATCCTCTAGATCTGTCGTAAATAGCCTGTCGAAATCTTAATCTGACATTCATCTGCCAAAATCTTGCAGCTATTGGAGGCATCTGAATCACGGCATCACCGTGCTTGAATTCTATTGATGATTGTTAATGTCTGATTGCTGATCTTCGACGTTGTTGTTTGAATTCATCGTATCTGATTGAGTTCCGGCCTGTGTTTGAACTCTGATCTGTATTTAAACTCCGGTGTAACTGTTTGAAATCGTTTGATGTTTGAAATTTTGGTTGATTTATGGCCTATTGTTTACTATTTCTGGTGAATATTGATTCGATCAGATGTCTGAATCCAAGATGAATGTCGAGGGCTATTGATTTTTGAATCACTGTTTACCGTATTTTCCGGTGAGAGTGTTACTGTTTGACTGTTGTTCTCCGACGAGAGCTGAGTTCCAGAATTGCTTGTACCTGATTTTCGATGAATAGAACTGAGTTAATCAAAGTTTTTCTGCTCTCTGTTGATCAAAGTTAATCAAAATTAATCAGTAAATATTTGATCAGAGTTAATCAAAGTTAATCGAAGAAAGAGTTAATCACAAAAATTAAGTATTGGGTCTTTGTTGTTGATTGAGTGTTGATTTGCTGAATACAAGAGAATTGAGTGATACAAAGAATAGGATTTCAAAGTTGCTGAATATTTCTGTTTGAAATTGATGCATTGTCCATTGAAGTTGCGTAACAGTTTAATCAAACTTGTGTAACACTGAACTTGATGCATGATTGTTACTTGTTTACTACCGATTTTATGAGGTTTCTTACTAACTTTTTGATGCAATGTTGTCAGTTAAGTAAATTGTTAGTTGTTAATTAAGTAAATTGTTAGTTGATTGGTATAGTTAAAAGATTAGTTAGTTGTTAGTTAAGCGATTAGTTAGCTGTTAGTCAAGTGATTAAATTAGCTCTTAGATGCTTTATAATTAGATGACTTAGTTACTTAGTAGTTAGATTTAATTAACATCTTTGTAATTAGATGACTTTATTATTTTGATATTAGATTTAATTAGTGCTTCGTTATTAGGTACTTAATTAATTTGAAATAATTAGCATTGTTAATTAGGTGATTAGTAATACTACTTTACAATCATTCATGTTAGTAGCTAGTAAATAGTTTGCATACATTCACATTATATAGTTTTACTTGTCATTTAGATTTCATTTAAATTTGTCATTTCATTTCTTTCACATTATCTTTCATTGTTTTAGCATTTAATTAATATATTTTGCACAATGTAGTTTCTATTAGTATCTTGTGTTGCTCGTGTTCTTTTGAATTGTGCAGGATAGCACAGAGTGGAGCAGAAGCGAGCAAGTGACACAGAGGCGCAAACATATAAGACTTTTGCTTTTCTTTTAGAATTTAGGAATTTAAATTTGGGTTGTAATAAAACCATTTTAAGCCCTTTGCATAGAGTATTCATTGGATGTAATAGTTAATTAGATTTACTTTCCTTGTACTTTTTACCACTTGGGAAGGAATGCAATGCGAATTCCTCAAAAAGTACTTCCCAATTGGTTAGACAAATCAGTTTCGCAAAGCTATAACCAGTTTTTGTCATATTGAGGGAGAACAATTTTACGAAACTTGGGAGAGGATGAGAGATCTTCTCCGCAAGTGTCCTAACTACCAGGTGCCCCGTTGGCAACTGGTGCAGTATTTTTATGATGGCCTGACCGAGAAGGACAATCAGATGGTTGATTCATCATGTGGGGGCATTTTCATGCTCAAGAGTGAGGACAAGGCTTGGTCTTTATTTGAGACCTTGAGTGTGAATGTGATGTATCATGCCTTATCTTTACGGGTCGATAGGGCTACACATGTGTCTAGTGGTCCAAGGAAAGTAGGGATTTCTGAAGTAGTGTTCGAGTTAGATTTGCGTACCAAAGTTGACCAGTTGACTAGGAAGTTAGATCAATATGTAGTCAATTCTTCGCGAAGTCCAGTAGGAAGAGTGTGTGAGCTATGCGCTAGCTCTGCACACTGTGTTTCTGAGTGTCTGACAGCACCGCTATATCCTAAATTCGTTCAGGAGCAGGTGAATGTTGCCCAAGGTTTTGTTAGGCTCATACATGATTCATTTGAACCCTCATATAACCCAGGTTGGCGAAACCACCCCATCAGCCCATCCCATCAGCTCTCCCAGACACAGCATAGACAGAGTAACCCTTCACATGGTTACTCATGTTTCATATTTTCACAGGTCCACCCCCAGTATAGTTTGTCTTCTCCTCAGAAGCCCACATCGAGCACATTATTTCAAGATAAGATGTTAGAGGCCTTTTCTGACATTAAGGCAACTCTTTGTTCCCACACGCAATCAATAGCCAAGCTAGAGACTCAAATGGGATAGTTAGCTCAGGCCTTCAATAGGAAAAAATAGGGGCACCTATCTAGTCAGTCTGTTGTCATACCCAAGGGAGAGGATTCCATGTCATTTGGTTTGCATCCCACTAATTTACACCCTGCGCAGGTCAAATCAGTTACATCTCTTCTGCATGGGAAGGCATGTCACCCCATTCAAGAATCGACTCATGCGCCCAATATCATACCCACTGACGAGTCAATCTCATCTATTAGGCCTCAGGATTAGGGGCAAGGTCCACAGTTTCTACAATCTTCATATATTCATAGAGCCCTAGTCTCTCAGGCATTAGGATCATCAATTGCTTTTAGCAAGCAAGAGGTGCATATGCGAAAGATGCTTGACCTAGTCAAGCACGATCATGGTCACCACTTGTTTGATGTTTCATATATCGATAGTCGATTGGTCCTAGACTCTCCATTTAAGAGTAGTCTCCCAGAGGAGACTAATCTTTGTCCTTTTTGTAGCGAGAGTCATGATACCACTTTTAGGGGTCGAGTGGGCGGGAACACAGTGCGCAGTATCACAGATGACACTCTTTTTCTCAAAGAGCCTGATTGAGCTTGACTTCATGTCTATTGATCTCATGGACGATGAAGGAGTTTTTCCAGAGATCTGTCTGGCTGGGAACATGAAACTTAGCACTTTATGCGAGGCAGCCCATGTGTTGTATATTACTAGATTTTCTTTTAGGAGTTGTAGATTTTCTTAGGTTTTTGTTTTTCATTTCATTCACGAGTTTTCATGTCATGTCATGTCATGTCATGTATACATTTCATTCATTGCATGTGCATTTATATTTCATGTCAGGTTGTTTATACTCTTTTCTCTCATTTATTGTGTCTTATGTGCATTCACATAGTTTCATATAAGCATGGGGGAGTGTCACTGGGACAGTGTCATTCAAGCATGGGGGAGGGTGTAGTTTGCACACCTTGATATTTCTGTCTATGTATTTGCACTTGTTTACATATTCTTTCATGAAAAGTAGGTTTTTAAAGAAAGAGTTTAAACTTATATGAATGTTATTTCAAATCTGATATTTTTAGAAGATTTTAAGCCACACGAAAAAAAATTCTGACATATATCTAAAAATTATGGTTGTTTATGTGGATTTCAAAAAAATGATGATAGATACATGTTAGAGTTTATTTGGAATCACAAATATGAATATGCACAGTTTTGTTTTTGAAAAACTAAGCAAATGAACAAAAGCGCAAAAATGAGCTCAAAAGTAAAAGAGCATGTGTTAGGTTGTTTAGATAATTTCACAATCTCTAGTAGATGGGATTTAGACGTAAGTTGAAGTGTTTGAGTTCCATTTCGAAAAGGAGAATGAAAAACTTCGTGATCCCTAGTAGCTGAAAACAGACACAAGCTGAAGTGTTTGGGTCTCATGTCGAAAAGGTAAATGAAGGAAGTCACTTTTATGTCTTAGTTCATATCTTGTGATATACATTGAAAAAGTATAAAAGATATTGACATTGCACAGGGCATAAAAGCAGACCATACGCAAGCATAAAAAATAAAAATAAGTGTGCAAAAAGAAAAAACATGAAAAATTGAAAATCAAGAAAAGAGCTTGAAAAGAAAGAAAAGTTCAATGCTTAGAAAGGTGATTGGAAAATTTTGTGCAGAAAATATATAAGTGAGGATGAATAAATAATAACTTGTTTTCATTGGATTTTCTAAGAATAAAACATAAATAATTGTAATATTTAGAAAAGTGAAAGAAATTCATTTTCTGTGGTGGTATATAAAAGACTCTAATATGTTGTGATTTTGTGAATAACAGGAAATATTTGTGAAAACAAAGTCTTTAACTACCTACTCTTTGTGAAGATGTGTGATATTTTGCATACATGACAGAGATGTTTGTGGGTAGCATCACTGCAAAACCTTACGAGACCGTACTTGTCCACTGGAGTAACCCAGGGGTTGAAAGGGCTCGTTGCATGTGCTAAATGCAACCGTGATTCCTACGAAAGTGAGTTAGTGATAGTTTGATTTCTTGCAATTTTCTAGTTTTCTCTAAGACTAGCAAAACATAAGCATAAGGGTATTTGATCATGTATATATTTAGGGTTTATTTCATATTAAAATATGCATAATTTCATCAGAAAACATATTAAAAACTCAATTTTATGCTAGTTTCGAGTAAATGTGTTAAAATAATTAAAAAATAGAAAATGCTTGAAAATTAACTTTATTTTGCAATTTAGTAAATATTTTTAGTGATTGTCATTAATATAATAGTTTTAGTGTTTGAAATAATAAAAAAATTAGAGTTAAAATAGAGTTAGTTTAGATTTTTGAAAAACATAGTCAAAATGGGGTGTTTTGTAAATAACTTTTTGTAGGAGAGGTTTCAAAATGGATTTTTTTTTAAAAAAGGACTTATAAAAAATGTTCAAAATTTATAAATATGCTACATAGGGTTTGATCTTACCGTCTTCACCCTTGCAAAGCTCCTCTCTTCTTCCCCTTCCTCTCCACCTCTTCCTCTTCTTCTTCTCCTTCTCCCTCTTTTTCTCATCTTTTCTCTTCCCTCTTTTCGGTGGAGTGTAATCCAATGGCAGTGCAAGAAGGAGAATTTCACCTCTCTTCTCAACCAAATCAAGAGTAAGAAATCCTTTTCTTCCTCCTCTTCTTCTTCCTTCTTCTTCTCCTTCTTTCACTTCTCCTTTTCTTCCATTTTTCTTTTTCTTTTTCTTTTTCTGTCTGATTTTCTGAAATTAGTAGATAGAATGTATGATTTCAATTCCATTTTGAATTCATCAAATGTAAGCATTAGCATTAGCATTCTGAATTTTTCTACATATTTTCTTTTAATTAAAATCATGATTCAGATTAGTTTAATAGCTATAAAATAGTAAATATTGTTTCATAGATTCATTTTATGCATAATTTCTGTTTCATTTTTTTTCTGTTTGCTTGTTTGTTTTTTAGATTTTCATACAGCATTGCAATGTGCGTATAGTGAAAATCTGAAATCCGGTTTACTTCGATCTAAAATCCGGTTTACTTTGATCTGAAATCCATCGTTACTTTGATCTGAAATTTCTCGCCGGGTTTCAACACATTTCTACATAAACTTGATCGATCATCTGGATCGATTCTCATTTTTTTTTTGGGGGGGTGACTGTTTTTAAAGCTTATTGAATTGATCTCCAACATTGATCAGAGGTCTGGAGTGAAATCAGGTTGGTGTTCTTCTGCCTGAACTCTCTGGATCTGTCGTAGATTGTCATGAAACCTGAATCCTCTGGATCTGCCATAAATAGCCTGTTGGAATCTTAATTTGGCGTTCATCTGTCGGAATCCTGCAACTATTGGAGGCATCTGAATCATGGCATCATCGTGCTTGAATTCTATTGATGATTGTTAATGTCTGATTGATAATCTTCGGCGTTGATGTTTGAATCCAGCGTATCTGTTTGAGCTCTGCCCTGTGTTTGAACTCTGACCTGTATTTGAACTCCGGTGTAACTGTTTAAAATCGTTTGCTGTTTGAAATTTCGGTTGATTTTTGGCCTGGTGTTTACTATTTTTGATGAATACTGATTCGATCAAATGTCTGAATCCGAGATGAATGTCGAGGGCTATTGATTTTTGAATCACTGTTTACCGCATTTTCCGGCGAGAGTGTTACTGTTTGATTGTTGATCTCCTGCGAGAGCTGAGTTCCGGAATTGCTTGTACCTGACTTTCAGTGAATGGAACTGAGTTAATCAAAGTTTTTCTATTCTCTGTTGATCGAAGTTAATCAAAATTAATCAGTAAGTATTTGATCAGAGTTAATCAAAGTTAATCGAAGAAAGAGTTAATCACAAAAATTAAGTATCGGATCTTTGTTGTTGATTGAGTGTTGATTTGCTGAATACAAGAGAATTGAGTGATACAAAGAATAGGATTTCAAAGTTGCTGAATTTTTCTGTTTGAAATTGATGCATTGTCCACTGAACTTGCGTAACAGTTTAATCAAACTTGTGTAACACTGAACTTGATGCATGATTGTTACTTGTTTACTACCGATTTTTTGAGGTTTCTTACTAACTTTTTGATGCAATGTTGTTAGTTAAGTAAATTGTTAGTTGTTAATTAAGTAAATTGTTAGTTGATTGGTATAGTTAAGTGATTAGTTAGTTGTTAGTTAAGCGATTAGTTAGTTGTTAGTCAAGTGATTAAATTAGCTCTTAGTTGCTTTATAATTAGATGACTTAGTTACTTAGTAGTTAGATTTAATTAACATCTTTGTAATTAGATGACTTTATTATTTTGATATTAGATTTAATTAGTGCTTCGTTATTAGGTACTTAGTTGATTTGAAATAATTAGCATTGTTAATTAGGTGATTAGTAATACTACTTTACAATCATTCATGTTAGTAGCTAGTAATTAGTTTGCATACATTTGCATTATATAGTTTTACTTGTCATTTAGATTTCATTTAAATTTGTCATTTCATTTCTTTCATATTATCTTTCATTGTTTTAGCATTTAATTAATATATTTTTGCATAATGTAGTTTCTATTAGTATCTTGTGCTGCTCGTGTTTTTTTGAATTGTGCAGGATAGCACAGAGTGGAGCAGAAGCGAGCAAGTGACACAGAGGCACAGGCATAGAAGACTTTTGCTTTTCTTTTAGAATTTAGGAATTTAAATTTGGGTTGTAATAAAACCATTTAAAGCCCTCTTCATGGAGTATTCATTGGATGTAATAGTTAATTAAATTTACTTTCCTCATACTTTTTCATTTTGGCAATAAAGAGTAGTTTAGTTGCTTGTTTGAATATAAAGTATTCCCATTCTCTGAGTTCCACCCGGTCTCTACCACGAGTGAGAACCGGTTTTTATTATTTAATGTCTGGTTTTCACATTACTTTCATTTAAAAATCTTTTCAAAACTACAATTTCATAAAAAAGACATCACTATGCACGAGGTAGGTTTTTTTATATATTTTTATTATTTTATTTTGTTTCCTTGTTGTATTCCACTAAATAGGTGTTATCTTTGATTTTCCCCATGAGCACCAATAATGTTATGCAGCATCACAACTTGGTCATTGGATAAAATCAAAATTCGAATATTGAACCCCTGCCCAACCTCGAAAACCTAATAAGGTTCAAATCTTGTTGAGGTTATCCCTTTTGGTTAGGGCTGCAAATGGATAGGATGTGGTCGGATATCCAACCCAAGTCTGCCATGTTATTTTTTAATATGAATCCTTCAAGTGAAATCCCAATGTGTATTCAAATTGGATCCACATCTATTTAATTGGACTATTGTCAGATTTCGGTTGGATTTGAATCAACATTTTATGTCAGATATGAAGTTGATCCCATTGCAGTTTTTCACATGTAAATAGCTTGTTCCATTCTATTTTTTTCGGATCCAGTAGTACCATATGTATTTTGGATTCGGATACAATATTACCTCCTCTGATTTGGATCTAGAACCAGATCTATTATTTAAATTTTGGATTCAGATTCAGATCTAGCAAGATCCAACCCATTTGAACCCATACTTTTTGTAGACAAATAAGCAGCTCTGGTTAGTAGGCCTTGGATTATTGCAAATTTTGTAAGCAAAAGAAGGTTTTTTTGGGTTGGACTCCGCACACCAAGCTAGGTAGGGTCAGCTTAAGGCTTTCAAGTTAGAGGAGGTCAAGAGTTTCATATTGGGATTGTGCATCCTTTGTTGCAAGGCCTAAGAGCCAACTATGAAACTACCCCCGGTGGGTAGGGTGGAGTGCTTGTGGAGTTATACACTTTGGATACCAACTTAGATACATAGTCAACATCACGCCTCTTCGCTCGTAACACCTCAATATTTTTAACTCAAAAAATTTTAGTAATTTTTTTTAATCAGCCAAAACATTTTTCAACATCTCGGATCAAAAACCTTGTGCAAGTTACAAGTCAATCAATCACACTAGTATTGGATTTTTATAAAAAAAATGTATTAATTTAAACTTTCATTGTAGCACATAGAGTATTGTTCAATAGGAAAATAACCAATACTAAAGTTTGTAAAACAAAATAACAGAAGTTTCAAAATTCAATCTTTAGGAAAGGAAAATGGTTTGGCTTCCTGAATACGCCACAACTTCTCGTCATCATCCTAGTAATTCATTTGATGCCTGTAATTTTGTAGGGGGTTAATAACAATACCCCCGTAGAAATACAATGATATAGTACATGTATATGAAAGCAAACATATGAGAAACATCATTTCTCAAAATATCAAGGCATTGATAAATCACAGAACCACTAAAAAACTCAATTCAATACTTATGCATGATCAAGTATGTTACGACT
Source organism: Nuphar pumila (assembly GCF_984573655.1). Taxonomy (NCBI): domain Eukaryota; kingdom Viridiplantae; phylum Streptophyta; class Magnoliopsida; order Nymphaeales; family Nymphaeaceae; genus Nuphar; species Nuphar pumila. The sequence continues at coordinate 48,632,040 of NC_143249.1, read as the reverse complement.
TACCAATGCAGTAGAGTATGACATGAGTGGCTTAAAATTCTTTCATTTAGGTGATCTTTCTTAAATGATACATACTATGCTTTGACAGAATGGGAATATACTTTTGTTCCTCTTGTTAACAATCTTTGTGGGTACGACAGACAAAATTTGGATTGGAGACATGACCAAAGGGTATATTCAAGCAATTTGTGTCTTATTACCTTGGTCTTTCACACCCTTTCTGACCCTAGGTGAGGGAAAAAACTTATTGAGAGAGAAATCCCAACACCCTCAACCTGATATACTAGTCTTTTTCTTCAGCAAAAGCCTTATTCACTACCACCCTGCGGTACCAGTGGTAGCTATCCCCTATCTCTGTGGTTGGGAAAGCATCACTTCATGCTTTATAATACCCCATGGAGCCAATTGTACCGCTTACTCTCTCATTGTAAGCAACAGGAGAACTAACATTCACTTTCTTAATTAGTTAATTCTCATAACATACGTACTTAAACATTACTTTCAAACTTTTCAATGGCCTCCATAGGGCACAAGTATGCATGATTTTCTTTTAACTTGTCATAAAGTCATTGGCCACCACTTTGGGGCACAATTACATTTCATAGGTTCTGAGCACATATGGCATTTCTCATTGTTACGACAATGAAGCCATACATGATACTTCAAGTACAAGGTTTTGATGATGAGCAAGTAGAATCAACTGCATTTCAGCTAAGGCTATGAAGAAATTGAAGAATCCAGTGAAGAATCCTTGAAGACTAGTGTGTAAAAGTTTAATTCATTAAAAGTCTTAGATTCTTGTAAGAGCCTTACTTAAAGTGCATAATTAGGTTGCATTTCACCTTAAAAGTCTTTAGAAAAACTTTTCTAAAAGAAACTCTTTTGAAAATCTTTTTAGAAAACTCTTTTCTTAAATTTTCATGTTTATTAGTCGACCAATAGACTTATCAGTCGACTAATCCTTTCGCACCATATTTTCTAAAAAGTCATTCGTGTCAAATTAGTCGACCGAAGGTTTTATTAGTCGATTGGACAGAATGTCTGTTTTCTGGAAAATTAGCAGCAGTCGACTAATGGTTTTTCAGTCGACTGAACAGAACATGTGTTTTCTGAAAAAAAAAAAAATTAACAGCAGTCGACTAATGCTTTTTATCAGTCGACCGAACAGAATGTTTGTTTTTCAGAAGTTTTTAGCAGCAGTCGACTAAAAGGTTTTTCAGTCTACTGATGATATTATCAGTCGACTAACTTTTCTTAAGTTGACTAAGTTTCAAAAGTTCAGATTTTCAAACGGCTCGATTAACAGATCAGTCGACCGACGATAACTGTCAGTCTACTAATAACTAACTATTAGTCGACTAACTGATGTTTCAGTCGACTAATTTTGCCGTTTTCCTGAAACTTCAAAAAGGCGTGTCTTTTCATTTTTCAAACGTTTTGATTGTTCAAAATGGACAGTTTTGACACCCTTTCATACTCTCAACGTATGGAATCTTTTAACTATAAATATGAGTGCATTCTACACTAAAAAACAATCAAATTCAATAGAATTATATTGAATTACTTCTTGCTTTTCACTCTTATTCAGTCAAGTATTGATTTTCTCACTCACGTGATATTTTCACTTCAGTTTTTCACTCAAATCACTTTGAGAGATAGTGAATTCGTGAGTAGAGTGTTTTAATAACCTCAAAAGTCAATTGCATCTCATTTGCATTCAAAAGGAAGGCTCATAGGTTGTATTGTAAGTTGTTATTTCTTTTCTGTAAAAAGAAGGACTCCTTGGTGTAAAGGAGTTATTTGCTTTCAGTAGTATTGTTACTGAAAGTGGGACCGGTTATGGTCTGTGTGATCTTGTAGTTTACAAGATTGATAGTGGAAAATCTCAAGCGGGTTTTGCTTGGGGACTGGATGTAGGTCGGGTTTGACCGAACCAGGATAAAATCTTGTGTTCTTTGTGTGTTTGCTTTGAGATTTGCAAAATCATTCAATATTCCGCAGAAAGTTTTAAAAGCACTATTCACCCCCCCTCTAGTGCTCGTTGCCTCGATCCTAGTGCACTTTCACTAATTGCCTTGTGAGTCCATTTCAATATTATGCCCAAAGTGTTTTTATCGCTCTTTCATTTGTCATGCCATACGCATCACAAAAATAACTTTTCTTATTTGAATAAGCACAATACCCTGTAAGGCATAATATTTGTTTCATATTCGTTAAATCACATTTATGACATGTCTTAAAATCCATACAAGCTATGGTAAAAATGCATATCATATATGCGAAGCTAACATAATCATTAATCTTTTACTTAATGAAAATATGCAGCTTTAAATCACTTAGGCAAAACAAATGTTACTAAATTTCATCAAAACTTACAACATAAAAAAAAATCCAAATTAAGCCAGGATTATTTTCTAAGCCCACTTACTTAATTAACATATCATATATAATTTAATTTACTGACTTATCATATCATTTTTCATAAACTTGTACTTTGAATCAAAGATTAAAAAGCGTGAAGTCATACATAGAAATCATTTTTCACAATAAAACAAATCTCGCTTGTAGGTCACTACGTAGATCATAAAACCCTTATATCGTTAAATATATATATTTTTTATAAAATCCCTTGAGCGATGTCATAGACTTAAAATGAACATTAAACCCAATCTGATTTTGCTAGAACTTTATTTTAACCTTCAGCCACGAGTTGCATCATACATCATTTTTTTTATAAACCTAATTTAATAAAAAATGTTATCTTAATCATAGTCACATTTTGCATAATTTTTTTTTCTAAAACCAAGCCAACATCAGCTGGACTATTCGAGAAAATGCAAATTATACCTATATCACCAATCTCATTTTTTTAGAAAATAAATGATGTAAGTATAATCTGGTTTCTCTTTTTTTTCACATTCACATAGATGCCTGTACAACATCAAAATCTTTTCAACCAAACATTTTGTGTTTACACGTATAAGATAAATCTAAATGCATGTTTACTTTACCGATTAATGATATCGCAAGTCATTTTAAAGAAATTACTACTAAGCATTTTGATTCCCAACATAACACGTGTTGTCAAAGAAAATGAAAATCATATTCAACAGGGAAAAATCAGTAGACAACAATTCAATGTTCAATGTCAATTAATAGGGCTGATCAACACAAGTTTTTTGGAAATTTCATAATAAAAAAAACCGTCATACACAGTTCAATTTTTTTATATCAAACCACAATATGGCTAAGATGAACATTTTTAGAAACATGAAAATTTGACATTTTAATGAGCCAAATTTTCACACATGATGCAACTTTTTCAATAAAACATTTTAAAACAATATTTTCAGTAAAAATGTTTGTGCAAACCATGCATCAAATCATAAAAAAATGGTTCACACTAGTAGTCAAGTCCAGGTTCAAATCAGGGAACGGGAAAAATACTTTGTATTCCACAGAAAAGCTAAACTACTCTTTATTGACTTAAAAATAAAAATAATTAGCTAAATAAAAGAGAGTGTGGCCCCTTGTAGAGGGCTTAAACAAATAAAAAATAAAGTTTCTTATTATAAACCCAAATTAAATTGAATAAAAATAAAATAAAACAAAAGCCTAAGCTAAAAGAATAAGGAAAACCCTTCAGTGCTTGAGCTTTTTGTCCCTTCTTTGTTGCTTGAATATTAAATTATGTTCCTTTTTTTTTCTTTGAAGGCTCTCTGAGGGGATTTCTGAAGAGCCTTTTGAGGGGACCTCAGAGGGCTCTTCGGGGGTATTTTTGAGGGTTCACCGCACATCTGAACGTTTCCCTGTAAGAATCAAAAGACGAAACACAAAACAAAATGCAAAACTCATCAAAATTCAATATTAGTTTTAGCTAAAAAAATCATGAATTAAACTATCATGAAATAAACTAACTACTTGAAACAACTAACTTGAACAAACTAAACACTAAATGACAAAATAGCAAAACAAACTAACTAACTATCAAGAAACTAATTCATGTAACAAACTAATGACCAACTAATTCTTGAAACACACTAAAATCGTGAATCTAATGGAATATGTAATAAAACAAATTATTGATTTTCATTCAACAAAACGTGAACTTAAAAAGCACGACTAATTTTAATAAACTAATATAATCTAATTAAATATGAAACAACTAAGCTATTTTTTCTGAATTATACTAAGGCTAACAATTCTATTGCTAACTTAACTACCAGGAATAAATGGCTAACTAAGTTATCTAATGTAACTAGTGGACCATGAATTAAAACAAACAAAACTCGACAACTATGAAACTAATTAATCACGCAAGGCAAGAAAAATCAAATTGAACTTAAAAATTAAAACTAATTACATGAATCAAAATAAACCTAACTAACTAATGCAAACTACTAACGTGCTGTAAAAAAAGAAAATAAACACCAACAAAAAAATAATGAAATAACGTCCCACTAGTAGATTGGCTGGTAGCCGATTCTCTAAAAAAATGATAGTGGCTAAGTTTTTAAACCTAATTTTAATCTAATGAATTAAATTAAAAATCTAAAATAAAAACACCAAACTCACTAACAAGAAATGACAGAACTTAACTCTACGTTATGAGGCTGATTGCAATAAAGAAAACACTACACTATATTTTTATCGATTTTTTTTCTTCTAATAATTAATCTAACTAACTAAAAACTAATCTAATATTTAATAAAAGCTTAATGGCAGGTATTGAACAGTAAATAAAACAAAGAAGCTATGATCTATTTGATGCCATCTAAAAAGATTCAGAAAAACTAGGTATGAATCTAGATCGACTAATAAAAAAATTTATTTAAGTAATCTATGAAACATCGAATATTAAAAATACAATGCAGATGAACTCTAACCTAGATCTAACCCAAACTTAATTAAAAATCAAGAAAATATAAGAAAACACTATGTGCAAACTATCGATTTGACTAAACTAATGTTATTCTATGCACAATCAAGAAAAATGACAAATTTAGATTAAGCTAGATATATTTTTTTCCTTTTTTTTCTCAGATGCTGAATCTAAACTAATTTAATCTAAATATGCTGAATATGAAATGATCAAACAAAACTACATACAATGATATGATTTATGATATGCAAAAACACAAATCTATGAAATTATGAAGAAATGGGGAAGAAGAGGAAGTTGGTTTTTACCTGTGCAACTGAACGATCTCTGCTCTCTCTCCAACAGAGAGGATGTGAGGAACCGACGATGATGAGGTTTAGAAGAAAGAGTGAAAAGCATAAGAAGCAAGAAGAAAGAGGTAGGCAACTAGTCAATCGAACAAGGGGGAGAAAGAAAGAAAGGGAGGTAGAGAGGAGAGAGAGAGGGGCGCAGACCACACACAAGAAAAAAATATGTGCTTTAAAAAAATTATTACTATTTATACTAAAGAATTAGGTTTACAAATTTTTTAAGAAAACTCTAATATATTTTCAAAAATTTCAAAACAATGTTTTTGAAAAAAGGTGTTTCCCAAAACTACTTCTCCTAAACCAAATAAAATATGACTTAAACACTTCTAAGTTAATTAGAACACTAATTAAAAATTTCTAAACAAAATTAAACATGAAAAAATGCAAGGAAGTATTTAAAAAACTGGTTTTGTTATTTTCAATTTAAATACACTTTCTCAAAAATATCGATAAAACTATGTTTTTAACATGATTTTTCAATGGATCATGCATAAAATTGAATGAATAAAATGCAAAATATATGCATGATCAAATTTACTCATGCTTATTGTTTGCTAGTCCTCGAGCAAACTAAAGCAAAAAGCAAAAATAACAAATTAACCAAGACAAAAGCCTAACTTACTTTCATAGGAATTATGATTGTATTTAGCACATGCAACAAGCCCTTTAAACCCTTGAATTACCCCAGTGGACGAGTAAAGTCTCGTGAGGGTTTGCAATGATGCTACCCACAAACATCTCTGTCATGTATGCATGAAGATTTCAATTCAAGAAGCATTAGGCAGTTAAGGAGTTTGTTTTCATGAATATTCCATACCATTACACTATCAAAACATAATTAGAGCCTTTTACATGCTACAACAGAATAAAATATTTTCTTTTACTTTTCTAAATATCATAATCATTTATGCTTTATTCGCAGAAAATCAAATATATGCATGTCATTATTTATATATCTTCACTCATATGTTTTCTGCACAGGTTTTCTTAATACTTATTCCTAAGCAGTGAACTTTTTCTTTTATGCACTTTCTTCTCTTTCTTTTCTTTCTTTTTCTAGATTTTCAATTTTTTCACACTTTTTCTTTCTATTTGTTGAGCACTATATCAAATTTCTAGTTTTTGTGACCCATTGTAAACACCCCAAATTTTCACCCTCATCCAGTGTTTACATTTTATGTGTCACTGCATATCATTGCATGCATTTGACATATCATTTTATTGCATTGCATCTCATTATCGAGATCCAGAACTCTTGTTTTCAAAATATTTAATCCAGATTCGAGTTTTAAAACTTTTCTTTCAAAATCAATTTTAAAACCTGGGTTTTTAATCAACATTCTGTCATTTGCCAACCCCCATGATCTTATATTTTGAAGTGTTTTTCTCAGAAAATGATCTGGATTCGTTTTAAACTCAATTTTCAACTGATTTCAATTCTCAGATGAGACCCATTTAGGTGGTGTCGCTTCTAGATTCCTTCAGTTATCAAATTTCTCAAAAATTTCAGAGTCCTAGTTGGATCAGAACTCTATCTTTTTATCTTTTTAAAACATTTTCAAAACTCCATTTTGATTTTAAACCTGTTATTGTAATAACCCAAAAAAAATGTTTGGATCCGGGGTGGATCCGGACCTGGATCTGACCCGGGTAAACAAGTCGGCTGCGTGCTTTTAAAAGCACGCAGCGACGAAGGGGGGGAGGTTCTCAAAATCTCCTTCCCCCTCTCGTCTCTCGGTCTCTCTCTCCCCCGACCGACCCTCTCGTCTCGCAGTCTCTGCGGTCTTTCCCCCCGATTCGTCTCCGCACCCTCTCTCTCGCTGAAGATCCCGGTCAACCTGCGACCTCCTTCCGCCGCTGCTGCCGTCGATGACTTCCAGGTATGCCCCTTCTCTCTCCTTCTCCTGTTTTCTCTCATCTCCCCCCATTCTTCTCATTTTCAGTCGACAGGCCGACAAGGGGCGACACCCCCCCTACCGCCAGTTCGACTGGTTGACAGGGGCTTTTGCCCCTGCTTCTCACCTTTCAAAGAGCCGGCAGGGGGCGACGCCCCCCTGTCGCTTGTTTTTGCCGGGTCAACAGGGGTTTCCAACCCCTGCCCCTCTCTCCCTGTCTTCTTTTCCTCTCAGAAATGACAGGGGCTTTTGCCCCTGTCTTGTTTCGTTGTTAAGCAAGCCGACAGGGGCCTTTGGCCCCTGCCTCCTCTTTCAAAGGCCGCAAGGGGGAGGGGGGGGGGCTCCTGTGTCTCTCTCCCTCTCTGCTAATTTTCCTAGCAGGGGCCATCGGCCCATGCCCTTTTTATCGTTCCAGCAAGGGCTGAAGGCCCCTGCCCCTTTTTTGGTTCCCCTGTTTACGTGCGCAGGTGTGGGTACAACCCTCCCAGCCTCTGTCTATCGTAGGGAGGGGCTCAAACCCTCCCTGCCTTCGATCTTCGCAAAGGAGGGCTCGACCCTCCTTGCCTTCATACCATGCAGGAGGGGCCGAGCCCCTCCCTGCTTACTGTTACGGTAGGGGAGGGGGTCGAGCCCCTCCCTGCTACTTGTTACGGTAGGGGAGGGGGTCGAGCCCCTCCCTGTTTCCTCTTCTCGGGCGTCAGGCAGAGGCTTCGCTCCCTGCTTGTTTGGGTGTTCGACCGGCAGGGGCCAAGCCCCTGCCTTTTTGTGTATTCGGCAGGCAGAGGCGAAGCCTCCTGCCTCTTCCTTTGTGCTAACGGGTGGGGGCTTGGCCCCCTATCTCTTTTCTCTTCTAGCAAGCAGGGAGACGCCTCAGCCTCCCTCGTTGCCTTCATAAGGCAAGGGCACAACCCTGCCTCTCCGTTGTTTGCTGACAGCATGTCAGCAGGGGCTCGTGGCCTTGCCCCTGCTCCTTGCGCTTATAGCAGGTGCGCATGTGCACGATGCCCCTGCCTCTGCTTTCCTTATGTCAGGACGGCGACAGTTCCCCTGACCTTCTATTTTTGGTAGTAGCTTGCTAAGATCGTTACTTTTGCAGCTCGTGCGACAAATCCTGCTCGCGCTTCGCGACTCGAGCCGCCAATCGCGTACATCTGCGGATGACAGCAAGCTTGCAACTCTCAAAGTTAGGGAAAGATTGCACAAAAGACTTGGACAATTGAATTGAGTTCAATTAAGTAAAAAGGACAATTAAATAAATATATATGCATATATATCATATATATTTATATGAGTACGCATTTAACTCAAGGACGCGGTTTCGCGATCTTTGTCCTTTACTTTGCCGTCGTGTATCACGCAAGGGTTCTACGTTGCACTCCTGCTTACGGTCTTTACTTTGTCATTGTGCCTTGTGCTAGGCTCTTGCTTTTGCATATGTGTTGTTACTGCCTTGCTATTGCAGATGACGCTCAGGTATTCGCTTATTGCATACGCGTTTGAGGCATCCTCGTGGAGGATGCAAGAGACATCTATCACTCCCTCTTGCGACAAGAGTTCAGTCAGGAGCTGGCGATATACCTTTGTCTAAGGAGAGGAATACCTCATAGGATCCTGGTTCTTCGTGTGCGCAGCCCTGCAGAGTCGACTTGAGATTTTAGAGAGCTGCGCAAAAGCATCAAAGACTGCTCCAAATCGAAGCATTTGGAAGGATGTGACTGGCTGGTTCTGCTCGCCTTTTTGGCTTATCTCGGGTGATCCCGAATTGGAGGTTTGAGTGAACTTCTTAGCGGGTGTTCTGTTGAGAAACCTGTATCCCGTCTATCGAGGCCGGTATCGAGTCATGCAAGACATGTAGATAACCCGATAGCGGATGTGATTCGAGATAATCACATGCATAATGTTGGCACAAGGTACTATTGTTTCAAAAGCTAAAGTAAAGTTGATAAACTTTACATCTTTGTGAAACACTCCTGTTGAGGCTTCTATTGAGGAGCTATACCCCCTTCATCCTAGAGTACTTGTAGTCGTGCACGACACGTCTAGTACTGCGATGATCGGCTGAGACGGTCGTGCGACCTCGGACAACGCTAAATACAAAATGTTGTAATCACATAAATGGCCTCACATTCGCCTTCACTGGCAAGATGCTCGAGTGGTTTAAAGACCACAGCATAAAATGGGTCGTTAGTTAAGCAACCTTTAACATACCTATTCGCTTCTATGTGTCTGTCAAGGGAGAGGACAAAGCAGTACAAACTCCAATGGACAGGTTGTTAACAACCACCCTACGGGCAACGATCCGGCCTCCTCAGTCATTGGAGTTAGGGGAAAGGGGCTACATTAGTTAGCTCAACACTTCTGCAGAAGTTGGATGCGTCCGTGGAACAACCTCCTTTAAAGAATCCTCTCTCGTCTAAAGTCGTCTCTTTGGAGCGAACTCAACTAGCTTTTCGGGTTATTGAAAATACATAGAATAACAGACGCCCAAACTAGTCTCAGTTGGTTCTACGTTTTGCCTGCGCGTACCCGCAGGTTCATAATTATCGAAACATAAGGTCTGTTCACACTGGTCACTTGGTCATGAGATTCGCTTGCACTACGGATTCGCTTGCACTACTGATTCGCTTGCACTACTGCTTCGCTTGCACTACAGATTCACTTACACTACTAATTCGCTTGCTTGCTCGATAGTTCACTATGCTACTCATTGAGCTGTGCACGTCTGTCAAGGCGTTACTCTAGTTGGTTAAACTGCTTACTGTGAACACCCCAAATTTTTTAAAGATTTACAAAATGACCCTTTTGCCCCTGACTCCATCTTCTGAGAAATCAAAGCAAATTCTTCAGACTTTCTGGATTAAAAACCATATTGATCCATTCAAAATCATTTTCAGGTTCAAATCCGGTGCTTTAAATCCATATTTCCTCAAAACCCGGATCCTAACCCATTTCTGAAGAAATTTTCAGAAAGATTCCCTTTTGTAAATATTTTACGAAAACACACAAAAAAAATTAAATTAGTTTTAAATCTTTGATTTCTCGTAAAACTTTAGGATTTTATTCTAAAAATACGAAAAAATAGAAAAATAACATAAAAACCAAAAAATCGAGAAAAGCTACAAAGAAAATGAATGATTTTTAAGTTTTTAAAGACATTTTTACCAAAAACCTCGTTCCTTAACCATTTTTTTTAGAAATTTCTTAAAAAGAGAACCACCTTTTTGAAATATCGAAAAGCTGCAACGGACCCCTCCCGCGCATGCTCTCTCTTGATTCACGATCGTTGATCCTCAAATGGCCTCCTCCTCTCTCAGCCTTCAATCCCCAACAAATTTCCTTCCCGAACTCTCCATTTGCCTCCATTTGCCCTTTAATAAGGGACTTCCATCGACTCTGGGGGAATCAAGAAGCAATATCATCCGTTACCTACTTTTCTTCTGGAGGATTCACTCTGGCATCAATCTTTCCACCATCTTCATCCCCTCCCTCGAGCATTGGGAACTTCACGATCGAACATCCATTCTCTGGCATCGAGTTTCCTCTTTAGTCATCCGTTGCACAACTTTCCCCCTTCAGTGTCCCTCAAGGTATCCCCTCAGCAAGCGGCTGCCATCCAATCCTTCTTCGCAATACCCCTTCTGTAGGTAAGTGAATTAACTCCCTCCTTGATTTTCTATATAAGCTTTCTTACAAATTCTGTATCGATTTCTCGTTTCTTTCTTCTTCTTTTTTTTTGAAGCATCCATGGTAGGGATGATCTGCTTGTAGCAGAACAGCCTACCTCAATGCAACATCAACAGGAATTTCTAGATTCCGATATTTTCTTTTACTTCATAATAAGACCTACTCTCCTTGATATTGAGCATTTGTTCTTAGTTTAATTTGATTCTTATATCCCTGTATTGTTATTATCGTTTTTTTTTATTGCTCATATATACTTTGATTTGCCTATAACATTCAGAATTAGTCATTTGCGTCATGATCATTCCCCCCTCGATTATTTGATGTTCTGTCTTCAGTGGTAACTCCATGTTTTATTTTTATTTTTTTTATTATTTTCCTTTCTTTTGGAAATTGGTTGTGTCTTACATAGTTCACCTTGAAGAATGACCCCACAGTGAAATATCGGTTTACCGTGAAGCCTTTTAAGCCAGTCCATCCCTGTATCATTTAGATAAATTCATCATTTCACTAGATGATATATCCCTTCTCTACTCAGATGGATCCATGATAAAGATTGGGAGGAATCAGTTCTTGATTCCCTTCAGCTGGCAAAGTCGATTTTGTAAATCTCATACTGTTGGTGTTCATAATTATGAAATGGAAATTATCTGAGTATTATGGTTGCAATTTTAATGTGATGAAGCATGTTTAAGACCATCTTGTTTGCATTAGCTCCAGAATTCCTTTGTTCCAGCTTACATAAACTGTCACTTTCTTATCTATTTTCTGTGGAATTTATGTGTTCCATGATCCATATTTCATCAATCATGGCTGTGGTCTGAGGTTTCTGAAGGAGGGCCTAATCGAGATCCTACATCAAAACCACCTGTGGCGAATATAGGAATCACTTTCACTATTGATCCTGCTTTGAGAAATGGTGTGTTGTTTTGAGGCATGATGGAAACAGGATTATATGATTTTCCATTTTTGAATATGGTTGTTGTTAGATTACCCTTCATTTTCCTCTATGTTAATCTTGCAAAGGTAAGTCTGCATGCGACAGAGTTTTTCTAAGCCTCTTGTATTGATGTCATAGCAGGCTGGTCTATCTTCCAGCCCTTGAGAAATTTTTGAAAAGAAAACGTAACAGGTCTATAACCCATCGAGTGAATGAAGCAGAACACTTTGGGTATTGGCAGGGATATTCGGTATATCCCCTGTGCAATTTTGATTTGCTGTGAAACAGAGATTTGCTAAAGTTCAAAACTGAGGGCTTAGCTCCAATTTATAGTTGTTAATAGATGCAGTGAGGCTCAATGTCTGATCTAGATTTGCTGTGATAGAGCCCATAAATTTTGAGACTACAACCAGGTACGATATCTCTTCTCAATTGGTGCTGATTCTCATTCTTGGAACAATTTGGTGATGTCTGGAAGGATATTGAGTTTGTTGTCATATTGCTACGTTTTGAGTTCTTATGTTCAATTAGGATGCCAATATCTATAAGGGTTCCACTAGATCTTGTAAAAATTGCACATGCTAGGTTCATTGACTGAGATGATGAGATGTATGATCGTGAAATTGATACTCCTACTTATCCCACAAACACAGGGGTGAGTAAAGCTTTGGGATAAGTTGAATATCGGAGCTCTAACAGAAAATAAAATGGCGTGTGGATGATGTTACCAAAGGAACCATTATTCTGACATGAATTGTAATGGGCCATATTCCCCTGTGCTTTGTTTTCTATGATGTTGGTTCTGCATGAACTACTGCTAAACCTTACAGGGGAGCCACCAGGAGATTGCCCTGCACTCCAATGATTCCACAATAGAGATATCATCCCCAGGTAAGTGTTCATTCAGGAAATCTACAAGGAGGCCCATCGGTGTGGATTGAGATCATCCAACTCCAGGAACCATTTACAATGCTAGTCTTGTTATTAAGTAGTCAGGAGCCTACTATCTCCTGAATCTGCTAACAAATCTTCAAAAAGAAGGGTTTGTGAAAAGCACTCCTTCACGTTTCAAAGGAAACTTCTATCTCATTACATGTGAATTGTGTCCTGCTGAAGAAAAGAACAAAAAGATGGTCTGATTTTTAAAGATGCATCTATGACAACTGTTTGGGACAGTGGTCCGCCATAAACCGATGTTCTTATGGATAAAATCACGACCAGTCTGGAGCTGAGGTAACCCTAGTAAGGACGATATTACCAGATTTCTTTCATGACTCCTGTGGTAAGTTTTGATGCAGTAGGTAAATGCACTGGCACATAGTTGTACAGGGTATAATAATTCCAGCATTCATTTTAGCTGGTCAACTGAAGTCTGCATACCCATTCACTGTAGTCTACATCCCATTACACCCAATATTCTGCACTTTATCTGGCATCCTAATCATCTCTTATATGTCCAGTAATTCAACTCAATGTTAGGTGTTATGCCACGCCCATTACCTTATGCAAGCTTGCGTACCACTTTTTCTGTATCATATTTTTACATCACACAACACTGTGCATCCCCATTCATTGTCATCGTCTGTTTCAGCATTATCTTCATAGTTGCAAACAGGTCTTGATGCTACCCCTAAATTTCTGCATCTATCAGCGTCTACCTTACTGTCACGGTTTTGCAGAAAACCTATCACCAACATCATTTTGTCTACAGCTACCCTGTGGCTATGTCCATCACACCATTGCCCAAATTAGGTAGGCCTACTGCAAACAACATTACAGCATCACCCATTGTGTTGCTTATACAACACCTTCCTATCTACCCACTGTCACTACTTGCAAATGGCACACTGCCATACCAACCCCTGTGTATACGTGAGTACCACAACCTAATGGTTATTGCAGCTCACAAACCTCCCCTTTACTATTCTTCATACACTCAGTTCACCTTAGCAACAACATTCACTCCCCATTGCATCCACATCCTACACGTACCTTCCCTTCTTGTCATATTAATACATATGCATTTCTCATTAGGTCTGAATCATGCCTTTAGGTACATATATCCTATTCCTCCATGTATATAAGCATTCTCATGTAAATTTGGCATAATATCTTTCATTCATCTTGTGCTAACATTGTTTTTGCAGGAATTAGATAGAAATTGCTTTTTCCTCCTTAGCTCAGGAGTATGATTTCAATTCAATTGTAATAGCTAGGTATAAATGAGAAATTTTCATTTCCTGCTTTAGGTAGAATGAATGAGCATTGTAAATATCATTACTTGTTTTTCATGCATTTTGCCTTTATTTTTCAAACTTTCACAAATGGGAACACAAATGGCACGTGCACCATTTCATAAGAGATAATAAATACTAAGTTGATGATCCACATCAATGGCCATAGTCAGGGTGTGGACAAAACTTAGCATTTTTATCTTTTACAAAATAACACTGGATCCACACTGGATCCACTTTCAAAATTCATCATATTTTTCTTAAATATTTTTCTTTTATCAGAATTTAACTTAAAATTAACTCAAAATATATACCAATGGCCATAGTCAGGGTATGTTGAGAGTTAATTTCATCTTAAATTCTATAAAAGCACCAAATGTGTTTTATTCTTCACCTGAATTTAAATATAGATTACTATATAATACATTCAATGACCATAGTCAGGGATGTATTATATCTTCAATCTTATTTTAATTCAATTCAAGAATAAGATAGCTTTTCAAAATCTAAATTCGAAATTCTTTAAATTCATTCATCATTTAAGAAAGAATTGCATCATATTTTCAAAATTCTCTTTCAAAAACCCAAGTGATCTCAAATATCTTTCTTCAGTCTATAGTTTAATTCATCCTTCTATCTTATTTCAAAGATTTAAATTCCAAGTTCAAAGTCCAATTTGACTTTGAAATTTCAAAATTCAATCTTTATATTCTTGATTCATTCTAGATTCAAAGTCCGAATTTGACTTTGAAATTCATTTATAGTTCAAATTCTCAAATCAAATTTTGAAACTCCAAAAATCAAATTCAATTCAAAAATTCAATTTCAAAGTTCCATTTACAACTTTGGAATTTTTTATTCAAATCCAAGTTCATCTTCCTATCTATTCAAAAACCACAGTTTGAGATTGATTCTCAAAAACTTGACCTTTCTTAAATTTTAAATTTAATCTGGGTTTTTCAAAACCCAGATCCATAATTCAAAAGTCCCAGTTGGACTTTCAAAAGCCCCAAATCCAAAGTTAAATCTCAACTTGGATCCAGATTTCCAAGTATGAATCCAACTTCCCCTTTGGATCTTAGACCTCAGATCCACATTTCATATTGGATTTCAAATCTCAGATCCAATTCTATTCTAGGATCCAAAATTCAATTCCCCTTTGGATCTCAGATTTCAGATCCAATCTAGGATCCTGAATCCAATTCTACTTTGGATCTTAGACTTCAGATCCGAATTCCATTCTAGGATCTAGGAACCTATTCTACCTTGGATCTCAGATTCAGATCCAAAATCCATTCTAAGATCCAAAATCCAGTTCTATTTTGGATCTCAGACTTTAGATCCAATTCCATTTAGGATCCAGAATTCAATTCTACTTTGGATCTTAGACTTCAGATCCAACTCCATCTTCCAACCTGTTATCATCGCAAAATTTTTAACTTTTTGCGAATCAAACTAACCTTTGAAAAAGATTTTGAAAATAACTCGCCTCCATTTTTAAAATGCGGGATAATTCCGAAGAATGGGACTCGCCTATCGGTACGAGGTTCAACCGTTCCTGCCACCTTTAACAGGGGTAATTGAACCAAGGATCAATCAAATGCTTTGCTTTGTTCAACTTGTCTAAACCATATTCTAATTCCTAAATGCACAAAGAATCAGGCATGTGCTATGAATTTCTAAAAATGCACATTTGAAAACATGATGTTTGCTTCAAAGATTGGAAAATATTTGGAAGATTCTTGGAAAATAAACTCTTTGAAAAGTGTGAATTATTTTTGAGATGCTGTATTTGAGAAAGTGAAAATCGATTTTGAGAAATATGAAATAACTTTGGAAAACTTGATTTCTTTGAATTCAAACTTTGAAATTGAAAATATAACTTGAAAAATCGAATTTGGAACTTGGGAAATACTTGAAATGTCATTGGCAAATCGATTTTGAATAAGACTTAGGAAATTTTGAAGAATTTGATTCCTTTGACTTGGAATTGGCAAATACATGAAATGAATGAATATGGATTTGAGGAATTGAGAAATACTTTTTGTATTTTTGAGAAATGCAGTGCATTTTGAAGTTAGCCTAAGAGTGTAGGCTGAATGTGGCTAATGTGAAGATCATAAATCTGTGTATCATTCATATTCTGACTATGGCCACAAATATGAATTCCACCAAGTTTATAAACTTCATAAAAGCTAGTGCATGTGTCATTCGTGTAAACCATAGTGAATTTGAAATATGTGCATGAATGACAAACATAGCAGTTATATATCAAAGTTTAAAACTATATGCAATGCATCCTATTCTATGCAGGAATTGAAATTTTTATTCCAAAATTAATTATAATTTACATCACTAATCAAATTTAAATACATGAAATTAAAATCTTCAATGTATCTGCAAAACTAGAAAACTTTGTTAGTGATGATATGTTGGCTTTTCTAGATTTATCCAGTAATATCTAGAAATTACTGGATTTTGCTAGACATAAGCCTTTTCCATGATTCCCTTAAATCAAAATTATAAAAATATGAATTAAACTTGAATAAACATGAATATAAGATATGAAAATTTGAAATTGGGGTCAAAATGACCAAAATATCCCTAATAACAAGACTATGGCCTTGAAATTAGGGTTTTCAGAAAGATATTTGGTAAAATGCAAGTTTTGAAATTCAAATGAGAATAAATCAAACTAGATATGATGTGACATGATTAAAAATATGAAAATTAGGGTTAGGGATTTTGAAATTTAGGTCAAAGGACCAAATTGCCTCCGATAGCAAGACTATGGCCTTGAAATCAGGGTTTTTAGAAAATATTTTGGTAAAACTTAGGTTTTATGCACTAAATGAAATCAAATGAACATCAAATTTAACCTAAAGCATCCTAATATGATTATGAATATGATTAAACCCTAAAAATATATGCTTATACACGAAAATCCAAGAATATCATAAATTTTGTGATTTTTGCAGTGTTTTGGAATTCTTCGGGTGCCCTGTTTTGCAATTCAAGCCAATCAAACATCAAACAGATTCTAAAAATCCTCAAAATTGGTACCTGCATTTGTTATAACCCTAATATTAAATTGGAATTATAAAAATATTTTTTTGGTATTAAATTAATCCGAAAATAGCATCAAACCCTAAAAATATGCTATTTTTGACCTAGTTCACCAACCAGTCTCAGTCCAGGACCTGAACCAGGGGTCAAACCTCCATGGAGATCTATGAAATTTTACAGAGAACAAATATACAGGAAAACAGAACTTTTCTTTTTTACAGATCTGAAAAATCCTTTAAAACCAGGGAGATATCTATCCGACAATCCGGACTTGAATATATTGATTTTAACTTTGGTCCTAACTAATACTTTCAATTGAAAATTCCGGGATAAATAGCATAACTCATTCAAAATATATGATATTTTAACAGTGAACAGTTGATAGAAAAATAACAATACTCACTTTTTATAGATCATGAATAGGATCTGTGGTTTGGGATTTATAAACAACACAAGTCTGATTAGGGTTTTGGAAAACCCTAACGAGTTTTAAATTAAAAATCAGAGTTTCTGACAGAGTAAAAATACTAAACAGTAATAAAAAATTCTGAAAATTTCATAGTAGCTAGATCTAATCAATATGAATGCATGGCATTTTACAGATCTAAAATCGGATATAAGATGAGAAAAATATCATAACAGCAAGTTACCTTCTTGATTTTAACAACCATTTTAAAGTTTTAACAACCCGATTTGATGTCTGATTTTTCTGACAGAGTTCCCGAGGTCCAAAACCTCTGATTTTTTTACAGTAGTTTCTTTAGATATGCATGCATCACATATAAAAAAATCAGGAATAAACAACGAATATTTTAATCCAAAACAGCATGCTTTTTACTGTTCTAAAATAAAAAACACACAGAAATCTAAGAAACTTAAGAAATCATGCCTTAACTAATGAAAAACAATAAAACAAACCATAAAATAGTAAATAAAAATTATTTCTATACTGGAAAACATAAAATAAACATAAATAAACAAATAAATAAAATAAAATCAAGGAATCAATGGCTGGAATTTGATTTTACCTTTAAAGACATGGATTTAACCCATAAAAAGGGTAAATCACATGTTTTATTGGTTAATAATAAAAAGAATAGTGCTAAAATCAATTCTAATGGATTAGAATCCCTGGAAAACACTAAAAACAGTGTTAGATCATCTTCTTGGACCGTTCTTGATGGTTCTTGAGGTTGAATCATGGTTGAATCCATGAAATAGATGGTACCAATGGTTAAACTAGCATTAAATCATGAAAAATATTAAATAAAACTAAAGAAATTAATAAAATTTCTCACCTTGGAGTTGAAGCAATGGAGGAAGGGCTGGAGAGGAGAGAGAAGCTCCAAGACTTGTTCTAAAGGTGGCTGGAAAAATCGACCCCCTATGGGTCTCAATTTATAGAAACTTTTTAGGTTTTGAAAATTAGCAATTTTGAATTTTTTGGACTTCTAAGGGGGGGGGGCGATTTTGGGGTGGAATGACCTATATACCCCTAGCCTAAATGATCCTAAATAATGCCTAATTAACCCCTAGCTAATCCTAAAAAATCCCCAAATGTGATGCCACTTGGCATTTTCCACATTTGGGTTTTTAAAGTTCTTTAAAAACCTTTTAAAAACACTAGTTTTAAAATCCAAACTTCAAAATGAGTTTTTAAAATAAATTTTGACCCTTCTAAACCTCTAACACTAACCAAGACACTGACTAACCCTAGTCTAACCCTGACTTACTCAAATATGGTGCCACCCCGAGTGGGCCCTACTTGAGTTTTTTTTCAAAAAGCGATTTTAAAACTTGAAATTGAAGGAGTTTTCAAAAGAGATTCAAAAGTAGACTTGAAATTAAAAGTTTTGAAATGGCACAGAGTTCCAACTGGGTCAGAACTCCTCTGGATATGGCACCAACTGAGTGGACCCCACTTCAGAGTTTTAAAAATTTGAAATAAATACTGAAAATGGCTTTAAAAAAAGGTTAAAATCAATATTTGAAATTCAAGGTTTTTGAAAATAGGGTCTCAAGCGAGCTGGAACTCCGGGTTAGAGTCATGAACTCTTAGGACTCTGAGATTTTAGATTTTAAAAGCCAAATGAAAGAATTTTTAAAAGATTTTATCAAGAAATGATGAAATAAGTCAGAAAAACACAGCCAGGGGTAGACTCCTAACTCGACCGACCTCTAAAATAGAGTCCTGAATTAACTGGACTCTGTAAAATGACCTAACTTTTGAAAACAATAAAAATGAAATAAAAACAGACTTCAAAACAGACTCTTGACTGGACTAGGACTCTGGGACAGAGTTCTGATCGGACTGAAACTCTAGATTTTTTTGGTATTTTCTGAAAAACAGATGAAAGAACAATGTAAACAATGACAAGTATTGAAATAGAATAGAGTTCTGATTCAACTGAGACTCTGAGAACAGAGTCCTGATTGAACTAGGACTCTTAGATTTTTGGATTTTCTGATAAAACAAATGAGAGAATTTTGGAAAACAGTTAAAAATGGGATGAAATTGAAGTTTTGATTCAGAGTCCTGTTCTGATTAGGATTCTGAGAAAGAGTCCTGATTTGATTAGAACTCTAAAAAAATTTGGTTTTCTGATAAGTAAATAATGAAATTTAAGCAAAGCTTTTTGAAAACTAGTGAAAATGAAGTGAGAAAATCAATTTTGGATAGAGTCCTACTTCGATCAGGACTCTGGAGTAGAGTCCTGATTTGATCAAGACTCTGAGATAAAACCTCAGAATTTTGAAATTCTTTGATAAAAGTGTAATAGTTTTGGTAGATTGAAAGATTTCTGAAAGATTCTCTCAAAATTGAAATCAGGATCAGAGTCCTGATCCAACTAGGACTCTCTGAATAGAGTCCTGTTTTGACTAAAACTCTAAGTTTCTGACTCATTTTGAAAGATTTTAAAAGATTTGATTGAAAATAGATAAAATAGTTGTAAAAGATTAGAGTCCCAATCCAATTGAAACTCCGAAGAAGAGTCCTGATCCGACCGGACTCTTGAAGAAGAGTTCTAATCCAACTAGGACTCTGAAATTTTGGCCAAAACAGCAGATTTTGAAAGGTTTTCTTCAAAGACAGGTAAAAAGGTAGTGAAAAGTAGAGTTTTGATCCGACTAAGACTCTGGAAAAAGAGTCCTGATCCAATTAGGACTCTAAGATTTTTGAGATTTTTGATAAGTGAAGGAATCCAGAAGCGACACCACCTAAATGAGTCTCATCTGAGAATTGAAATCAATTGAAATTGAGTTTGAAATGAATCCAGATTGTTTTCTGAGAAAATACTTCAAAATATAAGGTCCTGGGGGTTGGCAAATGACACAATGTTGATTAAAAACCCAGGTTTTAAAATTGATTTTTGAAAGAAAAGTTTTAAAACTCAAATCTGGATTGAATATTTTGAAAAACAAGAGTGTTGGATCTCGAAGATGAGATGTAATGACATGCAATGCTATGCTATGCAATGCAATGATATGCTGAATTCATGCAATGATAAGCAATGACACATGAGATGTAAGCACTGGATAAGGGTGAAAATTTGGGGTGTTTACAGATGCCCCTCTTTGCTACTAAGCCGGTTGTAAGCCGAACTTAGTGGCAAAGAAAAACACACTAAATTCAGACTATAAAAATGCCCCAGTTGGATAAATTTGACTGGGTATAAAAGAATTAGTTCAAATGATGGTGGTAGATATAGCATAAAGAATAAAGAAGAAGATTCACCTCATCGAAATGAGGCTCAGGCTTAGCCCTTAACCTGGATGGGACGACAAATGAAATACCTCATCAGAATGAGGCGCAGGTTTAACCCCTTGACCTGAAAGGAGACGATACCTCATGGAAAAATGAGGCTCAGGCTTAACCCTTAACCTGAAAGGGGACGATACCTCGTGGAAAAACGAGGCTCAGGCTTAACCCTTAACCTAAAAGGGGACGATACCTCATGGAAAAACGAGGCTCAGGCTTAACCCTTAACCTGAAAGGGGACGATACCTCGTGGAAAAACGAGGCTCAGGCTTAACCCTTAACCTGAAAGGGGACGATACCTCGTGGAAAAACGAGGCTCAGGCTTAACCCTTAACCTGAAAGGGGACGATACCTCGTGGAAAAACGAGGCTCAGGCTTAACCCTTAACCTGAAAGGGGACGATACCTCATGGAAAAACGAGGCTCAGGCTTAACCCTTAACCTGAAAGGGGACGATACCTCGTGGAAAAACGAGGCTCAGGCTTAACCCTTAACCTGAAAGGGGACGATATACGGAGTCCTCGAATGAAGAAACCATGATGGGACCTTCGAATTTTGCACAATAAATCCGAGAGGGGTTTGCAAAAGGAAGAAAGGGGGTTCCCTAAAGCTTGAAAAGGGATTGATCTTGGACATCTCATCGCTGAGACTGAATGGCTTTTAAGACAGATGACCTTTTTGCAAAAAATTCAGGTTTAACCCTTAACCTGAACGGGAACTGCCTATGGTGGGACAGTGGGGAGCACAGGGAAGTGTGCGAATCTGAGAGCCCAGGCACTCAGATTAAAACAAGAAGGGAAGGATCTTGGACAACTCCCATCATCCGATCCTAAAAGGGATAACAACAACGCCTGGATACATCAAAATAAACATCAAGTTCTCACTTCATGTTAGGATAACTTGAAAATATTGTCAAAATGTTGAAAATTGTTGTTGATTCAAAATAATTGAAAATGATGCACATTGTTTTGAAAGTATTCCTTCTTTTCTACCTGAAGTATTACCTCCAACTGGGCTTAACTCTATAGAATCAAGATTCGAATTCAAATTGCTTGCGATTGACTTTCTTTCAAGGAAGCTATCAATTTCCTTGATATGGAAGGAAAAGAAAGTATTCTTGATATTGCGAGAGCTATTGGTGAAAGAATATTGATAAAAGAATTTCACAAAGTTAAAGAAGATTCTTGATAGATTCGGCAGTCTGATATCATGGGATTCTTTTCTCATGATGATCTTTCTGCACTCTTTTTTTTTTAGCAGATTGGAGCTCTCTTGGATTTTTCGGGAATTACATCATCCTTCATTTTGGAGATGTCCTGACTTTTCTCTCTTTTTGGGAAGGGTACGTCACAAACTCCTTCATCTCAGAGATGTTCCGATCCTTCTTTTCTCTCAGGGATTATATTGACGATTATTGGCTCATTGGTAGGAAATCTTTTGATGATAGCTGGAATTAAATATCTTTTAGGGTTTGTCGGTAGGCTCATCACACTCGCCTTCATCTCGACGGTGATCTGAACTTTCCCTGAAAGGATCTGTCACAAACTCCGTCATCTTGGAGATGATCCAAATCTTCTTTGGCCCCGGGGGTCGACTCGTCTAATTCACCTTCATCTTGACGACAGTTGAGAGATCCCTTTTGCAGATATTTAATTGCATCTTAGGTGATTGAGGGGACATGGAGATTGAGTGGATTTTTCTGTATCACCCAGGATATTTCGACTGCTTTATTTTTCAAGAATGGTCTTTAAAAATGTGCCATTGACTGCGATCAATATCAATCACTCATGGCTTTGCAACAACATTGAATTCTCTTTGCTGGCCATATCGCGGATTTATTCTTCATCCTTTTGGTTGGCCAATAGAAAGATTTTGAATTTTGAATCCTTTTTCGCGAAAGCTTTGTTCTTTCGGAAGTAATACTGGAGGTATTCTGAAGTAATAATTTTGTGCAATAAAGATTTTTGAAATCAACAAATATTTAATGACAAATTGGCAAAATTTTCTTGAAATCCTTTGTGAAAGAAATCGCTTGAGATCTAAATGACACATCCGTGGCTAGATTCTCCTCTCCTTTCCCCAAAGGAGAGACTCAGGCTTGACCCTTACCTGAACGGGTAACAAAAGATACTCCTCTCTTCCCTGAAGAGGAGGTGTTTGCAAAATGAACTTTCAAAGAAAAATAGAGTTTTCGTCAAAACTCCCTATTTCTAGGCTTCTCTTATGGAAAGGGGGCCGCTAACAAAGATTGAAAGGATATCATAGAGGAACGAGTCCATCACACTCTCCCTGGAAAAAGGGTCCTCGACGACGGGGGTGGCCTAACAGAAGACATTTAGGGTTACAAGGAGGACGAGCTTCCGTCGAAACTCTCCCTCGAAAAAGGGTTCCTTGTGTGACAATAAAGATTGTTTTGCAAACTGTTCATGAAGCACGAGTCCCTTCAAACTCTCCCTAGAAAAAGGGGTTCAACGAACGAACAATAAAGACATGCGAAAAGAAACGAGCTCCCTCGAACTCTCCCTGGAAAAAGGGTCCCTCGCAAGAGAAATACTTGACGATTGATTTTGATAGCTTTTGATAACTCAAAGAACTGCTTGATAACACAAATGACTAGAGGTTTGACAAAATCGGCAACCCGAATGTCAGATTAACAGAATGGAACGACCCAAGGGTCTGATACAGATTGTTTGGTTCGCAGGTTTGAAGATTAACATCGAGTCTGAACCTCAATGTGAGAGTCATGTTGCGACCAGTATGAAGACCGAATTAAAATACCAGTACGAGTACTGGGTTTTAAAGGATTACCAATACGAGCACTGGATTTTGGAAGATCACTAATATAAGCATTGGATTTCAAAAGATTTACCAGTACGAGCGCTGGATTTAAAAAGATTACCTGTACGAACACTGGATTTTAAAAGATTACCAATACGAGATTTGGTAAAGCAACCAAGGCGAGATTGGATTTCATAAAAGGACCAATTTTGAAAATTGGATTTAACCCGACCAGTGTATGACTGGGTTCGGTTTGAAGGTTCAAATCAAAATTCAAATCTTCAAGGAAAGACTAGATGAATTGGATTTTGAAAGACAATTTGAGTCGGAACTCTGATTTTCTAGACCAATTCTGAATTGGATTTGGAAGAAGATTCGAATCGGAACTCGACTCTTGTAGACCAATTCTAGAATCTAGAGGAAAGAAAATTATATGAATTGGATTTGTAAGAAAATTCAAGTCGGGACTTGGATTTTCTAGACCAATTCTGAATTGGATTTGGAAGAAGATTCGAATCGGAACTCGACTCTTCTAGACCAATTCTAGAATCTAGAGGAAAGAAAATTATACGAATTGGATTTGTAAGAAAATTCAAGTCGGGACTTGGATTTTCTAGACCAATTCTGAATTGGATTTGGAAGAAGATTCGAATCGGAACTCGACTCTTCTAGACCAATTCTAGAATCTAGAGGAAAGAAAATTATACGAATTGGATTTGTAAGAAAATTCAAGTCGGGACTTGGATTTTCTAGACCAATTCTGAATTGGATTTGGAAGAAGATTCGAATCGGAACTCAACTCTTCTAGACCAATTCTAGAATCTAGAGGAAAGAAAATTATACGAATTGGATTTGTAAGAAAATTCAAGTCGGGACTTGGATTTTCTAGACCAATTCTGAATTGGATTTGGAAGAAGATTCGAATTGAAACTCGACTCTTTTAGACCAATTCTAGAATCTAGAGGAAAGAAAATTATACGAATTGGATTTGTAAGAAAATTCAAGTCGGGACTTGGATTTTCTAGACCAATTCTGAATTGGATTTGGAAGAAGATTCGAATCGGAACTCGAATCTTCTAGACCAATTCAAGACATTTAAAGGAAAGAAAAGTTGATAAGTATAAAGATGACATTTGGGACTAGTTCAACTAGTACAAGCATCAGATTTTGGAAGAGTACCAGTATGAGCACTGGATTTTGGAAGATTACCAGTACGAACACTGGGTATTAAAAGGTTACCAGTACGAGCACTAGGTTTTTTTTTTGTTTAAAGATTACCAGTACAAGCACTGAGTTTTAAAAGATTACCAGTACGAGCACTGGGTTTTAAAAGATTACCAGTACGAGCACTGGGTTTTAAAAGATTACCAGTACGAGCACTGGGTTTTAAATGGTTACCAGTACGAGCACTGGGTCTTAAAAGATTACCAGTACGAGCACTGGGTTTTAAAAGATTACCAGTACGAGCACTGGGTTTTAAAAGGTTACCAGTACGAGCACTGGGTCTTAAAAGGTTACCAGTACGAGCACTGGGTTTTAAAGGGTCATCAATTGATGATGACTTGGACGACTTGCCGGGGTCTCAGGATTTATCCCTTATCCTGAATGGGAAATTCAATACAAATTAATGCAGATGAATGCGAATGAATGCATGCAAATGCAAATGGATGCAACTGAGTGCACATGCGTGCAAAATGAGAGATTTATTAGATCCTGCCTGCACACGGATTGTTTTGGATAAAAGGCAACTTTAACAAGAATGCCCCAGTATATTCTAGGGAAGAGAGATATTTTGACAAAAGAATAATTGATCATTTATTGAAAGGAATTTTTGAAGAATACAAAAGATATAATAGAGATTTTCTAGGTATAGAATTTCTTCAGATGTCGAGCATTAATGGGGTCGGATAGTTCTACCCCATCTGCATTAATCAGACGATATGAATTACGGGGCAACGCTTCTTTCACCATATAGGGACCTTCCCAATTTGGTGACCATTTGCCACGTGAACGATGCTTGAGATGAGCCGTTGATCTAAGGACCAAGTCATTAACTTGGAATCTTCTTTCGATGACTGACTTGGCATATTTCCTTGCTATCCTCTGACGATAAGACTGAGCGTGCTCTACTGCTTTGAGTCTTTTCTCAGCGAGTAAATCTAACTGTACCAATCTCTGTTGCTGATACTGATCGAGTGGTAACTCTAAAAGAGATGCGAACTTAAGGGCGGGCTTTTGAACATGAAGGGGTAACACCACCTCAGTCCCATAAACAAGTTCTGAAGGAGTCGCATTGGTTGGGGTTCGAATGGTAGTTCGATATGCCCAAAGTGCATCATGGATTTTCTCGTGCCAATCACGACCCATCTCAACGGTTCTTTCCAAGATGCGAATCAAACTCTTGTTTGTTGCTTCTGCCTGACCATTTCCTTGTGGATAATAAGGAGTTGAAAAATGATGATGAATTCTGAATTTTGAACAAAAGATCTTCATTCTCTCATTCTTGAAATGAGTACCATTATCTGACACGATGTCATGCGGTATCCCGAAATGACAAAGAATGTTCTTATGAATGAACGAAACTACATGTCAACCTTCCACTGTACGCAGAGTGACGGCTTCAACCCATTTGGTGAAATACTTTGTTGCGGCAAGAAAATATTTATGACCATTAGAAGCTGAAGGAGAGATGGGTCCTACAACGTCGAAGGCCCACATAGAAAATGGCCATGGAGACACGACTGATTGTGTAACGCCCCAGATTTCCAAAACAAAGCTAAGTTAAAATTTTCATGAATTTCTTTTTTTTTCTTTGCAGCGGAACTTTAGAAAGCCTTTAGCAGCGGAATCAGACGATAATGAGTCTTCGGTTTTAGAAAACTCCGAGCACGTTGCAGGTATGTGGCCAAGCAACTCATTGACCACCGAAGGGTTCCATTTTATCGAAAACCACATGTTTATTACAACACTACTGCTTAGAAAAGCAGTGTAGGTTCAATAAAAGGAAGCAGTACAACTCTGTCTAGAGAAACCCTGGAACTCGATGCCGCCTTGCTCCGCATATCTCCACGCAGGTACAACACCTGAAATCCCCATAAAACGGGGTCAGAACCACTGATGGTCTGGTAAGCATGCAGTCATACATCCATTCAACTCAAGTACGATAATGACCACTCAGGGTCGCAATGCGCAATAACGACGCTCAAGCCTCCAAGACTTAGTGTATATCGCAAGAGCCTCCGCAGGGCTATGAGTTGAACATCCGCTCAAGTCTCCATGACTTAGAGCAAGCCTTTTAAGGGCTGTGGTTTGAATAACCGCTTAAGTCTCCACGACTTAGTCATGACCACTTTCGGGTCTCAAAGTGATGTCTAGCTCAAGTCTTCATACTTGGCACATCCGTATCCCACGCACCTAAGGACAGCTCCTCGAGCTTCACTTAGTCGTGCGGATACAACACGGGTCTTTGCCCAGTCGGTCCAGTAGTATACCGAACATGACACCTTCACAAAGGTTATGCAGGACTGACTCAACACGTCATCCACTCATACATTCAAAGCATCGTTGTACCTAGAACTAATGCATTGTTTCGATAATTAACCGCTCCCGCCTTTGGTACGCAGGTAGAGCTATTGTCCGGGCATCAACGCGACGTTCTGGGGGTTGATTATTCTATGTATTTTAGATACCC
This sequence comes from Nuphar pumila, assembly GCF_984573655.1. NCBI lineage: Eukaryota > Viridiplantae > Streptophyta > Magnoliopsida > Nymphaeales > Nymphaeaceae > Nuphar > Nuphar pumila. Next base: position 48,604,764 of record NC_143249.1, on the reverse strand, counting down.
CAGAGGCCTGTTGACCCTATCCATAGTAGGACAGTGTGTTTCAACTGAGAGAACCCTACTAGGCCCATATTCGGATGCATCCTCTACTTGCAGTAGTTGGGTTCAATCCTTAGATCTTAAGGATAACCACGACCCCAAAACCCATGAGTGACTGAGGCCATCGTGGACTCTATCAGGTCCAAAGTAAAATACATGTCACTCAAGGCTGTACCATCACTGTCATTCCACAGTGAGCATAATTCCTGAAGGGGTCTGCCAGTCTTACAATTACTTGGACAGAATCTGCATGCCATTTAGGCAGCCCGTGCTTTCAGCACTACGGGAGTATGTACCCGACCCCATTCAGTCTGCCCCAACACAGTCATTACTGAGGGGGTACCCCTAACACGATTTTCAACCGCGGGGTATGTGCGACCTTAAGTCTTATTCATATGCATGCAGAACACCGCTCTTGGCACTTCGGCCACCACGAGCATCACACCTCTTTGGGTGGAAACAACACACTCTAGCTCTTCGGCCCTTACGAGTCTGGTTGCGTAACCGTTCTCAATGAGCATGCATACGAATCGATCTAAATAGATCGGCTACTCGGCGTATTTTTACGCGACGAGTACAAACCTAGCCAAGGCGCAACCTCTACTCCGGCTCAGCGGCCCTTACGAGCAAGGTGCCCTTGCAGGCACAAGGATACGAGCCGATCTGGCATCGTTCCATCAACGGACATTATTATGCCGTTCAACTGGTTCCAGCACCTCCCCTGCTCTATCGGCAGCGGTGCGACGAACCCTTCTACGTTTGTGGAAGGCAATACATGAACCGGGTAGCACTCTGCTATATGTCAGAGTATCCTGCTACATCCTTTCTGAGCTATTCTTAGCTTCTTCAGAAATTTCAGCAGCACTTCCTCTCTTTTACGGAGAAAGCGTGCGTTTCTTTTATCCATTTCAGCGGCATCTCCCATCTTTCGTAGGAAATCGCCACGCTTAATTCGGGGAAATGGATGCGCACCGTTGTGCGTACTTTGCATCCATCAAGGTTGCAGGAACCCTGGGCCATAGCCAGGCCATACGTAATTGACTTAGTCTTTACGTAAAGAGCATTTTGCCAAAAAGCTGAAGCCTTTCCAATAGGGGCTTCATTCGTCAAGCAGAATCTTGAACGAGGAGCGGTCAGGGAATCACATTGGCGATTTGGAGTTTGATCTCCATTTGAACGCTCATTTATGCGCTATATATGTAGTATAAGCAGAAGCCTGTGCTTTATACAGCGGCAGTGTAAAGAAATGCATATACTATTGTTCAGGGTGTGTAACTGAACGAAATATTCTACATATATAACAAAACAGAAGCCTTGGCATCGTTCGACGCGACGACGTAAGTAAATACATTGCAGAAAGCAGAAGCCTTGGCATCGTTCGATGCGACTGCGTAAGTAAATGCATAATCGGAAGTGCAGTAATCGGAAGTGCAGAAAACAGGGAGCCTTGGCATCATACGACGCGACGGCAAAGGTAAATTACATAGCCTATGCGATATAGGACGCGTCGGCAGAATCAACAGATATACACCTAGATCCGTATCCAACGATAGTTACGAGGCGAGCGGGTGAACACCAAAGTGTTCTGAAGGTCTCAACCAAGAACTAGGGCGAGATACCATTTTAAAAACGCATATACTGCGTGTTTGAACATAGATATATCCGACGATAGTTACGAGACGAGCGGGTGAACACCGAAGTGTCCAAAAAGGGCTCAATCAAGAACTAAAGCAAGATACTACTTCAGAAAGTATATTCTATATACAAACAATCAAATACTTGAGAGAGATGGATCAACGAAGCGAACTTACTTCAAATCGTGGAAGAAACGGCTCCGGGTTGCTTCTTTGGCTTCGAGCCTTCCTTCGAGAGGTCAGACTAAGTCAGATGAAGCTGACTTAGTTGAAAAAGAGGTAGAGTAGGTCAAGCTACTCAACCTAAGTGGTTTGAACCAAACAGGGTTCGGTCCAAGTCAACTGGGTTCAGCAGGTTCGAGCTCAGCTCAAGTAGGCTAAGTCTGAGTTCAGAAATCCAAACCGGAATCTGGATAAAAAGGGACTTTGACTTTGACTTTAAACCCAACTAGGTTCAAGTCAAGTCAACTAGGTTAGGACTAGGTCAAGTGGGTTCAGACCCAGGTCAGTGAGCTAGGACCAGGTCAGGCAGGCTCAGACCAGGTCAGGTGGGTTCAGGCCAGGTCAGGTGGGCTCAGACTCACTTGGGCTCACTAGGGGAGGTTTAGGAGAGAGAGAGAAGGCAAGAGAGAGGGGGGGGGTCGAAATTCTGAGAAAAGAGAAAGTGGGGAGGGCTATTTATAGCCCAAGCCCACCTCCTCTTGGGTTTTTCCATGCCCCTTTTACCCCTGAGCTATATTTTAATTCCTGGAGGTTCCTTTTGAGGTGGGGCCCACTAGATATTTCCATAGGATATTTTGTGGGTCCCACAAGATATTTTCTGAGGAATATTTCTGTGGGTCCCACCAACATTTCTATGGGTCTCGCAAAATTTTCGGGTTTTCGACAATTTTTTTCTGAAAAATTCTGAGTACGCCATTCTCTTCGTATTGACGTAACTAAGAAAGTTGGCTCGAGGAAATCCTTTGATTTCGTTTAGGTAGGAAGTTATGGCTTCTAGAGTGTTTGAGCATATATTCGCAAAGCGACGAATATCTTAAGTATAACTGGCTCGTACAAATCGATCTGATTCGTATTTCGGGTTCAGATGCTATTTTTACTTGAAAATGCCTCATGAATTTCTTCAGAAAGATACTGAAAAATTATGGGTCTTACAGATTGCAAGTACATGGCTGGCGCATGAATGGAATATGCGTGCATTTGACACTGAACGCACTTCTTCACAAAACGATAGCAGTCTTGCTGCATGGTTCTCCAATAGTATCCTGCCCGAATGATTTGTTTAACAAGGGTTTGGTAGCCGACATGACCACCGCAAATACCTTCATGCGCTTCTCGCACGATTTCTTTGGCTTCTTCTTCGTCTAAGCACTTGGAATACTCAGAACTGAACCCACGACGATAAAGAACATTGGCAAGGATAAAATAGCGGGCAGACATATGCTGAATTGCTTTTTGCTCCTTCTTTGATAGCTCTGGTGGAAGCTTACCAGTTTCAATAAAGTTTTTGATATCTTGATACCAAGGCTTCTTTTTCTGCTCCGCCTGGTTGACTTGCATTACTGGAATGAAGGCAGGTTGGTCAAGTCTACCGATTTCAAAAGAGCGACAGGATTCTTCATTTCTGAAAGACATAATGGAGCCCAAACTGGCCAAACCATTAGCTATTTGATTAAACTCTCTTTTGATATGAAAAAGCTGAAATTCCTCGAAATTGTTGATAAGGGCTAAAACGATCTTTTGGTAAGGGAGCAACTTCTGATCTTTTACCTGCCATTCAGCTTTGACTTGGCTGACGACGAGCAATGAATCACCGAAAGCGTGTACCCTTTGAACATTGAAGTATTGCAAAATTCTCATACCTTGTATTAAAGCTTGGAATGAAGTGAATTACGAACCTGAACTGGGTTTGAGCTAAAACAAAGGTCAGTAATACTGAGATGAACTAAAATCAAGTCTCAAACACTAACTCAACTGACTGAACTCGGCTCAATTTCAACTGAAATGGACTAAAATGGGCTCCTAAACACTTAGAAATGGTTTTAAACTGAAATTAGAGCACTTGAACTCCTGGTGAGCTCAAGTTAGACTCTGGGGAACATGACTGACTGAGAATGACTGACTGAGAATGACTGACTTGGAGACAATTGGCTTGGATTCGAGTGAGAAATGAGCTCATTTTTTAAGAAATGATCCCATTTTGGCAGGAATGGTCAGAAATGAAAATGGTCTGTTCATTGTGAGCTCAGATGAGCTTGAGATGACTGATATTCTAATTGTCTTGAACTGACCAATGAGCTTGGTTGACTCCGACTGACTGAGGTCCGGGATGACCTAGGGGTAAAATGGTAATTTTCCTAATGAAAATGGGTAAAATGGTGCTTTTCTGAAACTGACTCAGGGTTTGACTCCTACACTGACCTAACAGAGTTGGCACTACACGAGGAGGGTTGTTTGAGAATGGATGAGGAAAATTTGGGGTGTTTACAGATGCCCCTCTTTGCTACTAAGCCGTCTTGAGGACGAGCTTAGTGGCAAAGAAAACACACCAAATTTGGGCTATAAAAATGCCCCAGTTAGAAGGATCTGACTGGATATGAAAATATTAGCTCTGATGAAAATGGTAGATATGAAATGGAGAATACAGAAGAAAAATTTTGCCTCAAAAGAAGTGAGATTCAGGTTTTGCCTTTAACCTGGACGAGACAAAAAATACCTCAAGTAGAAACGAAACTCAGGTTTAACCCTTAACCAGATTGGGAAATGAAATACCTCATCAAAGGAGGCTCATGTTTGCACCCTTATCCTGATTGGGCGGAAAATGAAATACCTCATCAAAGGAGGCTCAGGTTTGTACCCTTATCATGATTGGGCAAAAAATGAAATACCTCATCAAAGGAGGCTCAGGTTTGTACCCTTATCCTGATTGGGCGAAAAATGAAATACCTCATCAAAGGAGGCTCAAGTTTGTACCCTTATCCTGATTGGGCGGAAAATGAAATACCTCATCAAAGGAGGCTCAGGTTTGTACCCTTATCCTGATTGGGCGGAAAATGAAATACCTCATCAAAGGAGGCTCAAGTTTGTACCCTTATCCTGATTGGACAGAAAATGAAATACCTCCTCAAAGGAGGCTCAGGTTTGTACCCTTATCCTGATTGGGCGGAAAATGAAATACCTCATCAAAGGAGGCTCAGGTTTGTACCCTTATCCTGATTGGGAGGAAAATGAAATACCTCATCAAAGGAGGCTCAGGTTTGTACCGTTATCCTGATTGGGCAGAAAATGAAATACCTCATCAAAGGAGGCTCAAGTTTGTACCCTTATCCTGATTAGGAGGAAAATGAAATACCTCATCAAAGGAGGCTCAGGTTTGTACCCTTACCCTGATTGGGAGGAAAATGAAATACCTCATCAAAGGAGGCTCAGGTTTATACCCTTATCCTGATTGGGCAGAAAATGAAATACCTCATCAAAGGAGGCTCAGGTTTGTACCCTTATCCTGATTGGGCGGAAAATGAAATACCTCATCTAAAGGAGGCTCAGGTTTATACCCTTATCCTAATTGGGCAGAAAATGAAATACCTCATCAAAGGAGGCTCAGGTTTGTACCCTTATCCTGATTGGGAAGTGAAATGAAAATGGTAAGTTGGATGGTGAATAAGACAATTTTCTTGAAGAGGAATAAGGTGACTCTTTCAACAACACGAAAGATGAATTTATTCGACAACGCGAAAGATAACAAGGCGATCCAACGGAACAAGGCGATTCTTTCAACAACGCGAAAGATGACAAGGCGATCCAGAGGAGCAAGGCGATCCTTTTGACAACGCAAAAGATGAATTCTTTCGACAACGCGAAAGATGACAAGGCGATCAAGAGGAGCAAGGCGATTCTTTCAACAACGCGAAAGATGACAAGGCGATCCAAAGGAGTAAGGCGATTCTTTTGACAACGCAAAAGATGAATTCTTTCGACAACGCGAAAGATGGAAAAAGGCGATCCAAAGGAGCAAGGCGATTCTTTCAACAACGTGAAAGATGATAAGGCAATCCAAAGGAGTAAGGCGATTCTTTTGACAACGCAAAAGATGAATTCTTTCGACAATGCGAAAGATGGGAAAAGGCGATCCAAAGGAACAAGGCGATTCTTTCAACAACGCGAAAGATGACAAGGCGATCCAAAGGAGTAAGGCGATTCTTTTGACAACGCAAAAGATGAATTCTTTCGACAACGCGAAAGATGGAAAAAGGCGATCCAAAGGAGCAAGGCGATTCTTTCAACAACGCGAAAGATGATAAGGCGATCCAAAGGAGCAAGGCGATTCTTTTGACAACGCAAAAGATGAACTCTTTCGACAACGCGAAAGATGGAAAAGGCGATCCAAAGGAACAAGGCGATTCTTTCAACAACGCGAAAGATGATAAGGCGATCCAAAGGAGCAAGGCGATTCTTTTGACAACGCAAAAGATCAATTCTTTCGACAACGCGAAAGATAACAAGGCGATCCAAAGGAACAAGGCGATTCTTTCAACAACGTGAAAGATGACAAGGCGATCCAAAGGAGTAAGGCGATTCTTTTGACAACGCAAAAGATGAATTCTTTCGACAACGCGAAAGATGGGAAAGGCGATCCAAAGGAACAAGGCGATTCTTTCAACAACATGAAAGACGATAAGGCGATCCAAAGGAGTAAGGCGATTCTTTTGACAACGCAAAAGATGAATTCTTTTGACAACGCGAAAGATGGGAAAGGCGATCCAAAGGAACAAGGCGATTCTTTCAACAACGCGAAAGACGATAAGGCGATCCAAAGGAGTAAGGCGATTCTTTTGACAACGCAAAAGATGAATTCTTTCGACAACGCGAAAGATAGAAAAAGGCGATCCAAAGGAGCAAGGCAATTCTTTCAACAACGTGAAAGATGATAAGGCAATCCAAAGGAGTAAGGCGATTCTTTTGACAACGCAAAAGATGAATTCTTTCGACAATGCGAAAGATGGGAAAAGGCGATCCAAAGGAAGAAGGCGATTCTTTCAACAACGCGAAAGATGACAAGGCGATCCAAAGGAGTAAGGCGATTCTTTTGACAACGCAAAAGATGAATTCTTTCGACAACGCGAAAGATGGAAAAAGGCGATCCAAAGGAGCAAGGCGATTCTTTCAACAACGCGAAAGATGATAAGGCGATCCAAAGGAGCAAGGCGATTCTTTTGACAACGCAAAAGATGAACTCTTTCGACAACGCGAAAGATGGAAAAGGCGATCCAAAGGAACAAGGCGATTCTTTCAACAACGCGAAAGATGATAAGGCGATCCAAAGGAGCAAGGCGATTCTTTTGACAACGCAAAAGATCAATTCTTTCGACAACGCGAAAGATAACAAGGCGATCCAAAGGAACAAGGCGATTCTTTCAACAACGTGAAAGATGACAAGGCGATCCAAAGGAATAAGGTGACTCTTTCAACAACACGAAAGATGAATTCTTTCGACAACGCGAAAGATAACAAGGCGATCCAACGGAACAAGGCGATTCTTTCAACAACGCATAAGATGACAAGGCGATCCAGAGGAGCAAGGCGATCCTTTTGACAACGCAAAAGATGAATTCTTTCAACAACGCGAAAGATGGGAAAGGCGATCCAGAGGAGCAAGGCGATTCTTTCAACAACGCGAAAGATGACAAGGCGATCCAAAGGAGTAAGGCGATTCTTTTGACAACGCAAAAGATGAATTCTTTCGACAACGCGAAAGATGGGAAAGGCGATTCTTTCAACAACGCGAAAGACGATAAGGCAATCCAAAGGAGTAAGGCGATTCTTTTGACAACGCAAAAGATAAATTCTTTCGACAACGCGAAAGATGGAAAAAGGCAATCCAAAGGAGCAAGGCGATTCTTTCAACGACGCGAAAGATGATAAGGCGATCCAAAGGAGCAAGGCGATTCTTTTGACAACGCAAAAGATGAACTCTTTCGACAACGCGAAAGATGGAAAAGGCGATCCAAAGGAACAAGGCGATTCTTTCAACAACGCGAAAGATGATAAGGCGATCCAAAGGAGTAAGGTGATTCTTTTGACAACGCAAAAGATGAATTCTTTCGACAACGCGAAAGATAACAAAGGCGATCCTTTCACAGGAAAGGCTAATCTTTCAACAACGCGAAAGATGATAAAGGTTACTCTCTCAAGGAGGTAAAAGGTGATATCAGGATGTGTCAAGATGGACATCGAGCTCTTCACTTCATGTCAAGATAGTAAGAAAATATTGCCAAAATGTTAAAAATTGTTTGTTGATTCAAAATGCTTGAAATTGATGTATATTGGTATGAAAATCTTTCCTCTTTTCTACCTGAAGTATTACTTCCGACTGGGCTTAACTCTATAGAATCAAGATTCGAATTCAAATTGCTTGCAATTGGCTTTTTTTTTCAAGGAAGCTATCAATTTTCTTGATATGAGCAGAAAAGAGAGTATTCTTGATATTGTGAGAGCAATTGGTGAAAGAATATTGATAATAGAATTTCACAAAATTAAAGAAGATTCTTTGGCAAATTTGACAGTCTGATATCCTGGGATTCTTTCCTCATGATGATCTTTCTGCCCACTTTTTTTTTCTTTTTTGGCAGAATTAGAGCTCTCTTAGGTTTTTGGGGATTTTATTACATCATCCTTCATTTTGGAGATGTCCTGACTTTTCTCTCTTTTTTTTTTTGAAAAGGGTACGTCACAAACTCCTTCATCTTGGAGATGTTTCGATCCTTCTTTTCTCTCAGGGATTATATTGACGGTTATTGGCTCTTTGGTTGGAAGTCTCTTGATGATAGCAGAAATTAAATATCCTTTAGGGTTTGTCGGGAGGCTCATCACAGTCGCCTTTATCTTGACGGTGCTCTGAACTTTCCCTAGAAGGATCCGTCACAAACTCCGTCATCTTTGAGATGATTTGAATCTTCTTTGGCCCCGGGGGTCTACTCGCCTAATTCACCTTCATCTTGACGACAGTTGAGAGATCCCTTTTGCAGATATTTAATTGCAGCTTTAGGTGATTGAGGAGATGTAGGGATTGAATGGATTTTTCTGTATCACCCAGGATATTTCGACTGCTTTATTTTCCAAGAATGATCTTTAAAAATGTGCCATTGACTGCGATCAATACCGATCACTTATGGCTTTGCAACAATATTGAATTTCCTTTGCTGGCCATATCGGGGATTTATTCTTCATCCTTTTGGTTGGCCAATAGAAAAATTTTGAATTTTGAATCCTTCTTCGCGAAAGCTTTGTCCTTTCGAAAGTAATACTGAAGGTATTCTGAAGTAATGTTTTTGTATAATAAAAATTTTGAAATCAACAAATATTTAATGACAAATTGGCAAAATGTTCTTGAAATCCTTGGTGAGAGCAAGCATCTGAAGCACAACGCAACGCACCCATGACAAAAATTTTCTTCTCCTTTCCCCAAAGGAGAAGATTCAGAAATTGGAAATAGGAATTACTCCTCTCTTCCCTGAAGAGGAGGTGTTTGCAAAACGAACTTTCGAAGAGAAATTAAGCTTTCGTCAAAACTTCCTAACATTAGGCTTCTCTTATGGAAAGGGGGCCGGTAATGATGAGGTCGGTGAATCGGTCATGAAGGAACGAGTCCATCACACTCTCCCTGAAAAGAGGGTCCTTCACGATGAAATGGCCTAGTACGAAATTATGGTCACAAGGAAAGCAAACTTCCGTCGAAGCTCTCCCTGAACTAAGGGTTCCTTGTGTGAAATTGGAATTTTGTTTTGCAAATGGTTCACAAAGACACGAGTCCCTTCAAACTCTCCCTGAAAAGGGGCTAAGTGAACGAATTGGATAGCATGCGAAAAGAACGAGCTCCCTCGAACTCTCCCTATAAAAAGAGTCTCTCGTAAGAGAAATTTATTAGAATTGGTATTGGATGACCAAAAGGGTCAAATTTTGAAAATTGGAATTTTGAAACTTGATATTTGAAATTGGAAATTGGAAATTGATAATTGGAAATTGGAAATTAGAAATTGGAAATTAGAAATTGGAAATTGATTGGCTAAAAAGGTCAAAATTGTGAATTGGTTTACTGAGAATGACATGGGTTCTATAGGGATTCCTCCTAAGAACGACATTGGTTCTATTGAGAACGGCATTGGTTTCGCAGGGGTTCGACCTGGGTTCAATAGGGATTCAGCCTAAGAACGACATTGGTTCAATTGAGAACGACATTGGTTTACTAGGAACGACATGGGTTCGATAGGGATTCAGCCTAAGAACGACATTGGTTCAATTGAGAACGACATTGGTTCACTAGGAACAACATGGGTTCGATAGGTATTCATCCTACGAACAACATTGGTTCAATTGAGAACGACATTGGTTCACTAGGAACGACATGGGTTCGATAGGTATTCAGCCTACGAACGACATTGGTTCAATTAAGAACGACATTGGTTCACTAGGAACGACATGGGTTCGATAGGTATTCAGCCTACGAACAACATTGGTTCAATTGAGAACGACATTGGTTCACTAGGAACGACATGGGTTCGATAGGTATTCAGCCTACGAACGACATTGGTTCAATTAAGAACGACATTGGTTCACTAGGAACGACATGGGTTCGATAGGTATTCAGCCTACGAACGACATTGGTTCAATTAAGAACGACATTGGTTCACTACGAACGACATTGGTTCAATTGAGAACGACATTGGTTCACTAGGAACGACATGGGTTCGATAGGTATTCAGCCTACGAACAACATTGGTTCAATTGAGAACGACATTGGTTCACTAGGAACGACATGGGTTCGATAGGTATTCAGCCTTCGAACGACATTGGTTCAATTAAGAACGACATTGGTTCACTAGGAACGACATGGGTTCGATAGGTATTCAGCCTACGAACGACATTGGTTCAATTAAGAACGACATTGGTTCACTAGGAACGACATGGGTTCGATAGGTATTCAGCCTACGAACAACATTGGTTCACTAGGAACGACATGGGTTTGATAGGTATTCAGCCTACGAACGACATTGGTTCAATTAAGAACGACATTGGTTCACTAGGAACGACATGGGTTCGATAGGTATTCAGCCTACGAACGACATTGGTTCATTTGGAACACTATCAGTTCAATGAAGAACGACTATCAGTTCACTTGGAACACTATCCGTTCAATGAAGAACGACTATCAGTTTGCTTAGAATATTATCAGTTCAATGAAGAACGACTATCAGTTCGCTTGGAACACTATCAGTTCGATGAAAAACGACTATCAGTTCGCTTGGAATATTATCAGTTCAATGAAGAACGACTATCAGTTCACTCGGAACACTATCAGTTCAATGAAGAACGAGGACTATTATATAGACTTGGATTGCTTCTATGAACGGTTTCAGGATTATCCCCTTATCCTGAACGGGGATAGAAATTGGATGACTTGGCGGTCGAAATTGAGAATTTTGGTAATTTGAAAATTGGAAATTGGATGACCCGGAGGTCGAAATTAAAGAATTATGGAAAATGATTCAGGTTTATCGCTTAACCTGAAGGGGAAGTTCAGGTTTATCCCTTAACCTGAAAGGAAAACTCAGGTTTATCCCTTAACCTGAAGGGGAAGTGAATTTGATGCAAATGAATGTAAATGGATGCAAATGAATGCATGTAAATGTAAATGAATGCAAATGTATGCAAAATGATGTAAATGAATGCACATGTATGCAAAATGAGAGATTTGTTTGATCCTACCTGCATACAGAATGTTTTGAAGATAAATTTTCAAAATAATGCCCCAGTGTAACTCGAAAAGAAGAATTTGACCAATATTGAAGAAAATATATTGAGGAATTACAAATGATGGAATAGAGGATTTAAGTATAGAAAATTTTCAAATGTTGAGCATTGATGGGGTCTGATAATTCCACACCATCGGCATTGATGAGCATATATGAATTGTGAGGTAATGCTTCCTCGACAATATAGGGCCCTTCCCAATTCGATGACCATTTGCCACCCGGGCGGTGCTTGAGATAGGTCGTTGATCTGATCACTAGATCATTGACTCAGAATTTCCTTTGAATGACAAATTTTGCATATTGCCTGGCTATCCTCTGACGATATGATTGAGCATGCTCTACTGCTCTGAGTCTTCTTTCATTCAGCAAATCAAGTTGTACCAGCCGCTGTTGTTGATATTGATCAAGCGATAACTCCAGCAGTGATGCGAACTTCAAGGCAAGTTTCTGAACATGTAGAGGCAGTACTACTTCAGTTCCGTAGACAAGTTCTGACGGAGTAGCATTAGTTGGAGTACAAATGGTGGTTCTGTATGCCCATAATGCATCATGGATCTTCTCATGCCAATTATGGCATGTTTCCAAGGTTCGCTCCAGGATTCGAATCAGAATCTTATTGGTGGCCTCTGCCTGACCATTCCTTTGAGGATAATAAGAAGCGAAGAAACGATGCTGAATTCTGAACTTTAAGTCAAATGTCCTCATTCTCTTATTCTTGAAATGACTCTCATTGTCTGACACGATATCGTGCGGTATGCCGAAACAACAATATTCTTGTGGATGAATAAGACCATGTGTCGACCTTCTATTATACGCAAAGTGATAGCTTCGACCCATTTAGTGAAATATTCTGTTGCGGCAAGAAAATATTTGTAGTTGTTTGAAGCAAGAGGAGTAATGGGGCCTACAACATCAAAAGCCCACATAGAAAATGGCCATGGAGAGATGGCGATTCACAAATATGTTGCTGGCGCATGAATAGAAGGTGCATGTATCTGGCATAGAGCACACTTCTTCACAAAATGGTAGCAATCTTGCTGCATAGTCTTCCAATAATATCATGCCCGGATGATTTTCTTGATAAGAGTTTGGTAGTCGACGCGATCACCGCAAATGCCTTCGTGTACCTCCCGCATGACTTCTTTGGCTTCATCTTCATCTAGGCATCTTCATCTTCATCTAGGCATCTGGCATATTTAGAACTGAATCCACGATGATAGAGGACATCAGCGAGAATAAAATATTGGGCAGGCGCGTGCCGAATCACTTGTTGCTCTTGTCGAGTGGTATTCTAAGAGAAAGAGACAAATGTCTTCTCCTTGATGGGAGCCTTTCTGAGACTGTCTTCAGCCTGCTCAGACATCATCCTAATCATCATTTTCTTGAACATCTGATATGTAGCAGGATCAATGTCATCTCTATCATTCAGACTCTGTCTTCTGGCAGATCTTGGAGAATCCATTTCTTCTTGTCTGCTTCTAAAATCACTGATGCCCTGATACAGTAGTGTCTTCTTGCTTGATTTGATCTGAACCACTTGGGAATACTGATGCTCTCTACAGAATGGATGATTAAATTTCGATGATGAAGATTCAAGATAGAAATGAATATAGAAAAAATATTTGATGAGAATTTGGTAGACAATTGGAAGAACATCCCATTACTAGGGATTGGGTCGTCGCTGGAGTCACGACAATTATGTTGTCATTCTTTGCAAGAAGAACGAACAACTGCAAATATGCCTTGTCACCTAGGCGAGGTCGTCAAACCAAGAATGAAGAATTTGAAAGATTTTTATTCATTGAAGGGAAAACATGCTTGTATTAATAATAAACTTGAGAAAGAGGGAGCATATAGACAGTCTGCCACCACTCTTAATGATCAGCAGAGACACGAGGACCCGAGAAAAGAGTGAGAATGATGAAATAATCCCAGTCATATCTGGCAGAATGGTATGTTCCAGACCACTGCGTTGATACAAGGTTGAATTCTAGCATAACCCCTGATAGTAGCCGAGCTTCTACGCGCTTTTGTCTCTGAGAAAATTGTCTGACACATCACTCTGGATAGTAGTAGGTACAGAAAAATGGGCCAAGTAGCTTGAACTGCTTGCCATACACATATGTATATTTGGGAAGAAGGCGAGCCCTTCAGTGCACAGAACCATCGCATGCTGATTTCTTTCTCGAGTTGTTCTAGATAATGAGCTGACTTCTGCAAATGCCTCGTACTGTTGATAGATCTCGATCAGGCTCACGTACTCATTCTCATTTTCTTCAATTAGTGGCCAAGACTTGCGCCCTGTCATGCGAGCTACGGCATCTTTGGGGTTCAGACCCTTGACATTGATCAGAAACTGGTGCTCTAACGGATCTCCAGGCTGACCGGCTGCTTCAGGCAGTCCCATAATCTCTGAAAATTCATCCATCAGTAGTGTCATCTCGCCTCACGGGAACCAGAACGTGCAAGTGCGCGGATTCCACCGCTCTGCCAGTGCATGAATCAGATTGTTGTTGACTGTCAACTTTCCCACTGCAGATGCCAGTTCTAACCCGCAATCGCTCAAGTGGTCCGGAAACATACGAGAGAAGTTTTTGAACCAGACATAGTACCACCGGGGGAAGAAGGGTCCGGTGCTAAGAGATCGATGCTCAGGAAGACTTTGTCGCACCTCGTAGGAGATGTGACCCTCAGGAAAAATAGAATCGAGCTGACTAGATGCCATTGGACTTAGGGACAAGAAGACTGGAATTAGACTTTGGAAAAATACAAGAATTTTGAAAATTGCAGGCAGGATAAAATGAAAGCTGGAAATTCGAAGTCCAGAGGAACGAAAGAATGGAAAATCTCCTGGAGTTTTGAAGAAAAGGTGGATAATTTAGAAAAATCGTCCAGGGTTTTTGAGAAAAAGGAGATATTTCACAAAAGATGGAAAATGAGGTATTTTGGAAAATTGTTCGGTATTTTGGAAAAATTGAAAAAAAATATGAGAAAATAAGGCAAAAGTGACTATCATACATTCAATTACAAACAATTATGCACATACAGCATTTCCTAAGAAGCTGACTCTAAATGCATCGATTTTGAAAGAGCTTTAGGACCCTAATCCTGACTCTAGGCTCAGATCAACTGTGTCCAATCATGCTATGCCGATATACTCGAGCCGAGGCTCGATGTACGTGGCATAAAACTCATCTCCGGGTCTAGGCTTGTGTTTTCCCAACATCCTTGAGCGCCTATCGATATACGTTGGACTATGGCCCTTGGTACGTGGCAGGGGGGCGTTAGCCCAAATAAGTGGCCCAGTTGTGAGGCTCTGTCCCGAACTATGGTTCTGGAAGAGAGCCCAGCAATGTGAAGACCGGGTAGACATAGGTGGGGTGGTTTTTGAAATATGATCACATGCAGGCAAACAGAGGGCTCTAAGTCCTAAAGAGATAGAATTTTGAAATTTTTTGAAGAAGCAAACATTGTTTTCATACAAGTCCTAGATTGAGGAGTGTTGTATTTCAGACCTAAGTCTAAGTGAGCATGCATAATTCTCCTCAATATGGTCCTACCAAACCATGCCTAGTCTACATGCAATCCATGTCAGCTGGGTTCAAGTCTAGGCTCCTAGGTTCACATGATATCAGAAATTAAAAGCTGACATTCCATAGAGCCTAATTTTGATAATTGAGCTAAGTTAAAGCACATACTTGATCAGGCGAAGACATGTCCCATCACGGTCGCCAAACCTGTTATCATCGCAAAATTGTTCCCCTCCCTTGCGAGAGAGAAACGAATTTCGCGAGTCAAACTCGACCAAAGTTTTGAAAATGGTTTTTGAAAATTTACTCGCCTCCGTTTTGAAAATTTGCGGGAAAATTCTGTAGAATGGGATCCGCCTGTCGGTACGAGGTTCAACCGTTCCTGGCGCCTTTACCAGGGGTAATTAAACCAAGGACCAATTATGTGCTTTAACTCGACTCAAATATCTAAATTATGCTCTATTTTTCCTAGAATGCACAAAGAATGAGGCTTGTGCTATGGAATTTTTAAAAAATGCAAGTTTGAGAAAATATGATGTTTGCTTTGGAAAATTGAAATACATTTGGAAAATGATTGGAAAAGTGCTTGAAATTGGAGTTTTTGGGAAAATCATTGAATTTCATGGGAAATCAGAAATTTGCATTGAAAAGTGATTTCTCAGGAAAACTTGAAAATCTGAGAAAATTGGTTTTGAGATTGGAAACTTGGAATTGCTTTTATGAGAAAATGGATTTGAGAATCTTGAGAAAATCTAAGAAATTTATTAGAAAATGACTTTTGAAATGGAAAATGAATTCTCAAGAAAACTGGAAAATATGAGAAAATGAATTTCTGAAAACTTGGGATTTTGAAATTTGAGAATTCGAAAACATAGGAAAATCTTGATTTGAACTTGGAAAATGCTTTGAAATGTCATTTGAAAACTTAGGATTTTGAGAAAATCAGATCCTGAGAAAGACTTGGAAATTCTTGAGAAAATTGAATTTTCTGAAATTGAAATTGGAAAATGAGTTTGAAAATAATGCAATTTGAATGATATGAATGAATGAGTATGAATTTGAAAAGGGAATTTCATTGAGAAATTGGGAAATCCTTTTGAAACTTTGAAAAATGCAGTGCATTTTTGAAGTTAGCCTAAGAGTGTAGGCTGAATGTGGCTGATATAAAGATCATAAATCTTGGTTTTCTTCGTATTCTGACTATGGCCATAAATGCGAATCCCACCGAGTTTATAAACTCCATAAAAGCTTGTGCACGTGCCATTCGTGTAAACCATAGTGGATTTGAAATAAATGCACATGAATCATACATCAAATATTGAAATTTGCATAAATTAAACTATATGCAATGCAACACTATTCTAAGCAGAAAATGTAACTCTTATTCCAAATATTACATTGATTTTTACATTGAATTGAAATAAAAGAAATAAAATGGCTAAGTCTTCTTCTTGAATATTCCTGCAAAACTGAAAAATAAAGTTAGCACAAAAATGTAGTTTTTTCTGAATTTATCCGAAAATATGGAAAATTATCGGATATTATTCAGATATAAACCCAGAATCATACCCCCTTTGATATAAACATGATAAATAATGAATAAATTTCGAAAATAAACTTGAAAATTCGAAATTGGGGTCAAAATGACCAAAATGCCCCTGATAACCTTGAAATCAGGGTTTTCTGAAAGAATTTTTGTAGATTTTGGAATTTTGAAAATCAAATAAAATAAATCAAACATAATATGATAAAATATGATAATATGCATGAAATTTTGGAGAATTAGAAATTGAAATTTCGAAATTTAGGTCAAAATGACCAAAATACCCCCGATAACAAGACTATGGCCTTGAAACCAGGGTTTTCTGAAATAAATTTTGCAAAATAGAAAAATATGAAATGCAAATGAGATTAAAATTAACCCTAATATGATTCTACATGCTTATGTACATGATAAAAACCCTAACATAGCGAAAATATCATAAAATATCGAATTTAACTTGATTTTCGCTTCTGAATTTAAAGATAAACTAACACATGGAGCAAATGAACTTGGAATTAAACCAAATTTGGCATGGACAACTAAAATAACCCTAGAAACATAATTGATCTCTAAAATATAATTTTTTTGTATTTTTAAATATGGAAATTCAAATAAAAACCCTAAATTTTGTGATTTTTGCCTAAAATGTTGATTCTAAAGGGGATTTAGGATATCAAATTTCCATAAAAAATTACCAAATTTCATGGGGTGACAGAAGACAGTAATTAAAGGATTTTTGATTTTTACACTTTCTGGTTTTGACCTATGGTCGGAGCTGTGCCACTCCGGCAAGTCGGATCGGAATCCGGCGATTCTAGGATTTAAGGGAAACAGACAGATTTCGGGAGAAAATGTAGGTAAAATAGCAAACAGATGGGAAAAAGGTTAAAATTGTGGGAAAATGTCCCTGACAAACAGATAAAGATTTTATTTTTTGACACCCTTGGGATTCGGATTATGGTTTGGAAAAAGACACGCTGTTATCAGAGACCTAAATCTCCGGAATTTCTGGACATTGGAATCTGTTAGACAGAAAGAGAAAATCCGGGAAAAATAATGAAACAGATTCCAAAATTCCCAAATTTTGGGAAATGATAGGAAATTATGTTAGGAACAACTTTCATGTTGAGAGGTTTTGTAGACAGGCTACGGATTGGGAGGACTTGATGCATTAGGGTCTGTCTATACCCTGACAAAAGAAAATCGAGATTTTCCCAGGGGTCTGGGAAATCCGATTTTTTACAGAGAGTAAAACAAACTGGAAAAACTTCAAAATTTCCAGATAATCAGTATATTCAATGATGAATCCACTATGATTTTTTTAGGGAAAATTGAATCATCCATGGAGGCGATCTTGGGTCGACAACCCTGCTAAATGGGAATCTGGAATTTCCAGAGGGTTTAAAACCTGATCTGGACTTTGGATTTATTAGATAGAGTTATTAAACTCAAATCGATCCGAATTTTTGCAGAGAAATGAATGATTAACCCATACATCTATCATAAAAATTTTGAAATTTATAGATGAACAATTAAACATGAAACGAAGGCTGGACTGACGCTTAAAATCAAAACCTATAAACTAATAAGCAAATATTAAAGAAACTAATCAAAATACCTATAAAGCATTAAAATAATCTAAATATGAGGCCTATACGAAATTTACATGAATTCAATGATAAAACAAAAATAATCAGGGGGTATAATCTAAACTCAATTTTGGCTATGGTGATAGGGGATCTGATCCATCCATCGGAGGGATCCCATACTCCATGTAGCCTTAAGCAAGAAAGTAAGGAAAATAAAAAAGTAAAAAGATGAAGCTCTTACCTTGGGTTTGCTGGGATTGGCTGAAGGAAAGCGGATGTGGTGGAGATGATCCAAGGTTGAGGAAGTTGGGGCGTCAAAGGCACCAAGGTGAGGATGGCTGGAAGTCAAGAAGGAGGTGCCGGCTGGAACGTGTGATGAAGGTAGTGGCTGCACTTGAAGTTGGTTATGGCTGGTAGCAAGGGTGTGAAGGAGGCTTGCTGGAGATGGCTATGCTGCTGTGGAGGTGTCCCTGTGGTGCTGCCAAGGATGAAGGTGTGGCTGTGGCTGCAAAGAGCTCCCCTTTGGTGGCTGCTGCCTTTGAGAAGTTTGAAGATGGCTGCAATGAAGGGCTGCTGTTGGAGGCCCAGCTGCTGTTGTGGAAGGTGGCCCAACTGCGGTTGTGGAAGGTGGCTGTGATGGAGGCCCAACTGCTACTGTGGAAGGTGGATGTAATGGAGGTGAAGACGTTGATGGTGCTTCAAAGTGGAGGCCGGCTGTTGGCTGGAGAAAGGAGCTCTGGAGGTGGCTTCAATGGCTGGGAGTTGCAGCCAAGGATAGCTTGGGGTCTTGCTGCAGCCAATGGAGAAGGCTTCAGATGCTGTGATCGATGGTTCTAATGGTGCTGTGCGTGGAGGCTTCCAGTTGGTGCTGCTGAGGGCTGCAAGGGTGTTGTTTCAATGGCTGGAAGCTGCAGCCAAGGGGTGAGAAAGAGAGAGTTCAAGGGAGAGAGAGAGAGAGACGTGAATTGAGCTTGGGAGGCCAGCCGTTCTTTTTTTCCTTTTGTTTTTGATTGGTAACTTAGGAAAGATGATATCTTTCCCTAAGTTACCATTGATTAATGAAGAAGGCTGTGTAATGCCCAAGGCTACAGCCGTATGGCTTTGGAGGAAGAAAAGAGTAAGGAAGGGAAGAAGGAAAAGGAAAAGGAAAGAAGAGGGGAGAAAGAAAAGGAAAGAAAGGGAGGAAAAGGAGAGGGAAAGAGGAAGAGAAGGGGCTGGATAGGGTATACGTGAGTGGCTGGGAGAGGAAAGAAAGGAGGAAAGAAAGAAAAAGAAAGAAGAAAGAAAGAAAAGAAAGAAAAAAAGGAAAGTAAAAAAAAAATAAAAATAAAAATAAAAATAAAAAAGAAAATGGAGGAAGAAAGAAAGGAAATGGGCTAGGGTGGTCGACCCCCTTGTGGGTCCCACCTTAGGAAAATAAAATAATAAAAAAAATAAAACAAACAAAAAAAATAAAGAAAAAGGTAAATTTTTTTTTCTTTTTTTATAAATTAAAACAGAAAATGCAAATGGATGGTCCATCTCAGAGTGGGTCCAAATTCCACTTTTGAAATTCATTTTGACGATTAAAGGGGTAAAATAGTCTTTTCAGAAACTTTCCAGATGAAACGAGCTATTTTTGGCTATTTTTTAAACGAGCTCGGATTTTGAAGTTCAATACCTCGTTGCGAAGCAAATCCAATGTAGAATTTAAAAATTTAATTTTGGAAGAAATCCAAATTGTTTTTGTTGAGAAAATGCTTCCAAATCTATTTTCAGACAAAACGAGCTATTTTTGGCAGTTTTTGAAACGAGCTCGGATTTTGAAGTTCAATACCTCGTTGCGAAGCAAATCCAATGTAGAATTTAAAAATGTAATTTTGAAAGAAATCCAGATTGTTTTTCTCGAGAAAATATTTCCAAACGAAATGAGCTATTTTTGGCAGTTTTTGAAACGAGCTCGGATTTTGAAGTTCAATAGCTCTTTGCGAAGCAAATCCAGTGTAAAACTTGAAAATTTGATTTTGAAAGAAATCTAGATTATTTTTCTTGAGAAAATATTTCCAAATTTAGACTCCCGGGGTGAAAATGTCAATTTTGGAAACCCGAGGTTTGAAATTGATTTCTGAAAACTTTTAAAACTCAATCTGGATTGGAATTTATAAAGCTGGAGTTCTGGACTTCGAAAATGAAATGAAATGTGATGAAATGTTATGAAATGCTGAGAAATGATATGAAATGATGAGAAATGACATGAAATGCTATGCGAAATGCTAACCCTGAATGAAGAATTTTGGATGTTAGACCCCGATTGACACTTGTACCAGTTCAAAAAGTGTTAAAATTGACAAAATTTGCAAAAATGGTTGAAGAAATGATTTTTGAGCTCTTCCAAGCTAGAGTAACACTGAAAATTAGGGTTTGAGCTTGATTCAACTGAAATGAACTGGATTGAGCTGGGTTTTAGAGTTTCAGAACTCAAATGAACTCAACGGACACTGACTCAACTGACCTTTCCAACTGAATTTTCAAGAAAAGCTGCCATTTTTAGAGAAATGGTATGGAATGGTCATTGGAATTAAGTGAATTACGAACCTGAACTGGGTTTGAGCTAAAACAAAGGTCAGTAATACTGAGATGAACTAAAATCAAGTCTCAAACACTAACTCAACTGACTGAACTCGGCTCAATTTCAGCGAAAAGAGCTGAAATGGACTAAAATGGGCTCCTAAACACTTAGAAATGGTTTTGAACTGAAATTGGAGCACTTGAACTCCTGGTGAGCTCAAGTTAGACTCTGAGGAACATGACTGACTGGGAATGACTGACTTGGAGACAATTGGCTTGGATTCGAGTGAGAAATGAGCTCATTTTTGAAGAAATGATCCCATTTTGGCAGGAATGGTCAGAAATGAAAATGGTCTATTCATTGTGAGCTCAGATGAGCTTGAGATGACTGATATTCTAACTGTCTTGAACTGACCAATGAGCTTGGTTGACTCCGACTGACTGGGGTCCGGGATGACCTAGGGGTAAAATGGTAATTTTCCTAATGAAAATGGGTAAAATGGTGCTTTTCTGAAACTGACTCAGGGTTTGACTCCTACACTGACCTAACAGAGTTGGCACTACACGAGGAGGGTTGTTTGAGAATGGATGAGAAAAATTTGGGGTGTTTACAACGGCCAAACAGAGGCTACCAATAAGATCTTGATCCGTATTTTGGAAAGGACTGTGAAGACAGGCCGAGAATGGCATGAGAAAATTCATGATGCACTTTGGGCATACCGGACCACCATTCGGACTCCGACTAATGCCACTCCTTCAGAACTTGTTTACGGAACTGAAGTAGTATTGCCTCTCCATGTCCAAAAGCCCGCTCTCAAATTTGCTTCCCTTATAGAATTGTCACTCGATCAGTATCAGCAGCAGAGATTGGTGCAGCTAGATTTACTGGATGAAAAAAGGCTCAAGGCAGCGGAACATGCTCAAGCTTATCGGCAGAGGATAGCTCGACATTATGCCAAGTCTCTCATTGAGAGAAAATTTCGAGTTAACGATTTGGTACTCAGATCGACAACTCATCTCAAGCATCGACCACAGGGCAAGTGGTCACCCAATTGGGAAGGCCCTTATGTGGTTAAGGAAGCACTTCCTCGCAATTCATATCGCCTAATCAACGCAGATGGAGTGGAAATGCCAGATCCCATCAATGCTTTGCATTTGAAGAAGTTTTTCACCTGAAATGTTCATTCTAAAGCCTTTGTACTCTTCAAAAGAGCAATTTCAATAAAATAATGATCTTCTATCAATTCTTACATTCTTCTCCATGATACTGGGGCATTTTATTTTGATCTATAATCATCTTCTTTCATCATATGCAGGCAGGATTAGACAAAAGCTCTTTTTCTCGAATTTTGTTAATTCTCATTTTGATCTTATGATCTTTATTTTCATTTCATTTGATTTACTTTTTGGTTTGAGCAAATGTTCTTCAAGCTATTGCTCATTTATGTCAAGTTTTAAACAAATTTTCGTCAATCTTATTAAAATTTTCATCTACCTTTATCTTTAAAATGTACCCCTTCAGGTTAAGGGATAAACCTGATGCCTCCTATCAAGGAGGTATTCTTTTTGTTATTTTCCCCGTTCGGGACAAGGGAACAGAATCCTGAAAGTCGACCACATGCAAATAAACTATGATGGTCCATTAATTTTTACCAAAGAATCTTTATTTTCTCAAAAATTCACTTTGTTTTTACAACCCAGTCCTCTCACTAGGGTATTTCCCAAAATCTTCAATCATATATTGAGCTCATTTGGAGGATCTGACCCTCGCACCAATAACTTTCTACATTCAATCTTTTGATCAAAATCCTTTCTTCTACAAAATTCAAGTTCTGATTTAAAATCTCCCAAAAGCTGATGTATTTCAAACATCCCAGTTTTACTGGTCAGGTATTTCAAACGTTCCAGCTTCTTGCTGGTCAGGTACTTCAAACGTTTCAGCTCTTTACTGATCAGGTATTTCTGAAAAGATCGAACACTCGTTGGTCATATATTTCAAACGTTCTAGCTTCTCGCTGGTCAGGTATTTCAAATGTCCCAGCTTCTGCTGGTCAGGTATTTCAAAAGATCCAACACTCGTTGGGCAGGTATTTCAAAAGTTTCAGCTTCTTGCTGGTCAGGTATTTCAAACGTTCCAGCTCTTTGCTGGTCAGATCCAACACTCGTTGGTTATGTATTTTAAACGTTCCAACTTTCGCTGGTCAGGTATTTCAAACGTCTCAGCTTTTGCTGGTCAGGTATTTCAAAAGATCCAACACTCATTGGGCATGTATTTCAAGAGTTCCAGCATTTCGCTGGTCATGTATTTCAAATGTTTCAGCTTTCGCTGGTCAGGTATTTCCAAAAAAGATCCAGCTTCTCGTTGGTCATGTATTTCAAACGTTCTAGCTTTTTCACTAGTCAGGTATTTCAAACATTCCAGCTTTTCGCTGGTCGCGCATTTCAAACGTTCCAGCTTTGCTGGTCATATATTCCCAAAAAAGAACTCAGCTTTTGGTCATATATTTTCAAAAGATCCAGCTCTCGCTGGTCATATATTTCAAAAAAAAGGTCCCAGCTCACAATTTTCAAAGCTCCCAAATCAACCTATTTTCCATAAATCAAACCTTCAGGGTGCGATTCCTCCATTCTCCCATTTCCAAACCTTCGGGTTTCAATCTCTCAAATATGTCATTTCCTAATCTTCAAATCTCTCAAGATTATCAATTCTCCAACCTCTAGGTACAATATTTTCAAAAATTCGCCATTTTCTCAACCCTCGGGTTATAATCTCCCAATTTCGATCATTCTCAATCTTTTTATTAAAACCCAGTTTTTCATAACCATTCGCGTATTTCCCAAAAGACCCAACACTCGTCGGTCATGTATTTCCAAAATGTTCCAGCATTATTGTTGGTCATGTATTCTAAATGTTCCAGTTCTACTGGTCAAGTATTTCAAAAGGTTCCAGCTTCTCGTTGGTCACGTATTTCAAAGGTTCCAGCTTTCGCTGGACAGGTATTTCAAAAGATCTCAACGTCTGTTTGTCATGTATTCCAAAAGGTTCCAGTTTTCGCTGGTCATGTATTTCGAAAAGGTTCCAGCTTTCGCTGGTCATGTATTTCAAGGATTCCAGCCTTCGCTGGTCATGTATTTCAATAGTCCCAGTTTTTTGCTGGTCATGTATTTCCAAAATCGAAGATACAATTCAAGTTCTTATCAAAATCTATATTAAGTGATTATTTCACAAAGAATTCGTGAAAACTTCGCCAATTTGCTAAAAAGCATTTGTTGATTCTAAATATTCTTACTGTACAAAGAGAATTTCTTTAGACTACCTCTAGTATTTCTTTCCAAAAAGGTAAAACTTTCTGCGAAAAGAGGTAAAATTCAAATCTTTTCTTGTTGATCAACCAAAAGGATGTAAGAAATGTCCTCGATATAATCAATAAAAGAAATCTTCAATGATGTTGAAAAGCCAGAAGCGAATTGATATTGATCTTGGCTATGGCGCATGTTTAAAAATGACTTTCTGGCAATCAAGCAGTGGAAATATCTTGAGCTATAAAAAGAATTCACTTAACCCATATCTTCTCATTTTCGTTTAAAAGTTACAATCAAATATCTGCAAAAAGGGATATCTCAATTATCGTCAAAATGAAGACGAATTAAGCGAGTAGACCCCGGAGCCAAAGAAGATTCGAAACATCTCCAAAATGACGGAGTTTGTGACGGATCCTTCCAGGGAAAGTTCGGATCACTGTCGAGATGAAGGCAGATGTGATGAGCCTACTGACAAATCCTAAAAGATATTTGATTCCAGCTATCATCTAAGAACCTTTTTGAGCCAATATCATATACAATCTCTGAGAGAAAGAAGGATCAGAACATCTCCAAGATGAAGGAGTTTGTGACGTGCCCTTCCCTGAAAAAAAAAGAGAAAGGGCAGGACATCCAAATGAAGGATGATGTGAAAAACCGAGAAAGCCCAATGACTTAAAAAGAGTGCAAAAAGATCATCGTAGGGAAAACACCGAGATATCGAACTGCCAAAGTTGCCAGAAGTCATCTTTTCTCATGCAAAATTCTTTTATCAATATCTTTTCATTACTTGCTTTTATGAAATTAAGAATATTTCTTCTATTCTCATATCAGGGAAATGGATAGCTTCCTTGAAGAAAATCATCAGTGCTAAAAATTTGAATCTAACTCTTAGAACTGAGGAGTTAACCTCATTTGGGGGAAATACTCTAGGTAAAAGAGGGAATATCTTTTGCACATACGCGCACATTTCCAAGCGTTTGAATCTACTACGATTTTATCTTATTGGCAAAATTTTCTAGATATTGTAAGAATGAAATAAGTAGTCAATATCCATTTTGATGCAACCTAGCGTTGTTCATATCTTCCAGAAGAGTTACCCCATTCAGTTGAAGTATCTCTTCTTGTCCCATCGCGGCTTCTTCAGTCAAGGATTCCGTATGGTGTTCCCACTCAGGTTAAGGGTCAAAACCTGAATTTTCTGCGAGAGGCCATTTGATTTCAAAAAGCTATTTTCGGTCTCAGCGATGAGGCACCCGATTTCTTCCCCTTTTCAAAGCTTTAGGGAATCCTATATTTTCTTCCTCTCGTAAAATCCCTTTCGGATTTTGTTCATCCAAAGTTCCGAAGGTCCCATTATGGTTTCTCCGTTTGAGAAACCCGTATGGTAGATTTCCTGTCCAGGTTAAGAGTTAACCCGGAACCTCGCTTCGCGAGGTATCTTCCTTGCAGGTTTGGGTTAAACCTGAGTCTTGTTCCAACGAGATTCCTTATTTTGACGAGATGTTTTCTTCCAGTCCCATCATGGCTCCTCCCATCAAGGAACCCATACTTCATACATTCATCCAAGAAAGGATCATACTTGAGCTTCATTTCACGAGGCGTTTTTCAAAATGTCCCATCAAGGTTCTCGTGTACTCCTTTCCTCATTCAAAACACTTCTTGATATATCTTCGTCCCATCCAGGTTAAGGGCTAAACCTGAATCATTCCAAAAAGAGTATCTTGTCTCATCCATGAGACCTGATCAAAATTCTCATTTTCCACCATTTCGGGATTTTCACCCAAAGTCCCATCACGATTTCCTCATTTCTATCATTTGATCACACCATCTTCGAGGATTTCGTCCCCCCAAAACCATTCAGGATAAGGCTTTTAAGCCTGAGCAGCTATATTTTTCAAAATTAATTCTTCCACACCCAGTTTCGGATCTGCTGACTAGGGCATTTTCAAAATTTGGAGTGTTGTCTTTGCCACTAAGCTCGGCTTTCAACCGGCTTAGTAGCAAAGAGGGGCATCTGTGAACACCCCAAATTTTTCAAAGATTTACAAAATGACCCTTTTGCCCCTGACTCCATCTTCTGAGAAATCAAAGCAAATTCTTCAGACTTTCTGGATTAAAAACCATATTGATCCATTCAAAATCGTTTTCAAGTTCAAATCCGGTGCTTTAAATCCATATTTCCTCAAAACCCGGATCCTAACCCATTTCTGAAGAAATTTTCTCAAAACAGTTTCTAAATTCTCAGAAAGATTCCCTTTTGTAAATATTTTACGAAAACACACACAAAAAAAATTAAATTAGTTTTAAATCTTTGATTTCTCGTAAAACTTTAGGATTTTATTCTAAAAATACGAAAAAAATAGAAAAATAACATAAAAACCAAAAAATCGAGAAAAGCTACAAAGAAAATGAAAGATTTTTAAGTTTTTAAAGACATTTTTACCAAAAACCTCATTCCTTAACCATTTTTTTTAGAAATTTCTTAAAAGGAGAACCACCTTTTTGAAATATCAAAAAGTTGCAACGGACCCCTCCCGCGCATGCTCTCTCTTGATTCACGATTGTTGATCCTCAAACGGCCTCCTCCTCTCTCAGCCTTCGATCCCCAACAAATTTCCTTCCCGAACTCTCCATTTGCCTCCATTTGCCCTTTAATAAGGGACTTCCATCGACTCTGGGGGAATCAAGAAGCAATATCATCTGTTACCTACTTTTCTCCTGGAGGATTCACTCTAGCATCAATCTTTCCACCATCTTCATCCCCTCCCTCGAGCATTGGGAACTTCACGATCGAACATCCATTCTCTGGCATCGAGCTTCCTCTTTATTCATCCGTTGCTCAACTTTCCCCCTTCAGTGTCCCTCAAGGTATCCCCTCAGCAAGCGGCTGCCATCCAATCCTTCTTCGCAATACCTCTTCTGTAGGTAAGTGAATTAACTCCCTCCTTGATTTTCTATATAAGCTTTCTTACAAATTCTGTATCGATTTCTCGTTTCTTTCTTCTTCTTTTTTTTGAAGCATCCATGGTAGGGATGATCTGCTTGTAGCAGAACAACCTACCTCAATGCAACATCAACAAGAATTTCTAGATTCCGATATTTTCTTTTACTTCATAATAAGACCTACTCTCCTCGATATTGA
Organism: Nuphar pumila; assembly: GCF_984573655.1. Lineage (NCBI taxonomy): Eukaryota > Viridiplantae > Streptophyta > Magnoliopsida > Nymphaeales > Nymphaeaceae > Nuphar > Nuphar pumila. The sequence goes on along the minus strand of NC_143249.1, from coordinate 48,577,631 downwards.
GCATTTGTTCTTAGTTTAATTTGATTCTTATATCCCTGTATTGTTATTATCGTTTTTTTTTATTGCTCATATATACTTTGATTTGCCTATAACATTCAGAATTAGTCATTTTCATCATGATCATTCCCCCCTCGATTATTTGATGTTCTGTCTTCAGTGGTAACTCCATGTTTTATTTTTATTTTTTTTATTATTTTCCTTTCTTTTGGAAATTGGCTGTGTCTTACATAGTTCACCCTGAAGAATGACCCCACAGTGAAATATCGGTTTACCGTGAAGCCTTTTAAGCCAGTCCATCCCTGTATCATTTAGATAAATTCATCATTTCACTAGATGATATATCCCTTCTCTACTCAGATGGATCCATGATAAAGATTGGGAGGAATCAGTTCTTGATTCCCTTCAGCTGGCAAAGTCGATTTTGTAAATCTCATACTGTTGGTGTTCATAATTATGAAATGGAAATTATCTGAGTATTATGGTTGCAATTTTAATGTGATGAAGCATGTTTAAGACCATCTTGTTTGCATTAGCTCCAGAATTCCTTTGTTCCAGCTTACATAAACTGTCACTTTCTTATCTATTTTCTGTGGAATTTATGTGTTCCATGATCCATATTTCATCAATCATGGCTGTGGTCTGAGGTTTCTGAAGGAGGGCCTAATCGAGATCCTACATCAAAACCACCTGTGGCGAATATAGGAATCACTTTCACTATTGATCCTGCTTTGAGAAATGGTGTGTTGTTTTGAGGCACGATGGAAACAGGATTATATGATTTTCCATTTTTGAATATGGTTGTTGTTAGATTACCCTTCATTTTCCTCTATATTAATCTTGCAAAGGTAAGTCTGCATGCGACAGAGTTTTTCTAAGCCTCTTGTATTGATGTCATAGCAGGCTGGTCTATCTTCCAGCCCTTGAGAAATTTTTGAAAAGAAAACGTAACAGGTCTATAACCCATCGAGTGAATGAAGCAGAACACTTTGGGTATTGGCAGGGATATTCGGTATATCCCCTGTGCAATTTTGATTTGCTGTGAAACAGAGATTTGCTAAAGTTCAAAACTGAGGGCTTAGCTCCAATTTATAGTTGTTAATAGATGCAGTGATGCTCAATGTCTGATCTGGATTTGCTGTGATAGAGCCCATAAATTTTGAGACTACAACCAGGTACGATATCTCTTCTTAATTGGTGCTGATTCTCATTCTTGGAACAGTTTGGTGATGTCTGGAAGGATATTGAGTTTGTTGTCATATTGCTACGTTTTGAGTTCTTATGTTCAATTAGGATGCCAATATCTATAAGGGTTCCACTAGATCTTGTAAAAATTGCACATGCTAGGTTCATTGACTGAGATGATGAGATGTATGATCGTGAAATTGATACTCCTGCTTATCCCACAAACACAGGGGTGAGTAAAGCTTTGGGATAAGTTGAATATCGGAGCTCTAACAGAAAATAAAATGGCGTGTGGATGATGTTACCAAAGGAACCATTATTCTGACATGAATTGTAATGGGCCATATTCCCCTGTGCTTTGTTTTCTATGATGTTGGTTCTGCATGAACTACTGCTAAACCTTACAGGGGAGTCACCATGAGATTGCCCTGCACTCCAATGATTCCACAATAGAGATATCATCCCCAGGTAAGTGTTCATTCAGGATATCTACAAGGATACCCATCGGTGTGGATTGAGATCATCCAACTCCAGGAACCATTTACAATGCTAGTCTTGTTATTAAGTAGTCAGGAGCCTACTATCTCCTGAATCTGCTAACAAATCTTCAAAAAGAAGGGTTTGTGAAAAACACTCTTTCACGTTTCAAAGGAAACTTCTATCTCATTACATGTGAATTGTGTCTTGCTGAAGAAAAGAACAAAAAGATGGTCCGATCTTTAAAGATGCATCTATGACAACTGTTTGGGACAGTGGTCCGCCATAAACCGATGTTCTTATGGATAAAATCACGACCAGTCTGGAGCTGAGGTAACCCCAGTAAGGACGATATTACCAGATTTCTTTCATGACTCCTGTGGTAAGTTTTGATGCAGCAGGTAAATGCACTGGCACATAGTTGTACAGGGTATAATAATTCCAGCATTCATTTTAGCTGGTCAACTGAAGTCTGCATACCCATTCACTGTAGTCTACATCCCATTACACCCAATATTCTGCACTTTATCTGGCATCCTAATCATCTCTTATATGACCAGTAATTCAACTCAATGTTAGGTGTTATGCCACGCCCATTACCTTATGCAAGCTTGCGTACCACTTTTTCTGTATCATATTTTTACATCACACAACACTGTGCATCCCCATTCATTGTCATCGTTTGTTTCAGCATTATCTTCATAGTTGTAAACAGGTCTTGATGCTACCCCTAAATTTCTGCATCTATCAACACCTACCTTACTGTCACGGTTTTGCAGAAAACCTATCACCAACATCATTTTGTCTACAGCTACCCTGTGGCTATGTCCATCACACCATTGCCCAAATTAGGTAGGCCTACTGCAAACAGCATTACAACAGCACCCATTGTGTTGCTTATACAACACCTTCCTATCTACCCACTGTCACAACTTGCAAATGGCACACTGCCATACCAACCCCTGTGTATACGTGAGTACCACAACCTAATGGTTATTGCAGCTCACAAACCTCCCCTTTACTATTCTTCATACACTCAGTTCACCTTAGCAACAACATTCACTCCTCATTGCATCCACATCCTACACGTACCTTCCCTTCTTGTCATATTAATACATATGCATTTCTCATTAGGTCTGAATCATGCCTTTAGGTACATATATCCTATTCCTCCATGTATATAAGCATTCTCATGTAAATTTGGCATAATATTTTTCATTCATCTTGTGCTAACATTGTTTTTGCAGGAATTAGATAGAAATTGCTTTTTCCTCCTTAGCTCAGGAGTATGATTTCAATTCAATTGTAATAGCTAGGTATAAATGAGAAATTTTCATTTCCTGCTTTAGGTAGAATGAATAAGCATTGTAAATATCATTACTTGTTTTTCATGCATTTTGCCTTTATTTTTCAAACTTTCACAAATGGGAACACAAATGGCACGTGCACCATTTCGTAAGAGATAATAAATACTAAGTTGATGATCCACATCAATGGCCATAGTCAGGGTGTGGACAAAACTTAGCATTTTTATCTTTTACAAAATAACATTGGATCCACACTGGATCCACTTTCAAAATTCATCATATTTTCCTTAAATATTTTTTTTTATCAGAATTTAACTTAAAATTAACTCAAAATATATACCAATGGCCATAGTCAGGGTATGTTGAGAGTTAATTTCATCTTAAATTCTATAAAAGCACCAAATGTGTTTTATTCTTCACCTGAATTTAAATATAGATTACTATATAATACATTCAATGACCATAGTCAGGGATGTATTATATCTTCAATCTTATTTTAATTCAATTCAAGAATAAGATAGCTTTTCAAAATCTAAATTCAAAATTCTTTAAATTCATTCATCATTTAAGGAAGAATTGCATCATATTTTCAAAATCCTCTTTCAAAAACCCAAGTGATATCAAATATCTTTCTTCAGTCTATAGTTTAATTCATCCTTCTATCTTATTTCAAAGATTTAAATTCCAAGTTCAAAGTCCAATTTGACTTTGAAATTTCAAAATTCAATCTTTATATTCTTGATTCATTCCAGATTCAAACTCCAAATTCAAAGTCCGAATTTGACTTTGAAATTCATTTATAGTTCAAATTCTCAAATCAAATTTTGAAACTCCAAAAATCAAATTCAATTCAAAAATTCAATTTCAAAGTTCCATTTACAACTTTGAAATTCTTGATTCAAAATCAAGTTCATCTTCCTATCTATTCAAAAACCACAGTTTGAGATTGATTCTCAAAAACTTGACCTTTCTTAAATTTTAAATTTAATCTGGGTTTTTCAAAACCCAGATCCATAATTCAAAAGTCCCAGTTGGACTTTCAAACGCCCCAAATCCAAAGTTAAATCTCAACTTGGATCCAGATTTCCAAGTATGAATCCAACTTCCCCTTTGGATCTTAGACCTCAGATCCACATTTCATATTGGATTTCAAATCTCAAATCCAATTCTATTCTAGGATCCAGAATTCAATTCCTCTTTGGATCTCAGATTTCAGATCCAATCTAGGATCCTGAATCCAATTCTACTTTGGATCTTAGACTTCAGATCCGAATTCCATTCTAGGATCCAGGAACCTATTCTACCTTGGATCTCAGATTCAGATCCAAAATCCAGTTCTATTTTGGATTTCAGACTTTAGATCCAATTCCATTTAGGATCCAGAATCCAATTCTACTTTGGATCTCAGACTTCAGATCCAACTCCATCTTCCAACCCTATCTTGGATCTCAGATTTTAGATCTAAATACCTTCTTGGATTCCAAATCTTGAATCCAATTCCATTCAAAATTCCAAAATCCAAATTCCACTTAGGATCTAGATCTCCCTTCTACTTTGGATCTCAGACTTCAGATCCAATTCCATTATAGGATCCAAAAATCCAACTTCATCTTGGATCTCAAATTAAAGATCCGAAATCCATTTAGGACCCAGAATTCAACTTTACTTTGGATCTCTGACTTCAGATCCAAATTTCATCTTGGATTCCAAAATCTTGAATCCAATTCCATTCAAAACTTCAGACCCAAAATTCATCTTGGATTCCAAATCTTGAATCCAATTCCATTCAGAATTTCAGATTCAAATTCCAACTTTTAAATCAATTTCATTTCTCAATTTTATTCAGATTTCTCAATTCTATCTTTCCTTTTGATTTCGAACTTCAAAGTTAGAATTCAATTCCATTTTCATTTCTATTCTGATCCAAAGTCCATTTATGACTTTGAAAATTCCTTTCTTCTTCTTTTATCTCAGGACTTCAAAATCATTTTTCCAAAATCCAGATTTATTTTCCCGAGCTCTTGATTATTCTAAAAACTTAGAACTTCAAATCTTAAGTTCTAAGTTAGAAATCATTTCTTCACTTTATCAGATTCATCTCAGAATAACTTGAGAATTCTTCAAAACACTTTAAAAAAGAGCATACATCTTTGCATTTGCACAAACATGATTCTTTGTGCATTTAGAGTTAGAATAAATTCTTAGGTGATATTTAGGCAAAGCAAAAGGCATAAATTCGACCCTTGGTTCGATTACCCCTGGTAAAGGCGCCAGGAACGGTTGAACCTCGTACCGACAAGCGGATCCCGTCTCCCAGTTTTCCCGCAAGTATTTCAAAAACGGAGGCGAGTTATTTCAAATATTTTCAAAATTAAGGTCAAGTGAGATCCGCAAAAGAATTCCTTTTCTCTTCTCTCCTTTCTTTTCTCTTCTCTCTTCTTTTTCTCTCTTTTATTTTTCTCCCTTCAAAAAGGAGGAAAATAGAGGTTAGAAAAGGAAAAAGGAAGGAAGAGAGAGAATATTATGAGAGGAAAAATTTTGCGATGATCACACTTACGCAGTTTTTTGCGGAGTAATAAGGAGCTTCTCATACTAGTTAAATGCTTATAATAATAGCATTATGCCAGTTGCTACATATTGGCATGTGACTTGCTTTATCTCTTGGTTGAACTGTTTGGTGCTTATTGTAGCGTAGCACTTGTTGACTTGCATCTCTTATGATTGATGTGATTGCATACAACTCGTACGCTACGAACTGGTGACAACTAGGATTGATGTGGCCCCTTGTCTTATAAGTTGCTTACATATTGTGATATAACTGTTGTTGTATGATTCCTTATGAATGATTTGTGATGCAATGGTTTATGCCTTATGATTAATTTAATTACTTGTTGATGAACTGAGTCATTTTATGGTAATTATATGTTTTACGAGCATGGTTATGAGTGCTTGTCTTATTCAGTTGTTTTGTTTGGCTGACGGGTAGAGTTAGTTACCCTTCGCCCATAGAATCAACTGAATTGCCATATATGCGCGTTCTCATGTGTCATTTACACGTGCTTTGAGGGCCTATTTGAGGATTGCAATATTTCTTATGGCAATAACATGATGCGTAGGATTATATGCTTCTATGTGAAGTGATACGATGCATATTGCTGATATACATGCTTGTGCCCATATTGTGGCTACTGACCCCGAGGCGGTCAATGGTTCAGAGCAGTCGATTAATGATGCATGTATCACTGAGTAGAGGGGTCTGTCGAGTACCTGATCTCCAAAGGATTATCTGCGGGGGCGTGTATGATCAAGATCAGGTACCCGACTAAAGTGGGAGATTTTCTGTGAGGACGTACACTATCCATGAACGGGTAGCCACAAAGATGGTGAACTCTGGTGAGGAAGTGTATGGTCCAAGACCAAGTATACCCTCTAGGGCGGTAATTCCTTGTCAAGTCGTATATCTCTCGGACCGAGCGATCCGATGTGGATCTTGTGCTTTTGCTTACCATAAAAAGTTATGGTGAGTTGTGATGATCTTCTGAGATTGTTTGTGATAGCCAACTATGAATTCATAATTTTGGCTTTCTGTTTTAGCATGATTACATGCAGGACTCAGATGTGAGAATCGGATCGTTAGCGATTTGACTTAGTGTTTATGTTTTGGACCTTCTACGGAAGGGTGAGCTTTTCTGAGAAAGTATGATGCCTTAGTGAGTCATAATAGGTGGCAGTTGGCCGCGTAAGGTTTTGAGAGATGAGAATAGATTAAGGTTGTTCAGGACAACGCGTTTGTTAGATATAGTGAGCGACAAATGATGTCCTGATGGTGATTAGATGTTGTGACCTCGTTCTAGGAACGAGAACAAGCTAGTTGCGTGGTGGTTCACAACCTACAATCAATTGAATCGTATGTTGTGTTTGTCAGTTGCACGGCTTACTTACTTTGAACCGCTTACTTGCTTTGAACTAATTACGCATTTACACTGCTTACTCGCTTGCACTACTTATTTGCTTGTACTACTTACGCGTTTGCACTATTCACCTGCTTGCATTGCTTACCTGTTTAACTGCGTATCTGCTTTAAACTGCGTAGCCTACTGAATTAAATGTACTTAATTTAGTTTCTTGTAGTCTCTCTTGTGCACCTACTAGTTTTTCGTGAAACTGACCCAATCTATGGGTACAAGTGATGATTAGGTACACTACAGGCGATGGCGCGATTGCAAGATGGCTTCAAGACTTCTTCCTGCTCTTAGCTCGCATCCTGGACGCTTGGGTTTGTATCAAATTTCCCTTAGGATATCTGAATCTTGAGAATTTTGGTTCTTTTAGCTAACGTGCCCAAAGTGTTCAACATGCCTTTTGATTTATCAAAAGAAAAATCTTCCGCTGATTTCATAAACAAACTCTGAAGGAAAGAGATATTTCTAGTCTCTTGCCTGTTTTTCTGAAAAGGTTCGCAAGTTTGAAATTTAGGGCGTTACAGTTATGGTCATATTCCTTATCTATTTTCTCTATTTTGGCCAAAATCTTAGAGTCCTAGTTAGATCAAGACTCTTTTTCCAGAGTCCCAGTCGGATCAGAACTCTACTTTTTACTACCTTTGCTACCTGTTTTTGGAGAAAACCTTTCAAAATCTTTCGTTTTGGCCAAAATCCTAGAGTCCTAGTTGGATTAGGACTCTTTTTCAAAAATTCCAGTCGCATTAGGACTCTTCTTCAGAGTTTCAGTCGGATTAGGACTCTGTTTTTTGTCACTATTTTTACCTATTTTTAACCAAATCTTTCAAAATGAGTCAACAACACAGAGTTTCAGTCAAAACAGGACTTTGTTTAGAGAGTTCTAGTTGGATCAGGACTCTAATCCTGATTTCAATTTTAAGAGAATCTTTTAAAAATCTTTTCATCTATCAAAACTATTACACCTTTATCAAAGAATTTCAAAATTCTGGGATTTTATCCTAGAGTCTTGATAGAATCAGGACACTGCTTCAGAGTCCTGATCAAATCAGGACTCTATCCAAAGTTTGTTTTCTCACTCCATTTTCACTGATTTTCAAAAATTATGTTTAAATTTCATCATTTGCTTATCAGAAAACCAAAAATTCTTAGAGTTCTGATCGAATCAGGACTCTTTATCAGAGTCCTAATCAAATCAGGACTCTGAACCAAAACTTCAATTCTATCATGTTTTTAACTGTTTTTCAAAATTCTCTTATTTGTTTTCTCAGAAAATCCAAAAAATCTAAGAGTCCTAGTTCAATTAAAACTCTCTCCTCAGAGTCTCAGTTGAATCAGAACTCTGTTTTATTTCAATATTTGTTATTATTTTCACTGTTTTCACAAGTTCTTTCAAGTGTTTTTCAGAAAATACCAAAAAAAATCCAGAGTTTCAGTCCGATGAGGACTCTGTCCCCAATCCTAATCCAGTCAGGAGTTTGTTCTAGAGTCTGTTTTTGCTTCCATTTTTACTCTTTTCCATTTGTTTTTCAAAAAATAGGTTATTGAAAATTCAAGTGGGGCCCACTCGGGGTGGTGCCACATTTGAAGAAGTCAAGGTTAGACTAGGGTTAGTCAATGTCCTAGTTAGGTTAGGGGTTTAGAGGAGTCAAAAGCAATTTTGAAAATTCATTTTATTTAAGTTTTAAACCATTGGGTTTTAAAGGTTTTAAATTCAAGTTTAAAAAAAAATGTGGGCCCACACTAGGTGGCACCACATTTAGACTTTCTAGGGTTTAATTAGGTGTTAATTAGGGATTAATTAGAGTCCATTTAGGTTAGAATCCTCTAGGAAAATTGTTGGTCCTTAGTGGATTTATTAGAAAGAGTCCTGAAAAAAAGAAAAACCTCTTAATTAACCCTAATTAAATGGCTTTTTGAAAACCTATAAAATGGGGACTTCAAGAGGTCAAAAGAGGCTGCTTTTCTCTCAAATTTTTGTGGTCTCCCTCCTCTCTCCAGCACCTCTTCTTCCTTCATTAAAGCTACAACCTCAAGGTGAGTTTATTTAATATTATTTCATTATTTTTTATTAGTTTTTTATGATTTTATATTAGATTTCACCATGGAACCCCTTGTGTTCATGGATTTAACAATGAATTCAACCTCAAGTTCAATTCAAGAAGATGATATAACCCTATTTGATGTTGTTTTTCAAGATTCTAATCCATTAGAATTGTTTATTGCATTGTTTTTTATATTCTTAACCAAGAAAACGTGAGATTTATCCGATTAAATGGATTAAATCCATGGTTTCAAGGGTAAAAGCAATTTCAGCCATGAATTTCCTGTGTTTTATTTATTTTTATCGCATATTAATGTTTATTACATGTGTTTTATCATCAAAATCATTTTTTTAGATAATTTTTATGGGTTTTCATGCTTAAATCATATTTTTTTTAGTGTTTCTTAGATTTCTGCATATTTTAATTTCAGATCAGTAGAAAGCATGTTAGTTCGTATTGAAATATTCATTAAAAATTCCTGTTTTTGTATATGTTGTTGACGGATATGTCAATCATATACTCTAACAAAATCAGACATTTTGGAATTCAGAAACCCTGTTAATAAAATACAAAGTCAAATCGAGATTTCTGTTGATTAAAATCGTTGTTTAAATTCAAGCATAACTTGCAGATGTGTTATTTCTTTCATCTGATATTCGATTCGAGATCTGTAAAATGTAGTGGCTTTGTGTTGATGTAGGCTATTTACTCTAAAATTTTAATAATTTTTTGCTTCAATTTGATATTTTTCCTTTGTCAGAAAGTCGGATTCATCTTTTAAAACTCGTTATGATTTATTAAAACCCTAATCTGACTTATGTTTATCATAGATCTCAAACCGTAGATTTGATTCATGACCTGTAAAAGAGAAAGTTCATTATTTTTCTATCTACTATTCACTGCTGAAATTTTAGAATTTTTTTATGAATGTTATTATTTGTTTATGTATTTTCAACCGGAAGTACCTGTTTTAACCAATTTTAGATTCATTATATTTAAGTCCAGATTGCCGGAAGGGTATCTCCCTCATCAAAGATGATTTTTCCGATATGTAAAAAGGAGATGCTCTGTTTTTCTGTATGGTTTACCTTTGTAAAATCTCAAGAATTTTCATGGTGAATTAACCCCTGATTTAGGTCTAACATTGAAACTGGTATGTGACCATGGATTAAAATAACATATTTTAGGGTTTTAATGCAATTTTCAAATTGGAATAATATCAAAAATATATTTTTATGATTTCAATCTGATTTTATGGTGATAACAAGTGCAGGTGCCGATTTTTATCAATTTTGGAATCCATTTGATGCTTGAATGGATCAAATTGCAAAACAGGGTGCCCGTAGGATCCCGAAACACTGCTAAAATCATGATTTTCATGATATTTCTTGATTTTTATGTATAAGTTCATGTTTTTAGGGTTTGTTCATATTTATAATCATATTAGGATGCTTTATGGTCGATTTTATGTTTATTTCAATCCTAAATCCAAAGTTTTACCAAAATTTATTTCAAAAAACCTTGATTTCAAGGCCATAGTCTTGCTATCAGGGGCAATTTGGTTATTTGACCTCAATTTCGAAATTCTAAACCCTATTTTTTATATTTTTAATCATATCATGTCATCTTATGTTTGATTTATCCTCATTTGAACTTCAAAAGTTGTATTTTACAAAATATCTTTCTGAAAACCCTAATTTTAAGGCCATAGTCTTGTTTTCAGGGGTATTTTTGTCTCTTTTTCTCAAATTTCGAATTTCAAAGTTATTTATTTTTATTATTTATTTAATTTTATTTCATATTTCATCATGTCTATCTCAAAAAATCATGGAAAAAGGGCTTATATCTAGCAAAATCCAGTAATTTCTAGATATTACTACATAAATCTAGAAAAGCCAACATATCTTCACTAACAAGTTTTCTAGTTTTGCAGGGATATTGAAGACTTTACTTTTCTTTAATTTCCTGTATTTAAATTTAATTAGTAATATAAATTGTAATTAAATTTGGAATAAGAATTTCAATTTGTGCTTAGATTAGGATTTGCATTGCATATAGTTTAATTCTGCAAATTTTAATATCTGATGAATGCATTATTCATGCACATATTACAAATCCACCATGGTCTACATGAATGGAACGTGCATAAGCTCTTAGGGAGTTGACAAACCCGGTGGAATTCGTATTTATGGCCATAGTCAGAATATGAATGAGACCCGGATTTGTGATCTTTGTATTAGCCACATTCAGCCTACACTCTTAGGCTAACTTCAAAATGCACTGCATTTCTCAAAAATACAAAAGGATTTTCTCAATTCCTCAAAATCATGACTTTCAAATCCCTATTCATTCATTTCATTCAATTTGCAAATTCTAATTCCCATTCAGAGAAATTGATTTTCTCAAAATTTTCCAAGTCTTATTCAAAAATTGATTTTCTCAAAACATTGAGTTTTCAAAGGATATTTCAAGTGTTTCTCAAGTTCAAAATCTTGATTTTCCAAGTTATATTTTCAATTTCCAAATCCTAACATCTTCAATTCCAAAGTTCAAAATTCAAACTTTTCTCAGAATTAACCAAGTTTTTCCATAATCGATTTTCATAAAAGTTCAAAATTTCTTCATAAATTGATTTTTATTTTCTCAGAAACATCCTCTCAATCAGGATTCATGATTTTTAAAGGGCTTCTTTTCCAAGTATTTTCTCCAAACTTTGAAGCAAACATCATGTTTTCAAATCTGCACTTTTTAGAAAATTCATAGTGCATGCTTGATTCTTTGTGCATTTAGGAAATAGAACACGATCTAGACAAGTTGAGCAAAGTTAAGCATACTCTTGATCCTTGGTTCAATTACCCCTGGTAAAGGTGCCAGGAATGGTTGAACCTCATACTGACAGGCGAGTCTCATTCCTTAAAATTATTCCGCATTTTAAAAACAGAGGCGAGTTATTTTCAAAAACTTTTTCAAAGGTCGGTTTGACTTGCAAAAGTAAAATTTTGCGATGATAACAGGTTGGCGATCGTGATGGGATCTGTCTTTGCCTGATCGATTGTGTGCTTGACTTAGTTTAAATTGTCAAAATCATGTTCCATGGAATGTCAGCTTTTACTTTCTGATATCATGTGAACCTAAGAGCCTAGACTTGAACCCAGCTGACATGGATTGCATATAGACTAGGCATGGTTTGGTAGGACCATATTGAGGAGATATTATTCATGTTCACATAGACCTAGAACTAATACAACACTCCTCAATCTAGGAATTGTATGAAAACAATGTTTGCTTCTTTAAATATTTCAAAACTCTACTTCTTTAGGTCTTAAAGCCCTCTGTTTGCTTGCATGTGCTCATGTTTTCAAAAACCACCCCACCTATCTTTACCCGGTCTTCACGTTGCTGGGCTTTCTTCCAGAACCATAGTTCAGGACAAAGCCTCACAACTAGGCCACCTATTTGGGTTAACACCCCCCTGCCACGTACCAAGGGTCATAGTCCAACGTATATCTGCAAATGCTCAAGGATGTTGGAAAACTTGAATCTAGAACCAGAGAAATTGATTTTATGCCACGTACATCGGGCATCAGCCTAAGTATATCGGCATAGCATGATTGGACACAGTTGATCTGAACCTTAGAGTTAGGATTAAGGTCCTATAGCTATTTCAAATCGGGTGCATCTAGAGTCAGCTTTTAGGGAATGTTGTATGTGCATGATTGTTAGTACAGGATGTGATTGAATATGTTGTAGTCATCTCCTCTTTACTTTTCCATATTTTCCCCAGTTTTTCTAAAATACTGGACGATTTTCAAAAATACCAAATTTTCCATCTGTTTTCATATACTGTCTAAAAATTTCTATTTTATTCAAACCCTGGACGATTTTTCAAATTCTCCTTTATTTTCCTCAAAACTCCAGGTAATTTTTCATCCTTCCTTCCTTCTGGATCTCGAATTTTTCAGCTTCATTTTTATCCTGCCTGCAATTTTTCAAAATTTCTGTATTTTTCTGAGTCTTATTCCAAATTTTCCATGTTTTCCAGTCTGATGGCATCCGGTCAACTTGATTCGGTCTTCTCTGAGGGTCACATCTCCTACGAGGTGCGATAAGGTCTTCCTGAACATCGAACTCTCAGCACTGAATCCTTCATTCCTCGGTGGTATTATTCATGGCTCAAGAACTTTTCTCGTATGTTTCTGGACCATTTGAGCGATTGTGGATTGGAGCTGACATCTGCAGTGGGAAAGCAGACAGTCAACGGCAACTTGATCCACGCACTGGCAGAGCGGTGGAATCCGAGCACTAGTACCTTCTGGTTCCCATGGGGGGAAATGACTTTATTGATGGACGAATTCTCGGAGATTATGGGATTACCTGAACCAGCTGGTCAGCCTGGAGATCCATTAGAGAAGCAATTTTTTATCAATGTCAACGGTCTGGATCCCTGAGATGCTTTAGCTCGCATGACAGGACGTAAGTCTTGGCCATTGATCGAGGAGAATGGAAATGAATATGTGAACCTGCTCGAAATCTACAGACAGTATGGGGTATTTGTGGAAGTCAGTTCCTTATCTCGAACAGCTCGAGAAAGAATCCAACATGCGATGGTCTTATGCACTATGTGATTAGCTCTCTTTTCAGATGGACGGAATTACATGGATATCAGGATAGTTCAACTTCTGCGAAGGTGGGGAAGTCGACAGACCAGCCGCCTCTCTATAGCCATGGCCGCACTCGCTTTTCTGTACCGAGGGTTGACCCATTTCGCACTTGGAGAATCAATTCTAGTCGAAGGGTGCACTTATGCATTGCAATCTTGGTTCCTCCGACATGTGCCAGCTCGAGCCAGTTCATTCAGATACAATGGTGAAAAGCTTTTGTCAGTTGCGCGATACTGATTCTTGATCGATAACCTTTAGGAGGAAGAAGTCGTGTGGGACTATTTTGATCGTCAAGAATCACCTCCCAGATATACTTATGCATATGGCAAGCGATTCATGCTACTTGGCCCCTTCTTCTGTGCATACTATCATGCATAGCACGGTGTCAGGCAGTTCTCTCAGAGACAGAAGCGCATAGAAATTCATCTACTATCAGAGATTTTGCCAGAGTTCGATCTCACATCAGATCAGTGGTCTGGAGCATACCATTCTGCCAAACATGGCTGAGATTCTTTTGTTACTCTCACTATTTTTTCTGGTCCTCGAGTGTCCTCCGATTATCAGGAGTGGTGGAAAATTGTTTGTCCCCCTCTCCTTTGTCAAGTGTATTATTAATAAAATCATTTTTTGCTTTAATAAAATTCCTTTAATTTTCATCCTATCTTGGTTTGACGACCTCGCCTAGGTAACAAGGCATAATTTCAGTTGTTTATTTTCTTTGCAAAGGAATGACAACGCAATTGTCGTAATTCCAGCGACGACTCAATCCCTAGTAATGGGATACTCTTTCAATTGTCTACCAAAATTCTCAGCAAATATTTTCCTCCAATCAAAATCTCTTTCAAAAGCCTAACCATTATTTTTTCCATGCAGAGAGCATTCGTGATATTCAATGGTTCAGACAAGGTCAGGGAAGAAAACTGCATCAGTCGAAGGCATGGCACATTCAATAGCTTCAAAAGAAGAAATGGACTCCCCGCGTTCTGGCAGAAATCAAGGGCAGCAGGTTGAGGATGACATTGATCCTCAAATGTATGCCATGTTCAAAAAAATGATAAGCAAGATGCTGGTAGAGCAAGCTGAAGCCAGTGTAGAGCAAATCCAAGTTAAGCAAAAAGCAAAAGGTCGGGCAGTGAAGGGGGCCTCGAAGGTAGCCAAGAAGTCCATTCAGAATGCTGATACAACCAATGAAGAAGAATCAGTGAAAGATTTAAATGAAGAATTTGAGACTCATCAGGCATTTCGCAAACCTACACAAGGGCAGGGGTCAGCCCATAAATTCAAAGAGCGGTCCATCAATGACTTTGACCAGCCGCAATTCAAAGATGTAGTCAGAATGGTTCGAGATCTACAGGCCCGCGACAAGGGCAAGAAAGTCTTCACCAGCGAAGACTTCTACGATGGTTTGGATGGGGATGATAATCTTGAGAATCTCCCTAGAAAATTTATCAAATTTGATGGTTCTGGAGACCCTAAAGCTCATCTCGCCATGTTTTTCGCTGAATGCTCCAAATTCAAGCGAGATAATCGGGCTCTTTTGATCCTTAGGTTAAATCCCTATGGATTTGATAGTTCGTAGGTCGAACCCCTGCGGAACCGATATGATCCTTAGGTTAAATCCCTATGGAATTGATAGTTCATAGGTCAAACCCCTGCGGAACCGATGTGATCCTTAGGTTAAATCCCTATGGATTTGATAGTTCATAGGTCGAACCCCTGCAGAACCAATGTGATCCTTAGGTTAAATCCCTATGGAATTGATAGTTCGTAGGTCGAACCCCTGCGGAACCGATGTGATCCTTAGGTTAAATCCCTATGGAATTGATAATTCAAAGGTCGAACCTCTGCGGAACCGATGTGGTCCTTAGGTTAAATCCCTATAGAATTGATAGTTTGTAGGTCAAACCCCTACGGAACCAATGTGATTTGTAAGTTGAATGCCTATCAAATCAATACGGCTCATAGGTTGAACCCCTTTATAAACCAAAAGTCCCTCTCAACTCAGTGGTTCTTAGGTTGAACCCCTTTCAAATCAATCTCGTTCTCAAAAATTTAATCTGTAGGTTGAATTCTTACTGATCCCCGGTCCTTAGGTCGGACCTTTTTTGGATTGGTATTTTTTCAGAAATGTGATTTGTAGGTTGAAGTCCTCCTGATCCACGTTCTTAGGCTGAATCCCTATTGAACCTATGTCGTTCTCAATTGAACCAATATCGTTCTTAGGCTGAATCCCTATTGAACTCATGTTGTTCCCAGTGAACCAATGTCGTTCTCAATTGAACCAATGTCGTTCTTAGGCTGAATCCCTATTGAACCCATGGTGTCCCCAGTGAACCAATGTTGTTCTTAGGCTGAATTCCTATTGAACCCATGTTGTTCCCAGTGAACCAATGTCGTTCTCAATTGAACCAATGTCGTTCCCAATGAACCAATGTCGTTCTCAACTGAACCAATGTCGTTCTTACGCTGAATCCCTATTGAACCCATGTCATTCCCAGTGAACCAATGTCATTCTTAGGCCGAATTCCTATTGAACCCATGTCATTCCCAGTGAACCAATGTCGTTCTTAGGCTGAATCTCTACCGAACCCATGTTGTTCCCAATGAACCAATACCGTTCTCCAGTGAACCAATGTCATTCTTAGGCTGAATTCCTATTGAACCCATGTTGTTCCCAGTAAACCGATTCCAATTTCGACCCTCGGGTCAATCAATTTCCAATTCCCAACTTCTAAATTTCCAGTTTCTGATTTTCAATTTCCAATTTCCAATTTCAACCTTCGGGTCAATTAATTTCCAAATTCCCAATTTCGACCCTCGGGTCAATCAATTTTCAATCTCCAATTTCCAAATTCCAATTTCGACCTTTTGGTCACCCAATACCAATTTTAATCATTTTCTCTTGCGAGAGACCCTTTTTACAAGGAGAGTTCAAGGGAGCTCATTCTTTTCGCATGTTATCCTTTGTTCGCTTAGCCCCTTTTCAGGGAGAGTTTGAAGGGACTAGTGTCTTTGTGAACCCTTTGCAAAACAAAATTCCAATTTCATACAAGGAACCCATAGTTCAGGGAGAGGTTCGACGGAAATTCGCCTTCCTTGTGACCACAATTTTATACTAGGCCATTTCATCATGAGAGACCCTCTTTTCAGGGAGAGTGTGATGGACTCGCTCCTTCATGACCAATTCACCGACCTCACCATTACCGGCCCCCTTTCTATAAGAGAAGCCTAATGTTAGGAAGTTTTGACGAAAGCTTAATTTCTCTTCGAAAGTTCGTTTTGCAAACACCTCCTCTTCAGGGAAGAGAGGAGTAATTTCTATTTCCCATTTCTAAATCTTTTCCTTTGGGGAAAGGAGAAGAAAATTTTTGTCATGAATGCGTTGAGTCATGCTTCAAATGCTCGCTTTCACAAAGAATTTCAAGAAAATCTTGCCAATTTGTCATTAAATACCTGTTGATTTCAAAAAATTTATTGCACAAAAACATTACTTCAGAATACCTTCAATATTACTTCCGAAAGGACAAAGCTATCACAAAAAAAAAATCAAAATGCAAGATCTTTCAATTGGCCAACCAAAAGGATGAAGAATAAATCCTCGATATGGCCAGCAAAGGAAATTCAATGTTGTTGCAGAGCCATAAGTGATCGATATTGATCGCAGTCAATGGCACATTTTTAAAGATCATTCTTGGAAAATAAGATAGTCGAAATATCCTGGGTGATACAAAAAAGTCTATTCAATTTTCATATCTCCTCAATCACCTAAGCTGCAATTAAATATCTGCAAAAGGGATCTCTCAATTGTCGTCAAGATGAAGACAAATTATGCGAGTTAAACCCCCGGAGCCAAAAAAGATTTGGATCATCTTCGAGATGAAGGAGTTTGTGACAGATCCTTCCAGAGAAAGTTCAGATCACCGTCAAGATGAAGGCGGATGCGATGAACCTCCCAACAAACCCTAAAAGATATTTAATTTCTGCTATCATCAAGAGATTTCCAGCCAAAGAGTCAATACCATCAATATAATCTCTGAGAGAAAAAGAAGGATGGGAACATCTCCAAGATGAAAAAGTTTATGACGTACCCTTCCAAAAAAAAAGAGAGAGAAAATCTAGGACATCTCCAAAATAAAGGATGATGTAATAAATTTCCCAGAAACCCAAAGAGCTCCAATTCTGTTGAAAAAAAAAGTACAGGCAGAAAGACCATTCTGAGAAAAAAATCCCAGGATATCAAACTGCCGAATCTGCCAAGAATCTTCTTTAATTTTGTAAAAAAAATTTATCAATATTCTTTCACCAATCGCTTTCATAATATCAAGAATACTCGTTTTTCTGCTCATATCAAGGAAATTGATAGCTTCCTTGAAAGAAAGTCAATTGCAAGAAATTTGAATTTTAATTCTACGTGGTTAAGCCCAATCAGAGGTAATACTTCAGGTAGAAAAGAGGGAATATCTTCAAAACAATGTGCATCACTTTCAATCATTTTTAATCAACAATAATTTTCAACTTTTTGACAACATTTTCTAGCTATCCCAGCGTGAAGCGAAAGTTTGAGGTTCATCTTTGGCGCATCCTGACATCGGTTGTTATCCCTTTTAGGACTTGATAATGGGAGTTTTCAAGATTCATTCTCTTCTTTGGTATAACCTGAGTGCTTGGGCTCTCAGATTCGCACACTTCCCTGTGTCCCCACTGTCCCACCATAGACAATCCAATTTCGGCTTGAGGTTAAGCCACCAATCATTTTCTCGCAAAAGGTCACCAATTTCAAAAGTTATTTAGTCTCAGCAATGAGGCGCCCAAGATCAATCCCTTTTCAAACTTTAGGGACCCCATTTTCTTTCCTTTTACAAAACCCTCTCGAATTTATTGTGCAAAATTCGAATGTCCCATCATGGTTTCTTCATCTGAAGATTTCGTCTATCGTCCCCGATCAGGTCAAGGGGTTAAACATGAGCCTCATTCTGATGAGGTATTTCATTTCTCATCCCATCCAGGTAAAGGGCTAAGCCTGAGCCTCATTTCGATAAGGTGAATCTTCTTCTTTATTCTTCATTCCATATCTACCATCATCATCTGAATTAATTCTTTCACACCCAGCCAGATTTTTTTAACTAGGGGCATTTTATATATAGTCCAAATTTGGTGTGTTTTTCTTTGCCACTAAGCTCGGCTCTATGCCGGCTTAGTAGCAAAGAGGGTCATTTGTAAACACCCTAAATTTTCACCCTCATCCAGTGTTTATATTTCATGTGTCACTGCATATCATTGCATGCATTTGACATATCATTTCATTGCATTGCATCTCATTATCGAGATCCAAAACTTTTGTTTTCAAAATATTTAATCCAGATTCAAGTTTTAAAACTTTTCTTTCAAAATCAATTTTAAAACCAAGGTTTTTAATCAACATTCTGTCATTTGCCAACCCCCAGGACCTTATATTTTGAAGTGTTTTTCTCATAAAATAATCTGGATTCGTTTTAAACTCAAATTTCAACTGATTTCAATTCTCAGATGAGACCCATTTAGGTGGTGTTGCTTCTGGATTCCTTCATTTATCAAATTTCTCAAAAATTTCAGAGTCCTAGTTGGATCAGGACTCTATCTTTTTATCTTTTTTAAACATTTTCAAAACTCCATTTTGATTTTAAACCAGTTATGGTCATATTCCTTGTCCATTTTCTCTATTTTGGCCAAAATCTTAGTCCTAGTTGGATCAGGACTCTTTTTTCAGAGTCCTAGTCGGATCAGAACTCTATTTTTTACTACCTTTGCTACCTGTTTTTGGAGAAAAGCTTTCAAAATCTTCTGTTTTGGCCAAAATCCCAGAGTCCTAGTTGGATTAGGACTCTTTTTCAAAAATCCAGTCGGATTAGGACTCTTCTTTAGAGTTTCAGTCAGATTAGGACTCTGTCTTTTGTCACTATTTTTACCTGTTTTTAACCAAATCTTTCAAATGAGTCAAAAACTCAGAGTTTCAGTCAAAACAGGACTCTGATCCTGATTTCAATTTTGAGAGAATTTTTAAAAATCTTTCCATCAATCAAAACTATTACACTTTTATCAAAGAATTTCAAAATTCTGGGAATTTATCCCAGAGTCCTTTTAGAATCAGGACTCTGCTCCAGAGTCCTGATCAAATCAAGACTCTATCCAAAGTTTGTTTTCTCACTCCATTTTCACTGATTTTCAAAATTTATGTTTAAATTTCATCATTTGCTTATCAGAAAACCAAAAATTCTTAGAGTTCTGATCGAATCACGACTCTTTCTCAGAGTCCTAATCAAATCAGGACTCTGAACCAAAACTTCAATTTTATCCTATTTTTA
The DNA here is from genome assembly GCF_984573655.1 of Nuphar pumila. Lineage (NCBI taxonomy): Eukaryota > Viridiplantae > Streptophyta > Magnoliopsida > Nymphaeales > Nymphaeaceae > Nuphar > Nuphar pumila. Next base: position 48,557,659 of record NC_143249.1, on the reverse strand, counting down.
ACTTTTTTCAAAATTCTCTTATTTGTTTTCTCAGAAAATCCAAAAAATCTGAGAGTCCTAGTTCAATTAGAACTTTGTCCTCAGAGTCTCAGTTGAATCAAAACTATGTTTTATTTCAATATTTGTTATTATTTTCACTGTTTTCACAAGTTCTTTCATCTGTTTTTCAGAAAATATCAAAAAAAATCTAGAGTTTTAGTCCGATCAGGACTCTGTCCCCAGTCCTAATCCAATCAGGAGTTTGTTCTAGAGTCTGTTTTTTCTTCCATTTTTACTCTTTTCTATTTGTTTTTCAAAAATTAGGTTATTTTATAGAGTCCCAGTTGATTCAGAACTCTATTTCAGAGTTTCGGTTGAGTTAGGACTCTAACCCTAACTGCATTTTCTGCCTTATTTTACCATTTTTTTTATAAAATCTTTCAAAAACTCCTTCATTTGGCTTTTAAAATCCAAATTCCCAGAGTCCTAAAAATTCAGGACTCTAGTCTAGAGTTTCAGCTTGCTTAGAACTCTATTTTCAAAACTTTGAATTTCAACTATGATTTTAACCCCTTTTCAAAATCATTTTCAGTCTTTGTTTCAAGTTTTTCAAAATTTCGATGTGGGGCCCACTCAATTGGCGCCATATCTAGAGGAGTTCTGACCCAGTCAGAACACTGTGTCATTTCAAATCTTTCAATCTCAAAGTCTACTTTTGAATATCTTTTGAAAAACCTCTCATTTTCAAGTTTTAAAATCGTTTTTGAAAATTCAAGTGGGGCCCACTCGGGGTGGTGCCACATTTGAAGAAGTCAAGGTTAGACTAGGGTTAGTCAATGACCTAGTTAGGTTAGGGGTTTAGAGGAGTCAAAAGCAATTTTGAAAATTCATTTTATTTAAGTTTTAAACCATTGGTTTTTAAAGGTTTTAAATTCAAGTTTAAAAAAAAAAAACAAATGTGGGCCCACACTAGGTGACACCACATTTGGACTTTCTAGGGTTTAATTAGGTGTTAATTAGGGATTAATTAGAGTCCATTTAGGTTAGAATCCTCTAGGAAAATTGTTGGTCCTTAGTGGATTTATTAGAAAGAGTCCTGAAAAAAGAAAAACCTCTTAATTAACCCTAATTAAGTGACTTTTTGAAAACCTATAAAAGGGGGACTTCAAGAGGTCAAAAGAGGCTGTTTTTCTCTCAAATTTTCGTGGTCTCCCTCCTCTCTTCAGCACCTCTTCTTCCTCCATTGAAGCTACAACCCCAATGTGAGTTTATTTAATATTATTTCATTGTTTTTTATTAGCTTTTTATAATTTTGTATTAGATTTCACCAAGGAACCCCTTGTGTTCATGGATTTAACCATGGATTCAACCTCAAGAACCTCAAGTTCTATTCAAGAAGATGATCTAACCCTATTACATGTTGTTTTTCATGATTCTAATCCATTAGAATTGTTTATTACATTGTCTTTTATATTCTTAATCAAGAAAACATGAGATTTATCTGATTAAATGGATTAAATCCATGGTTTCATGGGTAAAAGCAATTCCAGCCATGAATTCCCTGTGTGTTATTTATTTATTTAGCATATTAATGTTTATTACATGTTTTTCATCATCAAAATTAATTTTTTTTTGTTTAAATAATTTTTATGGTTTTTCATGCTTAAATCATATTTTTTTAGTGTTTCTTAGATTTCTGCATATTTTAATTTCAGATCAGTAGAAAGCATGTTAGTTCATATTTAAATATTCATTAAAAATTCCTGATTTTTTTATATGTTGTTCACGGATATGTCAGTGAGCTACTGTAAAAAAATCAGACCTTTTGGGATTCGGGAACCTTGTTAATAAAATACAGAGTCAAATCGGGATTTCTGTTGATTAAAATCGTTCTTTAAATTCAAGCAAACCTTGCAGATATGTTATTTTTTTCATCTGATATTCGATTCAAAATCCATAAAATACAGTGGCTTCGTGTTGATATAGGAAATTTACTCTAAAATTTTAATACTTTTTTGTATCTATTTGATATTTTTCCTCTGTTAGAAAGTTGTATCCATCTTTTAAAACTCGTTATGATTTATTAAAACCCTAATTTGACTTATGCTAATCATAGATGTCAAACCGTAGATTCGATTCATGATCTGTAAAAGAGAAAGTTCATTATTTTTCTATCTACTATTCACTGCTGAAATTTGAGCATTTTTTTATGAATGTTATTATTTGTTTATGTATTTTTAACCGGAAGTACCTGTTTTAACCAATTTTAGATTCATTATATTTAAGTCAAGATTGCTGGAAGGGTATCTCCCTCATCAAAGATGATTTTTCCAATATATAAAAAGGAGATTCTTTGTTTTTCTGTATGGTTTACCTTTATAAAATTTCAAAAATTTTCATGGTGAATTGACCCCTGATTCGGGTCTAACATTGAAACTGGTATGTGACCATGGATAAAAATAGCATATTTTAGGGTTTCTATGCAATTTTCAAATTGGAATAATATCGAAAATATATTTTTATGGTTCCAATCTGATTTTAGGGTGATAACAAGTGTAGGTGCCAATTTTTATCAATTTTGGAATCCATTTGATGCTTGAATGGAACAAATTGCAAAACAGGGTGCCTGTAGGATCCCGAAACACTGCTAAAATCATGATTTTCATGATATTTCTTGATTTTCATGTATACGTTCATGTTTTTAGGGTTTGTTCATGGTTATAATCATATTAGGATGCTTTATGGTCGATTTTATGTTTATTTCAATCCTAAATCCAAAGTTTTACCAAAATTTATTTCAAAAAACCCTGATTTCAAGGCCATAGTCTTGCTATCGGGGGCAATTTGGTCATTTGACCTCAATTTCGAAATTGTAAACCCTAATTTTCATATTTTTAATCCTATCATGTCATCTTATGTTTGATTTATCCTCATTTGAACTTCAAAAGATGTATTTTACAAAATATCTTTCTGAAAACCCTAATTTCAAGGCCATAGTCTTGTTTTCAGAGGTATTTTTGTCTCTTTTTCTCAAATTTCGAATTTTAAAGTTATTTATCTTTATTATTTATTCAATTTTATTTCATATTTTATCATGTTTATCTCAGGAAATCATGGAAAATGGCTTATATCTAGCAAAATCCAGTAATTTCTAGATATTACTAGATAAATCTAGAAAAGCCAACATATCTTCACTAACAAGTTTTCTAGTTTTGCAGGGATATTGAAGACTTTAATTTTCTTTAATTTCCTATATTTAAATTCAATTAGTTATGTAAATTGCAATTAAATTTGGAATAAGAATTTCGATTTGTGCTTAGATTAGGATTTGCATTGCATATAGTTTAATTCTGCAAATTTTAATATCTGATGAATGCATTATTCATGCACATATTACAAATCCACCATGGTCTACATGAATGGCACGTGCACAAGCTCTTAGGGAGTTGACAAACTCGGTGGAATTCGTATTTATGGCCATAGTCAGAATACGAATGAGACCCAAATTCGTGATCTTCGTATTAGCCACATTCAGCCTACACTCTTAGGCTAACTTCAAAATGCACTGCATTTCTCAAAAATACAAAAGGAATTTCTCAATTCTTCAAAATCATGACTTTCAAATCCCTATTCATTCATTTCATTCAATTTGCAAATTCTAATTCTCATTCAGAGAAATTGATTTTCTCAAAATTTTCCAAGTCTTATTCAAAAATTGATTTTCTCAAAACATTGAGTTTTCAAAGGATATTTCAAGTGTTTCTCAAGTTCAAAATCCTAATTTTCCAAGTTATATTTTCAATTTCCAAATCTTAACATCTTTAATTCCAAAGTTCAAAATTCAAACTTTTCTCAGAATTAACCAAGTTTTCCGAGAATCGATTTTCACAAAACTTCAAAATTTTTTCATAAATCAATTTTATTTTCTCAGAAACATCCTCTCAATCAGGATTCACGATTTTCAAAGGGCTTCTTTTCCAAGTATTTTCTCCAAACTTTGAAGCAAACATCATGTTTTCAAATCTGCATTTTTCATAAAATTCATAGCACATGTCTGATTCTTTGTGCATTTAGGAAATAGAACATGATCTAGAGAGGTTGAGCAAAGCTAAGCACACTCTTGATCATTGGTTCAATTACCCCTGGTAAAGGCGCCAGGAACGGTTGAACCTCGTACCGACAAGAGTGTCCCATTCCTCAGAATTATCCCGCATTTTAAAAACGGAGGCGAGTTATTTTCAAAAACTTTTTCAAAGGTCGGTTTGACTTGCAAAAGTAAAATTTTGCGATGATAATACCCATGTAACGAGCTTTGTGTCAGTGACTCCCAAACCAGACAACCTTAGGGCACCAGATACAAAGTATGCCTTGGACTTAATTGCTCAAGTCACTAGACCTTCAATTCTCATAGTTTATATATAGATTGCTTCTTGTCATGTGCAATGTCAACATCTATTAGGCTCTCTATAAAGTCCATGTAACAGGCTTTTAAAACGTTGGCTCCCAAACCAGATGACTTTAGGAGACCAAATGTAAACACCCCTCAGGCTCTAATTGCTCGAACAAAATAGGCCATAGATATTAACTTAGACAAATAAGTGACTTCCTTCATTGTCCTTTTCAACATGAAAATCAAACACTTCAACTTGTGTCTGAGCTCAACTACTAGAGAATACAAAGACATAAAACAACTAAACGTATGCTCCTTTTCACTTTTTGAGTTCTTCATTTCAATATTATTCATTTGCTTAGTTTTTCAAAAATAAAATTATGTATATTCATATACGTGATTCAAGATAAACTCCAACATACATCTATTACCATTTCTTTGAAATCCACATAAATAACCATGTTTTTCTAGATTAGTGTCAGAAAAAAAAATGGGGCTTAAAAAAACTTTAAAAATATTAGATTATGTAACACAGTCATATAAGGTCAAACTCATTCCTTAAAAAGCCATTTTTTTATGAATTTTTATCAATGTGCATGTACAAAGACAAAAAAAGATTTGAGTGTGCAAACTACACCCTCCCTCATGCTTGAATGACATTGTCCTCAGTGGCACTCCCTCATGCTTGCATGAAACTAGATGAATGCACATAAGAAACAAAAAAAAATAGGAGAAAAGTGGTAGAAGTCACCTAATTTACACTATAAAATCTTACCTGATGCGGCATTGTACTAGCTCTGCAGAGATTCTACCTATCTCAGTGAATATAACTCATAAAAAATACATAAAAATGCATACATGATCTAACAAGCACGCTCATGAACAAAGAAATAAACAGACGTATCCTAAGACAACTATGAAAGATCCAAAAATCTAATCCTAAAAATGCAACATACAAACCCTGTGTATTGTCTCACTCATCAACGAGGTCAATGACCTCGATGTTCTGACTAACCACGACATCAGAAATATAGGGCTTCAGTCGTTGCTCATTGACATTAAACATGTCACCTATTTGGAGGTCCAAAATCTCAATAGCACCATGCAGAAAAACTCTCTGAACTATGAACGGGCCATCCCACCTAGACTTCAGCTTCTCTGAAAAAAGATGGAATCGTGAATTATAAAGCCAAACCCTCTGCTCAGGCTTGAACGGTTTTGGTACTATGTACTTATCATGAAAATGCTTGGTTCAGGCCTTGTAGATTTTGGTGCTCTCATACGCATCATTTTGCAACTCTTTGGGCTCACTCATCTGCAATCTCCTCTCTACGCCAACTTAAGCCATATCAAAATTAAACTTCTTAATCACCCAATATACCCTATGCTCCAACTCAACAGGGAGATGACATGGCTTTTAAAAAAAACAATCAGTATGAAGACATGTCAATCGGAGTCTTGAAAGAAGTCCTATATGCCCATAAGGTATCGTCAAGGTGCCGGGACCAATCCTTGCGGTCTGGTCAGACTATCTTTTCAATAATCCCTTTGATCTCCCTGTTAGAGACCTTGACTTGGCCACTCGCCTGCGGATGGTATGGTGTAGCAATCCGATGATGTATTGAATACTTTCTAAGTAAGAAAGCAACCTGCACATTTTGGAAATATGTACCACCATCACTAATCATCACTCTCGAAACACCTAACCTATTGAAGATATTGTTCTTCATAAATTGAAGCACTTCTTTATGATCATTGGTTTGGGTGGCCATGGCCTCGACCCACTTGGAGACATAATCAACCACCACTAAGATGTATACAAAATCAAATGATAATGGGAAGGAGCCCATAAAATCGATGCCCCAAACATCAAAAATCTCTACGATAAGAATGGGCAAAAGGGGTATTATATCACGCTTGAAAATGCTACCTGTCTGCTGACAGTGTAGACACCTCCTAAAAAAATCATGAGCATCTTTGTGAAGTGTTGGCCACCAAAATCCAGACTGAAGAACCTTCACAACGATCTTCCGATTGGAAAAGTGGCTTCCATAGGCCAGGGAATGACAAAACTCTAGAATAGAATCGAATTGCTCCTCAGGGATGCACCTCTGAATCATCTGATCCAAGCATAATCGAAACAACTCAAGATCCTCCCAGAAATAATGTTTCACCTACAATAAGAGGTGATCGCCCTCATTCCTGTTCCAATAAGAAGGGAACTCTCGGGTCACTAAGAAGTTGATGATATGCGCAAACCAAAGCAGATGCTTGACATAAAGAAGTTGCTCATTTAGGAAGGAATCCTCAATATGTCCCTGATCAATGGATGTTTCCACGATCAGTCTGGACAGACGATCTACTATAAGATGCTCACATCCACTCTTATCTTGAATCTTGAGATAATATTCTGTAGCAGAAGAATCGAACAGATGAGATGCATCTTAGTATCCTTTTTACTCATCAAATACCGCAAGGCAGCATGATCAGATTAAACGATGACTTTGGAGCCCAACAAATATGTACAAAACTTCTCAAGCATAAATACTACGGCTAACAACTCCTTCTTTGTGGTTGTATAATTCATTTGTGCATCAGAGAGGGTCCTACTGGCGTAATAAATAACATGAGATCGTCGTTTGATCTTCTAGCCAAGGATAGCTCCAACCGCATAATCGAAAGTGTCACACATGATCTCAAATGACACTGACCAATTGGGAGAATGTAGGATGGGAGCTGTGGTCAGGGCCTCCTTCAAAGATAAAAATGCCTTCAGACAGGCCTCATAAAAAATAAATGGTTGGTCTTTCTATAGCAGGTTACATAACGACCTCAAGATTTAGCTAAAATCCTTGATGAACCATCGATAGAAACCTGCATGCCCTAGGAATGATCACACTTGTTGTACTAAGGTCAGTGGAGATAATTTCGCAATGGACTTCATTTTGGCCTTATCGACCTTGATCCCTTTCTCAGACACAATATATACAAGAATAATCCTCTACTAAACTATAAAATGGCTCTTCTCCCAGCTAAGCACAAGATTTGTCTTCATATAACATTTAAGCAATCTCAATAACTTTTAAAGACAATCGTCAAATGAAGAGCCATATACCAAAAAGTCATCTATGAAAATCTTAAAGACGTCATCAACCATGTGGGAAAAGATTACCATCATACATTGTTGAAATGTTATCGGGGCATTATAGAGCCTGAACGATATTCTCTTAAATGGAAAGGTGCCATATAGGCAGGTGAGCGTAGTCTTCTTCTGGTCCTCGGGGTGAACGACCACCTGATTGTATCCTGAATAATCATCCACGAAGCAAAAATAATGCTGGCCTGCGCTCTCAAAAATTTGATCGATGAATGACAACGAAAAGTGATCCTTCCTAGTTGCACCATTCAACTTTCTATAATTAATGCATACTCGCCACCCCATGGTAGTCCTCATGAGGATGCTCTTTCCCTTCTCATTCAACACAACGGTGAGCCCAAATTTCTTGGGGATAACCTGGGTGGGGCTCACCCACTGACTATCGGAGATGGGATAAATGATCTTTGTATCCAACCATTTGACTACCTCTTTCTTCACCACCTCTTTCATGTGGGGATTCATCATCTTTTGCATCTCTCTAGAGGACTTGGCACTCTCATCAATGATAATCCAATGCATGAAAAAGAAGGGGTTTATCTCCTTCAAATCTACCACCGACCATCCAATCGTTTTCTTATGCTCATGCAAGACCTGTAGAAGCTGACACTCTTGAGTGTCAGTCAGGTCTGCAAAAATGATGACGGAGAGAGTCTTATCCTTGCTTAAAAAGGTATACTTAAGCAAAGCTCGTAAAGGCTTCAACTCAAGTTTGGGCAGACTCTCAATGGAAGGTCAAGCAGGCTTCTCTGCCAACTCAGAGAGTGGTTCAAAGTGCTAGGTCCAATTCAGCTCACCTGACCATCTATCAATCAATCCAAGGCAATATTTCTCTAGTGATTCATCCTCCTCCTCATGAGGCGGATCACTCAACATCCAAACGTGCTCTACTTCTCTGAGATCCTAAATGAGATTGACCTCAAAAGAAGCCTCATCGCCTGTAGGGTCCATCATGGCATGAAAAATGTTTAGCCTCATCTTCCTGTTGCCGAATGAAATGTCTATTGCCCATGTGCAGCAATTGATGCACACATTTGCGGTGGCCAGGAAGGGGCGACCTAAAATGATGGAGGTCTGCCTCATATCATCCACTCCCTCCATATCTAAGATGATGAAGTCAACAGAGAAGTAGAAGTCCTCCACCTTGATCAGAACATCTTCAAGAATTTCTCATGTGACCTTGTTCGATCTATTTGTCAGTTGCAGAGTTATAGGTTTTGACTTATCTCCTTTAGTCTAAATTTGTCATAAAAGAAACCCTGCAAGATATTCACACTTACCCCAAGGTCGAGCAAGGCGCACTCAATAGTGATGTCTCCTATGACACACAAAATAATAGGAGTCCCTAGGTCCTTGAGCTTAGATGGGGTTTAGTGTTGTAGCACCGCACTCACCTGATCAGTAAGATAGATCTTCTTCGGTACATCCGAAAGGCTTGCAGCATCTTATCCTCAAAGGACTGGCTAGAGGCAAGCTTCTGGGATGGAGGCGGACTATATGAAGACTGGGTTGAGGGGTAGCTAGATCTCTGAAAACCAGGTGCATAACCGCCTTGCCTGAGTTGGTTCTGGAAAGGGATAAGGGATTGGACTTGTGGATTTCTTCACGAGAAATTGGGATGATTATGCCAAACCGGATTATAAGTATTGAAAAATATGTTGGGTGCGGGCTTGGCAAAACCTTGCGCCATCTAAGCTTGCTCTTGGACAAACTCAAAATATTGTGGCACCATGGGGCAGTCAAAGACATGGTGTGCTAGGCTAGCACACAACGCACACACCTGCATGGCTAGGGAGGGATTCGATAATAGCTGATCTAATTTTTGGGTCAGCAGATCGACCTTATTATATAACTCAAGGTTTGTCCCTAATTCGAAGATACAAGCCTTCTTAGATCCAACAGGGGCAAGTGTAGCCCTCTCAGATCATGAGGCTGAAGCATGGTGCATCAAATTCTTACTCTAGGTCTCAAACAGGGCACATGCCTTATCCTCATTCTTCAGCATGAAAGTGCCCCCACAGGCAACATCAACTATTTGATAGTTCTTCTCGGTCATCCCGTTATAAAAATATCGCACCAGTTGCCAATGGAGCATCTGATAGTGGAGACACTTTCGGAGAAGATCTTTTATCATCTCCCACGTCTCATGAAACATCTCCCTCAATTTGTGAAAAGCTGGTGATGGCTTTTCGATATTGGTTTGTCTTACCAATCGAGAAGTATTTCTTGAGGAACTCTCTTTACATGTATTCCCAAGTAGTAATTTGAAGTGTATCTAAGGCCTTCAACTAGTGCTTAGCCTTATCCTTAAGAGAAAAAGAGAACAATGTCAACCTCAATGCGTCATTCTCAAAATTATTGATTTACATCGTAAAGCAGATCTCGAGGAACTCATCAAGATAACGGTAGGGGTCTTTGTTGCTAAGGTCGTAAAATGATTTACACTGGCCCTGATTTTAAAATGGTTTTCTCCTACATCAGGTCTCGTGATACATGAGGTGGAAGCATACCATTGAGAATGAAGTACTCCCTAAGACGATGGGTCAATTGTTGATTCTTAGCCATAGGGCTGAGTCTGCGGGCTCCCCTATTAAGGGACTCGAGGTCCTCTAAAGTCTCCACAAGCTTAAAGTCAAGCGAGTGTCGCTCTTGTATACACCTGAGGGTAGACTGGTGTAGCAACCGTCCTAAGGAGCTAGTTTTCTATCTACCTAACATGTAGAGCGGCTAAACCATAGCAAACCACAAAGCAGGTAAAGAAAAAGAAAACTAAAAAGCAGTAAACATAGCACCACACACTTGCACCCAATAAATATTTTGCAAAAATAAACTAAGAGCATGATAACAATCGTGCACAGTCATCTCCTAGGAGTAGCCTAATAGGTGGGCCGTGAAAGAAAAGTAAGCTGAAATCTAAGGTTTGCAAACACATGGTTCTAGATCCTAAGTAATAAAAGAAACTAGCAATCCTAAACAATTAAACAGGGAAAAAAACTAGCAATCCTAAGCAAAGAACAGAAAGGAAACTAGCAACCTAAATAAATGAGAACACACAATGGCAATAAAGTGAATACTCGTATTTTAATCACCATTTTCTGGCAACGGTGCCAAAAATTTGATGCAACTTTTCAATAAAGCATTTTAAAATAATATTTTCAGTAAAAATATTTATGCAAATCGTGCATCAAATCATAAAAAAAAGTTCACACTAGTGGTGAAGTCTGAGTCGATCTTAGGGAATGGGAAAAATACTTTGTATTCCACAGAAAAGCTAAACTACTTTTTATTGCCTTGAAAATAAAAATAATTAGCTAAATAAACGAGAGTGTGGCCCCTATAGAGGTCTTAAACAAATAAAAAATAAAGTGCATTATTACAAACTCAAATTAAATTGAATAAAAATAAAATAAAACAAAAGCTTAAGCTAAAAGAATAAGGAAAAGTTTTCAGTGCTTGAGCTTCTTGTCCCTTCTTTATTGCTTGAAAATTAACTTATGTTCCTTTTTTTTCTTTTAGGGCTCCCTGAGGGGCTTTCTGAAGTGCTTTTTGAGGGGATCTTTTAGGGATCTCAGAGGGCTCTTTGAGGGTATTTTCGAGGGCTTACCGCACGTCTGAACGCTTCTCTGTAAGAATCAAAAGACAAAACACAAAATAAAATGCAAAACTCACCAAAATTCAATGTTAGTTTTAGCTCAAAAAATCACAAAATCATGAATTAAACTAGCATGAAATAAACTAACTACTTGAAACAACTAACTAGCTTGAACAAACTTAACACTAAATGACAAAATAGCAAAACAAACTAACTATCAAGAAACTAATTCATGTGACAAATAAATGACCAACTAATTCTTGAAACACACTAAAATCGTGAATCTAATGGAATATGTAATAAAACAAATCATTGATTTTCATTCAACAAAACGTGAACTTAAAAAGCATGACTAATTTTAATAAACTAATATAATCTAATTAAATATGAAACAGCTAAGCTAATTTTTCTGAATTATACTATGGCTAACAATTCTATTGCTAACTTAACTACCATGAATAAATGGCTAACTAAGTTATCTAATGTAACTAGTGGACCATGAATTAAAACAAACAAAACTCTACAACTATCCAATTAATCATACAAGGCAAGAAAAATCGAATTTGACTTAAAAATTAAAACTAATTACATGAATCAATAGAAGCCTAACTAACTAATGCCAACTACTAACATGTTGTAAAAAAAGAAATTAAACGCCAGCAAATAAATAATGAAATAATGTCCCACTAGTAGATCGGTTGGTAGCCGATTCTCTAAAAAAATGATAGTGTCTAAGTCTTTAAACCTGATTTTAATCTAATGAATTAAATTAAAAATCTAAAATAAAAACACCAAACTCACTAACAAGAAATGACAGAACTTAACTCTATGTCATGAGGTTGATTGCAATAAAGAAAACACTACACTATATTTTTATCGATTTTTTTTCTTCTAATAATTAATCTAACTAACTAGAAACTAATCTAATATTTAATAAAAGCTTAATGATAGGTATTGAACAGTAAATAAAACAAAGAAGCTACGATCTATTTGATGCCATCTAAAAAGATTCAAAAACACTATGCAAGAAACTAGATCGGCTAATAAAAAAAATTATTTAAGTAATCTATGAAACACTGAATATTAAAAATATAATGCGGATTAACTCTAACCTAGATCTAACCTAAACTTAATTAAAAATCAAGAAAATATAAGAAAATGTTATGTCCAAACTATCGATTTGACTAAACTAATGTTATTCTATGCATAATTAAGAAAAATAGCTAATCTAGATTAAGCTATATATATATTCAGATACTGAATCTAAACTAATCTAATCTAAATATGTTGAATATGCAATGATCAAACAAAACTACATGCAACGATATGATTTATAATTTGCAAAAACACAAATCTATGAAATTACAGAGAAACCAAGAAGAAGAGAAAGTTGGTTTTTACCTGTGCAACCGAACAAACTTTGCTCTCTCTCCAACAGATGGGATGCGAGGAATTGGCGATGACAAGGTTTAAAAGAAAGAGTGAAAAGCATAAGAAGCAAGAAGAAAGAGGTAGGCAACCAATCAATCGAACAAGGGGGAGAAAGGAAGAAAGGGAGGCAGAGATGAGAGAGAGAGAGGGGCATAGGCTACACACAGGAAAAAAATGTGTTCTCTAAAAAAATTATTACTATTTATACTAAAGAATTAGGTTTACACATTTTTTTCAGAAAACTCCAATATATTTTCAAATTTTTCAAAATAGTGTTTTTGAAAAAAGGTGTTTTTCAAAACTACCTCTTTTAAACCAAATAAAATATGACTTAAACACTTCTAGGTTAATTAGAACACTAATTAAAAAGTTCTAAACAAAATTAAACATTGATAAATGCAGGGAAGTATTTAAAATATGGTTTTTCCTTTATTTTTAATTTAAATGCAGTTTCTCAAAAATACTGATAGGACTGGGTTTTTAACATGATTTTTCAATGGATCATGCATAAAATTGAATGAATAAAATACAAAATATATATGTGATCAACACGCATATACTTAAGTCAAAGTACCTATCGTGAATCGATGTAGCGTCGGTTGAACTCTAGTGATCAGCTGCGAACTCAGCTAACTATCGTCACAACTACCATGATCTAGCTACAACAAAAATAGAAAGAGGGATATAGGAGAGTATGGAAAAAATATAGGCTCATGTAGCATTTTATAAAGAGGGAAATGGTGGAGGTTGCAACTTGAAATAGTGATAGCATGGGGGTGTCATTTCCCAAGAGTCACTTTAAGGTAGTGGGGATGTAAAACCCGAGAGTATTTTTTTATAATTAAAATGAATAAATGATGAATTATTGGTGCATTCGTGACTATAATAATGAATTCTTGATTTTCTTGATTTTCTTGATTTTCTTGATTTTTATTATTTCAATTAATTATGAACCTTTGTCTCAAGTTATCAAGATTATTTCAAGAATAATTGAAAAAACTAAAATATGTGGACTAAACAAGAAAGTAAATGATTTGTATATTTTTAGATTATGGATTATGGATTTGGATCTAATCTCATTGGATTGGACCTATAGGGTAAGACGATCAAAACAATAGAATTATTATTTTGATAGAATTTTTGGTTGATCAATGACTTATCTATTAAATCAGATTTAACCTTAATGTTCATTATTTTAAGGGCATTGAAAACAACTATCTACATGCCCAAGTTGGTGTTGATTTGAGCATTTTATCATTGACAAAAATTCATGCCTAATTATAAGTCAAAAATTAACGTTTTTTGACATTGCCTAAATTTTCTTGCCAATCTGTATGCTTACGATTAAATCTAACACCACCACAATGATCTACATTTTGAAGGCTATTAAGTAGACTATTTAAACGTCTAATTCTGATGATTTTTTGGGTTTGTAAGCCTCTCGAAAGGTTAACTTGTAACTAAAGCTCAAGCCAAGGTAAAAAGTCTCTACTTTCCTTTTATAGCTTAAGTATTTTTCAAATTTAATTAATTAGGTTTCATAATTTATTTATTAATTTTATTAATAAAAAATTTAATAAATATTAACTTCTTATATTAGAAATTTGACTCTTTTCTAAGCCCAAATATAAATAGAGGCCCCCATGAGAAGGATTAACAAGGTTAGTTTTCTCTCTTTCTTTCTCTCTTCTTTTTTTCTTTTGTTTTGGGTTTTCTCTCTCCTACAAAACATGTAGGAGCCTTAGAAAACCCTTGATCAGCCATTAAACCTATACTTATTTGATTGGTGGTAGTGTAATAAGAGTCAAATCATCAGTTTCTTCATTCTAACTATGAAAATCGATCATAGATAGGTAAGATTTACATAGCCGATGTTTTTAAGCCCCTTAGAGTCTTTCTTTCTCTTTCTTAGATTCAAGAAAGATCTCCATGTGATTCCAGGGGGTGTATTAGATCCTTCTCAAGCTAGTAGAAGGTGTGGATCGTGCGAATCATGCAAAAAGACCTGCTGAAATCTTCAAAAAATATTTTTCTAACATGAGGTAAGTGATTTATGCTTTTCTTGAAAGAACGGAATTTTTGGCATGGATTCCAACATTTTTTCATGAGTTTAGTCCATGATCAAACCCTCATAACCATGGACTTGACCCAGATCTAAAAATTCATGAAAAAGAATGCTTTTCCTAAAAGAAAACCCTCTTGGAAATCAGGTTTTTCATAAAAACTCGGTTTCTTAGAAAAGAAATCTATAAATTTTATAAATACTTGTGCTATGCTATGATTTTCTTGTAAGTAATGATTTGTATTGGTAAAATAGGTTCTTGTAGATATTTTGTAAATTTTTTGTGAATTTTTTTGATAGAAAATTGAAGATATTATGATTTTAGCAATATCACGTTTTTTAGAAAATAAATCGGTAAATATTGAAAAGATGGGGATATTGCAGCTAGATTTATGCAATATTCCATGGTAGTTGATAGATTATATGAAAGTAGATATTCTGTAATTTTTGTAGATTTTTTTGAGTTTTTATTTCATGCATATTTCATGATTTAGTTAATTTATTGTATATTTTACCAAATTAATTTATGAAAAAATAAAGCATGTGCGAGACGAGCATATTTTTTTAGCCAAATGGTTGAGAAAAGTATGATTTATCTCAATTAAAATATATCAAACTTAGTTGTATATTTTATTCTAGTTTTATTAAATTTATGCAAGAAAAATCACGGATGTACGGATTCGGGTGACCCGGTTTGGTCTAATCTGAATGCATTGACCCAAAATTACAGCTTTCTGGCCATACATTTGATTAGTAAAATGTTTATATCTTCTTCATCCAAATGCGTTTTGTTGAACGGTTTATTGCGTTGGAAAGCTAACAAAATTTTGCAACTACTGTGAAATTTTGGGCTCTATTTATAGATTGAGTACGACCCTATGATAGTCGAAACAAAATTTGTTATGTCTATAGTAAAACATCTATAACTCCCTCATACAGAGAAATTTTCATGAACAGTTTGCGGCTATGGAAAGCTGACAAAATTTCTTACATATTGCAGAAATATCAACTCTATTCACCTATTGTAAATTTTTTTGTTAACTATGTAATAGTTAGATAAAGTTTAGGATTTCACTAATCGTTATCGGTCTTTGGACCAAGGGTTGACTTTTGCATAGTTTGCACATATGTTGTATAAATTTCTTCATATCAAATAGCATGTAGCATGTGAATGAGTATGAAAGTCTGATTTTATGTAGAAGTTTATATGTCTAGCTTAAAACATGAATTGCCCTAAGAAAGCCTACACATAAAGATAAATGATCGAAGGGTCCAATGAGTGCAAGTTTATGGTTTAATTTCATATATTTTGTTGGCTGCATGTATGCCCATGTTTTAATGATGATATTGATGTTGCATCGATATTGATGCTCTAATTCATGTTCTTCATTGCATTGGCCATGTACATGCATATGTGTTAACTAAAGCATGAATGTGAATGGAATTTTTATTTGTGAATATGCTCAAGTTTATGTTAAAAGCATGATTGAATACATATTTCAATGTTTTATAAGAATGCATCCATTGCTTGTAAAGTGGCCAAAGGTTTTGATGTTGTATGAAAATCATGAATATAATCAAATAAACATGTGACATTAAAATCAAGATACTTGCTAGGAGAGTGGCAGGTGGTACAAAACTTCGCAGGGCAAGTATATTTTAGGCATGAAAGGTTGCTCCTTACCTCAAACAATTTTATGGAAAAACCTTTGCATTAGACTGCAACGTAGAGGGCAAGGTACTCATGAAAAAATCTAATGCATCGAGTTGAAAGGTGTTGAGAATCTCTCTCGTATTATCATCCATCACCCCGTTCTGGAGAAAAGGCCTGGTCGGGCCAAAGCCACCCCTGTATGTAAAACATTGCCTCAGTCATGGTCCTAATTTGGGAGTCATGCCTATGTTGTATCAGCAGGCCTAAGAAGTGATAACTTAAGATATATATGCATTAGTTAATCATTGCATGCATTATTTAAGAAAGAGAATGTAATTAAAGACAAAAATATATGCATTCATTGAAGGGTTTTTGCATATGGTAAGTCATGCATATTAACTGCTTATGCATTATACTTCTTGAATGTATAAATTGATACTCTCTTGTTTAATTTGGTAGATTGAATATGCATGACTAGTTATGTAATTATTTCAATAAATTTTAAATGCTAACTATGAAACTGCTATTAAAAATCTTATTTTGTATTTCTGTCTTACGAGTTTAGTATATCTAACTCTACTGAGATATGTGTTTTATGACCCTATACGGATTAATATTTTTCAGGTGATGAGGAGTGACTTACATGCGAAGGCAGGAGGCTGCGACAGGGATTAAGTCTACCTTTCCTTTGCATTCACAAGATTTTCAAACTCTGATTTATTATTTGATTATTATGTCAATGGACTGAAGTAATTAATTTCTTTGAATGATTGTGGACATTGATATAGTTTATATAAGTTAAAATCTATTTCTTTTGAATCCCCACAATCGTATGGTTATGCATAAATAAGAGAATTAGTGTGCCAACTTTTAGACCCGATGAGTTTTTTTTCGTTGTTATTTGCTAAAATATTTAAAAGTATATAAAAAAATTCCACCATTTTTTGGGTTATAAAATTTGGAGTGTTACAAGGGAGGGGTTATATTAGGCTGCCATTCATGCATGACTTAATGAGAGAGAGAAATGGTGGGAGTTTTAAGAAACTCAAAAGTCTTCTTTCATATTTTTTTCTCCCATGTTTTGTAACCTCCACCAATTCATGTGAACGGGGGTGTGGTTCGGTCCATTATTATAGCCCACAATCTTATATGTAACCCCTACTTCAAAACAAATGTGTTCCACATACTTTTTTTTCTTCTTTTCTTTGGTTCAAGTGGGGTCCACTAGAGAGAACGCTCCCCTTCTCTTTAACATCTATTCTTTCTGTCACTTTTATTAACATGTATATGTATATGTTCCTATACTTATGCAATTATTTCAATGCTTTATAAAGTCCACCTCATGTATTTACTATGAAATTATCTCATACCTTATAAAAAATCCATCTCATATAGTAAATTTTAAATCTAGTACCCCTTCCATTTTATTTTATATTATTAAAGTCTGGATCCATGTTGGATCCAGTCCTATATATATCAATTCATACACATACTGAAAATCAATTTGGATTACAGATCTTGGGATCTAGATTCAATTTGGATCCTTTCAAGATCCAAATCCAATTACCAAAATTCGACTCATATATATCTAATCTATATATATATATATATATATTTGAATTACATTCCTCACAAACCTTTATTTTATATTAACTTTTTCATAATTATTTTATAAACACTTGAAATTTTCTCAAAAAATTGTGGGTCTTACATCGCTTGTACCGGGATTAGAGTTGTCAAGACCCGGGTGAAACCAAACTTGGACCAAATTTTTGGGTATGGTATTGGGTCTGGACCTAGTTCTAGTTGGGTCCACTATAAGAAAAATCATACCCAGACCCGATAAGAACTATATGAACCAAACCCAGACCATACCTGATAAAACCATATTTTTTATCATTTTTACATTGAAAAATTATGGGTTTTAATCGAAACTCGGATCGGGTCTAGGTCTCGTATAAAATTTTACAAACTATACCCATGTCCATGTATTAATCAGACCTTCGAGTCTAGACTTAGGTCTTAATTGGGTCTTGTTATTTATCACCATATTCAGACCCTATAGGGTTTGGTTTGAGTCTGGTCCGGGTAAACCTGGTCGTTAACACCTCTAACCGGGATGTCTAAACCATAGTAGTGGTTTCTTTATGCTAATCATAAAAAAATTAAACAAAACTCTCTAAAAAACATTTGTTTGTTAAAGTAGTAAAGGACAAAAGAAGTGCACATAAAGTCCATATCTCTAATTTGAATCAAATCCAAATTGAAATAAAAAAAGAGTTTCGTTATATATAATGAATTGGCATACATAGATCCAAGAATTAGCAGTTTCATCTATATATAGGATAGGAGGAGATGGGTTCTAGTTTTGGGTTTAATTGTTTCAATTTCTTTTCTTGATTGTTATTTTCATGTTTTTCTCTAATTAATTGATTTATTTTCATAACTCTAGTCTATTTAAGCTTGTGTTTTGGTGCCATATCTGCAACCCTCAAGAATGACCTTCCTGTAACTTGCATCAACTAAACTCTCTCTCTCTCTCTCTCTCTCTCTCTCTCTCTCTCTCTCTCTCTCTCTCTCTCTCTCTCTCTCTCTTTGTGTGTAAAGAGGAAAAATTGCCACAATCCCACCAATGGTTTTGATGAAACGAAGGTTCACAAGTATCTTTTATTTAAAAGTATTTTGTGACATGGTCTAGAATCTTTATTTTGCCTTTTTTTTATAGGCAAGCTTGGGTTAGGCAGACCCCTATGGGTTCATTGAAACCAAGGAAATAATGTAGAGAGAATTTACAAGAACAAGAAGAATATACATTAGATAATCCAAGGATTAATTATCCAAAAAGAAAGTGGGTCTAAAGATAGTCCAAAGTACGTACACTTGACAAAAATGTCTTCATAAGTCTGAAATATTGAAACCTGCAAGGAAAGGAAAGTGCTCAGCTCTCTCAAGCATACAACCAAATTGTTTAGCATCAAACTCCTAAGGATCAAGTTGCAGAGAAGCAGGTATTGCATGTTAGTCAAAATGGATCAGGAATAGCCACTTACAGGAAGCGTCTTTGGATGATCCGAATATAGCTTTGGTGATGACAGGTGGTTGGCATTCTTCTTAGCCAATCGATGCCCTAGATGAGCCCAGGCCTTCAGAACGAAAGGTGAGCAAGATCCTTGAACCCAGAGAGAGAGATCACACAGGCAGTTCACATCACACTACCATGGGTCTCCTATTTATAGTGAGATCTGGTAGGAGGACCATGATGGGACCATAATGGGCATGCATGGACAGTAATGAGGCCTCATATATGTCTTGTAACCCCCAAAACTGAAAAGTCTCTCCAACCATTTGGACCCTTGATTTGCCTGAGTCAATATGGGTCACATCTAGGTTGGATCCGATTCGATTAAAAAATTGAGCATTCTTCCACTTGACCAATTGGCATGAAAAAGTGCATTATCGAGGTTCTTTGCTGTTATCTTGATTCAATTTTCATGTGAGTTCACAAGAATGAAGCATACAAGTCATGGAGATAAACATCTCTATATGAGATATCATATTTTCATGTACTATAATATTATTCATTTTAAGTGTTTAGCATGTTAAGAATACTTTTACGAATAGGTTGGTCTCTAACCCATTCTATTGATCCTTTTAATATTGTTATTCTCTTTTCAAAATAAGATGCACTTTATACATAATCAACAATGCACAAAACCATATAGAATCAATTTAGTTTTCATAAATGTGATAACATATAATCATAATGTATTGTTATACATCAGAAGGATTCAAATAGACTCATCATCATTACATGTTGAAAATATAATCCTGAAGCTAGCATTTTAGTAAGAGGATTCATATTTATTTTCTTCGTGATGATTGTATCAATACATACTAAATAATTATTTGTTCTTTGTTTAACAACAAAGTATTTTAACTTCATGTGTCAACATGAGGTGGAGCTTTTATTATTATTAGAGAAAAATACTACAACTTTTTTATCACATAAGGTCTTTAGTAGCCTCTCAATAGAGTCCACAACACCAAGACTTATAATGAAGTTTCTGATCTATATGGCCTGAGACAAAGTTTCATATAGAGCAATAAATTTTGCCTCTATGGTGTAAGCTGCAGTTGTAGACTACTTTCAGCTTCTCCAGGAAATGATACAACCTAACAATAGAAAGATGTATCCTTTAATAGACTTCCTATTGTCGAGACAACCTCCTAAATTCACATTTGAGTATCCAACGACCTCAAGTTGATTTTTATAGGTTAATATATAGTCTTTTGTTTCTTGCAAATAGCGCATGACCATCTTTGTAGCCTTTTAGTGTGCAATGCTTAGATTAGACTGATATCTACTAAGCATCCCAACAATAAATGCAATGTCTAGTCGCGTGCAACTCTGTGCATATTGTACACTCCCAACCGCTAAAGCATGCAGGATGCTTGTCATCCAAACCTTTTTGTTATCATCCTGATGACAATCATTTAAGCTCAATTTATCCCCTTTTACTATGGGTACAGAACCAAGAGAGCAACCTCATCTCATAACTTTTAAGAATTTTAAGGATATAAGATTTCTTAGAGAGGCCAAGTACACTCTTAGTTCTATCATGATGGATCTCAATTCTAAGAACATAAGCAGTCTCACACATGTCCTTCATATCAAAATGATAGGAAAAATATTTTTTTGTTTCATATAGCAGACTAAAATCATTAGCTGCAAGAAGAATATCATCAACATACAAAACCAGAATTATGAACTTACTCCCACTAGCCTTAAGGTATATGCATTGATCAATAATGTTTTCAGTGAATCAAAAATTCAAATCACCTGATTAAACTTTTTATACCACTGGCAGAAGGCTTGTTTAAAGTCTATAAATTGATTTTTTCAATTTGCAAGCTAAATTGTTTTAGTCATCTACATTGAAACTAGGAGGTTATTACATATATACTTGATCTTCTAGATCCTCATTCAGGAAAGTTGTTTTCACATCTATTTGTTATAGCTATAAATCAAAATGAGCTACGAGGGCCATGATTATTTTTAACGATTCCTTAGTTGAGAAAGGAAAAAAGGTTTCATTATAATCAATTCCCTCCATCTGAGTGAATTCCTTTGCAACAAGCCTAGCCTTGTACCTCTCTACTTGCCTTTTAGAGTCTGTTTTCGTCTTAAAGACACATTTACAACCAACAGGTCTAACTCTATTAAGTCAAGATACTAAATCTCACACTTGGTTCTTTGCCATAGAGAAAAACTTCTCTTTCATGGCATCGATCCAATGTGATAATTTATCATTGTCAATGGCTTCTGTAAAGGTTAAGAGATCATTATCAATATTTACAAAATCGTTGAGCTCTTGTAAATACACCACATAATCAGGGTGGATATCAGATCTTTTGGTCCTCATGGATATCTATATAGGTGCTACTAGTAATTCAAATTGAGCCTCTGTATCATGTTTTTGTTGTTGTATATCCTTATCAACAACTTGTTCTTCTTGGGATTGAAGTTTATTGATCCAGTTTTTTCTAACACCAATCAAAGGGTCAATTATTGAAAAAACTGGGTCTTTTTCTTTATAGGTATAGAAAATGAATCCTACAATTCCTCAAATGCAAGACTTTGAGATGTATTCATTCCAATAGAATTATATTAAAAAAATCTTGTTTTATTTGTTTTCACTATTTATAGTGTATGAGATCTAAAACCCTTTGATTTTTCTAGATAACTAATAAAAAATTCACTAATCATCCTATGATCAAAGGCTTTTATATGAGTTATATAATTTAGCTTTAGTTGGACATCACCATATGTACATAAATGATAAGGAAGGTTTTCTACCTCTTCATAACTCATAAAGAGTATTTAGAATAACTTTCATAGGAACCTTATTCAATATATGCACTATTGTCAGAAGAGCTTCACCCCACAAAGTCAATAGAAGGTTTTAATAAATTAACATCGCTCAAACCATTTTCTTAAGTGTACGGTTTCTCTTTTCAACTACACAATTTTGAAAGGCACTAGCAGGCATGGTGTATTATGGCATAATGCCTCCCTCCTTTAGAAACTGTGCGAATGACCCTTCCTTTTCTCTCATCTAAGTGAAATGACTATAGTATTCTCTACCTTTATCGGACCTAACCACTTTTATAACTTCACTACCTATTTTTCTACTTCTTTCTTGAAATCCTTAAAAACCTAAAAGATTTTAGATTTCTCAAATAATAAGTAGAGATACAAGCACCGAGAGTAGCCTTCTATAAAGGTGACAAAAGACATTTTACCCATGTAACAGGGGGGAAATGACTCTCCTAACATCCATATGCACAATTTCTAATTTTTTATTACTATGTTTGACATCTTTCTTATATATGTTGGATTGCTTAGCCTTTATGCAGTCAACACATAGTTTTGTATCTGTGAAGTCAAGAAATCCAAGAATTTCTGCTTTCACAAATCTTTGGACTCTCTCTTTCGAGATATGTCATAACCTTTGATGTCAAAGCAAATAGGATTGATCATCATTTAAACCATGTTTATTGACAATTATTGTATTCTCAACGGTGAAAGATTCCTGGATATGGAATTTGGTTTTCAAATGATGCAAACCATCACATATATATACAGAACTAA
This sequence comes from Nuphar pumila, assembly GCF_984573655.1. Taxonomy (NCBI): domain Eukaryota; kingdom Viridiplantae; phylum Streptophyta; class Magnoliopsida; order Nymphaeales; family Nymphaeaceae; genus Nuphar; species Nuphar pumila. Next base: position 48,534,745 of record NC_143249.1, on the reverse strand, counting down.
CAAGAATAAAATTTTTAACAATAATAAGCTTGAACTTTTTAAAATTAAATGCAAAACCAAAGTTATCAAGTTTTGAAATAGAAGTAAGGTTCTAGCTATATGATCAAACATAAAATGTATCAGCCAAATCCAAAATGAATCTAGACTCCAAAACAACTCTGCATATCCCAACATTCTTTACATGTGAACACATCTTATTTTTTAGAAGATGCTTCTTTCCTACTCTGTTGGTTCTCTTTTGTTCAGAAATGCTTGCAAAGAGTTGGTAATGCACACCATGACACCATAATCAATCCACAAACTATAAAATAAAATATAGATTAAATTGCACTCGTGAAAAATGAATGACTTGTTACCTTTCTTCTTGAGTCATTTTTTATGCTTAAGGCAATTTACCTTCTTATGTTCCTTCTTCTTACAAAAAAAGTACTTTATACAAGAACCTTCAGTCTAGGATTTGGCATTCGTCTGAGAGTTAGAACTCTCCATAGAGGACTTCTTCTTGCTTTTCTTTTTTAAGAAACCCTTCTTTGCCCCAAGGCTATACTTTCCCTAATGAGAAGTTATGTGTACATTGCACTTTCTCACTCTTCAATCTCTCTTCCTCTTCAACACACTCAATTAAGAGGTCATTAAAGGACCACTCATCATTATGTGTGTTGTAGGAGAATTTGAAGGCTCCATATTTAATAGGCAACGAGGTCAAAATCAAATGAACTAAGAAGGAATTAGAAATATATAGCTTTATGTCATTCAGTTGAGATGCAATGTTTCTCATTTCTAAAATGTGTTGTCAGATATAACTATCTTCAGAATATTTTATAGATTAATTTGGACATGAGAGTACTAGTCCTAGCATTATTAAAACTAACGAATTGAGATTTAATAACTCTAAAAAATTCTTTTACTGTCCTACAGTAAGGAATGTCGGCTCGAATGTTCTTAGTCATTCGAGATTGCAAAAGCAACAGACTAAACATGTTTGAGTGCTTCCACTTTTTAAAGGTAGCCTCCTGATCTACTGTACTTTGCTTTATAAGATTGGGAGGTTCATTAATTCTTAAAGCTAAATCTATGTCCATGTATCCCAATGTGAATAACAATATTTATTTTTAATCAAAAAAATTAAATTTGTCTAAAATAAGAATACTGCTAGAATCGTCAATGATCAAGGACTCTGGTATCACAAGAACGAAAAGCATCACTTAATAATTGCTTATATAAGATTCATATTAAAAAGATAAATGTGAGACCCTTTATTATTTACCTTTTTTAAAGCAAACATAATAGAGTCATTATCGTTCTACTTTGGTGAAAATAATAACGCTCAGAGTTGTTTCGCCTCAATTCTCAAGGATTTGACCTCAATTGGTGAAACTAGTAGATCAGGTAATTAGAGGTAATTTGGCATTGTATCTTTGGGTAGAATCATGCTTCATGGGCCGGTGTACACACTTACTATTACATCCTGTGTGAACTTGGAATGCAATGACCTGCCTTTGGGTAGAATCATTATTTTATAAAATCATACACCATCGTAATAATGAATATCGCTCTCAACATAGTCAAAAGAACCCTCAATCAATACAACTTGAATCACTTTGGTGATTCCAAAAGTGAGTGGATCAAGATCTTTTATCGCAAGTATTTGCAAAGCATATCACAACATAAAAATAATACATGCATTCATAATCTTATGCTTAAATAATCATGGATAACTCAAAACAACATAAAAGACACTAAATATCATGCTAAAGTCACCAAAAAAATATAAGTTATGAGAAAAACATGCATTTACAAGTAATATCTGGGATTGGGGTCTTAAAACGGCCTGAAATAGTCCTTAAAGACCTTGAACTTGTCAATAAAAGCCATAAATTGGTCATAGAAACCACGAATCAGTCCTAGAAACCCTAAACATGTCTCATAATGCATGAATTGGTCCTAGAAAAGCCAGAATCGATCCTAGAATGCACTGAATTGATTAACAGAATGGCTGAACCAGAACCATAAACCCCATAACTAGTTTTTAGAACTCCCAAATTGGTCCCAGATGATCCAAATTGCTTTCAGAATGGTTCTGTTATGGATGGGTCTGGGTGGTCTGGTTTTGGACCTGATCTGACCCATAGTTACTAACTTGATCCACCCTGGAACCTGTAATAGTTCCTGGACCAGGTCACAACAGGTTGAGAACAAATTTGATCCACTTGGAACCCAAATATCAGGTTCAGGTTTCAGGACCAGGTTCAGTTATACACTCGGTCCACCCATAACCCTGAAACGGGTTCGGGTCTAGGACCAGGTCAGGCGTATACCCGATCCACCCTTAACCCCATAACAGGTTTGGGTCCAAGATCAGGTCCTACCCGAGACGAGCATAAACCCAATCCACCTAGAACCCCATAACGGGTTCAGGTCTAGATCGGGTGAAAACTCTACCCACCCAAAAACTCATTAATGGGTCCGGGCCTAGATCGAGTCTTGTTGGGTTGGATGCAGACCTAATCCACCCATTAATGGGTCCAGGCCCGAATTGGATCCCTCTCGGGATGGGCACAAACTTGATCCACTCGAAACCCTGGAAGTAGGTCCTAGTTTGGATGGGGTCCCCACCTTGATTGGGATCCATTGTAGCTACTACAGTGGAACACGACCCCTCCCCTCCCTGAAAGCATGTTTTTTTAAGTTAGAGTTCTTCCCTCTGCTGCTACATCCATTGCCAATAGCCGCCACTGACGATCAACATGAAATGGCAAGGGGGGGTGTGAACACCCCAAATTTTCCCAAAAATCCAAAAATGACCTTTTTGCCCCTGACCTCCGCCCTCTGAATAATCGGGTAAATTTTTAACCAAAAAATTTCATTCATCCCTTGAATTCGTTAGAATTCGGACCCAAAGTCTTAGCTCTGACCCAATTTTGATCCAAATTGGATCTGATCCCCCTCTTTGAGAAAAATTTCAAAAATAAGAACCCGAATTCTCAAAAGACTCTCTTTTGTAAATATTTTTGCAAAACTACAAAAAATCAGTTTTAAAATCTCTATTTCTCGTAAATCTTAGGATTTTTATACAAAAAAATAGAAAAATAAAACAAAAACCAAAAAATTGGAAAAATTTCAAAGAAAAGTGAATGAGTTTAAACTTTTTTTAAAGTCGATTTTGCTAAAAAATTCATTCTTATACCATTTTTTTGAAAATTCTTGTTAAGGGAGCCTCTTTTTGAAAAAACCAAAAAAAGTTTTTAAACCCTAATCGACCCCCTAATCGCCCCCCTCTCGTTCATGCTGGGAAACCCTCATCGCCCAGCCGCCCTCTCCTTCTACAGGCTCTCGCCCTCCACCTTCACCTCCTCCATGTGCGCACCCTCTTTCCCCGCCGTTTATCTCTAACGACCCCATCCTTCCCGAATCTTCCCCATCTTCTTTAAAATTGGCAAAAGAAGAAAACCCTAGGCACTGTCTTCTACCCCACCATCTTCTTCTCCAACATCCGTTACCACCCCACCATTACCTCTCTTCTTCCTCTTCTGGACCGCTTCTTCACCTCTCCATTGCTTCTTCACTCTTGATCCGTTTTCACCATTCCATCATATTCTTCCCGATTTCCCTCCCAATTGTTCTCTCTAGTATCCTTTTCTGCAAACGGCTGCCATCGACCCCACTCCACGACGCCTCCTCTACAGGTAAGTGATCTCATCCCCATAGTTGTTCTCTTTCCTTTCAGAAAAACATTTCTTCCCCTTTCGTTTTCAGCATCTGTCTTGTTCTGATTTTTGTTCTACTTTATTTCTTCTCTTTTTACAAAGCAAAAGGAAGGAATCGACCTGCAACGTATGCAGGGTCGATCCATCCTGTGCAAGATTAACAGGAAGGACACCATTCCAACACATTTTATTCTCTCCTCATCTTCCTCCATATTTTATCATTTTGTTTGATATTGCTCGGTAGGCCACAATTTATTTTGTTTTGATTTCTTTCACTAACTTTAATTTCAGGTTTTATGTTGATTTCACGTTTTCCTGTTGATGATGAGCCTGTATTCCCTGTCCTCTTATTTTTGTGTTCCTGCTGATTGCTCCAGATTGAAAGTGGAGTCAGATTTGATTTGTTGAAAGCAAATCAAACCTCGATTCATCCCTCTTAGAGCAAGATGCGAACCCATTTTTTTTTATATCTAATCCGAGTTACATTTTCTTTAGTCTATTCCCAATAATCTTTTCATTTGTATCTAATCTTTGAATTAATATCATGATTTTATCTATGTGATGGTGTTTTATCATATCTCCTTTTATGAACATGGTTTCCTCTTTTGTATCTGATTAGATCATGAATTTGATGTTAGCATGTTAGCATTTGTTTTATCACACTCTCATCCTCCATTAATGTAATGCTTTGGTTTGGATTCATCTTTCTTTTATTAGATTTTAGGTTCATACTCTGCGATATGCGCAGACCCCTTATATCAAATTTCGATATTCAGAAGCCTTTGTAGTTCGTCCCATAATGTTATACAGTTTTATTTCAGCAAAATTTTAAATCTACCATTTCTGTTCATCTGAATCACTTGCGTTACTAACCCTCATTTTTTTGGTATCTTGTAAGTCTTGGATCACTGAATTTTGTTTCTGCTATTAGTAGTATATATTGAGAATCATTGTCTTTACTCATCAAAATCATACAAGCGCTCGGAAGGAATCCTGAAAATGAAGAGAACTCTTACCAGAGCCTCCTTGCTGTTAGAGAGATTCAGACTCGTCATTGCAATATAAGTTTTCCTGAAATAGAGGAGGTAAATCAGTAATTTGGGTTCAGAATGCAAGGATTTTGATGGATGACCTTGTAGCCCACGCAAGGTGTCACTGGAGCCTTTTGTGGGAGATCTTGATGTTCGCACTATGAATCGAATGGTCATGTTTTAGAGTGCTCGGAAGTCAGGTTTAGAAACTTCTACTAGCGCATAAACAGAATCATATCAGAATTTGCACCCCAGAAAATAACTGAAGGGTCGAAGAACCCATGATAAGCATTTCTCATACAGAGTTATCTGTAGGAAAGCCAAGAAAAGATTTATTAGCGATTTGTCTGAGATGCTGAAAAGGGGCTTCAAGCAAAGGTGGTGAAGAGTTCATAACCAGGTTGGATATTCTTACTGCTAAAGATTTGGGATAACATCCTGAATCAACAAGGTATGCCTGATCCTTCTTCACATTTCAACTCACATTATCGGTATTATTGTTATCTTTTGTATTTCGTCTATTCTTTGCATTTTTGGAAATCAGCTTCATCCCATTTGTCATTGCCTGAATCTTACCTTTCTGCTTACATTCTCTTTTGATTTAACCACTGTAGCATATTGACTTTCTATGAATCATTTAGCTAGGGTACTAGGTGAGGAATGGCAGTAAGCAATGATCAGTAAACATTATTGAATTGTTGCTGGTGGAGTGGCAATTGTAATTTTCTCTTTTCTTTTTTTTTTTCTTTTTTTTTCTTTTTTTTTTTTTTTGATATCATTGAATGGACCTTCCTATTTGTATATGATATGCCACTGTAATATATGGTTTACCCTGTATCATAACATATTAAATTTATCATGTTTTCCTTAGGACTGAGCAAACATATATTTTTTTTGGTTTTGGAGACAATGGTTGCTCCAGATCAAGCAACTTGCTCGATGAGGTAGTTCAAAGTTCCAGAATGGCCACTGGCTGGTTATATTACAAAGAAGTCTCTGCAAGGGTTTCAAGATTTACAAGGGATATCTCTGGTCAGCATCCCGATTTCAATATACTGTCTTCATTGAATTCTCATAGCCCTCCAGAAATAAATCCGATGATCGATTCTTCAGCAGGGCCCGTTTCGCATTCACAACCAATTGTCATCTGATATTTGTTACATCTAAGTTTTGTAGTAGATTTTAATATGTGTTATATTTGTGTTTTACAGTTTCTTTGAATGTGCTACCTTTGAGTTTGGAAGTAGAATTTGGTTGCCATAACTGAGTATTAAGTGGTTTAGTACTAAGTATTGAACATCAGTATAGAATGTGTTTAGCCTTTGGCACTCAGTAGGCACACTAGCAGTTAATCTGTGTTAGCGTTTAATGAGTCTGTGTCAGCAGAGTGTGTTAGCATTACACAAGGTCATCAATCTGCGTAGTGTGTACATTGTCAGTATTGTGTGTCGACCTTTATAAATGTATGTGATTAATAGTCATATTTCCAGCATGATGCTGATAGGACATAATGTGTACAGTGCAAGCATAGTGAGTATCGGCAGTGAAGGTGGGTGTATTAGCAGTGTGTCAAATAGTAAGTGTGCGTTAGCATTTGTTAAAATATTTTGTGATAACATAGAGTGTTGGTTTTACTTGTGTCAAGACGGTGTGTTATAGTATCTGCAGTTAGGCTATCAGTAGGTGCGTAGTTAAGGCAATCAGTGAAAATCATGATTAACGGCGAATAGGTGTTAGCATTGGTAGTTAAATGGTCTATATTGTTGGGAGTTAACAAAGGGTGTTGTATCTGTTAGCAGTATATACACGTTAGCAGTATATACGCATTAGCAGTTAGTATATATTAGTACACTATGTTAGCATATTAACGGTCATGGTATAATTAGCAGTAACCAAGTGTGTTAGGTAGCATGTTACTTTACATTTGAGTTTCAATTAAATCGTTTGTTTGTATATGGGTTTTACCTTGTCTCTTTTTATTGCTGAGTAGTGATGCTCAGTACCCATGCCATGCATCTTCTATGTCATTACAGAAGCATCCGGATGTGCTGATTGGAGTCAACTTGTTAATGCTGTTAAGATGGACTCACTGATGCTATTGAGACCTATTCATAAATGTTACCAATTGCAGAATTCCAGTCATAAAGATAGATTTACAGCAAATCGGTTCATTACTAAAATTTATTAATTTACCTTATTGCGATAAGCTGATGGCAGTTTGCTGTTTCATCTGTTGAGGTCGATCCTGTCATAAAATCAGCTTAGGACATGCTTTTGGAAAAGTTGTGTTGTAGTCTATTCAAAGTATCAATAAGCTGGAACAGTTCAATTTAACAACATAGTATGAGTATATATTCAATTCTCATCTTTCTTATTTCATAAGATATTGTATATGTTCCCTTGCGACTTACAGTGTACAGTTGCGCTTAGAGTCTGTTTTGCTTTTGTTGAGTCTGATGTAAGGTGCCCGGTTCAGGTGAATTAATACCCCGAAGGGGCAGCCCGTATACTTGAACTGTAATAGCCTGCGGGCAAAATTGTGAATGAATCAAATGCGTTGAGCTTTCTTTTGTTCACCCTCATTGTGATTGCTTCTTGTGATTGCAACTTCTCTCCCTCTATTCTCTCTTGCTCTCTTGCACTCTGATCATAAGCTTCCGCGACCGGCAAGCGAGCTGACGAGTAGGCTTGCGGCGGTAAGGAAGGACCGTCGCGCCGCGCTGGCCCATTGAAGGAAATAGGCCCGTGACAAGTGGTACCAAAGCCCGTTCTCGTGCTGGGGAAGGGACTCCGGAGTCGGTGTCGACAGACACGCCGACAGGCTGCGATTTGTGAGCAAGACATCGTGGCGCCTTATCAACACTTGCGCAACACCAGAGGCAAGGCAGTTGCCGAAGCTGAGGAGATGGATTCACCTCGGGGCCAAGAAGAGTTGGCTGCAACTGTTAATAAGTTGGTGGAAGATGTGACTTCGCATGATGAAGCGATTTCACGCGCATGTGAATCATTCAATGGATTGAATGATGTGGTGGCGAGCCTGCAAGAGCAGGTGAACTTACTAATGGGGCAGGTCACTTCGTTGACGACTACAGTGACCGATCTTGAGTTGAAGAACCGTACGTTGCAGCGGACGGTGACCCTGAATAGCGGAAATGGTGAGAGACCATCAAGGATTGATGTACCTAGACCCGCAAAATTCAATGGTTCTCGCGACAGCAAGGCTATTGAGAACTTCTTGTTCCAAGTAGAAGACTACTTGGATATCCAAAATGTGACCCTTGAAGATCTGAGGATCAAGGCTGCAGCGGCCTTACTTGATGGGGATGCTATCGCTTGGTGGAGGCGGAAGCGCAATGACATGGAGAGGGGTCAATGTGTGATAGACACCTTTGACGACTTCAAAGTAGAGTTGCGCAACTACTTCATGCCAAGAAATGCGCAGAGACAGGCTTACCGGATGGTTCGTGAACTCAAACATACTGGTTCGTTGCAAGACTATGTCCGAACGTTCCAGAAGCTTATGCTGGAGATACCTAACATGCCAGAGGACGACATGCTCAACTGGTTCATTGTGGGACTTCAACCATGGGCACAGTCCGAAGTGGAAAGGAGCAACCCCCGTATTTTGGAAGATGCATATGTGGCGGCGGAGCGCTTAGTTGATACTCAGCGCAAACCTTTCACCCCATCAACCAAAGTTGGGAAGAAGCCTGACCACGGAGACAAGAAGGATGAGCAGCGCAACGATAAAGGTGAGGCGTCGACACACCATCAACCCGAAAAGAAACAGAACTACACAAAGCATAACAACAGCAACAAGGGTGCGGTTGTGACATGTTGGTTTTGTGGTGATAGACATATCGCCCGGCAATGCCCAAAGCGCCTTGTAAAGGACGACGGGCAAGCCAATGCTGCACAGGAAGAATACAGCGACACTAAAGGCAGTGACACTGAGACCATGCAACCGAGGATGGGCGCCATGCGATCGATTAACGCAGCTAGAAGTTGCGCAGCTAAGAACATGCAGGTCAGTAAGGAACTTATGTACGTAGAAGTCATTATGAATGGAAAGTCTACTTCGGCAATGGTAGACTCCGGGGCCACACACAACTTTGTCTCGCGGGAAGAGGCAGAGCGGTTGGGCTTGAAAACTGGGCCAAAGCAGAGGACTATCAAAACAGTAAACTCTGAGGCCAAGCCCATTCTTGGTGAAGCAAGAGATGTGGCTACTCAAGTGGGGAGTTGGGTCGGCAAAGCCAACTTTTCTGTGGTGCCCCTGGACGATTTCAAGGTGATTCTGGGTATGGAGTTTCTGCGAAGCCAGAATGTGATGATGCTGCCAAAGTTTAACACGTTGACGATCATGGGATCAGACCTGTCCCACACAGTGCAGTGCCTCACGCAGAAAGGCAAGTCTTCAGTGTTATCAGCAATGCAACTGAAGAAGGGTGTCAAGCATGGGGAGCAGACATTCCTAGTTGCAGTGCGTGCAGATGAAGGGAAGGTAGAAGCAGCAGTGCCGCCGACCCTAGCCCCTCTATTGGAGGAGTTTCGGGGGGTGATGCCTCCGGAATTGCCAAAGCGTCTTCCGCCAAGACGCGAGGTCGACCACAAGATTGAGTTGACCCCGGGAGCAAAGCCTCCCGCAATGGTTCCATACCGTATGGGGCCAGCAGAGTTGAAGGAGCTGCGCAGGCAGCTAGACGAGATGTTGGACGCAGGCATTGTTCGTCCATCAAAAGCCCCATTTGGTGCCCCGGTCCTTTTTCAGATGAAACATGATGGCTCTAAACGGTTATGTGTGGATTACCGGGCCTTGAACAAGGTCACGGTGAAGAACAAGTACCCATTGCCATTGATAGCAGACTTGTTCGATCAGCTAGGCAGTGCCCGTATCTTTTCCAAGCTAGATCTGCGATCGGGTTACTGGCAGGTGAGGATTGCCGAAGGTGATGAGCCGAAAACAACTTGTGTCACCCGCTATGGTGCTTACGAATTTCTAGTAATGCCATTCGGGTTGACAAATGCTCCAGCCACATTCACGACTCTAATGAACCAGATTTTCTACCCTTACTTAGACAAGTTTGTGGTAGTCTATCTGGATGATATCGTGATCTACAGCAGTAACATGGAGGAACATGTCGGGCACTTGCGAACAGTGCTTCAGGTGCTGAAGGAGAATGACCTCTGTGTTAAACGAGAGAAGTGTCTCTTCGGGCAGGAGGAGATCAGCTTCCTTGGCCACGTTGTGGGGCGTGGTGTGCTGCGTATGGATGGGCAGAAGATAAGGGCCATCCAGGAATGGGTTCCGCCAAGCAAAGTGCCAGAATTGCGGTCATTCCTCGGCTTGGCAAATTATTATCGGCGTTTCATCGAAGGTTATTCCCTCATTGCTGCGCCCCTCACAGACTTGTTGAAGAAAAATCGGGTATGGCTCTGGACAGGAGCGTGCCAAGATGCCTTCGAGGGCTTGAAGAAAGCCTTAGTGAGAGAGCCAGTGCTGCGACTGCCTGATCATTCGAGACCCTTCGAAGTCCACACTGATGCCTCAGACTTTGCCATTGGCGGAGTTATTATGCAAGACGGGCATCCGATCGCATATGAGAGTCGTAAGCTGAAGGATGCAGAGAGGCGGTACACAGTGCACGAACGTGAGATGACCGCCATTGTGTATTGCCTCAGGACCTGGCGGCACTACCTTTTGGGTGCCGAGTTCGTCGTCAAGACGGACAATGTGGCTACGAGCTATTTTCAGACGCAAAAGAAGCTGACGCCCAAGCAAGCTCGATGGCAGATGTTTTTGGCTGAGTTCGACTTTGCCTTGGAGTACAAGGTTGGAAAGACCAATGTTGTGGCGGATGCCCTGAGCCGTAGGGCTGAACTGGCAGCTGTGCGTGCGGAGTCTTCTGAAGTGCATTTGGAGGGTGCATTGTTGAGCCGCATCCGCGAGGGTACGCAGCAAGATCCGACCGCACAACACCTTGTTTCTCTGGCGCAGGCAGGGAAGACTCGGCGATTTTGGCTACAAGACGGCCTCCTCGTAACAAAAGGGGGGCGCATCTTTGTACCACGGTGGGGAAGCCTCCGCCGAGAGCTACTCAAGGAGTGCCATGATACACTATGGGCCGGCCATCCTGGTCAGGAGCGGACCTTAGCACTCCTTGAGCGCGGCTACTATTGGCCGCAGATGAGAGACGATGTTGAGGGGTATGTGCGGACATGCCTCATCTGCCAGCAAGATAAGGGGACAAACCAGAAGGCTGCCGGTCTCCTTGAGCCTCTACCAATTCCAGAACGTCCTTGGGATAGCATCTCCATGGACTTTATTGTTAGTCTGCCAAAGGTAGAGGGCCTCAGTTCTATTTTGGTCGTGGTGGATCGTTTCTCAAAGTATGCCACCTTCATTTCAGCTTCTAAGGAGTGCCCTGCAGAGAAGACTGCAGAGTTGTTCGTAAAGCATGTGGTGAAGCACTGGGGCATACCAAAGAGCATTGTGAGTGATCGCGATGCTCGCTTCACGGGCAAGTTCTGGCGTGAAGTATTTCGGCTACTTGGCTCTGAGTTGCTGTTTTCAACTAGCTTTCATCCGCAGACTGATGGGCAGACAGAGCGTATCAACGGGATCTTGGAGCAGTACCTCAGGCACTTTGTTAGTGCCAATCAGAAAAATTGGGTGAAGCTCCTTGATGTGGCACAGTTTTGCTATAATCTGCAGAAGAGCGAGTCTTCAGGCCACAGCCCGTTCGAGATAGCCACGGGGCAGCAGCCACTGACCCCGCACACGCTTGCCGCACAAGAAAAGGGAAGGCCATCCTTTGCCTATCAGTTTGTTCGCGACTGGCACGAGCAGAATGAGTTGGCGAAGGCATTCCTACACAAAGCGGCAAAGAGAATGAAGAAGTGGGCGGACAAACACCGTCGGCCCGCAGGGTTCCAAGTTGGGGACCAAGTGTTGGTGAAGTTATATCCTGGTCGCACAGGCATCTTCCGCGGGCGGCACCGCGGACTACTCAGAAAGTATGAGGGACCCTTCACCATCACAAAGAAGGTGGGCAAGCTAGCCTATAAGCTGGAGTTGCCCCCAGACTTCAAGGTGCACCCCGTGTTTCACGTGTGCAACCTCAAGCAGTTCCATCCAGATGATGGATACCCGGAACGCAATGTGCCGCAACGCGCTCCCATCATGCAGAGGGCCCCGGCAGCACAACGGGCCGAGAAGCACCTCAGTCAGATCCTTCGCCACAAGGTCAACTACTTGGGGCAAGCGAAGAAATACTTGGTGCAGTGGGAGGAAACAGCGGAACCAACGTGGGAGCCTGCATTTCGAATGAACAGCCGCTACCCGGCTGAAGTCAGGGCTTACCACGAAACAGATGGCGCCGAGGACGGCGCATGATTTGAAGGGGGGAGCATGTTCCTATGCGACTTACAGTGTACAGTTGCGCTTAGAGTCTGTTTTGCTTTTGTTGAGTCTGATGTAAGCTGCCCGGTTCAGGTGAATTAATACCCCGAAGGGGCAGCCCGTATACTTGAACTGTAATAGCCTGCGGGCAAAATTGTGAATGAATCAAATGCGTTGAGCTTTCTTTTGTTCACCCTCGTTGTGATTGATTCTTGTGATTGCAACTTCTCTCCCTCTATTCTCTCTTGCTCTCTTGCACTCTGATCATAAGCTTCCGCGACCGGCAAGCGAGCTGACGAGTAGGCTTGCGGCGGTAAGGAAGGACCGTCGCGCCGCGCTGGCCCATTGAAGGAAATAGGCCCGTGATAGTATATGTCATATATGTATATATATACATATGTATACACACCTATATATATATATATATATATATATGTATATGTGCATATATACATAGGCATATATATAAGTATATATATCATTTCTTCTTATCTTTTCATCATAAATATCTGGATATATGAGCATTTCACCTGTGAAATCCATATGATATGAGAAATTCTTTTCTATGTTCACACTAACCAAGTGTTTTGCAGGGCATATGTGGAAAATATCATTACTTGGAGTTGTAAACTCAATTTTGCATATTGTAATAAGTTAGGATTGAATGAGAATTTATATTTCCTGTTTTAGATAGAATGAATGAGCATTTGTAAATATCATAAATTGCTTATTTTCATGCATTTTCCTTTGTTTCTCAAATTCTCACATTGGTGAAACACGAATGGCACATGCACCATTTCGTAAGAGGTAAATCAATCCTAAGTTGATGATCCGCATCAATGGCCATAGTCAGGGTGTGGACAAAACTTAGAATTTTTATCTTTTACAAAATAACACTGGATCCACTTTCAAAATTCATCATATTTCCTTAAATATTTTCTCCTTTTATTAGAATTTAACTTAAAATTGACTCAAAATATATACCAATGGCCATAGTCTGGGTATATTGAGAGTTAATTTCATTTTAAATTCTATAAAAGCACCAAATGTATTTTATTCTTCTCTTGAATTTAAATATAGATTATTATATAATACATTCAATGACCATAGTCAAGGATGTATTATATCTTCAATCTTGTTTTAATTCATTTAAAGAATGGAATAGCTTTTCAGAATCCAATTTCAAATTCTTCAAATTCATTCATCATTTAGGATAAAATTACATCATACTTTCAAAAATTCATTTTTCAAAAACTCCAAGTAAATGTAAATATCTTCCTCAATCTATCTTCAATTCTTATAAAATCCAATTCATCCTTTCATTTTCAAATTCAATTTTATTTTCAATCTCAAAGTCCAATTTAACTTTGAGATTCCAAAGTCATTTTTATATTCAAATTCGAATCAGATTTCAAAGCTTCAATTCGACTTTGAAATTCCAAATTCAATTTACATTCAAAACTCCAAATCAAATCCAAAGTTCAATGTAACTTTGAAAATCATCTGTATATTCAAGATTCAATTTCTAAAATTCCTTTTCCCAAATTCAATTCAAACTTGGAAGTTCTTAATTCATCTTCTGAATTTCACAGATCCAAATCCATGTTAGGATCCAGAATCTAACTCTACATTGGATCTCAGACTTTAGATCCAATTTTTCTTGTAGGATCCAGAACCAATTTCACCTTGGATCTCAGACTTCAGATCCAGTTCCATTTTAGGATCCAGAATTCAATCATATGTTGGACCTTAGACTTCTGATCCAAATCCATCTTAGGATCCAAGACCCAATTTTATCTCAAATCTCAGATCTGAGATCTTAAGTCCATCTTTAGATCCAACTCCATTCCCAATTCTAGATTTTGAATCAAATTCCATTTTCAGATCTCATCTGAACTCCCTAAGTCCATTTCTATTCTTAAATACCATTTGATTATCTCAGATCCATTCCAAGCTTCAGAAATCCAAATTCAATTCCATCTCAATTATTCATTTCCTTTCCTAAATTCAAAATTCAAAGTTCATTTCGACTTTGAAACTTCAAATTCCTTTCATTTTCAAAAACTCCAAATCATTCTCTTTCCAAAAGTCGAGATTTATTCTTCCAAAGACTCAGAACTTCTCTGATCTATCTCAAGTTCTAAAAGTTAGATTCAATCATTTCTTCACTCCCCTATCAAATTCATCTCAAAAATACTTGGGGGTTTTCAAAACATCTTTCGAAAGAGCATTCATCCTTGCATTGCACAAGTATGATTCTTTGTGCATTTTTAGAGTTAGAATAAATTCTTAGATTACATTTAGGCAAAGCAAAAGGGCATAGATTCGACCCTTGGTTCGATTACCCCTGGTAAAGGCGCCAGGAACGGTCGAACCTCGTACCGACGAGCGGATCCCGTCTCCCAGTTTTCCCGCAAATTTTCAAAAACGGAGGCGAGTAATCTTTTGAAGTCTTTTCAAATTAAGGTCAAGTGAGACCGCGCAAAATAATTCCTCTTTTCTCTCTTTTTCTTTCTTTCTTTTCTCTTCTCTCTTTCTTTCCGTTCTTTTATCTTTTCCCCCTTCAAAAAGGAGGAAAATAAGAGGTTGGAAAGGAAAAGAGAAGGAAGAGAGAGAATAGTACGAGAGGAAAAATTTTGCGATGATCACAGGGGGGGAGGAGCTCTCATGCCTATGCCACCTACAATAGCCACTGATGATGATGGCAAGCCTTCGATGGCCAATCGATGATGTATGTGGCCTCCCTCTAGTGACAACAGCCAATCAGAGGGCCACTTTGGTTGGTTGTGTTTTTTTGCTGCCACAGTCACACGCAACTCCTGCAACCACCATCGGTAACTGCCACATGGCTGCCATTGATGACAGTCAGCCTTAGCGGCTAGCCACCGCCTATGGTGGTAGGGCCAAGCTCGAACACCCAACGACAACACAATTCATTTAAAGTGATGGGAGGGGCTCCTTTCGAGGGCTCCAAAAACCTTGGCTGAAACCCAGATTTTGGTGACCCATCCCACCAACAATGACCATTGTCAGCCTCTGTGAGGGGACAACAACTATTGTCGATCTGCAAGAAGTGTGTCATTGGTTAACACATCCCCCCTCGATGTCGACTTCCCAAAAAAACCAAATGGAAGTTCAGCGGGGGGAAGAGAACAATGTTGATGAAATTCTGGCAAGTGTCGCATGGATGCCGACACACTCACACCCATAATGCACACAACAGATGTGCGATGTGTGCCCATAACCTAATGTTAGCCGAAATGGATCGAGAAGAGCCACTTACCGAAAGCGACCATGGATGATCCAGACATAGCTTTGGTTGCGGCAGTGGTCAACGTTCTCCTTAGCCAGTCAAGGACCTTAACAAGCCCAGGCCTTCAAGTTGAAAGGTGAGTAAGACCCTTGAACCTGGAGGGAGAGAGAGATTACACAAGTAGTTCGCATCACACTACCATGGGTCTCCTATTTATAGTGAGATCTAGATGAAGGACCATGATCGGACCATAATGGGCATGCATGGACAATTATGAGACTTCATAATTATCCTGTAACCCTAAAAACTGAAATGTCCCTCCAGTCATTTGGACCCTTTATGTGCCTGGGTCAATATGGGTCATATTTAGGTTGGATCTGATCTGATCCAATAATCCAACACTACAACTGTTAAAGAGATAGGAGATAGTATGCATATGCAAGCATATGCTATACACTCAAGAGAACGAGTATAAGTATCAACCTTTAAAAGAGTACTATAGAGATAACAAGTCACATGTTGAAAAAAAAATGTAGGTTCATAATTCAATAGAAAGATCAAGAAGGTGAATCCAAATGGGAACTTCATTTGATAAATCAAGTTTGAGTTTCATTCATGGGAACCAACAATTCACAATAAGTGTTCATCCTTTGACACGCCAAGCTCATGTCCGCATAACCAAATTAAAGTCTTCCTCATTCATAGCCTTAGTGAAAAAAGACCATTCTTCAGTATTGAGAAATAGATGTGCTTGATGGATGGCCATGAAACACAAAGTTGATTAAAGATAATCTTTGATTCAAGGTTGTCTAGTAGAATAACCACCCAAAAATCTAGCTAGAACCATCCATTTGAATGGAAACATATGTTCATAGGTCATTGCAGGAACAAACAGAGAAGGCTATTAAGAAGGGAGATGGGCGGGAAACTATTAAAGGTATTATGGGTATCACCATCAATGATATCAACTCAGGATTTCTTAGAGAAATTAGGGGAAGGAGGACTGGTGAGAACCCCAGTGGAGGAAATAGGGTCAATGGTGTTAGGAAAAGAGCTTTTCATATGCTGAAACAAAGCTTCGCTTTACGAAAATTGCAACAAAGTTGACATAATGCATTCTTATTGCATTTGTTGCTCTCTATGAATACACAACAAAAATATAATGAAGGTCCACTTTGAGGTTTTGTTCAACCAATCAAATGCCAAGATCTTTAGTTTGCAAAGCAGATCATGTCATAATCAAATTTATTAGTTAATATTCAATCTCAATTGCAAATCTCACTTGATGCTGGCATGGCGTGAGCCCCACTACACATTTTCCAGCAGTGAAGATTGAATATAACCAATGATAAGTTAGATACAATATTATTGACATAACAGAAGTTTAGGATGTTGGATCCTGACAATGGATTCATTATGTGGCCATAGGGTATTACAAATGGAATATAAGAGGACACAAACTGGTGGGCCCATAATTCATAAAGTACCCAATATGTTTGGGAATCCAAGGGGCAACAAACTAGTGAGCTCATAACTCATAGGATACCCAACACGTTAGGGAATCCAAGAGGACAATTAAGGCTGGGCTGGAGTTGGATACACCAAGGGGGGCTATATAGCCTAGCACATGCACACACGAAAAACAATCCAGAAAATGTAGAGCCCTTTGAAGCAGGACATTTCATTTTTTATCTCACCTATAATACCCAAGATTTTTTTAATATATAAATTTAAAAATTTTACATAAGGTTACATAAGTTCTGATATGGGAGCAACCCAAAATCATCGATTTCGAGTTAGATGCGTGTTGAAATGAACCAAACTTGAGATATCTAGTCTAAACTAAAGATAGAGTGGTACAGCCAAAGGATCGATCTATACAAGATTCAAATCGATCAAGAATCTAAAAAATTCATTTAACAGAAGCAGGTCAAGTACGTATATACGAATTTGATCAAGATTCAATAGACCCAAGCCCAAAAGGGAATTTACGAAGGAATGAATGGTAGTAAGGGTATAACAAGAAAATTTTCCTAAAATGAAAGAAATTTAAGTATATGAGGGGCATGAGAGTAATTTCCCATGGAGGGGACTCCTCATGCCATGGGAAGCTACCACATGGCAGTTTCCTCTCTCTCTCTTCCCTTCCCCCTTTCCACGCAACTCCCCCCTCTTTTCTGTATCTCTCCTCTCATTGACTCTCTCTTTCTTTCTTTATTCTCCATCTTTTGTATCTCTCTCTTACTCTCTCATCTCCTCACTACCACCCTTTCTCGTGTTTCATGAGCACCCTATGCCTCCCCACCACTGGCCACACCCCACCTGACACCACCACCACCTTTGATCGTTATTGGGGGGCTACAGCCATGAAACTACCACCGCCACCTCCCTCTCTTGACACCCTCTCTCATTTTCCCCCTTTTCACAGAACCATTGAACCCTTCTTCTATGGCTTCTCCTTACACAGTCATCGGCCACTGTTGGACTGCCCTTTCATCCATCGTCGGGATTGTCATCATCGTCAGCCACCTTTCTTCTATTTCCTCTCCCTCTCACTATAACCTCTCTCTCTTTCTCTCTCTCCTCTATTATGTTGTGAGGGTGGAAGAGGAACGAGAGGAAGAAAGAGGGAAAATAAGAAGAGGAAAGAAAAAAAAAGATAAAGAAGAGTGAAAGAAAGAAGGAAAAGGAGAAGAAGAAGAAGAAAGGAAGACGGAAAAGGTGAAGAAGGGAAAAGGAAGATGTAACCTTCTCTCTCTCTCTCTCTCTCTCTCTCTCTCTCTCTCTCTCTCTCTCTTTTAGTCTGAGTGTGCCACTATCGTCGCCACCACTGGGTTTCATGGGCCCCACTGACATCGAGCAACAGACCCGTTGTTGCTGCCATACCACCATTGCCATTGTTGCAGCCACATCACCATTGTCGCAATTGTTTCCTTGTGACCCATGTACGCTGCCTCATGGTCCATTCTACAGTCACACTCATTGTCGTGTGCCCCCTCTTGTTGTTGATCTTCCACTAGAGTATGTGCCATGATAAAAAAGTTTAAAAAAATCTTGAATGGAGGATCCATCTCTAGAGGTATAATTCTCAAGTTCTTATCGAAGCTCAAGGTACGATTTCCTTACGCCTACCATGTTCCTAATTATGCAAGGGGTGCATAAATAAACATATGTTGATGCCTTTAGAACTCAAAAAAGGACCTTTTTAGGTTCATATTGTTTTAGAATATTTTATTGAACTAACTGGAGTTGGGTTTGGCATATGAAATGTATAATCATAGAATCAACATTAGAAGTTTGTTGTTTTGTAGATTGTACCTTAAACACTAAAAGATAAAGCTAACATTTAATTGTTAATTGGTTGCAGGTAACAATGAACCTTAATTATGTGTTGACGTATGCCATCGAGGCATACACGTTGAATGTTGTTTGTGTGTGTGTGCCTTAAGTGTATATCTTTGTTGCACCCCATTTTATGAGTTTGAGCTCTTGTTATGGCTTATTCCCTTCATGAACTATGTCCTAGTAAGCTAATATACCCTCATGTTTGTGCTCAGATGGCCCCTAGTGCTTATTTTGGTTGGTATGTCACCATAGATAAGGCCTCATATTATCAGAGAAAATTAAGTGAAGGATATTCATGAAGTACATGCGATTGGAGTAGTTTGCAAACATTGAATATTGTTATAATGTGATACATACGTATGTAGTTAAGACATGCATACAAATGTTGTTGTGTTGTAATATGTATGCATGGAGTTGTGGTATACGTATGAACGCTTACGTGCAATGTTGTGTGTGTATGAAACCGGCATAAGTACGAATAATTGTGAAGTGCATTTATGAATATACACAATGCATAGCATGATGTATGAAATGAGATAGAATGTATTGATGCATGCATTAAAAATTAACTGCATAGGGTTGATTACACGCAATAAAAGGTATTTGCTTAGGGCAGGTCATACATAAATAAGTGAATGATATATTTGTAATGGTTTGAATTTTAAATACATAACAGGTATCGACTCTTTATGATGGTTTCAAACATGAAACCGTATGACACATGTTTAACATTTGCGAATGTGGCAAATGATGAGTTACAAATGTGAGGCATGTTCAAAAGACATGTTTTGTATTGAGTATTGACCCAAATATTTGTTTAGTATATTAAATTGTGTTTTATGCTTTGAATCTTGTAAGTATGATCTATGCACGAGGTACGCGATCGAATAACAAGAAATTGATGGGTATTGACCCAAGTGTTTGTTTGTGTGTTAAAATTTATGTCATTCAAGTTGAAATATGCATGTGTATCAAATATAATGTGATGCGTAAAGTGCTTGGATGAATGACTTGAATTTATAAGTGTTGACTCAATTTATTGCTCATTGTTTTAAGTTTCTGTTATTCATAATTTAATCAACAATTCTGATATATGTAATGCATTATTGAATAAAATAAAATTTATGAATATTGACCCAAGTGCAACTATTGACATGATATTGCCTAGCATGAATATTTATTGTAATGTCATGCATTAAAAAAAGTTCTCAAAAAATAAGAAAGTTGCATTAATTCGTCATACTCTAAAAGATAGGGTGACATTGGATCATACTATTGAGGTTGAGCAAGTGGGTCAAATATGAACCTGTGTTTGCACCAATCCCATGAAAATTGAGGTCCTATCGAATGTAAACTAATGCAATCCCATCGGGTCAAATGTGAACCCTTCTACTATCACGGCAGTTTAAAGAGACTTTGTATTACAATACACGTGGTAGAGATAGAGCTACAATTATATGCAGAGATAGTAGTGTGCTATGATTTGCCAGTTAGCAAGACAACATGACAATATGTCTCATACTCTGATGCAAGTCTCTTGTTCTCCAGAGGATTAAAATATGAAAAATATAAATTGTTTGAATAAACACTCCCAAAGAGACTTAAGTACCTATAGTGTGCTAGGCGTGATGCCTCGAGCTAATAGAAAAACTTAAGGTTTGATATTTGCAAACATATTATAGTGTGCTAGGCGTGATGCCTCGAGCTAATAGAAAAACTTAAGGTTTGATATTTGCAAACATATGATGAATTGCAAGCAAAAATTTAATGAAAATAAAGAAAAAATACTCATGCATGAGGTAAGTAATGGCATGTCTACATAATTGTATGCATAAATTGTTTATGAGTATGTTCGTATGATTAAATGTGATACATGTATAATTGTATGCATGAGGTATCTGTGAGCATGATTGCATGCTTAAATGAAATAGATGTTTACTTGTATACATGAGTTTGCGTGTAAGCATAAGTGTATGACTATATGCATGAATACATGTATATATAATTATATGTGTGAATTATATGGTGCATAAGAGTATGTGTGAACTGTTTGTTTTACTTATGCATAAATATGTGGGTAGGTTTTATATGTCTATTTTTGCATAACGATATGCATAAGTTATATGTTTATTAATGTAAAGGTGTGCGTAAGATTGTATGCTTATGTATGTATAAATGTTTGTGTGCATTGTATGTTAGATATACACATGAGAGCATGTGTGAATTAGTTTGTTTATTACACATCAAAGTATGTGTATATTATGTGTATGATTTGTATGCTCACATCATTATAGGATGATGTAAAGGTCATGTAGGTTATATCGTAACTGCTATCTTTTGTATTGTTTGTTTGTTGAGACCTAGTAAGGGTATGCGAAATTGTGCTGAGACATGATATGTCTCACACTCTTTTTTTTTTTACTTTTCAGCTTTGTGGAAACAGGCGAACGAATGCCTAGGCACACAGGGACTGTTGTGTTTGACTGAATTATACTCTTCTATTTCTTTTTGTATTTTTGTGTACAAACTCTGAATTTTATTTATGAAGTAAATGAAATTATTTTATGATATTTGAGTTGTTATAGTTCGATTCTAACTCTGTGACGTGCTTGAGTTTTGGGATAGTTTCTAATTGGTTAGAAAAAGTCTTTCATTGTATTTCAATAAAAAAATCCTCTTGATCTGGCAAAGCGTTACACCTTTCCCTCTTGGTTCTATCTCTGTCTCTCTCCCTTATTCCACACATCCATGATCATCAAAATCCTATATTGGTATTAGGGCCTCATTATCAATGTGCATGAGGATAACAACAACAAGGGGTTCTTAGTTGGCTCCTCCTCTGGTCTATCCTCTGACCAGAAAACTCCTTTTCTTTTATCTGAGTATCGTTAAAGAGAACATGCATTGTGTGCACCATCATGGGTCTGGGATCTTTAGCTGCACACCTCTATCAGATAATCCAATTTGGTGACATTTTTGCGATGTCAGGGGAGCAGAAAAAATCTTTGGTCGGTCATGCCCTATGATCTGTTGGTCAGTCATGCCAGAACCGCGATGGTTGTAGAGGAAGTTGCAGGAAAAAATTGAAAGAGGAAGGGAAGTTTGGCGTGCCAGAGTGCAAGGTTACAAAGGAAGAGGAAAGAAAGAAAAAAGGCTTGGGAGGGTTTTAGGGTTTCTCAAAAAATTAAGAACCCTTTATCGGAAAACACTTTTCACATATACCCTACGCTGAAAAACCCAAGAACTATCAGTTGAGTCTGACAGTGCTGCTTAAGGAAAGATATTGCAGAGGTGAGAGGCAGCGGCATAGGAAGGATATGTCGGCGGTGTTTTCAGAGAGAGACTGTCGCATAGATGATCCCTCTATTAGGCAAATGCTAGAGAGAGGTAGTTGCACTGCATAGCCTGAAAACTCGCCGAGTCAACCCAGTGACTAAGTTGACTCGGCTCGGATCGTTCAAGTACTAGGTCAAAATCTAGTATAACTCACTTGTGTACAAAACTTAGTTGAGTCATTTACTGACTCAACTGAGTCAGTCGAGGTTTAGCATGACACAACTGATTTGCCCATGACTCAGTTGAGTCTTGCATGCATATACATATATGATATATTATATATATAATTACATATACATGTATATTATATATAAATATATGGTTATACATGCATTAATAATATTATATATTGAAATATTAAAAAAATTATCATATAATGCATATTATATATAATTTATTGATAACATACTATAAAATATACAAAGTATATATATATTATATAAAATAAAATTTTAACATGACCCGGTTGAGTCACCAAGTTGACCCGACCGAGTCATGAGTCACTCAAGGATGAGTCGAGTGACGAGTCACTGGGTTTTAAAACCATGAGTTGCAGAGGGTCGACAGAGTCTGCGGCCTTTGCTGCTGATGTAAGGGGAATCCAGAGGAGACAGAGGATACTCCTTCATCGAACGGCTGAGCCTCTATTGAGAGGCAACAACACAAAGGCAACTAAGATCGATGGCCTTGTTGTTGCGTTAGGGGAGCAATGGAAACTTTGGAAGACCTTGCCCTATGGCTCGTCGGATGACCATGCTCGATGCCGGAGGGAGATTGTTGCATGTAGTTCTCTGTCTAAAGGACCTTCTCTATCGTTCGACTCAGTCCAGTAGAACCTCTAGCATTGGTGACATTGGTGTGAAACAAAGAGAGGCTACCATAGAGATGAGCCCTTCATCGGGCGACCATGCAGGACAAGGATGGTGAAGGTGGTGATGCTCAGGTGAGAGGCGACAACATTAGAAGGAGGTTGCCTCAAAGAGAGGCTATAGTTTTGACCTCTGGTTTTTTAAAGGATGGAGAGAACCCATCAGAATAGAGCTTTGTTTTTTAGAAATTCCATAAACAAACCTATTTACTAGAAAATACACAAGACAGGGTTGTCTCTGGTTTTTCTAACCCTCAAACTTTTTAAAAAATTTAGAAACCACCTGATCTTTTATGTTTAACTTAATAAGTTTTGAGAATTCTAAGAACTGCATTCTGAATTTTTTGATATTATGAAAAAAGTATTTCTAATTTACTAAATACCACCCAGTGCTTTATCCAGAAAGGCTGGGATCTATTATTTGGATCATGAATCATTTCATGAGTTTGATATTCGGTTAAGGTAATCTCAATGGGTTAAAAATTTTGATATTCAGTTCTTGATCCAAAAACTTATGGTTTATTTTTTGATCCAGTTGTAATCTGGATTGGATCTCTACCCTAACATGAGAGAGTTTGAATTTTTAGCTTGTATTTATATTGATCATGAAATGCTTTGTAAGATTGCAAATTGTTTTTTTTATATGCTTTATATTTTGTTCTTGTTTGGATCCTATTAATATATGTATTAGGTATAACCTAATATTGATCCAGTTTTTATGATGAATCAAGTTGAATTGGATATGATACTTTGATCAATAAAATTAACATGGGAGCATGTTAGATCAAATTGGGATAAGTCAAATTCAAATAAGACCTAATGGGATCCAGTAAAACATAATGGATTAGGTTAAACCAAATTAGATATGAATAGATCTAGTTAACTTAGGCAACACCATTGGATTCAGCTGAACCAACTAGACTTACATGATACAGGTGAGTTGAATCTATATTGGAATTATGAGATCTAAGAACATTTTATACGATTGCATATGCTTATGAATAGTCCTTATTGGTCCTATTATATATGGATCTATTATGGTTCCATATTAGTTTATTGGCATTCAAGTTTATTTAATTTTATTGTATGAGATTATGAATGTTTTGATGCATGCATATTTTTGAATAGTTCCTTATTTGATTCTCTTTTTGTATGAATCTAGAGATGGATCAAAAAAATATAATGCCGGATATTTAGGATGAATCCAAATTTAATGACAATTTTATAGTGGATCTGGATAGTATCAAGCTAGATAATATAGAACTGCTATGACTTATTATTTCACTTGATCCATCTAAGCTTGCATGGAGATTCATTTTTAAATATGGGTCATGTTGAACTTAATAATATCTCAAGTCGGCTTTGGATATGGACTCATAAAATTCCAATGAATTCGGATATAGATCTTTATGTGAATCCATTAATGGATTTGAACTTATATGTAAACATATGTGTGGTTTGATTGCTTATTATCATATTTGATAAAATTAAAGCTTTAGAAAATGAATGGGTTTATCATGTTTGGCATATCCAAAATGATAATGGCATATCTCTCATTAATTATGGATCTGGTGCATATCCAAATTGAATTTTGATATAAAAAATTAAGTTTTATTATTAATGCATATTGCTTCTAGTTTATGATGTCTTAATGCACATATTGCTTAATTGCAATATGTTAAAAAAGTAGGAGCTGAATTATAATTTTACATATGCATGTAAATATTTATTTGCATATGATGATAAATAATAATCATAAATCATGCTTCCAATGGATTTCTTATATGAATACACAAATGAATGTTTTTCATGCCTTAAAAGCTTTATACATGGTATGTAATATTGTGGTATTTATATTTTTAAAAATTATATTAATGATTGATTGGATATGGATATATCAATCAAAAAATGATCAAGTGGTGATTAACCTTATAAGAGTTAAAGTTTGTTGCATGTGATTATGTGCACATGAATAGTGGGAGTATTATCTATGATGAAATGTTGCAAAGAGGGTGTATTTGCTATATCATGATTTTACACAAATTCATGGGTTGATGAAAATTTATAGTACTCCACTAGAGTGCATGAAGACTTTGTGCAACATTATTAGTACATGATGATGTTCTAGTCATGGAAGAGCAATATGAAACCTCATAGTTAATTAAGAAAGTGAAACCATGTTAGGATGTAGTAACCATGGTGTGCTCTATAACTATAAAGTGCATAGTTGAGTATGTAGTGGATGGTGAATACTAAAAATAATTTTTTTACACATTGTATTGTATATCATGAGTTATGATTAAATTTTGACATGATAAGTAACCCATATAGTTATGTAAAATGACTACATGAAAAGATGATGTCATGGTTAAATCTATAGCATATATGAAAAGAATCATGGTTCATATAATAATAAAACGTGCACACAGCTATGTGGAAAATAACTCATAATACATGTGAAAACATCAAAATTGAAAATGAATGATGAAAATACCCACATGACCATGTGAAAAGAAAAACCCATAGCATGTGAGAAAAACATCATATTTAGATATAAATGTAACCCAAGGAATTGAGAAAATTTACTTGGTGCATGTTTTATCTTGAAGTATATAATACGCTTGTTCGTCCCGTATGGTCAAGTGAGAGATGTTGGATCCTAGTAACAGATTCATTGTGTAGCCATAGAGTCTCACAAATGAAATCCAAGGGGCCACAAACTGGGGGGCATAACTCATAGGATACCCAACACGTTTGGGAGTCCAAGGAAACAATTAAGGCTAGGTTGGGATCGGCTACACTAATGGAGGCTATTTAGCCCAGCACCTATGCACAGGAAAAATAATTCAGAAAATAGAGACCCCTCTTGAAGCAAGTCGTTTATCATCTCACCTTCCCTTCTCGGTTCTATCTTTATCTCTTTCCCTCATTGCGCACATCCATGGTCATGGAAATCCAACATAGGACACAGGAGGAGGAGATAGAGCTAGGGCTGCACAACGAGTCAGGTTAGCCCGAGCTCTACTTAGTTTAATACTGACTCATGTTTACCCAGTCATGTAAAAGAGTTGAGCTCGTATGGGAGGTAGAAGCTCGGGCATACACACGAGCTAAGTTCGATCGGATGTCTCGGCTCATTAAACCTGCATAAGCTCAATTAGTTAATAATATATTATATATGTATTGTGAATATGAACCGTTGATCTTAAAAAGATCAGTGGTTCAGCAGTAGGCCATAATACCCTTTAGTGTTTAGGGAGTTAGGGTTAGCCGCTGCATCCTGTGCATGGTAGCTGCCCCTCTGTCCTCTCCTTCCCACTTTGATTCCCCACCTTCTGGCTCTTCGGGCATCCAGCAACAATGAGGCAGGCCAGGCGAGTGGCGATGGTAAGGTCCTCTCTCTCTCTCTCTCTCTCTCTCTCTCTCTCTCTCTCTCAAACAGAGGCGAGCTAGGCTATTGACCGGTCTTGTATGCTTGGTCTCCAGCTCGAGCCAAGCCTGTACAATAGCAAAGTTTATCGAGCCAAGCTTTTGAACATCAAAGCTCAACTGGAACCGGCTTGTGTGCACCCCTAGATAGAACAAGGGAAGCTCACCTAATATGGCACTCACACTCTAAGTACTCACAAGGAGGCTCACACATGTACTCAAACGAAAGCAACAAAGCCCATACGTGGAGACTCTCGCACTCTAGCAACCCCAAGAGAATTTTTTGAATCACAATAATAGTGACTATGGGCCATCACGGATTGAATCAGTGACGGCTTAGGGCCGTTACTATTTCCTCGGTATAGTCAATAAGGTCAGTTTGGATTTTATGTACTGGATTCATATTGGGTCCAGATCCAATTAGAAATTTATTTTTTAATAAATATGCCCTGATCTGCTTCCTTAGTTTGAAACATTCGATGGCTTGCAGCATTGATCTAAACTGATCCCCAAGGAGGTATTAGCAGCACGCATGCTAGTGTTGGGTCCAACCTGACTATAGTCATAGTTGTCTCAAATAGGTTCATTAGCTTTGAATGAAAGTTCAGCAGACCAGAGAACATTTACTTAGATTTGGTAAGGTCCTAAATTATTCAGTAGGATAAGTTGTCCATTCTGGTAACTGGTCTGAAAATTCATCCATTACAATGTGAATGTTTGAAGTCGATTAACTGTTTGACATGCAAACTTTGGATCTAACCAACCAGTGGGAGGTTTTAAATCAGATTTGGACCTTGTAAAGAGTGTCCCAACCTGATCTGACATTTTGCACCTCCATCTCCATTCCCAAGACAGGATTTAAGATTTAAAGGAAAGTGAGATTAGAGCATAATCATTTCCCAAGATTGAACCACTTTGGTGGTTATGTTCAATATTCAATTACTATTCTGTTAATCTATAAACTTCCCCATCCAAGTCTTTAATTGAATATCAAGTAGTTCCATTCGTTTCAAGATTGGAAAAACATGTACAATGCACTTTGTGAGGTAATTGAGAGGGTTGAAAACAGGAGAACCGTTTTTGTGATTCTCCTGCTTTAGCACATGATTGGAATTGCATTAGTAAAAGCGCGCAGGTCAGGTGCAACCAAATAGAACACTGTGTGTAATGTGACTGCACCTGATCTGCTGTCTAAAAAAACAGCACCATGACTTGAATTGATATCAAGAGTAATGCGACTGGTCACTTTAAGTGTGCTGCGCACAGCTGGTGGGTAGGGCAACAGGTCCCGTCAGGATTAACTTGGACCCACCCGTATAATTATTAACTGGGTTTGGGTTTGGGTTTGGGTTCAGGTTCAGGTCTTATTCCATCATTTAAAATTTTAGTTTCATTAAAATTACATATAAAATACTCGGTTGGATTGGGTGCCCAACAAAAATCATGACCCAAACCCAGCCTGCATATTTCTCGTGTTGGGTTTGGTCGACCCGAATATTATTCAAGCCGGCTATTGCCTTGCCAAAAATCGGGTTTGAGTCAGGTCGGGTATCCGGTACAAAGTGGACCCGTTTACAACCCTAATGGTGGGTGAGAAGGTGCAGCCACACAATGAAAGAGTGCAATCACATTGCACCTGATCCCCCCCCCCCCCCTCCATTGACTCGGAATTCGGTATCAGGACAGTCATGACAATGTGGGCAGTGACGACCAAAGCTAAATAACAAAGTTAGGCCACGAGATATCATCCACGTCCATGTAGCAGGTGAGGTTGTAAAATTCAGAGAAATCCTTCTTGACCGGTCGGTAGGCAAGGCTTGAATGCTATACAGTGAAAAAACCGACAGAGCTATTAATTCAAATCTACCTTCTTGACTACCCATTCTCCTTCAATTCAATGTCTTCTGAAACACATTAATATCATTCAAATGTATACACCTATAACGCATTCACAAGCGTCCAGGTTAGAATCACACGAGTTATTCCTCAGACTCGTTATCACCGAAAAAAAAAATACTTTCACAAATCGCTATGGTACGAGATTTTCTCTCCCTTGGTCCGGTAGGCGAGGAATCTAGCATGAGTAGAATATGGGTTTAAGAAAAGAGATTTTTAAAACCAAAAATTTGTTTGAGAATGAACATTTTAGGATAGCAGGCTAGCTCACTCAACTGTTCTAATTTATTCTTGTTATAATATGAATGGATCTGTAAGATAGCCTGTTCAGAAGTTTTTTTTTTAATTTGATTCAAAGATATATGCATCTCTTTTTTTTTTTGGACTTAATGGTCTATTAAAATTTGTGTATTAAGCAAATCATTTGGGCTCATGCAGCAATTTAAGTTTAGTGTTTGACTAATATATATGCTATTAGCTTTTGTCACCTATGTTGTTAATGATAACCTGAATAGATAACCCATATAGGTAACGTCAGCCCTCATTATCAAACAAATATATTTTTGTTGATGATTAACTGTATGATCAAGATTTATTTCTGTTGTTATGATCAAGATGTATTTGATTCTGCATTTTTTTTTCTAAATCAAGTTCAGTCCAATGGTTTCAACTGGTTTTTGGTTAGAAATTTAGATATTTTTCATGAGGATTTTAAAGATTTATGCACGAACTTGTTTCAGATTGCGTTCACAGTCTAGGTAGCTAGATTTAAAATTTTGTTTGATCCATGTTTATATTTAAATTTTGAATTCATAAAACTTGGTTAGAGATTTTTGGGGTTCACGCACCCCAATGGACTGTTTATCTAGCATAATATTTCCTATATGTTGTTGTGTAAAAGTGTGTAGGTACTGTACATGTTACAGTTTTTTGCTGTGTAACCAAATTGACGTGTATGCATGATCTTAGTGTTGATTTTATTGTCTAGGTTAACTTAAATTCTGAACCCTAATGTGCGCTTCTTTTGGAATTTTAGATTAAAAAAGTTCTTTTAACATGTATAACTCCTTATTGAGGATGTCTATATAGATCTTGTTTTTGTTCACGCATGCATAAGCTTCTGTTGGGTTGATGGATCAGCATCCAAACATGGGTCTCTCATCATGGCTGCCTTGTTTAAAAGCATGTTTAAACTCAGCTTTGAATTTTGTTGTGTTGGTTAAACTTTGGTCCATATTAAAACTGAATTGATGAAGGATAGTCAAGGTCTAATAAATCTATTTTTTGAATAATAATTTAAGTATGAACTTAATAAGCAAAAACCTGATTTTCTATACCGTGGCCTAGAGTCTAATACTTTTTAATCAGCCATGCAAATCTGATATTTTTTTGAGAAATCTGGTTCTATTAAATCTGAACCAGTTTATGTGAACCTAAATCTGTTAGTATGAATCAGATGTTACATCCATTCATAAATCTTATTTGTTTTAGCTACCTATTAATGTGTATTAAAATCTGGAATTCTTGAAAAAAAAAAACGGAACTTTCATGATGAATCTAAAACTGTTTTGCTTGAACTTAAACTATTAAGTTACAGATTATGTATTAAAAATCTGGTTTGAAAATTGATTTGAAATCTGAATTTACTTAAGTTGACTAAATCTGAATGTCAATTGAAATCGCTAAGTCTGATTTGTTTTGGTTAAATCTGATTTTTATTGACGAACAAAACTGATTTTAGTCTATTATAAAAATATTGGTTTTCAATCAAGTTATTAATTGGATTTACAGTTAGCATTATAAATCATTTTTTTGTTACAATGCGCATGTAGTTTTAGCCATGAATATGCATTGGTGCTATGCATCAGGTGAATGTATTCTGAATACGAGTTGGTACTCCTCTATTTATGTGTAATTGTTGTTCATTAAAATTTTGCAATGTCATTTAAATATTTTAAACTATGTAGTGGTTATGAATGAACCACTAATTGTAACGACCCCAACTGACCCTCAAAAAATAGTAGAACAAATTTTTTTAACAATTGCAAAACACCTCCCAAGGACTCAAGGTATCATTCCATAAACCCTTTCATGCATATAGTCAATTAAAAATAATAATTGAACCTCATTTAATTAACCAATAAGTCAAAAGTTCAAAAATATAAAATTGACTTTATCTAATCTTGCACACAGGTCAAAACCCAAGCCACCAAGTCACAAAGACTCGAGTTCTCCAACCAGCCAGTCTCATGCATAACTGAGCCTTTGTGCCTAAAAAATAGTTTTAGAAAATGAGTAAAAAGTGAAGTCCTTATATGAATCTCTAAAAATTCAACAGTAAAGAAAATAACATAAATTAAATTATGCACAAATTTAAGAGGAAATCACAAACAATAATTTACTAGAACTAATTTATCATTCAAGCATTCAACAATATCATGGTAAATCAAATATTCAAAAATGCATGCAACTAATGTTGAATAGTAAAAGATGCATGATTCAATGCACATGCATGAATAACTTCTTAAGTTATTTATCAAAGTTGTTTTTGCATGCATGCCCCTATTAAATGCACATAAATTTAATTTTTACTCATTCTTACAAACTCAGGGATACTCAAACGAGCAAAGTTCTTGAAGTTTAAGGTAGTTTCTAGTTGTAACTTAATGCATAATTTGTTTTTTAATTATTGGGTTACACACTTATTCTTTGATCGATATCAGAAATCTCTACCTTTCATCAAAATGTTAAGAATCCTTACTTAATATCGGGACATCAATGAAAATTCTCAACCATTGACCTCACTTTCTTAGTATATCAATAACTACAATTGAGTCAACAACACTACTCCTAGGCAAAGTTATTGAAAGCTCTTTAAAACCGTGGACAAGAATATGAACCTCACAATGAGTTCTTGAGGACACAATTGCACATGTAGTTTTAGTATCCTCATGGTCTCCCATAATCGTCATTCAAGATTTTCACACTATAAAAGGGAATCAAGAAAAGGCATTATTACATTGTTTTGATTTATTTTATCATTTAAATCAATTTTAAATTCTTTATACAAGAACAATTATGCAAATCTGCAATAACAAATTTCAAGCCTTTGCCCTAACAATTTAACAGGGTAATTAATTTAAAAAAACAATAATTTTTAGAAATCATTTTGCAATACATAAACAGTTTTAATATCACATAAGCAACACATGCTCCTAGCCTATATAAGCCCCATAGTGATTCATGCATAACCACTAACATAATCTCAAAAAAGGATTCATGCCATTACAAAATTTTAGTGAACATAAAGCACACAAAGACACAATTTATGTTCATAATGTGCATTCACAACACAAAAGAAACACACATTTGATCAAGCAGATACACATGCATATAAAAAGCTTGCAAACCTATCTATATATCAAATTTATGCATATGATCAGCAAACATGCAAACGATTTTTTCAAGATCATTATGCATATGATCAGCAGTCATGCAAACTTCTATTTATGTCCAGTTTTATGCATATAATCAGCAAACATGCCAATAATTTACTTATGATCAGATCTATGCATATGATCAGTAATTGTGATCAGGTTCATGCATATGATCGGCTAACAACAAAGTATATATACTCATGCACATAATCGACTGACAGCAAAGTATATATACTTATGCATATAATCGGTTGACAGCAAAGTACATATATTTATGCACATAGTCAACTGGCAGCAAAGTATATATACTTATGCACATAGTCAACTGACAGGAAAGTATATATATACTTCTACCCATAATCAACTGACAGAAAAGTTAGCTAATTAAGATCATATTCATGTACATAATCGGATCTATGCATATGATCAGTAACTATGATCAGGTTCATGCATATGATCGGCTAACAGTAAAGTATATATACTCATGCACATAATCGACTGACTGCAAAGTATATATACTTATGAATATAATCGGCTGATAGCAAAGTACATATATTTATGCACATAGTCAACTGACAGCAAAGTATATATACTTATGCACATAGTCAACTGACAGGAAAGTATATATACTTCTACCCATAATCAGCTGATAGAAAAGTTAGCTACTTAAGATCATATTCATGTACATAATCGGCTGACAGAAAAGTCAACCACTGTGACCAGATTCATATACATGATCGGCTGACAGAAAATTCAGCCTCTATGATTGGATTCATGTACATGATCCGCAGATAATAAAAATATATTTGACACCAAGTTCATGTACATGATTGACTATCATCAGAAAATATATTTAAAATCAAATCCATGTAAATGATTGACTAACTGAAAAATATATGATCATATGCATGCACATGAATCAGCTAGTTGCAAAAATATATGATCAGATGCATGCACATGATCGACTACTGAAAAATACATATATATGCTTCAGCATCATGCACATGATCAATGAACTAAAAAATACATATGTTATGATCACATTATTGCACATGATCAACTGATAGCATACAATTATTCGGCACACTGATATATATATATATATATATATATATATATATATATATATATATATATATATATATATATATATATATATATATATATATATATATATATATATATATCAGTGTATATATATCATATTCAAACACATAAATCAACAGATAAATAAATATTATCATATTTAAACACATGAATTGACAGGCTAAAAATAAATATTTTAGATTCAAACACAAGAATCGCCAGGCAAAAAATAAATATTTCAGATTCAAACACATAAATTGATAGACTGAAAAATGTATATACCAGATTCATGAACATGAATCCACTGACAGAAAAATAAATATATATTTAATCAAATTCATAAACATTAATTGACAAACAATATATGATCAAATTTCTATTTTTTCTCTAAACCTATGCTTGAATCAACTTACACTAACTCCCTTCTCATTCAGATTTAGAGAAAAACTGGTACCTTAATTTTAGTTCTTACAAAAAACTACAGGAAGGAGAAAAAAATCATAGATGCTTCTTTTTTTCTTTTCTCTCCCTTAACTCATGATCTCTCTCTCTCTCTCTCTCTCTCTCTCTCTCTCTCTCTCTAAAAAAAGTCATAGATGCTTCTTCTTTTCTTTTCTCTCCCTTAACTCACGATTTCTCTCTCTCTCTCTCTCTCTCTCTCTCTCTCTCTCTCTATCTCTCTCTCTCTCTCTCTCTCTCTCTCTCTCTCTAGAAAGTGATTTCTAGAGAGAGGGGTTTTCAACCCTTTTTATAATTTTAAAAAAAATCTAGAGGGGGTGACACCCTCTTCTAGATACATGGGGTACTACCTCAAATCTCAAATCCTATTTTTAAATTTTTTTTAATTTATTTTAGGGTTATCCTGTGGAATATTTCACACTAGGGGGGGGGGCTTTTAGATGACCCAATGGGGTAGAGTTTTACCCCAGATAAAGGTCTACCTGATCGTTACTCTTTAAATTAAAATGCTTTTTTTAAGTTTTAAATTCATTTTAGTTTTAAAACAATATAGATGGATTATGGATTCAAGTTAAACCCATGATCCAAATCCATATCCAATCTAATTGGATTTCAACCCAAATTGGGTCCTAGTCAATATGAATCTTGGACTGGGTCCAAACCCATATTAACATTGGTCCAACGGAGTGGGTCGAGTCCAGTATAAACCAAAAAAGACCAAAAAATAGATGTCAATCAATTTAGAAAAATGAATTTTTTGAACCAACCGAGATCCAATTTCGATAAAACAGATATCCTACGAGATCTATGTTTCAAAACGGATCTAACTATGGTGTCAGATCAATTTTGCTTTTGAATTTCACTTGAATTTATCCTGAATTTTGCTTAAATTTAAATGTTAAAAACTAATAAATTCATTGATTTTTCGTAACATATTTAGATCTTGTCGTCGACTTCGGACCATGTCCAGACCTAGGTTGTCGTCAGCCCATATTTAGTATTTTTCATAATTTTGGCATATTAAATATAAATATTTAATTTAAAATTATATTTTTAGGCTTAAAAGTTATGAGATATTACATCCTTACCCCCTTAAAAAATTTTGTCCACAAAATTATAACATATCGAATAAATATGGGTAGTGTTCACACATATCAACCTCAGGCTCTCAGGTGCACTCATTCAGCCCGTGATGTTGCCAACACACTTTCATAAACAAAATCGTCCTACTCTAAAACATCCTCTCCTGATGATCCACAATCTCCACCAGTCTCTCCTCTGTTGTCACATCAGGTAGTACTTCAATTGCCTCATATTGAATAACATGTGAGGGGTCAGGTGCATACTTTCTTAACATCGAGACGTGAAAGACATTATGGATCTGGAAAAACTAACATGAAAGTGCTACTCGGTATGCTGACTCGTCAACTTGCTCAAGGATTTCAAAAGATCCAAGGTACCGAGGACTAAGTTTTTCCTTCTTTCCAAACCTAAAAATATTCTTCATAGGTGATATCTGAATAAATAAGTGATGGCCCACTACAAAGCTAAGCTTGGTACACCGCTAGTCAGTGTAGCTCATCTGTCAACTTTGCACTACAACTAATCACTGATGAATTATCTACATCTGGTCTGAGTAGTGTTAGATTGCCTCTAGAGACTCTATTGTTCTTACTTGAAATGCCAATACTGGCATGGTAACAGTTGTTGCAAGAAAACTATGTAAGTTTCGCATACATGTCTCAATCCACCATGCATGCTCTAAGCATATCCTCGAGAGTCTAGATCATACGCTATGTCTGCCCATCAGTCTGTAGGTGAAAAGTTGTATTGAACTTCAACTTAGTACCTAAGGTCTTCTACAACTAATGCTAGAAATGAGACATGAAGTGAAGATCTTGATTTGACATGATAGAAAGTGGCACTCCATAAAGTTGGACAATCTCATCAATATACAAATCTACAAGGTTGTCCAAACTCTGACTCACCCTGATCAGTAGAAAATGGGCACTCTTCGTCAATCTATCAACTGTAACCCAGATGGCATCATGCTCATAATGGGTCCTCAACAAACCCATGATGAACTCCATCGATATGTCATCTCACTTCTACTAAAGGATGTCTAAAGGCTGCAATTGTCCACCAAATCTCAGGTGCTCGATCTTAACTTGTTGGCAAGTAAAACATTGAGACATAAACTTCGTAATGCCTTGTTTCATCCTATTCCACCAATATATCCTCTGAAGGTCCTTGAAAATCTTGATACTATCAAGATGAACATAATACTTTGACATGTGGGCCTCACTCGTCAACTCCTCCCGAAGTGCTTTTGGAACCCACCATTTGTCTTCAAATAAGCTAGTCCCATCTTCATCATGATGGAACTACGCATTCAACTTTTGGGCACTCGCATAACTTCTCGAAGTCTGGATCAACTGACTGAAGCTCCTCAATTTAATCATTAAACTCGGGTCATGCCCTCATCCCTGCACAAAGGATGTGTCTGGCTTTGTTTGTAAATGGCTGCCATTTGACAAACTACACAAGCAAGTCCCAACTCTGACTAATCAAGTTGGTTTTCATAACCGATGTCTAACTGCTCAGCGCATCTACCACTATGTTTGCTTTACCAAGGTAGTAAAATATGGTGAACTCATAGTTCTTGAGGAACTTTAACTACTTGCATTGCCTCAAGTTCAGATCTTTCTGCATGAAAATATACTTGAGACTCCTGTGGTCAGACAAAACTTAAAATTGCTCCCCATATAAGTAGTGGTGCCAAATCTTTCACAAGAAGACAATGGCTGCTAACTCCGAGTTTTGGGTAGGATAGTTCTTATCGTGCACCTTCAGTTGTCATGAAGCATATGCGATGACCTTCCTATGCTACATCAAAACACAACCCAGGCCGATCTGCGAGGCATCACAATATACCATAAACCCTCCTGACCTAGAAGGCAAGGACAAAAAAGGAGTTGAGGTCAACCTCTTCTTCAACTCCTAAAAGCTCTCCTCGCACTGAGGTAACTAAACAAACTTCACCCCATTTTGCAGTAACTTCATCATTGGGGCAGCTATATGAGAAAAATCTTGGATGAATCGACGATAATACCTCCCCAACCCCAAAAAACTTCTAATCTCTGACACTGTCTTCGGCTGCTCCCAAGGCAATATTGCCTCTACCTTGGCTAGATCTACCTCAATACCCTTCTCTAATATGACGTGCCTGAGGAACATCACCCTGTCGAGCCAAAACTCACACTTATAGAACTTAGCATAAAGTTTATATTTCTTAAGTGTCTGCAATACAATCCTCAAATGCTCTTTGTACTCCTCGATGCTCTTAGAATATATCAGGATGTCATCAATAAATACAATGACAAACCGATCAAACCACAACTGGAAGACTCGATTCATCAAGTTCATAAATATTGCAGGGGCATTTGTAAGTCTAAAAGACATCACCAAGAACTTGTAATGCCTGTATCTAAACCTGAATGTCATCTTCAGAATATCTTCTACCTTGATCTGCAATGGATGGTACCTTGAACGAAGGTCAATCTTCAAGAACACCTTAGTCATGTGCAACTGGTCAAACATATCGCCAATCCTGGGCAAAGGATACTTATTCTTCATTGTGACCTGGCTCAACATACGGTAGTCGATGTAGAGTCTCATGAATCCATCCTTCTTGACAAGCAGTATTGGTGCACCCCAAGGTAACATGCTCAGCTTGATGAAACCCTTATCAAGAAGTTCCTGCAGGTGCTTCTTCAACTCAACAAGCTTTGTAGGTGCCATACAATATGGAGCTCGAGACACTGATTTTGTGCCAAACACTAGCTCGATCGAAAACTCAATCTCTTTATGAGGTAGCAAACCCACTAAGTCCTCTAGAAAGATATCGGAAAACTCACGGACTACATATAACTGCTTCAAAGGTGTCTTTTGACTACCCGTAGTAGACACACTGGCCAAAAATATCGCATAACCTTGGTTGCAGTACTTCAAGATCTTTATCATAGATACGATCTTCACCTCACGCACTGGCCTAGTTGCCTGAAACACCAATGCTGACAGATTGGGGTACTCTAAGTAGACCTTCTTACCCTGACACTAAAGAGTCACATTATACCGAGACAACCAATTCATACCCAGAATGACATCGCAAAATAGATTGTTTATCTTGCACAATATTTTCTATATCTTATTATGTAAAAGTGTTCAGGTACTGTACACATTATAGATTTTTGCTGCATAACCAAATTGATGTGTATGCATGATCTTAGTGTTGATTTTATTGTCTAGGTTAACTTAAATTTTGGACCCTAATCTGCGCTTCTTTTGGAATTTTAGATTGGAAATTTTCTTCTTTTAACATGTATAACTCTTTATTGAGGATGTCTATATAGTGCTTGTTT
The DNA here is from genome assembly GCF_984573655.1 of Nuphar pumila. NCBI lineage: Eukaryota > Viridiplantae > Streptophyta > Magnoliopsida > Nymphaeales > Nymphaeaceae > Nuphar > Nuphar pumila. Next base: position 48,497,075 of record NC_143249.1, on the reverse strand, counting down.
TGTTGTTCATGCATGCATGGGCTTATATTGAGTTGATGGATCTGCATCCGAACATGGGTCTTGTCAAGCTTTAGGTCCTTTTTTGTGCCTTGTTTTAAAGCATGTTTAAACTGAGCTTTGAATTTCAATGTGTTGGTTAAACTTTGGCCCATATTAAAAATGGATTGATGAAGGATAGTCAAGCTCTAATAAATCTAATTTATTATTGAAAGTAAATTTAAGTTTTTGATTAATAATTTAAGTTTGAACTTAATAAGCAAAAACTTAATAAATCCGATATTTTTTTGATAAATATGGTTTTGTTAAATCTAAACCAGTTTATGTGAACCTAAATTTGTTAGTATGAACCGGATGTTACATCAATTCATAAATCTGATTTGTGTTGCTACTTATTAATGTGTACTAAAATCTAGAATTCTTGAAGAAATAAAACCTAAACTTTCATGACGAATCTAAAATTGTTTTGCTTGAACTTAATCTATTAAGTTACAAATTATGTGTTAAAAATCTGGTTTTAATTCTAAATTTACTTAAGTCGACTAAATTTGAATGTCAATTGAAATCATTATGTCTGATTTGCTTTGGTTATACCTGATCTTTATTGACGAACAAAGCTGATTTTAGTTTATTATAAAAATATTGGTTTTCAGTCAAGCTATTAATTGGATTTATGGTTGGCATTATAAACCTAATTTTTGCTACAATGTGCATGCAATTTTAGCCATGAATATGAATTGATGTTATGCATAAGGTGAATGTACTCTAAATACGAGTTAGTAATCCTCTATTTATGTGTAATGGTTGTTCACTAAAATTTTGCAATGTCATTTAAATATGTTAAACTGTGTAGTGGTTATGAATGAACTGCTAATGAGCCTTTGGATACCATATGCTTGTGTTGTTTTTAAAATGACAAGTTTTGAATGCATTGCAATATTATTTCATTATATTTTTTAGTTAATTATAGCATATGCATTATATTGTTGAAATTGATTGGACAAAAGCCTAATTAGCTAATGTATGTTGATTTGCATGATTGTTCTTGTGTAAAGACTCATTAATTCATTAATAATGGTATAAAGGACCAAACAGTGTAATAATTGTTTTTCCTTAATGGTCCTCTAAAAAGGGTGAGAGTCTCGTATGGTGGTCATGGGAGACCATGAGGATACTAAATGGCATGTGCATTGTTTTCCTTAAGAACCTGATGAGTGGTTTGTATTTTCAGCCACAGTTGTAGAGAGTTTTCACCACCTTGCATGGGGGTGGTGTGGTTTGACTTAGCTGCAGTTATTGGTATACCAAGAAAAGTAATGTCAATGGGTGATGATGTCCTTATCATCCCAGCATTAGATGATGATTCCTAGCGTTTCAATTGAAGGTGATGATTCTCGATGTTGGTCGAGAGACTTGTATGAAACCTAGCTAATAAAATATAAATTGTGTGATAAGATACCACTAGGGATTGCCTTGGACCTCAGGATTTGGCTTATTTCTAGTATCCGTAGATTTTATGCAAGATAAAACTTAAATGTGTTGCATTACGTAGGAATATGAATTCAAAAGTAATATTTGATAATTAAATTAAAAAGTCATTCATGCAAGTTGCATTGGTTCATGCATCCTTAAATGTTTATGTGGTATATGATTTTCAATTAGTTGCCTTAAATTAAACTGGTTTATTTTGTAAGTCGGTTTTAAATGTGAATTGTTTATTAGAGCCCTCTTAAACTGATGTTTGATTTGATTTACGTTATCTTTCTTATTGTTGGATTTTGAGAGGATCTCATACGTAAACTTCAGTTCTTACCTCATTTTTAAAAATATTTTTAGGTAATAAGGCTCAGATGGAATCAGCTTGTTGTAGTGAGCGATGGTTTATGAATTATCGAGCCAAACTGCTGAGTATATACCATTTTATGGTTCTAGCGTCAATCTGCATTTCACACATCTCATTATCAGCTAGACAGATATAAAAATCTCAAAGAACTATGTACGGTCTGCAAACATCCACATGAAAATAACCAAGTACCTAAACCCATAAATAAAGATCATTCCTATAGGGCTTGGCTTTTTAGGGTCTTCTTGGGAGCCAGTTTTTGGGAGGAGATAAGAGGGGTGATGAAAGTGGAGAAGAAAATGAGATACGAGGCTGGTGTTGTCAACAACATACTAGCAAGGATGTGGTTGAAAATGGCCCATCTCAACACCATCTCTTATCTCAAATCAGGGTTCCCAAGGGTAGGTGGTATTTATTAAATCCTCATTAATGTTTGCAACACGTGATTTTTGTAACTTCCACGGGTTTCTTGTGATTATAAATTATATTTTAGAACTTTCACAAGGGCATTGCAAACATGCAAAATGCAACCCATGAATGTGATTCCCATCTGTGGATGTTGAAGCCTCAAAACTTATGACAATTTCACAAGTCTGATGGTGTGTAAAACTTTCACAAGCATTAATGCTTAGCTGTGAATGTGTTAAAGTAATGATATGACACATTTTAACTTGTCACACTTCGTGAGAAAGTTAATGCTTGGGAATGTAAATCACATAAATCACTTTCACATGAACAAAACTTTTACAGCTGCAATAAGCTTTGATCAAAACAAACATGCCCTAAATATCATCTCTCCTCTCATCTTTTCCAAACAGAGCCTTGAATATCTTTTGGGCATATTTTAGTTGGACGAAAATCGAAAAAAGAATCATCCCAATCTTTTTTTTTTTTTTTGAAAGGCATTATCATCCCAATCTTTATATCATAGATCTACCGTATACCAATGGAATTTGTCCAAACCACTGTCCGGTTAGCAAGCATCTATATTGAAAATTGTTATCTATGCAAAACTGTCTTAGCTGTCTACACTGCGCAGATTTGGCTCTATAGAAAACTATGATATAGACCATTTAGCTTCTCTCATCGTCAGGCTATGCCCATTCTGAAATCTTCTCAAGTGAGGAAACGGTCCAACTGTGATGTTTTTAAACAGGGAACCAACAAGTATCAGACGCAAGTTCAAATCCTGTGGCGTCAGCTCCTTGAACATTAAGCAGAAGCAAGGAGACTCCCTGGAGGCGAGGGGTGCACTGCGGTTTTATGCCACCCAAGTGTGATGTTGCACCAACGGGGTGCTCTGCTTGTTTGATAGGAGCTGTTAGTGCACGTCACCTTGTTTTGGGACGTTGCAAGTTCAAATCCCAATGGTATCTATAACTGGTGGGGGTTTGCCTAAACCCCTGCTTGCGTTTAAAAAACAAGGTGTGATGTTGAACAAGGAACCAACAAGTATCGGACGAAAAGAGTATTAAAGTGCGTACGCCAATGCATGCGTGTGCGCTAGCATGGCTAAGGCATATCTGGTATGAGTTTCTTTTCCAAGATAATGTCATTCCCAGCATAGTGACAAATATCGCCAGATCTATGAAAATCTCATGATAATATCGTGAGAAATTGCCTGAAAGTTTAAAACGGCAATTTCTCTCGAGATTTTCAAAATATCATGAGTTTTACATAAATATCGTGATTTAAATGCAATATTTACATTTTAAATGGCTATTTATTGTGAAAAATCCATGTATTTTTATTTTTAAATATTTTTTATTAATGTTTTCTTATAAAATAATTTTTATTTTATTTATTTTTGTGTTGCCGAGATTTTGCCAAAAAATGCGAGATTTATGGAAAATTTTCAAATTCTTGCGAGTTTTTGAAAAACAAGATTTTGGCGTTTTTAACGTTTTGTCACTATGGTTCCCAGTCGGTGCCTTGTCTTATGATTGGACAGAGCTTTCTTATTGTTTTTTCTATAGGCAAGCTTGAGGATAATCCCCTTGAGATTTGAACCCAAGACCGAGTATGGAGACGAGAGAACTGCTTCACTACGCCTAACAACTAAATCTAGAAGATCACAATAGAAACTCTTAAATCACAATTAGGGATGTAAACAGGCCGGATATAAGCAATACCAAGTCCGACCTGACTTAATCAGATTTGGATTCAGGTTTGGAGTCGTATGGGATCATCAGCTGAAACTGAATCCGGATCCTACTAACTTAAAATCTGACTTATACATGTATTTGGATTCAGATCATAGTCAGACTTCAGACTCATATTTGGATGCAAAATTCAATGCTGAGTCCGGAACTGATTGTTAATTGGGTCCTACTTTGGCTACCGGATCTGACCAATCGCGTTGACATGGGCTAATCTCAATGATTCAGGGTTCTGACAATCGAAGAAATCATCCGGTGACCCAAGCAGTTTGTGCATTCTACTTTAAGGATCATTTTCACTCCTTGCATGTGTCAGAATAGGAACCTGATGTTTGCCTCAAGTATTGCTTGGACAATCGTACATGCAATGATCACTGAAGGTCCTCTTTGCTTAAAGAATCTTATCTATTTTACACGCCATCTCACGAATATTTCCTTCTTTTTGCCGAAAGGCAAGCTTTATGAAGGCAGATGACCAAATCGCTTTTCTTAACCCCAAATCTTCTCCTTATCCATTAACTTGATGGTTTAACTTATTCCCCATGAGATATGATCTAACAATTATGCTTCACTTTAGCATACAAGATCATAAAACTTTGACCATCTCAAGGCAGTATGATTGCCAAAAACCCGTTTGGCCACTCAACTTGCTACAGGGTGGGCACGACTTGGCCACTTTAGGGGTATCAGATTCGGTGGCTCGCGAAAGAGACAAGTCCAAGTGAAAGCTATGGTGCCAATCTGATGGGAGTCGAAGATGCTTTTGGCTAGCCATGGATAAGAGCGGAGCGTTTCGCTCTCTTTTGGAGCATCACTAGTGGGGTTTATATTATAATTTATATGAGATGATGTAGCGGGAAAGGCTTGAAAGATACAGCCTCCCCATCAAGCACGACGAAGAATGGCTCCGGCCTAATTAAACAAGAGAAACAGGCGAAAAAAAAAAGCATACCTTTTGTAGCACCGTCGAGCCAAGAAACGCCATCTCAAGGATAGTGAATACGGATGTCATATACCGGCCATAATAGCACTTCCACAATCAACAAAATATATATATATATATATATATATATATATATATAAAGTTCACAGCATTTGCTATCCCGGGGTATGGCCAGATTTCACAAATTGCTCCAATCAAAAGAAGACACAGCTGGTGGAGGACACCTAGAAAATTCCTTGTTTTTTTTTTATAGGCCCTATATATATATATATATATATATATATATATATATATATATATAAAGTTCACAGCATTTGCTATCCCGGGGTATGGCCAGATTTCACAAATTGCTCCAATCAAAAGAAGACACAGCTGGTGGAGGACACCTAGAAAATTCCTTGTTTTTTTTTTATAGGCCCCTCCCCAACCACACATTGGCAAACCTCTGGTTGGTAAAATCTTTCAAATTCCCCCGGACCAGCAGAGAGTACACCCAGCTTCCCAGCTTGACCTTGCAACGAGGGGGCACCTTCCATGGGTTCGAACCACAGTCATCCCATGTCAAGTTACAAGACAAGGCCACACGTAGCCAGGAAGTCAGAGTCCTTATGAGCACCCCGGCTACTACTATATAGAACTGTTTGTGGGCTATTTTCATACAAAACCCAAACTCCCAGCAACCCAACTCAAAACAACCTGATTCATTGCTGCAAAACATTGCACGACTGAGACAAGTGACAAATGGATTGATCCCAGAGCATCATCGGACAGCAAACCACCTCGCTGATAAATGACAAAAAAAACTTAACAAGATCTGTCAACCTTGTGTTCCAAACTGTAGATTCCACCATTTTCCACGTAAATGGCATGAATATTACCAAACCAAGCAACCGCCATCATCATCATCATCATCACAATGAAGCCAATAGATACCGTTATGAATGCGAAAAAAATACCACACCATGTAGCATTCAAGCATGTGAAATCTGTAACATACATGCAAATGACACAAGTATTGGGTGATTATGAAACTAGCAAACTAAAATTCATGGGAAGTTGAAGCTGAATATCAACCAGGGAATGAAACAATCTTTTTCCTGAAGGGATCGTCATCATCTGGTTCAGTGATTGTGCAGCATACCACCCTGTGACTTAATCCAATAATAGTTACCTATTCTCTCTTATCAGTCTCACACTTGGCCTTTCATACAAGGCTTTACAAAATCCTTAATTAAAAAACACAAAAAAAAGTTTAAAAATCCCCAAAACAGAGCACACTGAACGGTGCCTATTTGGGGCCGATGTCCTTCAGAGCGCAGATTTGTTCCTCCCCCATAGCACACATCACAGTCACGACCAAATCCTTCCCTTCACCAAATCCTTCTTTAATCTGTGAAGTGCAGCACAAAAAGCTATTAAGCACACGGTAAATGGAAACCTCCTTCAAGATCATGGCACAACCTAGTAATCCCACAATATCAAACTTCTTATATCTTGAATAACGAGAATCAGGCATGGTACCTAAAACAATGACTTGACAGAGACTAAATTCAGACAAAACAAGCTAATTAATATTGCAAAGAGCAGCTCATGACCCAAGAGTTACACTTGCATCCAAGCACCAAGCATGCTCCTAAGCTCAATGAAGAACCATATATAGACTAGCTTTCACATCCTACATTTTCGAAATAAACAACCAAAGAACCATATATAGACTAGCTTTCACGTCCTACATTTTCGAAATAAATAACCAAAGAACCAAGTTCATGGAAGAACATGATACAATACTCAATAGCCAGCATAGGCAGCACCAGCCTTGCCAACAATGTGGGAGCCCAAGACCTAGGACAAGATCCAGCAATATAAATGCTAACTGATTGCAACCTGTCACATGGATATGTCTGGGATACAGTGAAACGGCCATTTTTATGAAGTTTTCGATATGACTAGTATATAAGGGGAGACAATACTGGGTCAGAATGGAGTATCCATGTCACATAGATCAACAAAATTGGATTGTATCTATCTTGAATGCACAGAGCTCTGAACATCTGATATCTGTTGGAATGACCAGAAGGTCCCAAAGCAATGACCATTGTCGCAAATATCTTCTTGAAATTGTCTTAGTCAGAAAAACACTAGAAATATTTGAAAAAAGTTGCTTTTGGGGGTAGAGCTCTTATATAGGCATTAAGGCAGTACACAACTTTCAACTGTATTTTATAACAAATTGTTCTATTCAGTAGCCAGATGTGATGTCAGGATGTTTAGGCCATGCTATCTTGAGTCTTGACCATGGAAATGTGAAATTCACAATAAATTCAATTTTTATCAGCCCATTTTTAACATGTCCTATTCTAAGCACTCCAATCCAAGAAAACACTCTTAAGCCATCCCTCCTCGGCACATAGAATAGAAGAACAACAATATAAGATTAAATAGCATAGATACTTGCAAATGGGCAGAATTTCACTGTCCACTGTAGATTGTTAAAAGAAAAGATGCAAGATGCATCTGCGAAACCATTACCTATCAACCAACCAGTAAATTTGGCAGTCTACTTTTATATTTTCACACACACACACACACACACACACACACACACACACACACACACACACACACACACACACACCAAGTCTGCAGCTCAGGGACATATTTTATGGATTATCACATGAAATTCGCCCTACCAATGACAGTGCATGGATGACATGTAGCAATTTGGCAAAATGCAGGGCCAAGGGCATCTCTTATATTTCTTATCAGAACTAATATTGTATATAATACAAATATGATATATTATGCCAGTTGCAAACTCCAATTTCGCTCCCATAACATGGCCCCCCCGTATATATTATTCTTAATGGAGAATTCCACAAAATAGCCATATCCCATATCTTATAGCTTCACTACATGACAATACAAGACTACAAATTCCTAAATTGCACTATGTAAACCTGAATTCATTGGGAAACAAACCATCACAATGACAATCACAAAATTAAATCCATAATGAACAACAAAATCAAGATACAACACCACAAAAAGATCATGAATCAGGTCATCCACAAAAAACTGATTATAACACATGCATGAACCTAGCCCTGCAACATGAAATGCATACACAAACAGCAGTGCAGAAAAACACCAATTTTAACAGGGCCATGGTGGTGAGACTGTGACAATGACTGCGAACCGACCTGGAACTGAAATACCAATTAATTCAGACTATCTGAAAGAATAAATCCTTGTAATGTTCCAAGGATAAAGATTAAGGACAAAGGTGAGAGAGAAAAGCTTTTTCTCTTTCAAAAACCCTAGCAAATATAAGGTATAAATGAACTTTAGTTTCCTGAAATAAGGTAATTATGATTGGTGCTTTTAGAACATAGCACTAAAAATTTATTGCTGAAAGACGAAGTTTCAGAATAGAAAGTGAACAGATAAATCCACTGACATGTGTTCAAAGAGGAACCATAATAATCTGTCTTTGAGGCGAACCAGCCAGCTTAGACCAAAGTAGATTGTTAACTACAAAATCCAATTTAGATATGCTTTTTCTCTTTTTCTTGCTTTCCAAAATACTACAAAAATCCCGTGAATCCTATTTCATTTCTAATAAAGAAAAGGAATCTGCTTGGATGCTGGACATGACAAGAGGAAGTAAATGAAAATGGATTAAACCGTCCATGGGCCATGATCTCATAATAAAAATAAAAAATGATGAACTAAATTTTGTTAATAGCTCATTTGGCACCCTTTGGAGAAGTCAATGTATAACTGCTAATTGCTATATGCAACTGAAATGCAGTAGCAAATCAAGCTAATCTTCCAGCATAGAAGAAGAAGGAGCTGATTACTAGTGATATATAAAAAATAAAACATTAAAATCATAAATAGAAAACAAAATAAATTGCACACTACAATGATATCACGCATCCAGAAACCACGAAACAATAAAAAAAAATCACTAGATCAACGACAAACCTGAGCAAGCAGAGACTCATCAGTTGGGAGTCTAAGATCATCCTTGGTGCTTCCATTTTCAGTCAAAAGACTCACCTGTTAGTTTTGACACGGAAGTCAGTAGGTAAGGAAGTTCACTAAATAGTAGATATCTTGAAGAGGGGAAAAGTAACTTACAAAACCATCTTCAGAGATGTCAATCAACTGATAATCAGTACGAGTAACATGAGGAACCTGTGGCAGCACATGAAAAGATGTGGCGTCAAAAGCCACTCAAAGACCAATTGTGATCAGAGGGGCAACTTCAAAGAGGAGCTTTAAAAGATCTCACATCACAGTTATGGGAAGAGGGGACAATATCTTCAAGCTTTTTCCCATTGAAAATGTCAATCGCCACAAAGTGACATTTGGCATGACCATGCTTGCCAGTCTTGGAGGTCGAGACTTCTACAACCTGTTGAAAATGCCATCATGTAAACTATCTGGAAAATGCATACTCTTAAAAAAAACGTTCACAGAAGAAATGTCAAACCAGCAAACTACATCGGTGACCAATTTGAGTAAGGCACAGGCAGCATGTGAGCTATGCAGCTAACTTGCCTTCATATTCATTCTTAACTTGGATATTAAAAGCACTAACCATTGAACCTACATCACTTGTTAACTGCTTCACGTGTTTAACTGGCTTCTCAAAAACTTAATTAAAAAATGGCATAATTAAGAAAGCAAAAATGGTTAAGACTCCCTCAAATTTTTGACGACTCAATCAAATAGGATGAAAAACAGGAGGAAGAAAGAAAGGAAAAGAAAAACATAAGGCTAGCAAGGACAACTCCCTAAGCTGCAACCAAATCCATTATCCAACTGATCAACCAGGTAATCTGTCAATGGCATTTACTAGTTGCGTTGAATTCCTACGACACTAAGGCTCGGTTTGGGAATCGGTGTTCGAGAGGAGAGGAGAGGGGTGATGGGAGTAGAGAAGAAAATGGGTGATGAGAGTGGAGTTGTCAACTACATCCGTGCGAGGACATAGTTGAAAAAGGCCCATCTCCACTCCCATCATCCTTCCTATTTCCCAAAACACCAAGCTTCCGGGCATCAATGAGGGCCCCATCTCCACCTCCCAAACAGAGTAATTTCCCTCACACGGATTCAGGGAAGTAAGTCACAATATCAGGTGTTTTCCATAATCGTTTATTATTGTTCTGCTAAAGAAAATAACCCACAAAAACAGAACCAAATATCCGGAAGAATCAACACCTACAAAAAATCTCAATGAATTTTTGGTCTCCTATTTGATCCACCAAAACAACGGAAACCTATCAGTTAGTCAGTAGCCACGAATTCAAAGAGGCTTATTTGTCAGAATGAAGGCTCGCACAAAACGCGATCTATTCCCAAATTTAAAAAAAAACATTTGTTGCAATTAATTTGAGAAGAATTGCAAGAGAACCAAACACAAAATGCATAATTGCATCAACTACCGCAAACGTGCATAATTCAAACAAAAATTTTGGGTTACACCAAGCATGGGAAAACCAATAGAACGCTACATACTCAAAATGAAAACATGTAGCAAATCGTTTTCCATATCCATAACCGCACAAAACCACCATCAAATGCAATAAAAAAATAACACCAATGCCGATACTCACTCAAGAAACTCCTAAAACAATAGGCGAAGAACAGACCCCCCCCCCTCCAAATCCAACACTCGGGTTGATAGAATGCGGACGAAGAATCTAGAGCTTCCGATCGCATCGCGTAAATGGAGAATCAACGAAAGCGGAAAACATAGAGAGAGAAAAGAATCACCTTGCAGGGACGGTTCTTGATGACGATGTATCCGTTCTTACGGATGGTGCCGGCCTGCTGAGGGTAGGTCTTCGATGCTCCCGCATCGGCCTTTGACTCGAAGTGGTGCTCCTCGTCCGACATGATGCCTCGGGCAACAGAGAGAGAGAGAGAGAGAGAGAGAAGAAGCGCCGAATCAGGAGGAAGAGACGGGAGGATCGAACCAAGCAGCCTCTATTTATACCCTCGCCTGGACGTGCGCCTCAGCCACTCTGGGCTTTAACTCAAACCGAGAAACACGTCGCATCCGGAAACCTTTTCGGCCGTCCGATTAAAGCACGAATGGACGTTCAAGATGCTCCCTCGGTAAACGATGCGAGAGTGGTGGTACGAGACACCATGACGTGCTTGACCATATTACTGTTCCGACCGTGGTTGCTTTTCTCAATATATCGTCATATTTTGGCGATATTTTGTGACCAGGGGCTACGTCACTAGTGTATACTTTTATCAGCAAACCGTTAAAATCGATTTTCATATATTTTTAGTTATATTTTAAGTTTTAAAATTTATAGCACAAGTACTGAGAACAATGAGCCAAGCTTGAAAAAGGCAATCACGGTTGGGTTAAGCTCCCCCAACAATGTAGTTGTGTCAGCCCACAAGTTTCCTTAATGGTACCACGTACTTGTGAATGTCATCAGGTTGACGAGACATCAGAAGCTCCAAACCCAGGAGGAGCGTCCTTTGCCGGTGACCTTAAGGGTTTTAATGTCGACCGAAGGCCAGCTAGTTAATGTACGGTCAATTTTTTTTTAAATGATCTAAAAAAGGCAATGTAGTTGTGTTTAAAAGAGATGACACAACGTGTGATATGCCATGTGACCTGACACGCGTAAAATATTGTTTATTATTATTTATAAGCACATTTTTATATCGGATAGTTTCTCACTACAGTCCTACTTTGACCTAATATTTCATATCTAGTACTATTTTTTCCTAAATTTTTTTATACACGCACGGTTTTTCTAGTAATAATCAAGCAAATGTTCTAGAATTTCTTTTGTCCTGATTAAAAAAATGTGATTGCCCTTTGCCTTTGCCTTTGCCTGCCGTGTTCTGATAGCGTAAAACTCCATGGGCTAACCTTTTGCCCCAGAGAGTCTACATGTCAAGATATCATGAATTTGCATCCAATTAATTTCCGTTTTGGATGACATTTTCTTGAATTTGAGTAAGATCTATGATAAATATATTCAGGTTTATTTGGTTTGGATCCAAGTTAACATTATAGTTGGTCTAAATTAGAATCATGCTAGCTAGGGATGCACAACGAGCCAAGCTAACTTGGACTCGACTCATTTAAGCTCAGCTCAAACTCATTTAAAAAATAAATGAACCGAGCTTCAACAATTAAGGTTTCAGGCTTGGAACACATAAACGAGCCGAGCTTAAACTGGCCAGATCGAATAAGGTCGGTAAGCCCGATCCAAATTAGCATTATAGTTGGTCTTCTTTGAAAGAGGCGTGAGTTCAACTCCCACTGTTTGCATCACTTTTGAAAATGCATTTTACAAAATTTTCAAAAAAAATTAAAACATTTTTAAATTAAAGGTTTTCTGCTTGACTGAGCCGATCCTGAGCCATGGTTGTTCAAGCTTGAACAACCTGTTTTCCATCATAAGTGGAGCCAGAACAGCCCAAGCTCGGCTCGAACCTGGCTAGTGTGCATCCCTGAGGTTAGCCCAGTCCATTTTTCTCATGAAAAAATTGGTGTAACACTTTTTTAAGTGGATCTTATATCACACGGTCTCATTTTCTAACTATTCTAACTACCAACGGGCCCTGATTGTCTGGCAAGAGCAGTTAGTGCACGTCACCTTGTGTTGGGACATTGCAAGTTCGAGTTGTAATGGTATATGGTTGTATAACTGGTAGGAGTCTGCATAACCCTAGCTTTCTCTGTCGAAAAAAGGCCTCATTTTCTAACTAGTTTCAAAACTTCATTATGAGACTTAAGTAAAAACTGAGTCTAAAACTAAAACAAATCTTAAAAAATCGAGTCCAAAAATGTATCCGACCCATATTCCCGGACTTGATAACATGTATACAAATTTGGCTTAGATTGTTTACAAATTGATTTGGCCTTACTCCATTCCAAGATAGAATCAGTTAGTATTAAAGTTGGGTTTGGTTTGAAATGGCTTCATATGAGATCTATTTTTCTACTTGAAATTAATAAAATATTGTGAGATTTGAGTACACTCGGATCTAAAACTAGAACCAAAATTCAGAAGTCAGATTCAAGACCGATCTTACATATATTTTCATAATAGATCCGTAGGTCAGATCTATGGGCGAGAAATCCCAACCCATACTGAATCTAATAGGATCCCGATTTAGTAATCAAGAGGTCGATTAATTGGGTCAAACCATGGGGTCTGATCACTATGCAAAGTAGTGTCTGGTTTATAAAATTTCATACTGGACCCAATCCAACCCGAGCCCTAATTAACATTCAGATATTATTTTAGTGGGCTTGGTTTATTAAACCTTATAATACTTAGATACGGTTCTTCGTATAGTAGGTCTGGACTGATCTGGGTTTGAACCTGGTATCACCACCTTAGAGTTGAATCCGGGTGTGCTAAATATCAAACCCATTGACAGCCCTAATCACACACATAGCACGTGAAAATATCAGGTGCAATATGATTGCACAAATATTTGTGCATTAAGCACCTGATCACCCTCCATCTTCGGGATAGGGCCGGTCAGGTGTGGGACCTAAGACCTGATGGATGGCGATGGAATTTTGTACAATCATACTGCACCCGATCCGGACTCCCAATAACACATACCAATGAATGAAAATTAAAAGGTGAGAAGGGATATTTTTGGCATTTAAAATATTTAATTGAAGCAGGTGAGGGGAACCATAGGTTTAACCATTATAAAAAATAGGTTTTTTCAGGAATTTCATAGAAGGTGGTACGTGATTTGCAATTCACATATAAGGAGGGCTCGTATCAAGAAATTATATTTTTTATATATTGAAGAGAAAATTCCATTTAGGGGGCAACCTTATGCCTCTAATTCTAAAAAATGAGTATTATGTTTCTAAATTCCTAATATGGGCCTCTGATTATCTAGAACTGCCAAACAAGGGTTACTTTTATTTTGTCTACTAAGGAAGCTTAAATCAAAAGTCAAATTATAATAACAACTTTTAATTAACGGTTTAAAATATTTACCCTTTTCTTTCTTTTGAGGATGAATGAGTATTGTCCAACTTCAAAGGACGATACAAAAAACCAAAAAAGAATCGCGTTTTTTAAAGATAATAGATATTAACCAGAGGTTCATATTTGATCGTTTTCAGGAAAACTGGGTTTATATTAAAAAAATAATTTAAAATGAATCCATTTTGAAATTAGATGCAAAAAATTGGCCTAAGTGAAATTTTTACATGGATCTAAGCTTCAGAAGCAAAATCTGACCGTCAGTTCATGTTTAGCATATTCTATTTATTATTTCCGCAACCCAAATATGATGTTTTTTATCCTTTTTAAACCACTCTTATTCTCACGAATTGTAAGCCCTTGATTTTTACAGTCTAAAAAATAAAATTTTATGGTATATTAGACATTCTAAACATATTTGTATAGTTGGATTTACCATTTGTTGGCTAGATCTATGCCAAAAAAAAAAAAAACCTAGATAGTTTCTCTCTATACTATACATATATATTGATGATGACCTTAGGTAAAGCGAGAAAAACCTCACGTGGAGTCCCACGACCACCCTGCCTTACCTGGCCCGCCTTTAAAATTTCCTTTATATTAAAATCAACTTTTATTGCGATAGTTTCAAAATTTTGGTGTCTGACATTTCAAGAGAAAATATTCTCCTTTCAGAATAAATTGGGTGTCTGAAGACTCTGCACCAAATAAAAAGGGCAATCACTCCACGATATTTTGAGCTCCTTCTTAAATTAGGTTTCTAAACAAAAAAAAAAAGCAGACAATTACTCCACGATATTTTGAGTCTCTTGAGAGTTGCAGTAATTGCTTTTCCAGGCCGCCGTTGGATCCCCGCGAAACTTCTGATATGGTGTTCCGGTCCGAGGGGTAGACTTGCATGGACTCCGGACGTCCTTTCCACTAGGAGTGGCCATCTAGCCTGGGGTTCGAGCGGCTGTCAGGTACCCAGCCCGTGTCAGGTCAGGCTCGAGCTGCATTTTGCAGCCCAGGCCCAAATCAAGTCAGGCCGAGCCTGTCTCGAGTAGATAATCGGGCCATGCCCCACATGGCCTGGCCTGGCCTGAGCCCAAGTATAACTGAGTCGGACTCTAGTCAAGAAATGGGTCGTCTGGCCCTTATCAGACTCGATGGCCACTCCTACTTTCCACCACACCGTCACAAGTTGTACAAGGTGGTCTAAGTCCAAGAGGGAGATCCAGGGGAACCAGGATCAGGTGACATCACATGGCACACCTTGAGTGTGCCCTCCATCTGCTTTGGGGCCACACAACTGATAGAATGTCAGCTAAAGATGAAGGTCTGACAGGCGCAGAGACACACTCAAAGTGTGCCATGTGATGGCACTTGATCCTGGTTCGATCTAGGGAGCTTAAGTGAACTGACTATGTGACAGAGTCAATGAGATGTGGGGCCAGAAATCTGTTGCAGTGGGCCCCATGTGATTGGCTAGATTAACATAACCAGTCACTTAATCGCTCCCTTGATCCAAACATTACTGGCATTCCGTCGATGAGGGTGTTGGCAATGGGATTGCCTGAGAGGCTGAGACCCGATTTTGGAATCGGGATTCCATCCAAACCCAAATAAAACTGGATTTGGATATCCTCCAATTTCTGGAATTTTCAGTTTCAGAGAGTTGCAAGATTCCACGCTTCAAACCGGCAACAAAAATGGAAAGTAACTAAACATCCTGGACTTTGTAAAGCAACCTCCCAATCGGATATCCAAATCTTGAACAAGATGGCTTTGTTGGAATTGTATTTACATTGGTGTTCCAAGTCTAAGCATCCAATCACCCACAAGGGCTCCGCTTATCTGATAGGGCAACTTATGAATGTCAATAAGTTGACAGGACATCACAAGTTAGAAACCCATGGCCATGGGTGGCAACCCTTGCCAAAAGGTAGAAGCTGGATGTACTCCCTGGTGGGGGAAGGGGAATCTCAAGGGTTTTACCAACTGGAGGCAGCCAATTTGCGATTGGTGATGAGGGTTTTTCCCTTGGATTGTCCAAAAAAAATAAAAAAATAAGTATCCAATCTTGTAGCCCGTCATATTAGTGAGATCCCAAACACACCGAAGGCATCATGTTTTGGATAGGAGAGCACTGGAAAAATAGTAGGGAATCCGAATTCTAATCTGGTTCTGAGGGGTCCATTGCCTTTATTCAGAGGATGAGGTTACGTGGGGAACCATCCAACTTCCTGATTCTTAAGTGTATTTTCAGAAAACCTTTTCCGGTAAAACCTTCTGACCAGTCACCAATCTTCGCCAGAGAATCCATATCGCTACTCCCTACCTTTATTTATTCCCTTTCAAACACACAAGCAAGCCATCAATTCTCTGTTCATTTCATGCTTGTTGGTTACCCTCATTTTTCTCAGTTCCCATTTCCCCTTCCAAACACATATCATGCATGTCGGATACTGAACAGTGGGTTCAATTCAAACAAGTACCTGCCTGGGCATAAAACCAGAAACTTTTTGACAGACTTCAAACTACCTCACTTTGGCTGGGCACCAATCTGAAGCAAGATTTCAAATAGCCAGGTTGCATCACATTATCTTCAAACACTGTTTCAGTATGTGATTTTTTAGTTACCTCAGGATTCACCAACCAGAGCACCATATTACCAACTCGGGGAACAGACCTCCAGACAAGCCAATATATAAACAAACTTGTAATCAACATACAAGACCAAAGTCAACATTGCATTGACCTCTAAAAGAACAAATATTTGTGCAATAGATAAGATGAACAACCAACCTTCATCAGTTGTGCAAAAATTTGATCCACTGCCCACAAGGGCTCCACTCATCTGGTAGGGGCGACCTTGTGAATGTCACCAAGTTGATGGGATGTCTCTTAAGTTCGAAACCCATGGGTGACACGTCCCTTGCCACAATGCTGAAGCTGGGTGTACTCTCCGGTGGGCACGAGGAACCTCAAGGGTTTTACCAACCGGAGGCCAGCCAATGTGCAGTTGGTGATGGGGGCTTTTCCCTTGGATTATCCAAAAAAAAAAAAAAAGGATCTGACTGGACAGTACTATCAGTTTTATTAGCATCAACATGCATGGACTTGGCTGAAATCCATCTCTTCTTGTATAAGGACCTCTTTTTCTGCAGATATAAATTACCTGCCCAAACGCTGCAGTTTATGCTTCTACTTGAGAACATTATTAAATTGTCCACCAAGAAGCTCATCGACTTTGTAGACAAATATTTGAGGAGGCGGCTCCCTTAGAATACAAGCAAGCATCCAATGAAATTTTAGAAAAGCACATTCACTAAAGCAAACATAGTGAAGAAATAGAATCACGGATTATAGGCACTTCTAGGCTTCTAACCAGCGATCAGTCCAAGTTACAAGAGATACAAATTGCAATCACAAAATCTAGATGCAGAATACTTCAATCTGACAAAATAAGGGTCCTAATTTTCATAAATAGTTGTAAAGATCTGATGTCAATCATGTAATGCAAACGAGAACAAAATAAGTGTCAACACTAGAGGCCATCAATAATTGTGACCAGTGAAACAAGAAAATTAGAAGGAAAACAGTTGAGGGAGAAGATTTCTCGCTTGACAAAGGGACGTGTATAACATCTGTATAAGTTTCATATCAAAAATATCTTACATGTCTAGACCCAAAGTATGCAGTCAACAATAGCCCAGTTTAATATGCATATTCTTTTTGGTCTCATCATTCTCCTCCATAAGTTCTCTCTCTCTCTCTCTCTCTCTCTCTCTCTCTCTCTCTCTCTCTATATATATATATATATATATATATATGCCACATGGGTGCGGGTACGGGTGCGGAGCAATTTCAAAAAATTTGGACACGGGGACACGGCCATATATATATATATATATATATATATATATATATATATATATATATATATATATATATATATATCGAGAGAGAGAGAGAGAGTCACTAGAATATGAGAACTAATATGTGAAACACAATTTTCATGGATTTTTTGTCCTTTTCTCTTGAATCTAACCGTATGGATGTGATCTACATGCTTGGTTTTATGAGAACCGCTCTTGAATCATCCGATTTTGAGTAATAAACGAGATTCTTTAAGTCTTTAAAATCAGTGGTGCATAATCTTCATAAATATTCAAGTAGTCAAAAATCACATTTTTTCATCGAAAATACACAATCCAATGGTTGATTCCCAGCAAATTCACCATGCCAAGCACATCCACATGGTTGGATTTGCAAAAAAAATGTTGGAAATGCCCATATTTCTAGTTTTCATATTCTAGTTCTCATATTTCAGCTCTCATATTCTAATTCTCATATTTCAGTGACTCCACATATATATATATATATATATATATATATATATATATATATATATATATATATATATATATATATATATATATATATATATATATGAGAACCTGTTAATATTCAGCTTTTTGCTGGGCACTAACAAGCTTAGAGTTTTTTTAACTTAAAAATTCTTGGAAACAAATTTTGGCCAGTGCCTTTAAAACTTGGAGTTATATAGGTCCCCTTACATTCATCTGAATTCTGAAGAGTCAACTAGAGGAATCATCGAGCAGGTTAAATCTTCTGCTCTAGTGGTGTTAAGAATATGTTTGTTGGATCAGATCTGGATCCATGAGAACCATACCATGATGTAATATATATATATATATATATATCGTAAATACCAAGTTAGGTGAAGGGTATTATTGTATATTCAGCATTCAAATATAAATACAGAAACACGCCACCCAAAATGGGTGACGTCTCATTTGGGAACTCCATCTTTTCTCTCTTCTTCTATCTCTCTTGTCTGTTGTTTGTGCAGGACAACCCACTCCCCAGGCGTTCTCACATAGTATGTAAAAAGGTAGGTCCTATTAAATCTTGGCTGCACTTCTTTTCATCCTTAGATTCCTTGTCTCACTATTTTCTAAATCGGATCTGATTTCTGAATCAGATCATCTCTTCTTCTTCATTTTCATTGTGTTTTCTATATTGGATCTGGTCTGCATTCACTAAATCTGTACCTTTTTCTTTCAGATCTGATCAGAATAACATCAGATCTAACTTTCGTCCTCTCTAATCGTCAAGATCTGTCATTTTTCTTACCGATCTGATCGAAATCAGATCAAATCAAACATTTTCTTTCAGATTTGATCCGAATAACATCAAATCTACCTTTCTTCCTCTCCAATCATCAAGATCTGTCATTTTTCTTACAGATCTGATTGAAATCAGATCTATCTTTTTCTCCACATCGATCATTGAGATCTATTGTTTTTCTCTAAAGATCTGATCGAAAACGTATCAGATCTATTTTTCTGCACCCCAGATCATTCTTTCACAATTTTTCCTTTTCTATCTCTGCATCAAATCAGACCATATCAAGATCTGATTTGTTTTTTTTTGTCCTTAAAAAAAAGGGAGAAATATATATATATATATATCCCTATTCCTTTTTCAAAAAAAAAGAAAGGGAAAAAGGAACATCTTTGTGACGTCACTATCCTGGCAAAAAATGGACGTTACTGTTTATTTTTCCTGTTCTCGTTTTTTAGTTTGCAGCTTTTCTTTCTCTTGTTCTTATTCTTACAATGGTTGGGCTCAATACTTCTTTCTTCAGTCATCTTGTCACTGAAAAACTAGATTCCACAAATTTTACTACCTAGAAAAAGCAAATTATTCCCTTCTTATGCAGTTATGATTTAATGGTACACTTTGATGGGTTGATCCCTGTACCTTTGGAATTTGTTTCCCAAACAACTTCAGTGCAGGAAGTTCAAAGAAGACAGTGAAGTCTTAACTTTGCAATCCTGATTTTATTGCTTGGTAGAAAGATGAACAAACAGCAGTTGCATTCATCATGGCCACACTTTCGTGTGAAGTTCTGTTGCATATTCCCTCTGGCATTCCCACGAAGGAGTTGCAGGATGTTTTGCATCACTGATATGAAGAGATCTCTACTCCAAAGGTACATCAATTGAAAGAAGAATTTGTATATTTAAAGAGAGGTGATTACTCCTGATTATCTTTCAAAAACAAAAGTTATCGTGGATCAATTGGCAGCCATTGGTTCTCCTTTGTCTGATGGAGATATATGTAAGACCGGGGGTAGAATATAATATGCTTATCATTGTTTATACAAAAATGACACTGCATCCATCTTTTGATCGTCTCGTACTATGTTGTTTGAGCATGAAGTCATGTTCAATTTGTCAGCTAGAAACTCAAAAGAATGAAGTAAATCATGAAGTATTGGTTGTTGCCCCAGTATATAGAGGAAGAGGCAGAGGGAGTGAGAGTAATTTTGGTAGTGATGGTCGAGGTTCAGGCATTTTACCCACACCCCAAAATAGTTCAAATGTCATGTGCCAAATGTGTGAAAAGAGAGGTCATACCGCTCCTAATTGTTGTTGGTGATATGTCCCTAAATTCAGACCACCTATGGTGCCTATACCTTCTCATTTTCATGCATTGGCTGCAATCGGTTCACAACCATGCATGTCTCAGCTAATTTTATACAAAGCCTTTACACTGCAACAGCACCATCAATTACATCTTCCTATGATATGGATACACTTAATGTTGGTTTTATACAGATAAATATTTAACAGCCTCTGTTAAAAATAAAATTGTATCCAAATACCCAATAAGGGTATTTTTGTCTTTTATCATATAGTACAGTCCACTAGGGACTGAAATGTAATTTAACATTATAATAAATAAATAAATTGCCATACAGCTTAGGCACAACAGTCATATTTATGACTGTTGTGCACAACAGTCAAAAATATGACGGTTGTGCACAACAGTCAAAATATGACTGTTGGGCAGCAGTCCAACTAGACGTTGGACTGCCATCATAATAATGACTGTTGGAAGGCAGTCCAAAGAGCTGGACTGCCTCCCATGTGTTGGAGTGAGGCTCTATAAATAGAGCCTCACTCCCTTGTTATTCCTCAATGCTTTTAGAAGCATTTGAGGGTTTTCTCTAGAGTTTTTTCCCATCTTATAGGCTTGTATGCCTCTTGTGTTGTTTGGTATTTTTATCTCTTTTGAGATTGTATTTGGTCCATTAGTGACCAACTTTAAGTGAGTTTATTAAAGCCCTTTGTTGGCATTGTGTTTGTTTCCCTATTGTTCTATTGTACCTTGTTTCATTACATGGTATCAGAGCGAGGTTCTTGAAAGAAGGAGAATCTCGTGAAGGAAGTGTTCTTCGATCATTGATCATTCTCTATCTCCTCTAGTCTAAACTCAAGTATTCATTATGGGAGAAAGAGAGTTCGCCACCGTCATCACCTAAAAACTCAATGAAAACAACTACTTGATGTGGGTGACGGCTATGGAGAATCATATCAAAGGAAAAAAATTATGGGGTTTTGTTAGTGGTTCTATTAGTGAACCACAACTCAAATTGACTAGAAGAGAAGGAGATCAAGTCAAAGCCTTGTCCGAAGAAGAAAAAGAAAAAGCCTTGGAAGAATTCCAAAATAAATTGAAAGATTGGGAGGCAAGCAATGCACAAATACTCTCATGGTTTATGAATACCATGGAGTTCAAGATCGCCACCAATATCATCAAATTCAAGAAGGCATGTGACGCATGGAGCTTTCTAAGAAGTACTTTTATCCAAAAGGATATGGCTAGACTTTATTATCTCCAAGATAAGGTACGTAATTCAAAACAAGGAGATAAAAGTGTAAGAGATTTTTACGGTATTTTATCTCCTATTTGGGATGAATTAGCCATGTTTGAACCAAAATGGGAAGGTTCGGCTATTGATATGAGAAGGACCCAAATCGAAAGAGAAAATCTTTTCTCCTTTCTTTATGGCCTTCGACCGGAATTTGAGCAAGTAAGATCTTCCTTACTTCATAGGACCACTTCTCCTTCTATAAGTGAGGCCCTTGCTCAAATTTGTCAAGAAGAGACAAGACTTGGAATGCACAAGTCTAATGATGAGGTCCTTGCCATGGCAAGGCCCGGAAATTTTGTGAAAACATATAAACCACCTCACTTTGAGAAGAAGTTCAATGGAGAAGGACACAATGGAGGAGGATACAAAGGAAAAATTATTTGTCATCATTGTAAGGAACCCGGACATATAAGACCGGAATGTCCCAAATTTAAAAAGGTGGCCGCCTTAAGTGAAGAACCTCAAGAATCAAGAAAAGGGGGCAGCTTTAATGAATTAAATCTTGCTCAAATAGCAGAAGCCGTCTCACAACTTCTTAAGGCTGCACCTTCTACATCCGGAGCTGCCATCTCTTCCTCGTCTCCTCCAGGTAAGACATCTTGGATTCTAGACTCAGGTGCTTATTTCCACATGACTCATAATGAGTCTCTATTATCTGATTGCACTAAATCATATTTTTCATGTATGTCAACTGCCGATGGTACCTCTTTAAAAGTCAAAAGCTTAGGAAACCTTGATGATATTTCAAAAAAATCTTTGTTCCAAAAGTGAGAGTCATTCCCAAACTGGATTTGAATCTTTTTTCGGTCTCTCAAATTATTGACTATGGTTGTAAAGTATTCTTCTCATCTAAGGCGTGTTGGGTGCAGGATCTCCAGTCAGGGAAGCTGATTGGGCAAGGCCATAGACGAGGAGACCTTTACTACATGGATTTCCTGTGTTTACCAAAATACTCGTTTTGTAATCATGTCAAAGACATTAATATAGATCTTTGGCATAAAAGATTAGGACACCCAAGTATATCCAAATTATCTCTTTTTCCATTTTTGGAAAAATTTTGTAAAAATAAAAATTTTGTATGTGAAGATTGTATACTTGGAAAAATGCAAATGATACCTTTTGGGTCTAGAACCTCTGTGACACATAAAAATTTTGAATTAGTGCATTCGGATGTGTGGGGTCCCGCCCCTGTTATGTCAAAAGGTGGTTATTCGTACTATGTTACATGTATAGATGATTTTAGTAGACATACTTGGATTTACTTTCTAAAACTCAAATCCGAAGTTTTTTCATGTTTTAAAAACTTTCATAATCTAGTTAAAAATCAATTTAAAACAAATATTAAAGTCTTCCGCTCCGACTCTGGGGGAGAGTTTCTTTCAAATGAATTTCAATTATATTTAAAAAATCATGGAATTCTGCATCAAAAATCATGCCCTAGGACACCTCAACAAAATGGGATTTCTGAAAGAAAACATCGTCATATCATTGAAACTACTAGAACCCTACTTATTTCAAAAGAAATTCCAAAGCAATTTTGGGCTGAAGCTGCCCTAACCGCAGTTTATCTGATAAATAGAATGCCTTCTCAAACTTTGGAAAACAAGTCTCCTATTGAAAAACTCTTTAAAATTTCTCCTGATTTAAAAAGGCTAAGGGTATTTGGTTGTAAATGCTTCGTGCTTCTTGAAAAATATAGCAAACTCTCTCCTAAAGCCATAAAATGTGTCTTTCTTGGTTAAGCTGATAATCAAAAAGGATATCGATGTTATGATAAAACAAATGATAAACTCTATGTTTCTAGAAATGTTACCTTTCTAGAAAATGACAGTGGATTTGATTTTGAAGTTCCTAAGAAAGAATCCGAGTATGCTTTCTTATTTGATTTGTTACCCAATAAAGGTATTAGTAATGATATTGAAACCTTCGAGTCTATTAATGACTCAAGTAGTGAACCATCTCAAGATCTTCTTCAATACTCTAGACGAAATATTGGGGAGCATCCATGTGCCCTTGACAGATATAATCAATTAACAAATACTGAAGAAACTAGTGTTAGAAGGTCAGAACGAACACATAGGCCTCCAAGTAGGTTTGTCTCATATGAATCCTTCTTACCAAACTACAGGGCATGTCTTCTAGCCATTCATTCCTATCATGAACCATCCAACTATAACGAGGCCAAAAATATAAACGAATGGGTTGAAGCCATGAAAATTGAATTAGATGCATTACACAAGGCTCACACTTGGGCAATTCAACCTCTTCTTATCGGAAAGAAGACAATAGGGTGTAGATGGGTGTTTAAAATTAAAACAAAAAGTGACGGGTCTCTTGAGAGATATAAAGCAAGACTTGTTGCAAAAGGATATTCTCAAGAATATGGTATAGATTATGAAGAAACCTTTGCCCCAGTAGCTCGTATGACTACAGTTAGAACTCTAGTTGCTATAGCATCCATTCGAAAATGACCGATATATCAGTTAGATGTTAAAAATGCATTTTTGAACGGAAACTTAAATGAAGAAGTATATATGGATCCTTCCCCTGGTCTGTCTATTGAAAAAGGCATGGTCCTTCGTCTTCAAAAAGCCCTATACGGGCTTAAACAAGCCCCTAAAGCATGGTATGATATGTTCAGTGGTACGATATTAAAACTTGGATTTAAATCTTGTTGCACTGACACTGTTCTTTTTGTGAGATCTACAGGTACCTCATTGATCATTCTTCTTTTGTATGTTGATGATATGATCATCACAGGGAATGATCAAAAGAAAATTGAAGATATTAAAATTTTGCTTAAAAAATCTTTTGATATGACTGATCTTGGTTTTTTGAGATACTTTTTAGGAATTGAAGTAGCCTAATCACCAAGAGGATATATTTTATCTCAAATCAAGTTTGCAGTTGATATTGTTGAGCGTTCAGGAATCACGGACACAAAATATGCTGATACTCCTGAAGTAATAAATGTGAAAATGCGAGCTGAAGATGGAGTATTATTAGATGATCCAACCCCTTATCGACAACTTATTGGATCGTTGATGTACCTGTCCATTACAAGGCCAGATATTGCGCATGCCGTACATTCTGCAAGTCAATTTCAACATGCGCCCACAACCGTCCACATGAGTGCAGTATTAAGAATAGTTCGATATATCAAGAAAACTATATCGAAAGGACTATTCTTATCCTCTTTCTCATCTTTAAGTCTTATTTCTTACACTGATTCTGACTGGGGAGGAGATCCCAATAACCGTCACTCAACTACTGGCTTTTGTGTGTTTTTAGGTGATTCTCTCATTTCTTGGCGATGCAAAAAACAACAGAAAGTGTCTTTATCCTCTACGGAAGCTGAGTACAGGGCAATGGCTACCACAACCACTGAAGTTGTGTGGATAAGAGCACTACTTTCCGATATGGGTGTTGATGTCTCAGAACCTTCAAAGCTATGCCGTGATAATAAAAGTGCCATCTATATAGCCAGCAATCACACATTTCACGAGCGAACAAAACACATTGAGATGGATTGTCACTATGTTCGCGAAGAATATTTGAAGGGGACCATTACATTGCCATATGTCCAGTCCGAATTTCAGATTGCAGACTTCTTCACCAAAGCTCTTCCACTACCTCAATTTTTGTATCTTCTTAGCAAACTTTCGGTGATTTCCCCATAAGTTTGAGGAGGAGTGTTAAAAATAAAATTGTATCCAAATACCCAATAAGGGTATTTTTGTTTTTTATCATATAGTCCAGTCCACTAGGGACTGAAATGTAATTTAACATTATAATAAATAAATAAATTGCCATACAGCTTAGGCACAACCGTCATATTTATGACTGTTGTGCACAACAGTCAAAAATATGACTGTTGTGCACAACAGTCAAAAATATGATTGTTGTGCACAACAGTCAAAATATGACTGTTGGGCAGCAGTCCAACTAGACGTTGGACTGCCACCCAACAGTCATAATAATGACTGTTGGAAGGCAGTCCAAAGAGCTGGACTGCCTCCCATGTGTTGGAGTGAGGCTCTATAAATAGAGCCTCACTCCCTTGTTATTCCTCAATGCTTTTAGAAGCATTTGAGGGTTTTCTCTAGAGTTTTTTTCCATCTTATAGGCTTGTATGCCTCTTGTGCTGTTTGGTATTTTTATCTCTTTTGAGATTGTATTTGGTCCATTAGTGACCAACTTTAAGTGAGTTTATTAAAGCCCTTTGTTGGCATTGTGTTTGTTTCCCTATTGTTCTATTGTACCTTGTTTCATTACAGCCTCATAATCCCACATAGAACCCTTGAGTAGCGCATTCTGGCATGTCACATTCATCAAGGTTGGTTCTTGGACTCTAAGACAACAAACCATGTTATTGGAGATTTAGGTAAACTCACTTATTCTAAACCTTATCATGGAAATGGATGTGTGATCACTGAAGATGAAAATCATCACCACATCATTCGTGTGGGCACTGCTACTGTTCGTACTAGTAGAGGTCATCTTCCTTTATCAAATATTGTTATCGTTCCTAATCTTCAAAAAAATTTATTTTTTATTCCTCAGTTATGTCGAGATACTAATTCCTGACACCTTTTCTCCGTCTTCTATTTATGTGAAGGGCATTCACACGAATCAGACACTCGTTGAAGGAAGGAGATACAGGAATTTGTACCTACTTGATGAAGCCCTGACTACGTATGCTACTTTTTCAACTAGTCTTGCCTTGTTCTTTTCTTTGAAGTTTATTGCTAATCAGAATTTATACATTTTCTACATGATAATGGTATTCAACATAAGTTGAGTTGTCCTAAAACTTCTCAACAAAACAGATCGTTGAACGCAAGCATCGACATGTAGTCGAAACGGCCCTAGCAATGATGTATGATGCCAATTTAAAGGAGGTTCTATGGATGAAAGTTTTTCACACGGGAGTCTACTTAATAAATAGAATGCCCTTATGCACATAGGACAGTCTGGTTTATCAAGAGCATCTATTGTAGGACTAGTATCTTTAGGAGGTATTTCTATGGGTTGTTATTGCTGGTCTGAAACAGGAGAAAGGACAGCATCACGTGGCGGCATCGTTATGGCATTGTTGGACTAATGTGCTGGTTTCCTTCTAGCATAAACCTAGCTGAAAAGAGAAACTGACTTGTCTTTGGTGCATGAGAATCTGGATCAGCAGTCGTGCTGGACGAAGATGGGACATCAACATCATGATTTTGTGCACTCGGTAATACATGGGAGGAAGGCCAAAATGACTGCAAGAAATCAGAATTGATGGTTCCTGATCGCTGCCACATATATGCTCATCGAAAACATGTCGTGAAATAATAACCTTGTTAGCAGCATGATCAAAACAATGATAGCCCATAAAATCATCATCATACCCAACGAATTGACTGATAAAGTATATACTTATATTCAAATATATATATATATACAAGTATATACATGCTTGTAAACCGAAATACCCAGCAAGGGTATTTCGGTCTTTTCACTGTAATTGACATCAGCCATCTTTTTCCTTTTTTTTCCTTTTTATTTTACCTTTATTTTCTGTATTTTTTACCTTTTTACCGTTTTCGATTTTTGGGTTTTTTGGGGCAGCACCAATATAGCTGTTGGAGCTGCTCCCAACAGTCATAAATATGACCGTTGGGAGCAGCCCAACAGCCATATTGGGCTGCTCCCATGTGGCTCTTTCTCTATAAATTGGCTTCAAGGCCTTGGGTTGTATTATCCCCTCTAGAGTGAAGTTTATTATTCAATAACAATCATTCTTGACCCTTGTGTGGGTGTTTTTGTTTATTCAATCAAGTGTAATGCTTGATTGAAGTGTGTTTTTACAAGTTCATAAGTGACTTTTGTTGGAGTTCATCGCTTTCATTACATGGTATCAGAGCTTTGGTGCTCGTGAGGCATAAGGTTATCTTCTCTAAAGGAGGATCGTGATAACACCAAGAAAATGATCGTGGATCGCTACATCGGGAAGCACACCACTTCATCTTTTGCATATTATCCTTCTTATCTCTCTTGTTTTTCTCATTCTTCTCTAGTCTCGCTCATTATATTGGAATGGAGCATGAAAGAGAAGTAATGGTCTCCGTTCTCATACGCCTAAATGATACCAACTATGTGATGTGGGCATCCATAATCAAGCACAAAATTTGGGAAAAAGGCCTATGGGGTTTGGTGGATGGGTCCGAAAAGGAACCAAAACTCATTCTCATTAAGATTGAGAATGGAAAAGAAGTGGCTCTTCAAAGAGAAGAAATGTCTAGAGCCGTTTGTGACTATGAAAAGAATGGAGGATGGGTCATTCTAAAATCATTGGATGGCTTATCAATAGTGTTGATATTCACAAATGTTTTAGCTTAGCGAAATTTGATTTCGCTAGTGACGCATGAAAATATCTTAAAGACATGTATAGTCTTAAGGATATTGCTCACATTTGTAATGTTCAAAATAAAGTTAGAACTATGATCCAAGGAGAGATGAGCATTAGGGAATATTATAATTCTCTCTCTCCTTTGGGATGAATTGGCTCTTCTTGAGCCAAAATGGCATTGTCCTAAAGATGTAGAACACTGTGAGAATCAAATTAAAATGGAGCATTTTTACCAATTCATCAATGGGCTTAGACCCGAATTTGAAGGAACTAAGTCGGCCCTCCTTCATAGAGGAGGTTTATCATCCATAGTTGAAACTCTTGAAGAGTTAACTATGGAGGAAAATAGGTTGAAAAAGCCTTCCGCTTCAAAAAATGAAGAATTCGTGCTTGCTATGTCAAAACCCGGCAATCATTCTAGAAGTTATAAACCTCCTTATTTTGTAAAAAATGAGAATGGAAGAAATTTCAACTATGAAAGGAATGAGAAGAGCGGTGACCATGAATACAAAAAGGTGAAAAAATTATTTATTATCAATGTTATGAGCCGGGACACATCAAGCCTTTTGTCTCAAAAGAAAGAAAGAAGATCATAGAGACGATAAGAGAGTTGCTTCGGTTGAAGGCCATGAAGATGACGACTCTAAATGTATCGGTTTATTATCTTTGGCTCAACTAATGGAGGCACTACAACCAATGCTCAAAGGTCAAACTTCCTCTTTCTCAGGAGCGGCCGTATCTACAAACGGGGACTCTGGTAAGACTTCATAGATACTTGACTCTGGTGCCTCGTTTCATGTGACTCCAAATGAGTCCATATTATCTTAATGTTATACTAACTCAAAAGATTTTTATGTTTCATCTGCCAATGAAACATCCTTGAAAATCAAAAGTCTTGAAATTTTTAAAAATCAACCAAATTTTTACATACCAAATATTCGAATAGTACCAAAATTGAATTTAAACCTTTTATCAGTTTCTCAAATTACGGATCATGGTTGTAAAGTCTTGTTTTCATCTAATGATTGTTTAATACAGGATCTCCAGTCCGGGAAGCCGATTGGGCGAGGCCATAGAAGAGGAGATCTCTATTGTAATGGATAATCATGAGCTATCAAAACTTAGTTTTTGTAATTTTGTGGAAAAGCAAGACATAGAAAATTGGCACAAAAGACTAGGACGTCCTAGAGTGTCCAAATTACAATTGTTTTCATTTTTCTAAAGTTATAAAGGAAAAGATTTTGTGTGTGAAGATTGCATTCTTGAAAAAATGAAATCCTTACCATTTGGACCAAGACATTTCATATCTAAAAATGCTTTTGAGATAGTACATTTGGACGTATGGGGACAGGCTCCTGTGGTTTCCAAAGAGGGTGTATCTTATTATGTTATATTTGTGGATAACTATAATAGACACTCTTGGATATTTTTTCTAAAAAAAAATCTAAATTATTCGACTATTTTAAAAAATTTCATCACTATATAAAGGCTCAATTTAAAACCAATATTCAAATCTTTAGAACAGACTCTGGAGAAGAGTTTGTATCAAAAGAATTTGAAAATTACCTTGGCCTACATGGAATTATCCATCAAAAATCTTGTCCATATACTCTTCAACAAAATGGTCGAGCTGAAAGAAAGCATAGACATATCATTGAGACAACGAGAACACTCTTTGTCTCAAAAAATGTACCTAAAAGTTTTTGGGCCGAAACCACCCTTACGGCAGTCTATTTGATAAATAGAATGCCTTCAAAAACCATTGAAAATATTTCTCCAATTGAAAAATTATTTAAAGCATCACCTGATTGTAGTAGGTTAAGAGTCTTTGGATGTAAGTGTTGCATTCTTACTAATAAAAATGACAAACTTTCTCCAAAAGCAATCCCTTGTGTTTTCTTAGGCTATGCCGAAAACCAAAAGGGTTACAGATGCTATGACATTGAAAAAAAATAAATTGTATGTTTCATGAAATGTCATATTTCTTGAAAAAGAAAATGGTTTTACCCAAGAAAAAATCCAAGAGAGTTGTGATTATTCATTCTTTTTTTATCTTATCAATAAACGTGAAACATGTACTCATGATGTGCATAAGAGTGAAAATGAAGTTTTTAGTCATGAAGACGTACCTCATGATAATGTACAAACTTATTCTCGACGTACATAAAATCATCCACCATGTGCATTGGAAAGATATTCACAAAACCAAGATATGGATCCATCTAGTATTAGAAAATCCATAAGAATTTCAAAAGCCCCTGGTAGATTTGTATCCTATGACTCCTTTGAGTCAAGGTACAAATCATGTCTTATGGCCATACATTCCTATATAGAACCAACTTCCTACTCCGAAGCCAAAAATCATCGAGAGTGGATTAACGCAATGAATGACGAATTAGAAGCATTAGAAAAGGCAAAAACTTGGAAAATTCAAATATTACCTAAAGGTAGGAAAACCATAAGATGTAGATGGGTCTACAAAGTTAAAAACTAAATGGGATGGAACATTGATAAAATATAAATCTAGACTTGTAGCCAAGAGCTACAGTCAAGAATATGGGATAGATTATGACGAGACCTTTGCTCCAGTTGCTCGGATGACAATTGTCAGGACTGTGATTTTTATAGCCTCAATTAAAAAATGACCTATTTTTCAAATGAATGTGAAAAATGCATTTTAAATGGTGATCGGGATAAGGAAGTGTATATGGATCCTCCATCAAGCTTAAGTTTAGTACAAGGGAAAATTCTTCAGTTAGGCAAAGCATTGTATGGTTTGAAACAAGCCCCAAAAACTTGGTATGATAAATTTAGTACTGTGATGACAAAACTGAATTTTAAATCTTGTTATACTGACATTGCATTGTTTGTTAAGTCTTCAAGTGCAGGAATAGTAATATTACTACTTTACGACAATTGCATGATTATCACAGGAGGTGACAAACAGGGAGTAAATTAAATAAAAATGTCCTCAAAGACAATTTTGAAATGTCAGATCTTGGTTTTTTACGTTATTTTCTTGGAATAGAAGTGGCTTACTCACCTCATGGTTATTTTTTATCTCAGACAAAGTATGCAGCATAAATCATAGAACGATCAGGACTTACGGACGATAAACGAGTTGATACTCTAGAAGTTATAAATGCAAAAATGAAGATAGATGATGGAGAACCTCAGAAGGATCCTACTCCATACAGACAAATGATTAGAGTCTTGTCTTATCTATCCATTACTCGACCTGATCTTTCTCATGCTATTCATTCTGTTAGTCAGTTCCAGCATGCTCCCACTACAGTACATATGAGTGTTGTAATGAGAATTATTAGATGTATTAAAAATTCAATCAATTATGAATTATTTCTATCATTCTCTTCCTCTTTAGAAGTCATTGCATATTCTGAATCTGACTGGGGAGGGGATGTAAATAAAAGACGCTCAACCACTGGTTCTTGTGTTTTTTTAGGTGATTCTTTGATTTCATGGAGATGCAAAAAGTAGCAGGTGTCTCTCTCTTCCATGGAAGCTGAGTATCGTGCCATGGCAACAACCACATCTGAGTTGGTTTGGTTGAGACAACTTCTCGAAGATATGAGAGTTCATATTGTGGAACCATCAAAATTATGTTGTGACAAAAAGAGCGTTGTATACATTGCAAGCAATCATACATTTCATGAGAGGACCAAACATATTGAAATGGATTGTCATTACGTTCGTGAAGAATTTCTGAGAAAGACCATCACATTGCCCTATGTTCTGCCCGAGTATCAACTAGCAGATTTCTTCACCAAAGCGCTTTCATCTCCCAGATTTCACTTCCTTCTTGGCAAACTCTCGGTTGTGCCACCATGAGTTTGAGGGGGGGTGTTAAAGTATATACTTATATTCAAATATATATATATATATACAAGTATATACATGCTTGTAAACCGAAATACCCAACAAGGGTATTTCGGTCTTTTCACTGTAATTGGCTTGTCATCCATCTTTTTCCTTTTTTCCCTTTTTATTTTACCTTTATTTCATGTATTTTTTACCTTTTTTACCTTTTTCGATTTTTGAGTTTTTTGGAACAGCTCCAATATAGTTGTTGGAGCTGCTCCCAACAATCATAAATATGACCGTTGGGAGCAGCGCAATAGCCATAATGGGTTGCTCCCATGTGGCTCTTTCTCTATAAAGTGGCCTCAAGGCCTTGGGTTGTATTATCCCCTCTAGAGTGAGGTTTCTTATTCAATAACAATCATTCTTGACCCTTGTGTGGATGTTTTTGCTTATTCAATCAAGTGTAATGCTTGATTGATGTGTGTTCTTACAAGTTCATAAGTGACTTTTGTTGGAGTTAATCTCTTTCATTACATTGACATACAGTTGCCCTGGGAGATAGTTTGTTGTTTAAAAACTTATCGATATGAACAAAACATCGACAACTATAGGCTTTTAGCATTGTGTAATCCGGATGCACACCATACAACAGAGAATGAGTTGACTCTCCTCCAAGGGTGGATAAGGGCATTCTGTTTATTAAGTGAACCACTGTGTGTAAAGCTTTCGTCCATAGACCCTCCTTTAAATTGGAAGCATACATCATTGCTAAGGTTGTTTCGACTACATGTTGATGCTTGCGTTCAGCGATTCTGTTTTGTTAAGAAGTTCTAGGACAACTCAACTTACGTTGAATACCATTATCATGTAGAAAATGTGTGAATTTATTTGACATGTATTCACCACCACCATCACTTCGTAGTGCAAGAATTTTTCTTGAGAATTGGGTTTCCACAATGATTTGAATTGATTTCAAAAAAAATATCCAAGGAAAACGAGTATAGTCACTCACAAAGATTAAATAATATTTAGATTTGACAAAGATATAATAAGGGAAGGATCTCACATATTAGAATGAATGAGCTCAAAAGGAAATTCAAAAGGAAATGAAGCCCTTTTATTAGATCTTGAAAAAGAGAGTTAATGATTCTTACAAACTCTACCACTGACACAAGAAGAGACACTTTGGCCTTTAACATCAATGAGACCTTTATTACACAAAATATCAATAAAGCTGAAATTGCAATGCCCTAATCTACGATGTCAGACATTGAATTGTCGTATCATTGGCTGTATTACATGGCTGGAGTTTATTTTAGTTAGATGTTAAAAATGTGTTCGTACATGAGGACCTATGTGAAGAAATGTATATGAAGCATCCACCGGGGTATTCAAAAGGAGACCCAAACACCTTTGTGCCGAGACTAAGAAAGGCTATTTACGGTATTAAGCAAGCTTCTTGATCATGGTTTGACACTTTTAGTATTATTGTAAAAACTCTTGGATTTGAAAGAAGTCATTATGACTATTCTTTATTCGTGCAAAAGATACAATCAGACATCACTATCATTTTGGTCTATGTCGATGACATCATCATTACAGGAAACAATATTGAAAGAGTTAATGAGATAAAGTCACTATTACATAAGGCTTTTCATATGAAGGACTTAAGACCTCTCCAATTCTTTCTTGGAGTGCAGGTGGACCAGCAGTCTGATTGTCTCATTCTTTCCCAATAAAAGTATGCCTGTGATATTCTACAACGCAATAGGATGTTACAACATAAGCCCTTAGATACTCTGATGGCTGCTCACATGCATTTGAGTGCAAACTCAGCAGATGATACCTATTTGGAAGACCCCAAAAAATATTGAAGCATAGTTGGATCTCTACAATACTTGACTTTCACTAGACCTGATTTAATTTTTGTTGTAAATCACATGTCTCAGTATATGCACAAGCCTCGAACAAAGCATATAGAAGCAGTAAAGTGAATTCTTCGGTATATCAATAGCACTCTTTCTGATTGACTTGTTTACATGAAGATGCTTATTGGGCTCATGACCCAAGTAGAAAATCATTGCTCAATCCAACACCGAGGCAGAGTATAGGGCAATGACAATTGTAACTACTGAAGTCACTTGGATCAAAGACATTTTATTCAGCTTACATGAGTCCATCTTCAGCTCCCTAGTCTACTATGACAACCACAGTGCAGTTTCTATTTCTACTAATCCAGTTTAGCATGGAAAAATGAAACACGTGGAGATAGACTACCATTTTGTCAGAGAAAAAGTTGAATCCAAGAAGATTCATCCTATGTTTATTTGCAGAGAAAACCAAGTGGCAAATTTGTTTACCAATGCATTTCCAGTGAATCAGTACTGGAAATTAAAATCCAAACTGTCCATGGTTCTACACCATATCCAGTTTGAGGGGCGTGTTAAGAATATGTTGGTTGGATCATATATGGATCCATGAGATCCATCATGATATAATATATATGGTAAATACCTAGTTAAGTGAAGGGTATTATTGTATATTCAACATTCAAATATAAATACAGAAGCACGCCACCCACAATGGGTGACGTCTCATTTGAGAACTCCACCTTTTCTCTCTTGTTTGTTGCTTGTGCAGGAAAACCTATTCCCAAGGCGTTCTAATAAAAATGTGATCCACTTTTTGGTTAGAGCAAGCCTCAGTCCGGCATGAGTGCCAAAGCATGCCTTTCATCTTGACTGGATGCCCAGAAGCAACTTCCATGCAACTCTCTCTGATTAAATATGCCTCATGTCTTGGGGCACATTATCTTATAAAGTTTATTTAAATTGAACCAGTTTTACCAACTTGCACATTGGCTGATTTTAACCCAATATATTGTTAGTGTCACGGGCCTATTTCTTTCATAGGCCAGTGCGGCGCGACGGTCCTTCCTTACTGCCGCAAGCCTTCCAGTCGCTCACTTGCAACTAATTTGTCACAGGCATAGAATGCTTCATAAACCCGCAATGCGCCAAACTGCCCAATCTGAACAGCCTAACAGCCAAAGGCCGCGCACCAACACTTTTCCATGTGCTAAATTATTTTCATTGGCCCTGCGTACCACCTCATGCACAGCTGCCTAACGGAAGGTGATCAAGCGCATTTTCAAATGCGAATTTCATCGAGTCCATACCGCTTAATGCATAGCCGTCCCATATCAGCTATCACTTCTGAAAGGAGCACAAACTTGCCTTAGCCTTGTATGACATAGAGTGTATTGCAACTCCATGTGCACGCCACAGCAAAACTTGGACAACGAAGGAACAAGATCTTGTGGCTCCCAGTCTGAAGACCAGTTGATGATTGAACACCGTAGTGAAGAGCACCACCCAGACTCATTCGTTAGCGCCTAGGCATTCTTTCGCATAGCCTGAGTCACCATACTCGGTTGGAATCACCTAATATGATCCCTGGGGCAATTAGCCTTAACCCACACGCACCCTCGTGCATCCAATTGCTACGTGTAGGATACTCCTGCAAGCCGAGAGGTCCTTAACCAAATCTCTAAAGGCAACATCCTCTGATTTGTTGGCACTGCTTAGCCAAACAATGTTTCATGTTTGTGCCGCCATACAGTGATGTACTAACGACAATATTGTTGCCTATCGCGTGCCATGCTACCACCGCATGTCACCGATCAAGCGAACGCACACCGCGTGTTCTTATACTCGATGCATTTTTCATTCAGTATAGCTCTGCACTGCAACTTACCTTATTCCAAAAGATCGGTCTAGGACATTATATCCCCCACCCAAACCATTGTTGTCCTCGACAATGTCGGTGCAGGTAAGAATACAGTCTCAACTGATATGTCAGCTTCCTTTTATCTTTGGTTTACTTCTTTTCTTCAGCCTACTCAACTTGCTCTGGTTTTCATCCACCAACGCCGCAACCTTTAACACGCCAAGTCTCATTCCTTAACGCATTCGATCACTTAAATAGCGGTCTTTCGTTTCACCAACATTGAGTATCCTTTGTTCGTGGGACCCCAGTGTAATCCCATACACAATCGGGTCATCCTCGCCCGCACGACAAACTTGACATCTTTATGCTCAAGGCTGAGGTGCCTTCCAACCCCAACAAGGGCAATTCCAAGCCCTTTGTGGTCCTCGCAGAGAAAGATGAACACCAATGCGTGTCGCAGGGATATCAACTCCCTTAAGGCACCAACTTGTGGTTTTCCAACAGTCCAAACTAGTCGTCAAGTGGGGGGACGCATTCTTGCGTATTACCCCAAAGCAGTCCTTCAAAGAATCTTCTTGGGCACCCATCCTCACAAGGGCACCTTGGCCCAATGTTGCAGCTCTCATCAAGAGGCAGCGTGTTGTAACTCTCTCCCGAAATCAGCAAAACGTTCTCACAGGAACCAAACAGACGAGCCACGAACAACTTTTTTCACACACACAATTTACAGAGAAACTGTCAACTCAAGGGACCAAAACAATGAGCATTCTGCTCAAAATGGGCACTCCGCTAACCCACAATCTTGGGAGAGAATATAAAAGTTTAGTTGAGTCTCCTGCAAGCCAAGAGGTTCTTAACCAAATCTCGAAAGGCAACAACCTCTTATCCGCTGGCACTGCTTAGCCAAACAACGTTCCACGTCTGTGCCGCTTTACAGCGATGCAATAACGACGATATTGTTGTCTATCGCGTGCCATGCTACCACCGCACGTCACCAATCAAACCAACGCACATTGCGTATTCCTACACTCTATGCATTTTCCACTCAGTAGAGCTCCGCACTGCAACTTGCCCTATTCTGAAAGATCGGTCCGGGATAGTTAGTATGTTGATAGATAATCCAACTTATAAATGCTAGTTGCTATTTTATCCTAAACTGTATATATAAAAGCTACCAAACACTTTATGATTGCATTTATACTTGTAGAAAAGAAAATGACTGCCTGCCCAGGAAATCAGGTTGTGAAAAGGTTGTCACAACAGATTGTGTTTTCTGGTTGCAAAGTTATAGGGAACTTTCCCCAAAAGTTACCTCAAATTTCTTATTAATTACATGATAGCCCCTTGATATTACATAATGATACATGACTACTGTAATGTTCTGTCTTGAATTTTCTACACATTTTTCAGGGTCAGTGTAATTACTATTCTTATAAATACCTTGTTTGCAAGAAAGAAGGATCTTGTGCTTTCAGATTTAAGAGATTTTCTTAAGATAAATACAAGAAACTGCTTTTGAAAATCTTATATCATGATATGCATTAGTATCCCAGCATTTTGATCCTTATCCAAGCCTTGGGAACAGCGCATGCTTAATCAACTTGGTCATATGAAAACATGCCTCACTAAATGACTGCAACTATGACAGTTTATGCTTAATATATTCTTTTCATCCAATTTATTATTTTTCACTCTGATATTGCATCATGCAAAATGAAAATGAACAATAGAGAAAACACCATCAGATTGAAATGTAAATAATCAATTGTAAAGATAAACTTACAGTTGATTGGCTTCTTGATATGTGCAGCTTGATGCAATAGCCAATAATTGAGCTTCATGGTTGTATGACATAGATGCAATACTCATAGTGCACTTTGGGAACTACAAGAATAAGGACATGAAAATGAGCATTAAATGATTAGAAGAAAACTAGATTAAGGTGGAAACAAAAGCACCAGATAGACATACTTCAAACAGAAACTTCTAATTAGTTTTGGAACTTTTTAAAATATCAAAGCCACATGATTTGGATGAAATAAAAGAAGTTACCTCAAACAACCTCCTTTTACTTTGACCATCCCAAACAATGGCATACCCTTCATAATCTGCTGTTATGAATGTATTATCCCTATTATCAGCACATGTCAGAAATGTTGTCTTGGGAACATTTAAGCAAGAATTATCTCAAAGATAATCCCATACAATCTGTTTATCAGACATGTGTGAAGTAGAGAGAGAGAGATCAACAATGTCATTAATGCAGTATATCCAGGGCTTTTTTTCTAAAGAAGGATAAACAAGAAATGGTTTCAGTGAATCTTTGAATTCTTATCCACAACTGAATTTTTAAAAAATATTTTTGATCAAATATCATGACAATATTGTGAAAACAGCATGATATATATATATATATACACAATCGATGGATAGACAAATTTTATATTTTTATATATAATTATATATCTATAGTAAGAAGAAAAGACTAGAGATAAAGAGCATACTCAGGATGAAATACAATATCGTTCACAGGAACCACATGGTGCCTCCCATTCTTTGACTTTGACTTTGGAGAACACCAAAAAGTGTATCTGTCAACAAATAGTTGAATCAGCGTTATAGCCATTTACATGCTAGAAATAGTTTGCTATAGCAAAATTATTTTGTCTATTGTTTTGGTCTACATGATCAAGTGATCTTGACCCAATGCTTCCATCAGAAAAAATATATTCAATAACAGAGGATAAATGTGTGGGAAAATAATGTAATAGAGTAAAACTCATTATTTAGCCAGCATTCAAAACAGAGAAAAGACAACCATGTTAACAACCCAATTACAAAGACTAAGATATACGACGCTCAGGCATGATAGTGCATGGATTTTTTAGTTATATTATGTTATCTCTAAGGAATTTTATCTTGTATTAGAAATAAACGCAAGGCCTCCAATGACAATATCATTGGTCAGGTACCCTTTCATGGCATAAATTCAGAAGTATACTGTAAAACAGGAGAAATGATTGTTGGTGAGGACTTGGAATTTATGGAGCACTAAAAACTCCCAATCACTAGAGACTGCAAAATAACTTTAAACTTCAAAACGGATTGATAAGAGGGATCTATACAAAGTTGGCATGTAACCTAGTTCAACATGGATTCTTCTAATTAAAAGAAAGCATGCATGCATACATGCACATTCTCATACACATCTATACACAACTATAATTGGGTTTGCTGTAAGCAGAAAACCTGTTGATTTTATAGGGATTCAAAACCGGATGAAACTCAGTCATTTGCTTGCTATGCCATAAATCAGGGGAGAGTGTAGGGCACCCAACTAGGGGTGTAAATGCTTTCAAGAATATCCTCGCTCTATTGTTAAGTACATCACAATCAATGATGAAAGGTTGTAATGACTCCAACTAATCCTCGTAAAAGTAGTGACATTTTTTTTAAACAATTGTAGAAACAAACACAAGGATCCAGGGTCTCACGGATTTAATATACCAACCACAGATAGTGCATTGAATCAACGAAGAATAATCAACTTTATTAATCAATGAATAAATGTTAAATAAGCTGAAATAGTAAAATCGTCTATCACAAGGAGTCACTCTATTAAGAACCCAAAACTAGTCATGCAAGACTCATAGTCCCCAGCTAGCAAGTCAATTCATCACTAAGCACCCGGTCCTGTAAAACAGTTTTTGAAAACAGGTAAAAACCAAAGTTCTTTATAGAATTGTTCTAAAAATTCAAATAGTAATGAAATAGCATAAACCAAATCCATGCATAATTTTAGAAGAATATCACAACAGCAATTTTCATAATCAACTTACCATTCAAGCATTTAAACAAGTGCCATACAATAACAATCATCATGCGAAACAGAATAAGCATGAATGCATGAACTAATGGAGAACAGTAAAGATGCATGATTCAAAGCACATGCATGAATAACTTATTAAGTTATTTATCAAAGTTGTTTTTGTATGCATGTCCTTATTAAATGCACACAATTTTAGTTTTCATCTTTCCTTAAACCTGCAGATACTCAAAACGGACATAACTTCCCGAAGTCCAAGTTAGGTTCTCAATTGTAACTTAACACACAATTTGTTTTTTATTACTAGGTTTCACACTTGTTCTTCGACCGATATCAGGAATCTTCGCATTCCATCGGAACATTAAGAATCCTCACATAATGCTGAGACATCAATGAAAATCCTTAAACATTGACGTCACTTTCTTGGTATACCAATAACTATAATTGACTCAACAACAACACCTCCAGGCAAAGTGGCTGAAATCTCCCTAAAGTTGTGGTCGGAAGGTGAACCACCACATCGGGTTTAAGGGCATAATCGCACATAGAGGTTTAGTATTCTTACGGTTCCCCAAAACCGTTATCCAAGATTTTCACGTCATGAAAGAGACATTAAGGACGAGATTAATTACATTGTTTGGTCTTTTTTACCTTTTTAAACAAATTTCAAGTTCTTTACATAAGAATCGTTTTGCAAATCCACGTGCAAAACCAACTTCGGGCCTTGGCCCGCATAATTTAACAGTACAATCAATTTAGGAAAACCAATAATTTCTAAAAATAAATTTTACAATGCATAAATAAAATCAACATTAGAGCACCACATGCTCCTGGCCCACACGACCCGCAGTGGTTCACATCTGACCACAAAAGCATCTCAAAGTGATTTACGCATCCTTTTGAAAAAATTTATTGAACATGCAACATATACCTTATTCCAAAACATGTCCACAATGCACATTCAATCACACAACATTAATGAACATAAGCCAATTACATATGCATGTGAAGAGATGCTTGCAACAACCTTATCATGATCCATTTCATGCATAAACACCTAACCATGCACATAATTATATTTATGTAAACAGCAAAATAACTTCAGAATGTGTATGATATGCACATTTGCAACATAGTATTTGAATGCATAAACATGCACAATCAAATCCGAAACATATATAACACCAGGTAGAACTCTACAGAGGGTGTCGCCCCCCTGACATGCACAATAATATATTTTAAGAATATTCCAGAGGGTATCTAAACATATATTTTAAGAATATTCCCCAATCATACACCTGACATGCACAATAATATATTTTAAGAATATTCCAGAGGGTGTCGCCCCCCTCTAAAAGTCCTTCCATAGTAGAGTTCTACTCCAGGTAGAACTCTACCTACTCAATTTAACTTTTAAATTGATTTTAAAGTTTTAAATTGGTCATATTTGGATTTTGGATCCAGATCCAAATCTATATCCAAAATTCATATAGGTCCTACCTGGACCAGATCCTAGTTAATATTAGTCATGAACTGGGTTCAGATCCATATCAACTTGGATCAAACAGAGCAGATCCAGTCTGATCCAATCTAGAAAAAGGTAAAAACAGAGGCAGGTCATTTTTGAAAAATGCAAATTTCGGGTCAACCGTAACCCAATTTCAGAAAAATAAGGTACCAACGTTCTCAAAATTATGAGACGCATTTAACGGTACACTTACCTGATTTTTTCCTTCGAATTTTGCCTGAATTTAACTTGAATTTCGCTCGATTTTCACTCAAATTTAAAGGTTAAAAACAAAATTTTTTCCAAATTTTAATTGGCTCATTTAGATCTTGTCAGTGGGCTTTGGGCCATGCCCAGACCCAGCTGACGTCACCTATATTTAAAGATATTTTTTCACGATTTTATCATTTTCATTAAATACTTATTAAAAATTCATAATTTTCGAAATTAAGAATCATGAAAAAATGCACGATATTACATCTCTACCCCTTTAAAAGAATTTCGTCTGCAAAATTAAAAACGTACCGAATAAATGTGGGTAGTGGTTACGCATATCGGCTTCGGATTCTCAGGTGCACTCATCTAGTCCATGATGCTGCCAAGGCACCTTCACGAACGGGATCGTCCTACTACGAAGTGTCCTCTCTTGGCGATCCACAATCTCCACTGGCCTCTCCTCTGTCATCAAGTCTGGTTGTACCTCGACCGCCTCATAGTGGATCACGTGCGAGGGGTCAGGCACATACTTCCTTAACATCTATACATAATTTTTGCTCTAATTTAAAGGTTAAAAACAAAATTTTTAATTCAAGTTTAAAATTTCTAGCCGCTTTTGGAGTACGAAGCATGAATTTCACTCGAATTTCACTCGAATTTAAAGGTTAAAACAAAATTTTTCTCAAACTTTAATTGGCTCATTGAGGTCTTGTCAGTGGGCTCTGGGCCACGCCCAGACCCAACTGACGTCACATATATTTGAAGATATTTTCCCATGATTTTAGCATTTTTATTAAATACTTAGTTACAAATTCTTAAGTTTCGAAATTAAGAATCATGGAAAAACACACGATATTACAAAGGCAGGATCCCACTACAACCTATGAATCATCCGTGTATGGACTAAATTTATTTATTTCAGATTGAAATTATATTTGATTTTGATCATGTTATCACATGCACATATTAAATGTTTCATCTAGCTAGGCTACCAAATTTTAAAAGAATTGCAGAAACCAGTAAACTCATGTTTTACATTAGAAGACACGTTAAAGTATATGAGTATTAAAATTATACACACCCATTATTAAGTTGCACTTTGCTAGATGCATCATCAAAGAAACCCAGTGTCACACTCCCTCCTTTTGTTCCAACAGCATAACCTATGATGAAGTCATGCCCAATAAAACGTAATCAATTACACCCAGTGAATGGCAAATACACCAATGGATCCAACAAATTTAAAGCTATATATAGAAATAAAAAATAAACCTAACAGAAGAAGGAACATAGAAATTATAATTATCATTTACAAACCAATTTAAATGACACCAGGAAATTAAAGCAGATATTCTCAGAAGGTTCTTAATGAAAATGCAGACCAGGAAATATGGCAAAAGATGGCTTAGAACATAAATGAACATGTCCCAAAAAAAACTTGTACGGGAATTGCTTAGCATTTTATTACACTTACATGAAGTTATGGCTCAGAAACCTTCCCAACATCTGGCTAAACAACTTACTTTTCCATTTTGTTGGGTTGTCTATGCACTCAATTCCTCATCATTTACAATTTCAAGCATACACGATACCTTCTTGTGCATTACAGTTTGTTTTTCTAGACCTTGCACTTGTATATGTGATAGATATGATTGTCTAGGAAGGCATATATGATTCTAAGTTTGCAAGGGTTTTCGATTTATCTTACAATTATGCATATCATAGATTTGAGTAGTGCAATAACAGTATATGATCTTAAGGTCAGGTGTTTACAAAGTTCACTGCCTCTTATATTCCCAAACATCTAAACATTACATGCCTCCTAATCAAACTTATTTTAAATAGTGGCCGACAATTTGAAGTGCATTAACTACATAGCATACTAAAGAAATGATGCAGAATCAAGCAATAAAGATCAAGGGAAACCACTTCTAGGAATATTTTTGTTTCTTGGCAAAGAAATTTTCCGTCTTTTCTCCCCATCACATGCTCATGTTAATGATGCTTTAGCCTAGTTGTGGATGGTGATAGGGACACAAGATTCACAGCTAGTAAACTGCAAACTACTTTGCATGAACTGAACTTGAAGCTATTAGTAACCTAGTTTGCTGAAATGAACAAGCTCAGATTTCCATAGCGGTCTTGAGAGGGAAAAGAGAATGAAGCTTTGATATATAAGTCCTTAACGTCAACAATGTCATTTTTGCTCAAGAAGAGTCAATTCCTCCCAAAGTTCGGATAACTCATTGTAATATTCCCCAATAGTTTTGTCCTTTTGAGTCATCGTCCAGACTTTGTCTTGCAAATTGCACACATGTGCAATATCTTTAAGGGAATACATATTATTAAGATATTCCCAAGCTTTATTGGTATGCTCAAATTTAGCAAGGCTAGAGCATTTCTTAATGTCAACGCTATTAACTAGCCATGATATATTTTTTGCGTACCCTATCCTCCACTCTTTTCATTTTTTCTCATATGTCGTCAGAGCCTTATTCTTCTCTCCTTTTGTGAGAGGTACTTCTTTGTCATTCTCAACTTTTGTGAGAATTAGTTTCGGTTCCAAATAGAAACCATCCACTATAACCCACAACCCTTTTCCCCAAATGTTGTGTTGCATGATAGAAGCCCACATCACATAGTTAGTGTCATTTAATTTCATGGGTATAATGGTGATCTTATCATTATCATCCATCTTTTACAAGAGTGAGAAAAAGAAAGAACAGATGAGAGAAGAAAAAAGAAAGAAATATAAGAGAGGAGAAGAATGAGCACAAATACGACTTTTCGTAGCAAAGTTTTCTCCAAATGCTTTCCTTCTTCAAAATAGACCTCTTGAGTCACGAACAAGAGAATGAATCACCCTTTGCAAAGGAGGCACGAAAAATGAGGTGAGAATTCTTTAAGATCTAAAAGTCTTCAAGGCTTTGATACCATGTAATGAAATGGTGGTCTTCCACAAAAGCACGAGAAACCTTCAAAAGAGTGTCTATATTGGAGACACCTTAATCACAACCCATAAAGTGTAAAAATGGAAGAACACACTAAAATAATAAATTTTTATTTCTTCACAAGAAATGCTTAAAAAGCATTGAAAATACAATGAAGGGGGATGACCCCTATTTATACAAGAGGGAGAGGAGTGAAGGAGAGTTCGTTTAGAGCTCTCCTTGAGAGTCGTTGGACCTAGTCCAAACAACAACAACAACTACGCCTTCATCCCAAAACAATTGGGGTCGGCGATATGAACCAACAAAGAAAATCATTTTGGGTCTTCTACATGAATCCTTCTCCTCCATTCATTTCTATCCAATGTTGTTGGACCTAGTCCAATGGCTCTAAATATAGCCGTTGGACTAGTCCAACAACTATATTCTAGTCAAGTCCTAGTTGGGACTTGACTAGATTATAGTATCTATTTGTAAATGAACTAGATAATAAATAAAATAAAAGAGAAAGAAAAAGAAACTAAAAAATACATTAAAAATATATATAATAATAATATAATATTATATTATTATTATATATATTATATATGATATATTTTACATTTTAACTGGCACCTTGTATTATCCCATGGTGGACTTGTGCATGTGCACGCTGTGTTTGTGTTATCATAAGCCCTTTGTAGTTCTTGCTTTTGTTTTTTCGCATATTTCGTGACAATCATATCATCAGTGCAAAGAAAGGGAATGAT
The DNA here is from genome assembly GCF_984573655.1 of Nuphar pumila. Lineage (NCBI taxonomy): Eukaryota > Viridiplantae > Streptophyta > Magnoliopsida > Nymphaeales > Nymphaeaceae > Nuphar > Nuphar pumila. The sequence continues at coordinate 48,452,208 of NC_143249.1, read as the reverse complement.
TAGTTTCTTTCAAGTGATAAAGTTGGAAGAATCTAGCTTTATTGATAACTAGATGGTTGAGGAAGGAAGAATTTAGAGGAGAGGAGGAAGCCATAAAAAGAACTAGATAGAGAAGAGATCGAAGAATAGGTGAAAGAACGGAGAAATACAAAAGCCCTAATAAGACAATGTCAATAACACACACATCACCCAAAAGCGAAATCCCTCTTTTTTTTTTATGTTTCACTCTAATATGAAAGGGATAACAAGAAATGAGAACAATCACTTGAACTCGATATGTCTCGTTCCTGTTTTTTTTTTAAAGACGTCAATTCAAGACTTGATGATGCTTTTTTTTAATAAGATTGTAGTAAAAGTGGCAGATCTGAATATAAAGATGGGAGAAAGACTGCATTAATACGAAACTATAGAAGAGATTGACATTCAGAAATTTAAGATTTAAAAGAAAGAAAGAACGAGAGATTTGAAAGATTAGGAATATTTGAAAGAAGGCTAGATGAAGAGAAACAAGGAAGAAGAAGGAATCTTATAAGAGAAGAAGAAAGAAGATTCCAGCCACAATCCAATGGAGCCTACCTCTTCAATGGCTCTAATACCATGTGAAGAACTGTATCGAAACATGTTCCCTGCTGGAACAAGTGCAGCTGAGAAAGAGAAAGGGTTAGAGAGAAAGAAAGAGAAGTCTTGGAGCAAAAGAGACGTCCAACAGCTTTCCATAGGGCTGGCGTCCTATATATATATATATATATATATATAACAAGACAAATTACAAAACTCCCCCTTTGAGTAATAAATACATGGTGTCTCTTACAAACAGACCAGATCTTGACTCGGGTGCTAGACCCATATTCTCAACACCAAGAACCCAAGATTTTGTGACTAGACCTTCCAAAACCATAGGATAAGCCTAGTAAGCCTTCCTAAACCACATTTCTTAGCCCCTAAGCTATGTCACATAGGTGCGGGTGCGGATGCAGCCATGCGGCACTTCAAAAAAACTTGGGTGCGGGGGCGCGGGGAGGGTATATATATATATATATAAATACGTAAATGCACACACATACATGTAGTGTTAACTTAAAATTGTTAAAAAGTATATATATATATATATATATATATATATATATACTTTTTAACAATTTTAAGTTAACACTACATGTATGTGTGTGCATTTACGTATTTATATATATAATATATAGATAAAAATGAACTTGATTAGGGTTAACTTAATCTACTTTTGAATAGAAATGGGCCTCGGTGTGGTTGACTTCACCTAACACAAAGGAAGTTGTATCCAAGTGTCACACTTGCCTGGGTGCGGGTGCGGTGCCCTGTTAGAAGAGTCAGTGTGACATGGCCCTTAAGTAAATACTTCAGCCAATCACAGCCTGACACCTCAAACCATCAGCCACTAAAATTCAGGTTGTTGTGCAGTAGATAGATTTGGATACCCAGATCCAAAATCCCACCAATTAGGGTCCAAAGTGTTAAATTGTAATTTATAAGACAATGTATTTTCTATATATATTTTATATATATAAAAGAAGATACATATACATATATATATATTTCATATATGTATATGTATTCATCTACTTGTATATATAAAATATATATTTCTTTATTGTATTGGCTGTAGGGGTATTTCAGTCATTTCTACATTTTACGCATATTCATGTTTTTGAATATGATTGTAATTCCTCCTTTTTATCTTTTTATTTTTTTATTTTTGTAATTTTTTTCATTTCTTATTTTTGTTTTTTTATATAATGTTTTTGTACACAGTCAGTGGCTGACTGTGTACAGTGTACAACAGTCAGCCATTGACTGTGTACACAGTTTTAAAAATATAGACGTTGGGCTGATTCCCAACGTCTCTAATAAGAGCTGTTGGGAATAGCCCAACGTCTCTTAAGTTTGCTTATAAATAAGGGTTATGTGAGCCCATTGTATGTATGTATTAGAGTAAGGAGTTGTCTCCTTAAGCTTATAAATACTTTGCATTTATTGCACTTTCTTTGGTGTAAAGCTTATAAACACTGTTCATTTATTGCACTTCTTTTGTGGTGTAAAGCTTATAAACATTGTGCATTTATTTTGTGTATTGAGTAGTTGAAGTATCAAGTTATTTGAAAACTTGATTGTTTGCAAGGATTCTTCACACAAAGGACCACCTAAAAACCTATAAATAGGGGCCTAGAATCCTTCTCTTAGCATCTAGAACTTCAATGTGAGAGTGTTGATACTATGAGAGACCATCCTAGCCATGTGCCCTCACCCTAACTGATCTCATTAGCTACCTTCTAAGTCTAGACCCATAGCCCCACTAGGTCCATCTTGTTGGGACCAAGCCCTTTTGGAGTCGATCTCGCGGTGGATTCATTTCACGCTTGTCAACGTCATAGGAGGGATACCTAAGCCCGTGATACACTTCTCCTCTTCATTTATTTTTATTATTTTATTTTATATCATTTATTATGGAGTGTTTATCTCCAATTTTCACATTTTGTTGGCTTTTCTATGTTTTTTGATGTCAATGGTGCCCCACACCACCAACCTCACCTTATTTTAGGAGTTCGGGTCAAGGTAACCAAGAACCATAAGACGAAAAGTTGCACCCCTGAATGATCCCTGCTCACCGGAGGAGAAAAGGCTCATGTTCTTGAAGAATGGAACCCTTGTCTCTCAAGAGTCTAAATCTGAATCCATTTTTAAATATTCAATTTTAAAAATCCATTTCAAAATATTTTCAAAAATCAAGGATCTACGGTAATATAACCAATAACCAACTCTAAAAGAAAAGACACTGAAGTACAAAGTAAATAATCAAGCTCATTAAAAAAGAAAAAGACAAAGTTAGGGACACATTATTGTGCAAGCTTTATTATGTCCATGAAGTGTTGTGTAGTGTTTGTTGTCGCGTCCACTGTGGTGCCATGTTGACATGGAAAGACACACATGCTAAGTGTCCATGTCACGCAGTGCAGAATTTTTTTTATACAGGCAGTGAATACACATTGAAAATGCACTGTTAAATGGGCATGTACCAAAAAAGAGACAAAGCAAACTACCTCGACCATTAGGGGCTGAGCGAATGCATCTTACTTGATACTTCATACAAGATTCATTTGACTGAATCGGTCTTTTTAACATTCGTAAGTCATACATACAAATGGTTGCACCCAAGGCCACAAGCAAATGAACTCCAGAAAGAGACATAGAATCCACCTCGACATCTACCCTTTGTGAGTACCCCAGACTATTCTTTGTCTCACGGGAATCCCAAAATATAAGTTGTTTGTCAAAACCAGCAGTAATTACTTGATCTGCAAAATCCTAAAAAATAGTCAACAGTGGAAACTACTAAATCCGAGATGGATGCATGGCAAATTGACAAAGTATAATAGGCCAACTACATAATAGACTTTTGTAAGCAACTACAGTAAAAGCAGTAACAATGGTGTTACAATAGACTGCAACACATGAAACAATATTTCATTATTGGTAGTGACTACAAGTATATGTTTCGGCTTCAAAAACTAAGCATAGGAACCATAACTTTGTAAGAAATTGCATTACCAGATTCGGTCACATGGACTATGATCCTGCCATGATTGTACAGTATTCTTGACATGATTATGATAAGAAGATAAGCAAGGGCATGCATGATATTAGGAATTGAGGGACTAATCTAAAGTTTAACTCTGCACGATGAAAGACCATGGTCTACTATGATATTTTTCTGTTATATACATGGATACAGATGCAATAACGGGACATTATGTAGATATGCTTCGTATGATACAATAATTTTCAAAAATTAGGATACAGGGACACAGCTGTACGGACGCATAGATATGTGTATGTGTATAAAAAACAATCTTAAATCACTATAGCTGGGAACATCAAACAATGAAACTAGGTTGAAACTGGAATGCGATGTAACTGATGACAAATTATAAAAGAAAAAGGAACTCAGGTGAGTACAAAATAAGTAAATAAGATCATAAAGGAAATAGACAAAGTTAATGACACAATGTTGATTGTCTACAAACTAGTTTGTCTGTATCCATGAAGGGTCCAAGTGTTGTGTCATGTTGACACAAGATACAATTGCTAAATGAAGTGTCCGTGACATAGGTTTTCCAGAATTGATGCTATGCATTTAAAAGGTACTTTGATGATACAGCCTAGTTCTTTCATACTGAATATCTTCTTTTTTATTGGTGTTGTTCCTTCATTGTGATAGCGGTTTGCAAAACAACATTGAGTTATGAAATTCCAGGTGGCAGGATTGGAACTGATACTTCAAATAATGAGAAAATTTGGCTTTAAAGTATGATATAGAATATTGTAATTCTTGGTTAAGATGAAAACTTTAAGGAAAATAAAAAAAGCTAACATGGAGCTATATGGAATTTTGGGAAATAAAATGGTTTCTTGCACTGTCATTAGAAGATATTAATTGAAATAATCTGTCATTAAGATATGTGTAAGCGACTCGCATACACCACACGAATTCGTTAATTTTGTAAAAATTGTGACAGTGAAATACCTCTCTCTCTCTCTCTCTCTCTCTCTCTCTCTCTCTCTCTCTCTCTCTCTCTCTCTCTCTCTCTCTCTCTCTCTCTCTCTCTCTCTCTCTCTCTCTCTCTCATTGACCAGTCAAGACTCTTCATAACAAGACATCTTTTTTTAGAGAAACAAAAACAAAACACATTAAGCCACTGTTTTAAAAACTTCACTCAAACAGTCCTATGGAATCTGACACGTTTTGGAGTGTGTCGCACGCCAAAACGTGTCGGACTTTGTGTCCGAGCGTGTCATCTGTGGCACAGGCCCATTTGGACATGTCACTGTGACAGGAAATAATGTGTATAATTTGAGGAACAACAAGATGAAAGGCATTACAGGAGCATGTATCTTAAGATCCCTTGGATGAAAGTTTTGAAGCATTTTCGGTCAAATTATTAACTAATATCAGAGAATGCAGAATGTTGGTATAACTGAAGGTTTTATATAACAATTTCCTATTTCATGCATGAAATCCAAGCACTAATTATTAAGTTTCAAGATATGCTCTCATACAAGTACAGTGAATGGTAGCAGAATAAACCATCAAAACACAAATAATGTAGCCTAAAAGTGCTTGGTACAAGAACTGACAATTTCAACCAAAAAAAGCACAACCGACTGCAATACCCATATTGTTAAAAAGGCCATGGAAAAAAATACAAGAGAGAGAGAACAGTTACCAATACATCAGTCATTATAAAGATAATGGCATAACAAAAAAATAAGGTACATACTAGTTTCCTTTGAATACTCCACGCAGGTCGCTAGATCATTGTGTTCCCCTAGTATTCTACTGCCCCCACAGTCTAGATCATATCTGGAAACAAATATACAAGGAAATAAGTTAGGCTGCAACTTACAACCCCACAAGGATCATTCAAGTGCGGAACATGTTCAAAGCTTGAAAAGATACTTCACTTGCCACAGGGAAGTATCAATGGTAACTAATGTTTAAGAACCGTTTGATGGCATCTATGCACCGAGATTGATGAGTGCGTAAGACCTACATCCTGTTTGATTCCCACGCTACCAGATTCACCACCCCACAACTTTTTCCCAGTTGCAGGATAAGCAAAAAACAGGGAGAGCATCCCCCAATGATGGCGGCAGACGTGAATGAGATCCCTCTGCTAAGATAATTGCATTTTAACAACCCAATCTACTGCACTGAATCCAAATCAATACCCTTTCAGAGTGCATTGTAGTATGTGTTCAATGTGGTTTTATGCCAGAAAGACATCTATCCCCTGCACAATGCCCTGGCTATTGTGAAAAGACAAGGAAAAACTTAGTATCAAGCGAAGGGCATTCTCTCAAACAGAGCAACTACACTTCAAGAGGAAATAATCCATGGGTGGTTAGTTTAGAAATCAGATCAAGGGGATTAAGTTGGGGGTGCTGTAGTCTGTAATTATGTCCTACAATGCAACCTCCCAACAATTCCACTCTTAATAGGTGGATGCATTCAAAGACCCCTTGAAGGATTGGTATCGTTCATCTCAACCCCCAACACCACCACCAACAAATGATATCCATAAGAAACGGCGGAAAACAAGATAATGAAAATGGGGAAAATGGGACCAGAAAGAGAGGAATCCATACTCTGTGCTTCGACACCAATTTATGCAAGAAAAATGTGAGTATGGGGTTGACAAAAATGTAAGGAGCGCACCTGCTTACAGAGCCATCGATGTCGACAGTGAGGGCGACGGTATCGTCCTGAAAGCAACAGTCGAGAAGAGGTGATTCTGATGGAGCACTGAGTCTCATTGATGAGGTCTCGGCATCGTATAAACGAAGAGTCTGCACTCCGAGTGAGATGAAGATTAGGAGAGAGAGAGTCGAAAAGCGATCAACGTTACTTAAAAGTGAAACTCAACAAAGCGTTGAGACCCACAAGCACAAACACAACAGCATAACATGAGAACACCAATAACACAAAACAGAAACACTCATAGAGAGAGAGAGAGGAGTTGGGGTTGAGTGTTGGTGGTTACAGAATCCCAAGAAGAAACGAGGAGGTTGTTGGAATGAGCTGCGAATCGAATGCGGGTGATGGCGTCGTCGAAGGAGCCCTCAATCTTCACCACGCTGCCCTCCTCCATCCTCACCACACACACACACACTCACAGAGAGAGAGAACGGCTCAGAATGCTAGCGGATTTTCGCGCTCAAATGCGTTTCAACTCAAACGGATGAAGTTGGCGGCCGTGGAAGTGATGGGGGAGCAATGATCGATGAAGCAACGCACCCTCGCGGCTCGCGCTACTCGCTATGTAACATGCCACGCGCGATAAAATGCTGCCGAGACGGGAATCAGTTCGGAGCACTTTTGGATGCCTTTAATTTCAAGATGAACGGCATCCAAAACTTATGCGAATGAGATAGCTCATTTTTTTTTAAAGGCAAGTTGGGGTTAGGCAGACCCCTACCAGTTATACAACTTTACCATTGAGTTTTGAACCTGCAACGTCCCAAGACAAGGTGACTTGCAGTAGCTTCTTCTACCAGACAAGTGAAGCCCCCATCGGTGAATGAGATGCCCATTACTTAGATGGGCCCCACTCTTTTTTCGATATTGTTCTTGCTTCCGTTGGATGGCATAGGGCTGGTTTAAGATAAACGGCTGGACTTGTTCACTGCTTTGATGGGTGCCGTTCATTCATTTTTAAGATGAACAACATCCAACGCAGCTAGGACGGTAACACCGTCGGAGTTGCCCTCTGATATGATCCTCTCTCAATGCTACCCACCCCATTTATCGAGTGGGTGTACGGTCAAAGTAAGCCCTGATAGATTACCTGTCAGTGCGCACCCTAATACTGTTCATCTAGCGATGAACGGCTTCCAAAATGCTATGGATGGTATCATTCAGATGTGGCTTACAGTTTTTTTTTCAGAGCTATCGATGCCTCAAATAAATGGCATCACTGAAAACATAGGTTCATCTATGGCATTTTCGAACAGCATTGGGCGAGCTCTGACAGTAATCCATCAAAGCCTGGCCTGATGGGCACTCCCATTTACTAGGGGTGTTAAAGGGTTGGGTTTGGTTAGGACCCAAGTGGAACCAGACTTGGACCAGATTTTTGGGTATGGTATCAGGTTTGGACCTGGATCTAATCAGGTCTACTATAAGAAAAAACTATACCCGAACCGATAAAAACTACATGAATCAGATCCGGATCATACCCGGTAAAATAATATGTTTTATCATTTTTATATTGAAAATTTGTGGGTCTTAATCAAAACTAGGTTCGGGCCCGGGTCTGGTATAAAATTTCACAAACTATACCCAAGTCCAAGTATTAATCAGACCTTCGGGTCCTGACCTAGGTCTTCTTTTCTTGTTTGCCACCGTACTCGGACCCTATAGGGTTTGGTTCAGGTCAGGTATGGGTAAACCCGACTTGTACCATTTTACCCTCATTGATGTTTGAAAGCCAAGTTTTGAAAGATGGAACATGGTTATAAGAGTGGAGATCATCATAAGGATGTAGTTGACAACTCCACTATGGTCACCCATGTTCTTCTCCACTCTCATCTAGGGATGGCAGTGGATTGGGCAAGGGCAGGGGATAAGGTCTCCACCCCCGCCCTATCTCAAAATTTTGCCTTCCAGCCCTTCATTCATCCTCATACGGATCTTAATTTTAGCCTCCATCTTTGGTCTATTCTTCGGTTCATGTCCTTCATCTCCGGTTCAAATAGGGTGAGTAGGGTCCCGTTTTCCCGGTCCTTTCGCCATTAAAAGGAGATGAGAGAAATGAAAGCTCGCACATCTTGTTAGAGGAAGGAGAGGGGATAGATTCAATAAAGGGTTTTATGTTAAGGTTAAAAATATAGTAATGTACTCCTTATACCCCACCTTTTCATTTTGTCCCATTTTTTCCTCCTAAAAAATCATCATTTTTAACATTTTTTCTCACATCTAATACCATAGATGTGATCTATAGGTTTTGTTTAGTGAAAACCGACTTTTGGATCACTGGAATCTGCCGGTAACCCAAAATCAATGGTTGTGAAGGTTTTTGTCAAAAAAACATGATGCAAGAGTTGATTCTCACTAAATAGAGCAGGCTAAAACACATCTAATGGTTCACATCTATCATAAAACACTTCAAAACTATGTGGCAAAACCAGAAATGAGACCTAATATGTTCAATTCTAGATTTTATTATATGTATAACAATATAATAGTAATTTCTTTAAAGGAGATCGGGGACGGTGGCAAGAGTAAGTCCAACACTGCCTCCATCCCATAGGGGTTTTGATTTTAACCTCCATCATCCATCCATTTCCCGTTTGATGTCCTCCATGGCCCGGTCAACGGTCATCTCTACTCTCATCACCCCTCACATCTCTCAAACACTGCTCTCAAATAAAGCTCAATAAAAAGCAAACTATGTTCTTACACAAGCCCAAAGGGGTTTAGTGTGGCGGGATGGGGCTTAGGCCCCTAGATGAGCAGTCAAAGTTCCATTCTCACATGTTTCGACCCCTTGCATTATAGCCCGAGCAAGCCACAATTTTATGCTGCCAGAGAAGCAATCATAAATTGGCAGGCATTAACCAGCACAACTAGGTTGTTTACTCTTGAGGTGGTTTCTCCATTCCTCACGAGAGAAAAAACACATTCTTGCACGTCACCTTGTGTTTGGAAGTTGCAAGTTCGAATCGCAATGGTGTCATTGGATAACTGGTAGGGGTTTGCCTAGCCCCACCTTACCTTTAAAAAAAACACATTCTTGCACAACTCTTAATTGCTACTTGTGTTGGTATGTTCCTTAATCTCCACTTCAAAACTGAGGTTCTAGGCTCACTCAAATTTTTTGTTTTTTTCTGGCTTCAAGATTTGGAGTTCGCATCTTTGGATGGTACAATTGAAACATGAACAAAAGATATCTCATAAAAGAGGTTTCTTAGAAATATGTGAAAATGTGATTTTTTTAATTATTCTATTTCTATAGACGTGCCAGATCCACTCATTTGATAGGGGTAACTCATGAATTCACACAGTTGACAAAATATTACAAGTGTGAAACTCATATAAGTGTGTATTCTTTGCCATAAGACTTAGGTTGGGTGCTCCAATAGGCAAGTCTTATTGGAAGTGCAAACTCATTTTTTGTTATGAGTCAAAGTCAAGTATTGAATTTTTCATGTAATTATGAATTATGGGTAGTTTTGTCAATGTATGGCTTGTAAAGACTTCATTAACAAAGTTGGCATTTGTATAATGTAATATGGGCAACATGGGAATGAAAAATATAATAATGTGAGTTTATTAAGTAGGTTATTTATGCACATAGTCTGTAACGCTCTAAAATTTCAACACAAAAATTTCGCCATTTTTTTAAAGCAAATGATGCAAGGCCTTAGCTATGGCATTGCTTCAACCGGATTAAGCTCTAAAGTGTCAGCTTATGCGCAAGCGTTATCACTTAATAGCCCAATAGAATCAAGTTCGAGAAAGAGACAACCACAAACAATAACCCTATCTATGGCATCACACTAGAGAGTTAGCTTGTTCGGAAGCACTAGCGTTTAATAGTCCAATAAAACTAAATTCAAAAAAGAGACAACCAAAAGATAAAAACTTTTTCATCAAAAAAACCGGAATACAACAGGAACATTTATTTTGGTTTTTGGTTGGAAATCTTTGGTGGGTTACAAGTATTTGAACAGAGCTTTGGACTGAATCCAAATCCCATTTTGGACTTGGGTCTATGTTTCGCTCATATTTTAGCTTAAACTAAAGAATCTGAATCTGAAACACAAAAAATATCATACAATCCATAAGCCATATTTCAAACTGTTCATTAAACAAGCATAATTGTCTAACTCCAAAATAAAATTAGCAGTCCTAAAAACATCAAAATAAAATTGACACTCTTAATGATATAGTTAAATTCTAAATCAAGTTCCAAGATCTAAAAAATGATTGGTTCTTAGCACCGTCTATTGCATCTCATCATCACTCATCGAGCCTCAATAGAAAGATAATAACATTGCATACTTGTACATAACTAATAATACACATAACCCTACATCCATTCACGATATGTGCATCTTAACATAGTAATCATAATGCATCAGTTAAGCAATTATAAGAGATACTTGTGCATCAGTTTGCAAAATAAAAACATAACCATGAATCAACATATAGTTGCATGTTTTCAACGCATAAGATCAACATAGATACATCTATAATAATTCTTAACCAAAGCCAAGTCATAATCCCACCTATGGCTTTCTCAGCAATTTCATATTCGTATTTAATGTCATGCAACATATTTCAAAATATGCAAATATCCATATGTAAGTGTTTGCATTATTATGACGTGTTTTTAATACATATTTAACACAACAAATTTACTCAAGTGATCATGCATATATTTTGTATTTTATTCATATTATTCTATGCATGATCTAGTGAAAAATTATATTAAAAACTTATTTTTATCAATATTTTTGAGAAACTGCTTTAAATTCAAAAATAAAGGCAAAATCACGTATTTTTAGTTTTTCTCTGCATTTTTCAGAGTTTTAATTAGTTTAGAATTTTTTAATGTATAGTTGAACTAGATTAGGAGTGTATTCATTAGTTTCAATTTGTTTAGAGTGTATTTTTCTTGAAAACACTTTTTTTAGGTACTATTTTGAAAATTCCAAAAATTAATTGGGCCTTTTAGAAAAATATTTTTTCTAACCTAATTTTTAGTATAAATAGAATTGTTTCAGCCATATGGGACATTTTTGCGTCTTGAGAAATCGTTGGCCTCTTCTCCCTCTTCTCTTCTCTTCCTCTTCCTTCTCGTTCACAATCGATTCTCCTTCGATCTCTTCTTTTCTCCCAAGTTTCGTCTTGCTTCTAACGTTTCTATGGCATCGATTCTTCTTACCCCCACTCGATGGAGGCAAGTGCAACTCGAAGGTAAAACCACTTTCTTTTTCTCAACCCTTCATCGAAAACGGATTGAAAGGTATGTTTCTTCTCCCCTATCTCTCATCAGTTTCATAGTTTTAGTTTGTGCATGTAGTTTATCATATCATGGCATATTTATTGAATATAGATTAGATTAGCTTTATTTTTATCATATAAAAATACAAAAGAAAAAAAATATATATATAACAGTTTAGGTTTAGCCAACTTTTTTTATTTTTGTGCTTAATATTTTTTTAATCGAGTCTGTGCGTGTAGTTAGATTCTTTTCATTAATCATGTTATTTTCAATACTATATTTGTTTATTTAATATTTAGTTAGTATTCTTGATGTTTTTTAGTTATTTTAAGTAGTTTTATTCCAGTAGTAGGGTAAAATAAAATAATCGGTGAAATCAGTAGTAGTTAAAAAAAAATTATCCAGCTGAGTGGTGAGTGTTATTTTATGTTATCAGTAGTTAATGTTAAGTTGATTTCAGAATCTTTAATTGCAATAATTATTAGATATTTGATCGGTATTAATTAATTATCATGTTTCTTTTGTTTTCTTACTAATTGGCGCCGAATTAGGGTATTGTGATTTATCTTTTGACTTATTGTTATTGCCTTACGTTCATTGTTGTCAATTAGTTTAGTTCAGTTGAGTCATGTTATTTAGTTAGCTATAGCTATATTAGTTGTACATAATAGCTATTTCTTATTTTAATTTACTATTAGTTTTATCTTGAATTCGGCTGATTGATTATTGATTGTTTTAAGGAGGTTAGTTTTTTTTTTATGTTTATCTCCAGACATGTTAATTAGTTTGTTAGTCATCTCATACAAGAGCCCCATTTGTTTGTTAGTTATTTAGCATGTTAGTATTTTATTTTTACCTTCTTGATTTTTGGCTACTTATTTTCTTGATCTCTTAGTTAGATTAATATCAGTTGTTACAAATTAGTTTCTTTTTTGTTAGTTAGTTTTGTTATTTTATCATTTAATGCTTTAATTTGTTACATGTTAGTTTGCATTTGTTACATGTAGTTAGTTTGTTATTAGTAGTTAGATTCATGTTTTTGTGATATTTTTTTAAATTAACATTGAACTCTCGTTTAGTTTTTCTGTGTTTTGTTCATGTTTTGTGATTCTGTTTTGCAAAAAAGTAATTGATCATACGGTGAGCTCTGAAACGAGCCTCCGAAGAGCCTTTGAGATCCCCAAAAGGTCCCCTCAAAAGGACCCTTTGAGCCTCTTAGGGTCTTTTTCATTTCAGTATATAACCCTTATCACCTGAATAAAGAGTACAAGAGCTTGCAAATGTAGGTTGCAATCACACAATAGTAACTCTGGGGTTCATCTAAAGCAGAGGCATCAAAAGAAACTAGAAGCTCAAGCATTAAAGACCCTTTTTCTTTTATTTTTAACTTAGGATTTATTTTATTTATTTAATTCATTGGGTTTGTAATAAGGCCACTTAATTATTTTTATTTGTTTAAGCCCTTCACAGAGGGCCACACTCTTAGTTAATTAATTCTTTTATTTTTCAAGGCAATAAAGAGTATATTAGCTTTCTATGGAATACAAAGTATTTCTCCATTCTCTGAGATCGACCCAAACTCAACCACTCGTGCTAGCCAGTTTTTATTATTTGGTGTATGGCTTGCATAAATCGTTTTCATCAAAATTATTTTTTTAAAATTTATTTCATAAAACTTACACTAATTTTTTGGCGTCGTTGTCAGGGAACGGTGATAGAAATACTAGTATTCACTTTATTGCCTATTGTGTGTTTTCGTTTTACTTAGGATTGCTAGTTTCTTTTTTGTTACTTATTTAGGGTTGCTAGTTTATTTTTCTGCTTATTACTTAGCATTGTTAGTTTATTTTAGTACTTAAGATTGTATAACCATGTGCTTGTGAGCCCTAAAGTCTAGTTTACTATTCCTTCATGGCTCACCTATTAGCCTACCCCTAGGAGGTGATTGCACACGATTAGTATCATGCTCATAATTTATTTTTTCGCAAAATATCTATTTGGGTGCAAGTGTGTGGTGTTTGTTTACTGCTTTCTTGCTTTATTATTTTATTCGCTTCGTGATTTGTTGTGATTTGATCACACTGCATGTTAGGTAGATAAAAAACTCTGCTTTAGGACTATTGCTATACCAGTCTACCCTAAGGTGTATGCAAGGGCGGCGCTTGCTTGACCGTCAGCTTATTGAGCCAGTTGAGGACCCCGAATCTATTATTAGGAGAGCCCGTCGATCCGACCTCATGCCTGAGGATCAACAGTTGACCTGTCTCCTGATAGAGTATTTCATTCCCAATGAATATACTCCTACCTCCTACATCACTAGACCCATTGTAAGAGCACCACAGTTCGAGATCAAGGCCAGTATTATCCAAATGTTACCATCCTTTTATGGCCTTAGCAACGAAGACTCTTACTGTCATATTGATGACTTCCTCGAGATCTGCTCTATGGTGCAAATAAATAATTTTGGGGATGATGCTTTGAGATTGATGTTGTTCATGTTCTCCCTCAATGACAAAGCCAAGCACTGGTTGAAGACCTTAGATACGGTTTAAATTATCACTTGGGAACGGATGCAAAAAGAGTTTATTAATAAATATTTTTCAATTGCTAAGACAAATCAATTTTAAAAAGCCATCACCAGCTTTTCACAGATTGAGAGAGAATAGTTTCATGAGATGTGGGAGAGGTTGAAAGATCTTATTTGAAAGTGTTCTCACCACCAAGTGCCTCGTTGGCAACTGATACAGTACTTTTATGACGGGATGACCGAGAAGAACTGTCAGATGATTGATACAGCCTATGAGAGCACTTTCATGCTGAAGAGTGATGATAAGGTGTGCGAGGGCGTTTATGACCCTGAGTGAGAATTCGATGCAACATGCTTTGGCCTTACGATCTGAGAGGGTTGCACCTGCACAAGATAGAGAGAGGAAGACTGGCATTTATGAGATAAGAACATACCTTGAGTTGCAAAACAAGGTCGATTTGCTATCCCAGAAATTAGATCATCTATTGTCGAATCCCTCTCCAGTTGTGCAGGTGTGTGCGTTGTGTAGTAGCCTAGCACACCATGTATTTGATTGCCTTGCGATGCCACAGTACTATGAGTTTGTCCAGAAGCAAGCCCAGATGGCACAAGATTTCGCTAAACTTGTGCCCAACCCATATTCCAGTACTTTAACCCGAGTTGGCAAAACCATCACAATTTCTCATGCAAGAATCCACTACATTCTCTGTACCTTCCCAGAATCCACCTAGGCATGGCAGTTATGCGTCAGGTTTCCAACAGTCTAGTTTCCCTTCAACCCAGCCTTCATTTAGTCAGCCTCCATGCCAGGAGCCTGCATCCGGTCAGTCATTCAAGGATAAGATGTTGCAAGCCTTCTCAGATATCATGGCAAATTTGAGCTTCCACGCACAGTCTATTGCCAAATTAGAAACGCATATGGGACAACTCACTGAGGTGCATGTAATTCATCATATCATTGCATATTTATTAAATATAGATTAGATTAGTTTTATTTTTTTATCTAAAAAGAAAAAATATATAAAATAGTGTAGGTTTAGCCAACTTTTGTGATTTTCATGCCTAATATTTTTCAATTGAGTCAGTGTGTGTAGTTAGATTCTTTTCATTAATCATGTTATTTTCAGTATTATATTAGTTTATGTAATTTTTAGTTAGTATTCTTATTGTTTGTTAGTTATTTAAAGTAGCTTTATTCAAGTAGTAGGGTAAAATAGAATAATTTGTGAAATCAATAGTAATTAAATATTTTTTTTATTTAGCCGAGTGGTTAGTGTTATTTTCCATTATTAGTAGTTAATGTTAAGTTGATTTCAGAATCTTTAATTACAATGATTATTAGATATTTGATCGATATTCATTAATTATTGTGTTTCTTTTGTTTTCTTACTAATTGGCACCAAATTAGGGTATTGTGATTTATCGTTTGGCTTATTGTTATTGCCTTACGTTCATTGTTGTCAATTAGTTTAGTTTAGTTGAGTAATCTTATTTAGTTAGCTATAGCTAGATTAGTTGTACATAATAGCTATTTCTTGTTTTAATTTACTATTAGTTTTATCTTGAATTTGGTTGATTGATTATTGATTGTTTAAAGTAGGTTAGCTTTTTTTAATGTTTAGCTTCAAACATGTTAATTAGTTTGTTATTCATCCTATACAGCAACCCTATTTGTTTGTTAGTTATTTAGCATGTTAGTATTTTATTTTTACCTTCTTGATTTTCGGCTACTTATTTTCTTGATCTCTTAGTTAGATTAATAACAGTTGTTATAAATTAGTTTCTTTCTTGTTAGTTAGTTTTGCTATTTTGTCATTTAGTGCTTTAATTTGTTACATGTTAGTTCACATTTATTACATGTAGTTAGTTTGTTATTAGTAGTTAGATTCTTGTTTTTGTGATTTTTCTTTGAATTAACATTAAATTCCCATCTAGTTCTTCTGTGTTTCTTGATTTTGTTTTGCAGAGAAGCGGTTGATCGTGCGATGAGCCCTCAAACGAGCCCCCAAAGAACCTCTGAGGTCCCCAAAAGGTTCCCTCAAAAGGTCCCCTCAAGGTTCCCTTTATTTTAGTATATAACCCTTATCACTTGAGGGAAGAGTACAGGAGCTTGCAGATGCAGGTTACAATAACACATTAGTAACTCTTGGGGTTCATCTAAAGCTGAGGCATCAAAAGAGACTAGAAGCTCAAGCATTGAAGACCCTTTTTCTTTTATTTTTAGCTTAGGATTTATTTTATTTATTTAATTCATTGGGTTTGTAATAAGACTACCTAATTATTTTTATTTGTTTAAGCCCTCTGCAGAGGGCCACACTCTTAGTTAATTATTATTTTTTATTTTTTAAAGGCAATAAAAAGTAGATTAGTTTTTTTGTGGAATACAAAGTGTTTCTTCCGTTCCCTGAGATCGACCTAGACTCCACCACTCGTGCGAGCCATTTTTTATTATTTGGTATCTGGCGTGCATAAATCATTTTCATCAAAATTATCTTTTAAAAGTCTATTTCATAAAACTTACACCATCAAGTATAAGGTCTTTGTTTATCTTACTTTCACTATCATTGGGTATTTATGGGAAAACATCGAGATAAAGGAGACCACTTGGGGGTTTATGTTGCTATGTATTTTAATTTTTTAAGTAACTTACTAAATTGGATCCCTAAGTGGGAGATTCGCCATCAAGAGAGACCCCACAAATGCAGCATAAAATAGAATGCACCCTATACCTCTGCAGTAGGCATGAGACCTACCACATAGGACACAATGGCAATCCAGGCCTCCTACCACCCGACGGTCGGAGACCAAGTGAGACTTTTTGCTCTTACAAAAACATATAACGTGGTCACTCGAGGGTTGTACCAACTACCTTCTTTCATAATAGACCAAGAATTTTCGGTAACATACACCCTTCAAGGCATACCCAAAATCCCAAGATATTTGGTAACATATACCCTTCCAAAGTATACCCAGAATCCTCCAATTAAGGCCATTTTATTAAAGGTAATATATATATATATATATATATATATATATATATTGCATTTACAAGTTTTCCCTCCATGGACACAGTGACCAAATACCCCCTTCCAGGGTAGCTTTTTCACATTTGTCCTTTTTGGCAAGAGCAACAAAGTGTTCATTCATGACAGTAACATAACATCTTCACATAGATAACTCATTTAGTTCATTATGTCTATGGTTTCCTTTTTTGAATTGTTTGCTTAATTATTTTCTTATAAGCATGCATGTGCACGATTATGATTTTCATGTTATATATGCACCATCACAGCACAAAAACCATACTTCTCATTGGCACTTCAAACATAAGTCACATCTCATAATATGCTTAACATTATAACAATATTTTAACATCATGCTTAACATCATGACAATATATTAACATCAAGACAATATCTCAACATCATGCTTAACATTATAACAACATTTTAACATCATGATAATATTTTAATATCATGACAACATATTCACATCATGCTTCACATTAATTCAACACAGTCATGATATTTAACACATACTTTTATGCACATAAATTCTGCATAAACATGGAATTTAAAATAGAATTTTGTGATATCATTTTCCATCACAAGCACATGATAAATTCAGATTTACCGTACACATAAACACACCACAAAAACAATTTTTTTCTGTACACATAAATATACAACCAAAATAGTTTTTTTTTGTGCACTTACACACCACCAAAATAGATTTTTCTGTGCACATAAACTCACCACTAAAATTGATTTTTCTATGCACATATGCACACCATTAAAACTGAATTTTCTGTGCACATACGTACACTACTAAAAACGATTTTTCTATGCACATAAACACACCACCAAAACCGTTTTTTCTGTATACATATGCATACCATTAAAAATGAATTTCCTATACACATAAACACACCACCAAAATTGATTTTTCTGTTCACATATGCACACCATTTAAATTGAATTTTATGTGCACATACGCACACCATTAAAAATAATTTTTCTGTACACATATGAACACCATTAAAAATAAAATTTGTGTACCTATACACACCATTAAAACTAATTTTTTTTTATACATATGAAAATCATAACTAAAATTTTTGTACACATATACACACCATAAAACTGAATTTTTGTGCACATATGCACACCATTAAAATTGAAATTTTTGTGGACATATGCACACCATTAAAATTAAAACTTATGTGCACATATGTATATAATTAAAACTAAAAAATTTGTACATATATATACTTTTCAAGCAAAATTTTCTATGCACAAACCTTCATCATCAACACAACATTTTTTGTGTACATAACACCATCATCAATACCGAATTTTATGTGCATAAGCACCATCATTAATACAAATTTTTTTCTGCACATAACATCATCATTAACACAAAATTTTCAGTGCATAAACACCATCATTAACACAAAATTTTCTGTGCACATAACACCATCATTAACATATATTTTTTTATGTATAAGAACCATCATTAACACAAAATTTTCTGTGCATATAAAATTATCACTAACATAGAATTTTTTGGGCACATAACATCATCACAAACCCCATGTTAAATTATGATTTGCATGAAACATAAATCCACCACATATAATTTTAGATTTGCATGAAATATAAATCCAACGCATATATAATTTTATATTTATATAAACCCAAATTCACACAATAGAATTTAATATTTGTATATAAATATAAGGCAAACCAAGTGCTAAAAAGTAAATACTAAAATTTCAGTACTAATTAAGAATTAACAAAAACTTAGGCTCTCAACAAGAAATAACTAATAACAAAACTATTTTTTTGCAGGCAAC
The DNA here is from genome assembly GCF_984573655.1 of Nuphar pumila. Taxonomy (NCBI): domain Eukaryota; kingdom Viridiplantae; phylum Streptophyta; class Magnoliopsida; order Nymphaeales; family Nymphaeaceae; genus Nuphar; species Nuphar pumila. Next base: position 48,433,286 of record NC_143249.1, on the reverse strand, counting down.
ACCATCTCCTTCTTTCCTTCATCCTTCTGCAAGTTCTTACTACAATATGATTTGATATTATGGGGGATCAGAATGTCGTATGTGCTCCATGAATGGAGGGTCAAAATGAGAAAATGAGGTGATCTAGATTCATAGAGTCTATCAAAAAATGTTCAATTCAAATCAATCCTAACCTGATGATTATGAATACATTTCATTTGATTAGAAGATTCTACTTTCAAAGAGCTCGAATTCAGAGTATTGGAGGAAATGAGCTGGTTGCACAAGGATGGGAAGTGGTGGATTGAATCCTCGAATGCTAAGCTAGAAAGATGAGGAAAAGGAATTTGATCCGACTGGTGATGGTTTGAGTCCTATTTATAGTCTGCACATCCTCGTTTCTAGGGTTTTCCATTGAAAGCATGCTGAATATGAAACAAGGTTTTTTTTATAAAAACTAAAAACTCAAAGACCCTTTTTGGAATAACCAAAAAAAGAGATTGGTTTGTGTGAAACAGAAGACTCAGTAGATCATTTTTGTAAAAACAGAAAACACAGGAGCTATTCTTAAATTTTCAAAAGCTTCCAGAACCACTAAAGATTTTTTTTATATAAATACTTAAAAAAAGGGAACTCGATTATGTTTCCTTTTCGAGGTTTCTGAAAAAAAGGGGAGCATAGCTGGAGCTGTGAGCGATCTTCGACAAGCCACCGATGAGCCGATGCCTTTTCCAGCGAGCCGCCGCTTCTCATGGCGGGCTGCCGTCCCTCACAACTCCTTCTTTGATGAACCAACAACAACAATAGAGGTTTTCAGCGATGGACGGCGAGGGTCCACGGTGATGACAGAGGGTCACCGCACCCTCTGCAACATCTCCTCTACCTGAGACATACTAAAGAGAGAGAGAGAGAGAGGAGAGGGTCAAAACCCTCTACTTTTGCGGCTACCTAAGTCCAGAAGAGAGAGAGGGAGCCACAAATGGCTTGTCAGATCTCTCTCTCTCTCTCTCTCTCTCTCTCTTGTTCCTCCTTTCTCCCTCTCTCAGCTTCTCTATCTGCCTCTCTCTATGTCGACAGGGGAGTCCATGAGAGGTGGATCTGAGTCAGTGGGTCAGATCTCCAGTCAGTGGATTTGCGTCTACACTGGCAGATCTGATCACCTAAAGAAGAAAGGAAAGATCTATGCCTAAACTGGTCAGATTTGACCCTTGGTTAGTAGATCTATGGCCTAGATGGCCAGATCCAACCTATGATCAACAAATTTGTGCTCTGACTGGCCGATTTGACTCTCGATCAATAGATCTGTGTGTCAGATGGTCAAATATGTGTTCTAAGCCCTAGCTAGCTGGATCTATGTTCCGATCGACAGATCCGAGCCCCAACAGGCCAGATTTAAAGAATCCTCAAAAACATTGAAGTGGAGCTCCTCAAAATTATTGAAATATAGTCTCACCAAAATCGTTAAAAATAGAGCTTCAACAAAAAAAAAGTTAAAATCAAGTTTCACCCAAAATTATTGGGACCAAGCTCTCCACAGCTACACAACCAAGGCAATGTCACCTTACAAAATCATGAGAGAGCGACATTGCGAGAGTGGCATGAAAGAGACAAGGTCGATGAGAGGCACTCAGAGAGAGATGTGAGAGAAAGATGGGAGGCATGAGCTATGGCAAATGAGAGGGCACAAGAGGAAATGAGGGAGATGAGGGTTTGATATAGAGAGAGGGTGTGGCATGAAGGAGAGGGAGAGAAGAGAGAGTGGGAGTGAGGGTGACAACTAAGGAGGGAGAGAGGGAAGCTTTTACACGCTTCCTTCTCCTTCCATTTTTTGATTCCCTAGGCATGAGCCCCACTTCGCAAAGGATACAAATTCAAAGGTGGCGTCTCACATAAATTCTTATTTATTTTAATTCTTCAAAAATATGTTGAGCTCACCGTGGGCTTGGTCTCATCAGATCCATTTACCATGTTTAGACCCAAATTAATACCAAATGGGTATTAAAACCCAAATTAAAATATAAATACAAATTAATATTTCAAATCACCTTTGAGACCAAATTTTATTTTTATTTATTTTATAATCATGAGAAGTTTATAGGTATTATATTCTTCATTTCTTAAAAAAATTGTCCTCAAAATTCGATACAAAGACTACTTAAACAAGCAAAAGTATTTTTTCTTATACTAGCCTCAAGTTTTCATGTACATTCATCAATACCATGGTGTTGCCAATGCACTTTGACAAGAAAAATAGTCTTCGATATTAACTCTTGATCTCTGGGTTCATAATCTCTATTGGCTTTTCCTTTATAGTCAAGTTTTTTTGAATATCTACATCATCATACTAAATGACATGAGATGGATCATGAACATATTTTTTTAATATAGATATATGTAAGACATTATGAATTTGTGTATTAAGGAGGTAGTGTCACACGATACAATACTTCGCCAATCTGTTCTAGGATTTCAAAAGGACTGACAAATCTAAAACTTAATTTTCCTTTCTTTTCAATTCAGAACACACTTTGGTAGGAGATATCTTGACAAAGACAAAATCTCCTACAACAAAAGTAAGTTCCCTACGTCGTTGGTCCGCATAGCTCTTCTACCGATTTCGAGTCGTACACAACCTATCCTAAATTATTTGTACCTGCTCGGTATAATGTTGTAGTACCATTGGTAAATCCACCGTTCGCTCAAAACTCATCCCAATATACAGGTGATCAACATGACCTTTCGTATAAGGCCTTATAAGAAGTCATCCCGATGCTAGCGTGATAACTATTGTTATAAGTAAATTCGATAAGTACCATGTGCATGTCCCAATCACTTTTTATATCTAGCACACGGACTCATAACATATCCTCTAGAGTCGGTATAGTCCTCTTCAACTGACCATCAATTTCGGGATAAAAAGTTATACTAAATTTTAACTTCATACCTAAGATATGCTGCAATTGTTCCCAAAACTGAGAGGTAAAATGGGGATCATGGTTCGATATGATCAAGATAGATATTTCATGCAATCAAACTATCTTTCTGATATACAAGTCAATCAGGCTCTCAAGGGATTGACTAATTCAAATAGGTAGAAAATGTGTTGACTTGGTGAGTCTATCAATAATTACCTAAATAGATCATGTTGCCTCTAGGTTCTAGATGAACCCACTATAAAATCCATGGTAATATCATCTCATTTTCATTACAGAATCTCTATTTGTTGCATCATAAGGATATGTTTCTAATGCTCAATCTTGATTTGCTGGCAAGTCAAACACTTCATGACATAACTTGCGACTTCCTGCTTCATGCCATTCCACCAATACCTTTACTGTAAGTCCTTCAACATTTTTGTGCTCTTTGGTTGAATGGTGTACTTGGTCTTATGAGTCTCATCTAGTAGCTCTTTTCTCAACTTAGAGTCATTGAGCACCCAAAGTCGCTTCTTCATACAAATACTCTCATCCTCTTTCAGTCAAAAAGAGGTATTTTTTTTACTGAGTGAGTGCCTTTAGCTTCTCATACTGAGGATTCTTTCTCTGTTTTACGACTATCCTTATGAGGATTTTAGGTTGGATGGTCAAGCTGAATAATCTGATAGCATATTAATAGTTTATGAATGGTCTCTACTTAACAAAATCTACCAATAGTTTCCATCATTTTCTCATTAGACCTGACAAAGTACCACCAGCCTTGTGGCTAAAAGTGTCTGCTATGACATTTGTCTTCCCTAGATGATAAAAAATAGTAAACTCGTAGTCCTTTATAAACTCTAACCATCGCCTTTGCCTCATATCCAACTCTTATTTTGAGAATAGGTATTTGAGGCTCCTGTGATAAGTAAACACAACAAAATGTTCTCCATATAAGTAGTGTCACTATATTTTCAAAGCAAACACTATAGCAACCAACTTTAGGTCATGGGTCGAATAAATCTGCTCATGAGTCTTCAACTGCCAAGATGCATAAGTGATAGCCATACCGTTTCGTATCAAAACACATTTCATACCTGTAACTGAGCCATCTATATACACCATAAAACCACCTTGACCGGATGGCAAGGTCAATACAAGAGCAGTTGTGAGCTTCTCTTTTAGCATATAGAAGCTTTCTTCACACTTATTAGTCCACTCAAATTTGATTTCCTTCCTTAAGAGCTTTGTTATAGGCAAGAAAATCCGTAAACAATCCTATATGAATCCCCGATAATAACTTGTCGAACTGAGGAAGCTCCTAATATCACACACATTCTTCGGTTGCTCCGAGTTTAACACAACATCCACTTTAGCAGGGTCTATGGATACTCCATCCTTTGAGATCACATGACCTAAGAACATGACCTGAGTTCCGATAAGAACTACCTCTAACATACCCAATAAAACCATATTTTTTATCATTTTATATTAAAAAATTATGGGGCTTAATTAGAGCTTGGGTCAGGTCTAGGTCTGGTATAAAATTTCATAAACTATGCTTGGGTCCATGTATTAATTGGACCTTCGGTTTGGGACTTGGGTCTTAATATTTATCACCATACCTTGACCCTATATGATTTGGTTTGGGTCGGGTTCGGGTAGACCTGACTTGTTAACACCCCTATTGTAATAGATATAGTGAGTCATATGGTAGGACATGTGTCAAGTGTACAGCCATTAAGATGGCATATAAAGAGTCTACATGAAAGTTATATGGGTTATGAGTTATGTGAATTAAGGCATACAAGTAGTGGTTACAGTGGTGCATGTCATTAGTAGTTATTAAGTGAATCATTACGTTAAAAATTCATACTTAGAGATAAGACTCATAAAAGGGAGGATAAAAGGTAGCATTTATGCATGAGAGGTGTATAGAAAGGGTCTCCAACTTGATATATAATAAGTTATGTATTTTAAGTATGAGTAAAAAGTATTATTCAATAGATTGATATTTTTAAGTGTATGATCATTTCTTATGTGAGATTGAGAGTCCCTCTATTATTTTTTCTTTCAAAATGATATCCAGCATGTTTTAGGCTTAAGTCATTCGTTTGTCCAAAGACAACTACAAAAATTGGTGCATCAAAATAAAAGTCCAAGACCAGGTGATGCAGTTAGTCTGGTCTACGTGAGGATGTACACATCCAAGACCAAGGAATGCGATCAGTCCAGCCTGTGTAAGGGTGTACATATCCAAAACCAGGCAATCCGACAAAAGACTTATTCTGAGATGCAATAAAACTCTGTAAGGATGAATATATTAAATAAAATGGTTCTAATGAATTGTAAGAATTACATGAGTTTGTTGTGATAACTCATTTGGAAAAACTATGGATTTGACTTCTATTGTGGTAGCATGAATATATGCTGAATTTGTTTAGACTATACATCACAGTATGACTGAAATAAATATATTGACTTATTAGGTGAATGATACTTTATGCTTACAAACAAATATATGGACTTATTAGGTGAATGAAATATTATGCTTACCTAGACGTGATTATTGTAAAGCACATACTTTTCTGTGGAATAAATCTATGTGAAACTATAAACATATTTGACATGTGAGTTGCACATATAAATATAAATTATGGCACATGAATAAATTTTTAATATCCTAAGTTACCTGGAATTGGTACATACCTAGTAGACGGTCACAAGTCTGACCCTTTTTATGGGCAGGTGATTGCAAGTGAAGAAATACGATATAGTTGCAGAGCAGATGCAGAATGTTGTGGGGCTGTTGATGAGCCAATCATTTTTTTCCAAACATTGAATTTAGACACATGATATTATATTGGTTTTGTAATATTTTAAATGATACACCATTCTTTTGAATGAAAGTATTTTATTTATGTTATATTATCCCCTTTTGAATTCAGTATAATCATTTTTTAGTGTAACGTAACTCTCATGAGGTTTCGAACCCTGTTTAAAAATGTTTCTGCTGACAATTTTAATAAAGAAAGAAAAGTTTTTAATTTTCATATATTTTTCCAAGGGTTGAAACTCTCAGGAGCGTTACTGGTGGTATCAGAACATGATGAAAATATTAGCTCATAGCATATCTAGCAACCAACATCGCTTTGTAAGTATGTTTGAATTGAACTAATAATTATTCTTTTATGATATATGTTACTTAAAACTTTAAGTGATATCAAGAACCTAGAAATATGGCTAGATACACCTTATTTTATTAAACCTAATGGATTTTTATCATTTGAGCTAATTAGTAATGGACTTTGAGTTTAAATTACTGATTAGAGTGCACAGTAGAAGCATGATATTAAGCAATTCCTTGGTTTGATGATCTCAACGACTAAATTTCATGGACAAGATTTCTTTTAAGAGGGGTAGAATGTAATAACCAATAATTTTTTAGTATCTTTGATCAATTATAATATCTATATTTTGGACATTTTTAGTGACTTATTTTATGATTTTCAAATGCATGGTTGAGTTTGCATCAAAATTTAAAAGAAAATGGAAGTGATTTCAGTAAAATCAGAGTTCATATAAGCTCAAGGGTATATTGGTAATTTTAATAGTTTTCAGGGCTCACAATGACTTGAGGGTCATGGTCATCCATACTCTGGTTGACCAAGCTGAGTCAAATACATATAAAGATTTATAACCTGTACACTATTATTTTTATAAATAAAATTATTTTATGTTTAGCAAAACATGTGAAACTAGGGGCTTCACATAAAACGATGCATGCGATAAACAATTATTTTATGCATAAGCAAAGCACATGTGAAATAAAAAATATTGTTCAAAAGCAATATGAAATATTGTCGAAAAACAATATTAAAAGTATCAGCGAAAGCGATGCATATGAATAAAATATTATTTTATGTATGATGAATATATGCGATATGAAAATATATATTCCTCGTATCATGAGGCGTGCAAACAAAATATGATTTACATGTGATATTTGCATATGAGTTATTCAAAATATGAGGCATGTGAGATACAACGTAATTTAATCATAGCAAAACTCATGCAAAACTATTTAAAACATAATTTACTTATAAATGAGCATATGCGACATTAATTTTAATCATAGACTAACACATGCATCAAAAGAATGTATTCCAATTTTAAAAGTTACAGGGATTTGGTATTCGTAACTACCTTGTAGATCATGATGAAAGAAACACATTTTTTTCAAAAATATCATGAGAAATTTTTCTTCAAGACAAATCTTCGCTGATCCTTAAGTTTTCAACTTGTATTATGGGCTTTCAACCTGTATTATGCGCTTTTAACCGGTATTATAAGCTTTCAACCTATACTATGAGCTTTCAACCTATATTACAAGCTTTCAATATATATTATGAGTTTTTGACATATACTATAAGCTTTTACCTGTGTGTATGAGCTTTTACACATGTTTATGAGCTTTTTGATAACACGTGTATGAATTACATATATATAACTTAAAATGCATAAGAATTACATATGCTCGATGTTTAGATAATTCACATTATAAAATATATATGTTTTGAATTATGTGATATAATTGATGTATCAAATGTGTATTATCGATTTTATATATGCATGATTTAAGGTTTAATTTACAAACATATGTAATGCGATGATAATTGATGTGATGCATGTGGATTGATGCATATATGAAATGATTAAATTACACCATGATAGAAATGAAATACATAATAATTATTTTGAATATGTGATCCATTGAATATTTGAGCCGAGACAGGCAACTCATGACCTTGTGATTGGTCATTTGAATTGATATGTGTTGGTGCCCAAAGAAGTGCTCAATAATCTTATATTAATTGAATTTGTACATGCTTGTACCTAAATAGTGACCTTCGACCCTTTGAGCGGTCCATTGTGTTTATGCATGTACAACACCATAATTCGCTCGATGATTTTTCCAAGATCAGGTAACCCATTAAGAAACAGTTCCCTAGTGAATTATCTCTGTGAGGATAAGTCCAAAAGCAAGTGATGCGGCCAGTTCGGTCTCTATGAGGAAGTACATGTCCAAGACAAGGGGATGCAGCCAGTATGGCCTCTGTGAGAGTGTACATGTCCAAAACTAAGTAATTCAATGAGAGACTTGTTTTGAGATGCGATAAAACCCTATAAGGATGAACATGCTAAATAAAATGGTTCAGATGGATTGTCTGAATTACATGAGATCATTGTGATAACTCATTTGGGGAAACTATGAATTTGGCTTTCCTTCTATTATGGTAGCATGACTATATGTTAAAGTTGGATCGACTATAGATCACAATATGATTGAAATAAATATGTTAAATGCATTAAGTAAATGACACTTCACGCCTAGAAATGAATATGTTGACTTATTAGGTGAACACATCTACAAATAAATATATGAACTTATTATGTAAATGACATATTATGCCTACTTAAACATGATTATTGTAAAACATGTACTTTCCTATGGAATAAATCTATGCAAAACGGTTTACATATTGTGACATATGAGTTGCACAAATAAATATAAATTATGGCACTTGAATATGGTTTTAATATCCTAAGTTACTTGGAATTGATATATACCTAGTAGATTGTCACAAGTTTGGCCCTTTTATGGGTAGATGATTGCAAGTGAAGAAATACGATATAGTTGCATAGCAGATACAAGATGCGAGATGTTGCGGTGCTCGCGATGAACCAATCATTTTCCTTTCTTGGGCACTAAATTTAGACACATGATATTATATTGGTTTTGTAATATTTTAAATTATGCACCATTCTTTTGAATGAAAGTATTTTATTTGTGTCATATTATCTCCTTTTAAATTCAGTATAATTGTTTTTTAGTATAACGTAACCCGTCTGAGGTTTCACATCCTATTTGAAAATGTTTTCACTGACAAGTTTAATAAAGAAAAAAAAGTTTTAAATTTTCACATATTTTTCCAAGGGTTGAAACTCTCGGGGGCGTTACAGTTGCTCTCCCAATGTGCTTTGCAGGAACAACTCCCTCTAACACACGAGAGTGTCGATGCACTCACCTCCCATATTTCGGTTATCGTGTGGGCCATCATCCATTAGGGAAATAATTTTTTATTTTAGTATATAACGAGAAAGGGGTGACTTATATTGAGGCTTCTTCACATAATATTTATGAATGTTAAAGGAGCACGAACCCTCCACAATAGGTTAGTCACCATGAGAGTGTGATGATTTATAGCATAGTGCAAAAGGTTAAAGAATTTGCTCGATACTTGGATGAGCTAGAGTTTGTTTAAGAGAGAGAAGGAAGGATGGGAGCTTCTTTAATCTCATCATTCATTGGAACCCCCTCTAACAGTCCTTTGGGATTCGTGTTGACCTCAAGGATGACAATAAGATTGCTCTCGCTAGTTTGGTTGATGTCCTGCGACAACATAGTTGATTCACATATCAACAACTTGACATGCTTCTCGATAACATCTCCATCTTGGGCAGTGGGTCAGAGCTGCTGCTGCGGATCTATGACACTCACTTGGATTTACTGCAACAAGCTCAACATATGTTGAAATCTAGTCGTGAGCCCGAACATGCAGTTTTTCACACGAACCATCTTGATGTTGCTCCCCTTCTCGGATGATTTGTTGATGAAGGCAAAACTCATTTAAAAAAAATAGAAGAACGAGGATCATTTGCTCTGATACCACTTGATGCATTTCTGGACATGGGTTAGAACTTTTTGGGCAGTAAGGACTAGAGCAATGGTCAAACTCGGGTAAAACAGGGTTTAGTTTTTTGACACTGTTTAATAAAAAAATCAATTAGCCCAAATGAGACAACAGAAAAATCCAAAATTTGGAAGGATGATTCTTTACACCTTGGACTAGGATCGGGTAAAATTTGAGGGGCAGGCATCATGGGGACAAAGAGATACTTGGACAAATGGTGGGATAGATAGGACATAAAAAGATTGGGTTTTGGTGTCCGACATACATACTTGTAAAATCGATGTCTCTTTGCGGAGAGATCAATAAATCATGATTTTATTAGGATAGATACTAGACATTCTACTGTAGACTGAGTCAAAAGTTTAGACCTACAGGCTCTACGGTTTGAGCTAGGCAATTCTACGAAGTCAAACCACTTTTCATAGTAGGTCAGATTTCAGGTTTAGCAGAATTGGGTTAGTTTGGTTTTAAATTAGATCCGAGTTAAGGGATAGGTCTAGAACAACTTACTAAGGCTAGGATGAGTGGGCAGGGGTCTGTTATATTGTCTAGTTCAGCTGGTAAAGGTTAGGGCTTCACAGTTTAAGCATTGAAAAGAAGGGAATGCCATAGACTTAGAGTTGGAACCATCAGATTGAGGTGCGCCTTGGCAACAACCTTGAATCACTGAAGCGAGTTGACACACTAGAAATCAACCATGCCAAATGAAGGTAGGGACTATCCCTAGAGAGAGATGAGTCAAGGGTAGGGACTCAAACTAGAGAGAGTCATCCTTAGAGAGAGAGGGGACAATTTTAGAAAGAGAGGGAGAGACAAATTTGAGAGAGGCAATACTATTTCATTTTATTTGCACTTTTTTAAAGAGTAAGAAGGCATCGATATATATGTCAATGAAGACTCATAAAGCCTCACATCAATCACAAAATAAGAAATAAATAAAAACCTAAATCTAGATAAAACCTAAAGTAAGCAAAAGCTAAATCTAGTTAAAATCTATTTTGGCCAAGCCAAAATTTAGGTCCTCATCTCCAAAAATAGATTTCTCTTTTGACTTCCCTTTTCCCTTCTTAGAGAGGCATTCAAAGCCCTTTCCATGTTTTTTAGGAGACTCTAGAAATGAGGGAGGAAGCCCCTAGGGTTGGTCCCACTTGGCTCCTCTCTAATTCTAGCTCTCTTATTTTTAGACTCCAAAAATAGAGCCTTTACTTCCATTCTTAGGGTTGGTCCCACTTGGCTCTTCCATTTTTTGCCCACACCCTTGACTTCCATTCTTAGAGAGGCATTTAAAGCCCTTTACATGATTTCATGGAGCCCTATTTTAAGCTGGGGCACCACTTGAGTGGGGCCCATAAAGTCTTCAAGATCCAAAAATAGGAGAGGCATCCCATGGCTGGGCCCCGCAAGGTCTAGGATTTGGAGTTGAGAATTTGGATCTAGATCTTCAAGGTCTTCCATAATTGGGATTGTATCATTTGTCTCAGTGATAGGAGAAGGAAATCAGACCCTGATAAAGGTAATCTAGAGCTGCCATGCCTAAAGAGAGGTGCCTCTCATGGTGAAACCAATACTTCAGAAGGTGAGAATGATGAGGGTCCATAAGTTCACCCGTCTTGCTGAAAACAATGAAGGACACTAGGCACAAGGTGCAGCTGCCCCTAAGCCAAGTCAGGGACTGTTCAAACAAATCACAACATCTTGTGATCTCAAGATAAGCAACCCACAAGGATCACAAGATTAAATAGGAAACTTCATGGTGATCTATCTGTGGCCACTGTGCTCCACCAGTCAAGTTTTGTAAGGCCATTCACTTGTCATAAGCTCGAGCTACAAAAATGAATTGGTTTTGGATGGTTGTACCCCAAGCTACAAAATTGAGCCCCAAGATCATGATGCACTCATCCAGAGTGATCATTATCTCGCATATCAGAATCCATAATATGTTAGTGCACAGATTCCAACTTTCCGCAAGAGCAGAGATGAGCTGACCGCTATCCTTGAAGTCACAAAGGTGAGCAACTCACACTAAACAAAACTCTGGAATTTCTCATGATAAATCTCGAACTCCAACCACTAGAGTAACCAAATTAGAGGAGTCACATAAGGAACAATACTCTACATATTTTAGACCAAAAGAAAAGGGAGTAAAAAACAAGAAGGAAAAATCTCTATGAAAAAAGACAAGAAAAGGAAATTTTGTCTCACCATATCCCCTTCTCCCATATGATGATACTTGTGTATCAGTCCATGAACATCGAAATGAGGAAAGACATTGTCCTTCTCAATCTTCACCATGATTAAAAGGAAAAGAGATGCACATAAAAACAGAAGAAAACTTGATTGGAAAAGGCTCACTAATGGTTTGAAATAGAAAAGGGCCTCAAACTTAAAAAAGTTGCCAGAAATCCACTAATGAAATATTTGTCGTCAATAGACCCCCAAATATCGTCAATAAAAAAAAGTAAGTCAATGAAGTGTCTTCAACTCAATAGACAAATTTTCAAAGAGAAACCTGAAAACTAAAATGTTTTGTTAGCAGAAAAGAAAGGTTCTTAACGACACATTTGGTGTAAGTTTTATGAAATAGATTTTTCTAAAAGATATTTTTGATAAAAATGGTTTATGCAAGTCAGACACCAAATAATAAAAACTGGCTTACACTAGGGTAAGATTCGGGTCAAACTCAGAGAACGGAAAAAATACTTTGTATTCCACAGAAATCTACTCTTTATTGCCTTAAAAAATAAAAGAATTAATTAATTAAGAGTGTGATCCTCTTTGGAGGACTTAAACAAATAAATATAAATAAGTGGCCTTATTACAAACCCAGAATAAGTGAATGAATAAATCCTACGCTAAAAATAAAAGAACAAGGATCGTTAATGCTTGAGCTACTAGTCCTTTTTTATCTTCACTGCTTCCCTCTTTTGCTTATTGTTCTCAAACTTTATTGATTGGTGAATGACTCTCTTGAGGGCTCAAAGGGCCTTTTGAGGAGACCTTTTGGGGACCTCAAAGGGCTTTTTAGGAGCTCGTTTGAGGGCCCAGTGCATGATCAACCACTTTCTTGCAAAACAGAAATCACAAAACAAGACAAAACAAAGAAAAACTAGACAAAAAATCAATGTTAATTCAAAGAAAAATCACAAATAAACAAGAATCTAACTAACTACATGTAACAATTATGAACTAACCTATAACAAACTAAAGTACTAAATGACAAAATAGCAAAATAAACTAACTATCAAGAAACTAATTTGTAACAAACTACTAAAAGACAAAAACTAAAAACAATCAAACAAAACTAACAAAGACTATATGATGTACGGATTTTCAGAATCAATCAATAAAACTAGAGATAATGTAATAACTAATTTAATCTATTCAATACTCAAATGAAATAATAAAAGCAAAACCGGCTACCTATTCATATGCATGAAAATCAACAAAAGAAAAAAAAAAAATCTAAAATAAGTGTGTGATTTGAATTTGATCTAAACTAAGTACAATTAATTAAGAACTATTCTAAGCTACAACAAAACTTGGTTAACAAAGTATTCTACACTATGCTAAAATGATAATGGAGAAAGAACAAAAATTGGCTAAATGTGTTTTTGAAAAAAATAGTAATAAAATTCTAAACTAACTAATAACATAAACCAAATGACATAAACTGACATGAATTATACATGACTAACTTTGGCAAATGGAAGTAAACTATTAATGAGCTACAAAAAAACCTAATTAACATAAAGGTTCCGAAATATGCTAAAAGAAAATGATAATTGATAAAGGCAAAAAAATCTAGCTACGATAATTTTTATTCTAATCTAGTTTTTACATAATTACTCTAATTTAATCTCATTAAACTAACACTAACCTAATCTAATCACTTTAAGAATAAAATTTGACACGAATTAAAAATTGCAATAAAAAAGTAACATTATTTATAACTATTTAATCGGTTGATAACCGAATATATCTAAAACGATAATCGTTAATTTTAAACAACTAATTCTAATCTATTTAATGAGTTAAAATTTTTTGGAATTCAAATCCTAGAGCTGCACCTCAAAATGGTGTAGTAGAAAGAAAGAATAGAACCCTTCAGGAATCTGCTAGAACTATGCTCTAACACAATAATCTTGCTAAATCTTTTTGGGCAGAAGCTGTTAATACTGCATGCTACATAACAAATAGAGTTCTCATTAGACCCTTATTAAATAAAACTCCCTATGAATTATTCTATGTCAGGACTCCAAGAATAGACTATTTCAAAGTCTTTGGATGTAAATGCTTTATCCTAAACACAAAAGATAGCCTAGATAAATTTGATGCTAAATCTAATGAAGGCATATTTTTAGGATATTCAAGTCATAGTAAAGCATACAGGGTTTTCAATAAGAGTTCTAATTCTATTGAAGAATCTATGCATGTTAGTTTCTGTGAATCTATTGATCAATCTGTTCATAAACAAACTAACGATGATGATGTTGAAAGTACAAATTTTTTTTTAGATAACACATCTAAGTCTAATGAAGATGATCATCAAAGAACATTTGTCGATATCAAAGATCATCCTCAAAAGCAGATTTTGGGAGACCTGACAAAGGGGGTTCAGACTAGAGCTCAGCTAGAACAGATTGCAAATATGGCATTCATTTCTCAACTTGAACCAAAGAAGATTGATGAAGCCATCGTCGATGAGTTCTGGATGCTATCCATGACTGAAGAACTGAATCAATTCCAAAGGAATGAAGTTTGGGATCTTGTACCAAGACCAAAGGATCATCCGATCATTGGGACAAGATGGATCTTCAGAAACAAGCTAGATGAAACAGGTAATGTTATAAGAAACAAGGTCAGACTAGTAGCTCAAGGATACAACCAGGAGGAAGGTATTGATTTTGATGAAACATTTGCTCCTGTTGCTAGACTTGAATCTATTAGAATGTTTTTAGCATATGCAAGCTATATGGATTTCAAATTATATCAAATGGATGTTAAAAGTGCCTTTTTAAATGGTTTTATAAATGAAGAAGTTTATGTAAAACAACCTCCAGGATTTGAAAATGAACAATATCCAGATCATGTTTTCAAACTAAAACGTGCTTTATATGGCTTAAAACAAGCACCTCGTGCTTGGTATGACAGACTCAAAACCTTTCTATTAAAAACTGGTTTTTCTGTAGGCAAAGCAGACTCGACATTATTTGTGAAAATAGTGAATAATCATACCCTAATTGTTCAAATGTATGTAGACGATATCATCTTTGGATCTACTAACAACACTCTCTGTGAAGAATTTTCTAAGTCCATGCAGAAGGAATTTGAAATGAGTATGATGGGAGAACTCAACTACTTTCTTGGACTGCATATTAAGCAAACCAAGGATGAAGTTTTCATCAATCAATCTAAGTATGCTCGTGAACTTCTGAAGAGGTTCAACATGAACTCAACTGCTTCAAAAACCACTCCTATGAGACTACTACTGTTTTGGACAAAGATGAAGATGGTAAGTCTGTGGATACAAAGGTATACCGAAGTATGATAGGATCACTACTATATTTAACTGCTAGCCGTCCAGATATTATGTTCAGTGTTTGCTTGTGTGCTAGATTTCAGTCAAATCCAAAAGAATCACATCTTAAAGCTGTAAAAAGAATAATGAGATATTTAAAAGACACAGTTGATTTTGGATTATTCTATTCAAAATCCTCTACATTTGATTTAATCTCATACAGCGATGTTGACTTTGCTAGAAGTAAATCTGACAGAAAAAGCACAAGTGAAACATGTCATATGCTAGGGCACTCACTAGTATCATGGTTCAGTAAGAAACAAAACTGTGTATCCTTATCAACTACTGAAGCTGAATACATTGCTGCTAGCCTAGCTTGTACACAAGTTATCTGGATGAAACAAACCTTAAAAGATTTTGGTTTAAATTTTGAAAATACAACTATTTTCTGTGATAATACTAGTGCTATAAACTTATCTAAGAATCCTATTTTACACTCACGAACTAAGCACATTCAAATAAGACACCACTTCTTAAGAGAACAAGTCTTAAACAACATAATTAAACTCGAATTCATACCCACTAATCAACAGTTAGCAGACATATTCACTAAACCATTGAAACATGAAGACTTTACACGAATTAGAAGAGAACTAGGAATATGCAAACTAAGTGACTTATAAATTAATCACACTTATTATAATTAATACTTCTTATAAGTTATGTTAAAATCTTATTTTAAAAGGTTTTTCTTCTTATCGATTTTTTGTTAGTCAAACTAGGTTTCCATATTCACGTATATTCTAAACTCTTATAAGACACATTCATTATGTCTTTCAACTTGTCATCTTTCAAGTACACATCCATAATGACTCTTTGTCCTATTTCCTGTCACTCATATCCATAAGAACTAATTATATTAAAGTAAAAGCTATCATGATATTGTTCACATCACTCATCTCATAACTCCTTTATTATTTTTATCCTTTTGTGAAAACTTCTCTTACGATAAGTTGGTTCACCTTCAACATGATAACATATTATTTTATGAGAAATCTTGCTTTTCAAATTTTAGTCAAAATCGAATGATTATTTTTTTTGGTTCTTTTTACCTTCTTCTAAAGATCTAGTTGCTATGTTTTACGTAAAATTTTTACTATATCATTTGTTATATCATATATTACGTACACTCTATTTCTATCATGTCTTCCTTTCCTCCTATCGAGACACTTCACTAAAATATTAATGCCTTTCATGAATTATTCAAATGATTATCCTCTCGTACCACCTTTTAAGTTGTTATATTTCACGAAAATTTTTACTATATCATCTATTATATCATAGCTTAAGAACAATCTATTATCATCTCTTCATGCTTTACATCTTTTACGAAAAAGTGTTGTAAAATTCTCTTTTCAAAAACTTGTACTCCACTCATAAGTACGATTTGTATCACCTTTTTTTATCTCTCTCTCTCTCTACATTATACGAAGTGCCTTTCCATCCGTGACCATGACTCTCTCATATATTTTATATCTCTCTCCAATCGAGATTCATTAAAATCTTGTCCTTAACTCCACTTTATGTCATACATCTCCTATCCAACATCAAGTGATTGGTGTCCTTTATGACCACTCTCATTTCTCTACATATCCGTATCACCCTCTTTTATATCTATTCACACTCCTTTCACGTATATCAAAATATACACTTCTTAAATAAGAAATTATTGTATTTCCTCATACTCTCATGTTTGTCCTATTCCAAACTCCCTCTTCACGATTTTGGAATGCTTTCACATAAAGTAAATTCTTGAAAAAGTTGTTTGTTCTTATTAGGCCATTATTCACTCTCTATCTATTCCTCATGATCTTCACGAAAATCTTTAAAACTCTTGAATCATTCTTTCTCTTACGTGTAATATGACACTCAATACTCAATTCATGACTCTTCTCACTATCCAACAAGATTGCCCATAGTAAATTTGTTACATATATAGAAAAATTATTTCGAAACTATGTCCTTAATATCTATACTAATATAATACACTTTCTTCAAAAATTGATTTGATTTGTCATTCACAAGTCTCTTATTTTACAACTCACGCATTTCCTCTTTCCACTAAAATCTAAAAATCCTTCACTTCCAATGTCATTCATTTCTTATCACCATTATTCTTCTCCTTCTATTTATTAGATTGATTCATATCTCATTCCCACGAAATTTCTCTATTCTCTTACAAACTCTTACTCTGATCCCTTCCTTTTTGTCTATGACAAAGGAGGAGAAAACCTGTCTCCATTATTGGAGAAAAATACTCGTATTTAACATTTTTCAATATTTTTATGATAAGTATTCTTTCTATGCATAATGTCTTTTTGACAGGGGGAGCATATTTTGTCATCATCAAAAAGGGGGAGAATGTTGAGAAACTCTGTTTTGATGTCACATAATATGATACACTGTCTTATTTGATTTCATATGATATGATAATATGTCTTCTTGAAAAATGTTATATTATGACTGGATATGCTTTGCCATATATCTAACGAGTATTTGATGCAAGGATATCTCACTCAAAAAGGATGGAGACCTCCTGTTCAAGTACAACTATGGTGCAATCATACTCCTTGAAGAAAAAGCTTGTTGAGCCATGCACTCCTAAAGACCATCTAAAGAGATCGACTTCCTCAAGTTGAAGATTTTTTCTTCTTTAGAGTCATATGTAACAGAACCTTCAGAAGCATGCATATTGCATATTACATACTCACTCATAAAAGCTATTTCATAAAAGTATACGATAGTTTCAAAAAGCTCCTTTTTGAAAACAAATAATTGTACTTTCTTACAACCCTTTATGAAAAAAGTATTTTGACATGATTTCAAAATGTAATAATTGTACCTTATATCATATACAAGACAACTTGAAAAGTAATGATTTTAAAAGTAGGAAAAAGACAAAACATGAAATCGGCTACACAAAGAAAACAAATATAATATGTTTTGAAAAGACTCTAGTTACCTTCTTTAAAGAAATGATTTCAAATATAGGAAAAAGACAAAACATGAAATCGGCTACACAAAGAAAACAAATATAATATTGGTTTTGAAAAGACTCTAGTTACCTTCTTTAAAGAAATGATTTCAAATATAGGAAAAAGACAAAACATGAAATCGGCTACACAAAAAAAACAAATATAATATTGGTTTTGAAAAGACTTTAGTTACCTTTTTACAAACCCATAGAATGTCGACTTACTTGAAGTCATCATTCTCTTTGTATAGCATTAAATACCTCCTGTAAGAAATCCATGTTGAATATCCTTCTCAAGAATGTCGACTTACTTGTAGTCTTCATTCTCTCTGTAGACTTTGAAAAACACAACATAAAGAAAACTCTTGACATGACTATGTACAAATAAATATCTCAAAGCATTTATTGTACTTACACTCATTTAAAGTAAAGAAGTACTTATGTACCACAAATCATTAATTAGAATAAAGACAAAACTACATGACAGCTTACAATCCAACGTTCAATGTACTATTGTAAGAAATAGACTTTTTACATAAAATATATATTACCTAAAATATTACAACGACTAGTGTACCCTATATTTTACTTTTATGGAAAGAAGACTTTCTCGAATTTCTCTAAAGATGTTTTTTGAAATGACATGACATTTCACATCTCAAAAAGGGTATGATTTCAAAAAGCCAACGACTATTTTTTTTAAGCTATAAAAACACACTCAAATGAATTATTCAAAACAGAAGGAAATGGAATAGACAAGTGAGCTTACAATGAGAAAATAACCTATTTGATATTTGAAAGAGAGCCTAGAAAACGAAAGAGAAAAGAAAGAGAAAAAGTCAAAAATAACTCTTTGACAAAGAGTATCTTCTGAGTGACAAATAGAACATTCTGAGAATCCTTCATTCGTGCATTCATATCATCCTGAAGGTTCTATAAGAAGTATTGTAACTTTCTGTTATTCACTGTATTCCTTCTTTATTGAAAGAAGTAGACCTCTGAGAAAGAGGGTGTTGCCCTTCTCTGTTGAGAGAAGAAGACCTCTGTGTAAGAGGGTCTTGTCCTTCTCTGTTGAGAGAAGAAGACCTATGTGGAAGAGGGTGTGCCCCGAGAAGAAGACCTCTGAGGAAGAGGGTGTTGTACTATTTATCCGGTGACTCGGATGTTATAGTGAAAAGCTCAAGTGGTTTGCTTGGGGACTGGATGTAGGTCAGGGTTTTGACTGAACCAGTATAAATCCTGTGTTTATTGTGTTGTGCCTTATTGCTTTATTTTTATTATATCAACTTGCATCGTATTTCACTATTCACCCCCCCTCTAGTGGAATTTCAAAAATGGCTAAACTAAACTATTTTATATTTTTTTTCTTCTTTTTATATTTTCAGATAATAAACTAAAACTAATCTAATCTAGATGCAATGAATATGCAATGATCAAACAAAACTATATGCAATGATATGATGTATGCTTTGTAGAAACAAAAACTACAAAACTATAGAGAGACGGAGGAAAAAAATGTACCTTCCGATCCATTCTCGATGGAGGGGTTGAGAAGAGAAAAGTGATCTTACCTTCGAGCTGCACATGCCTATGTCAAGTGGAGGTAAGAAGAACCGGTGTTAAAGAAACATTAGAAGCAAGATGAAACCAGGAGAGAAAGGAAGAGAACAAGGAAGAACCAATTGGGAACAAGGAGGAGGAAGAGAAGAGAAGAGGGAGAAAAAACATGTTTTATAGCTGAAAAAAATCTATTTTATACTATAAAATTAGGTCAAAACATGATTGTTTGAAAGCGGTCTGATAATTTTTCAAGAATTTTCAAAAGAGTCCTCCTCTAGAAAATATGTTTTTAAAAAGGAAATGCTTCTAAACAAACTAAAATTAATTAATTCACTCATAATCCAGTTAGACTACACATTAGAAAATTCTAAACTAACTAAAACTTTGAAAAGCATAAGGAAGAGCTTGAAATATGTGATTTTACCTATATTTTTAATTTCAAAGCAATTTCTCAAAAACATTGATAAGAATGAGTTTTTAATACAATTTTTACTGGATCATGCATAAAATAGTATGAATAAAATACAAAATATATGCATGATCAACATTGAATTGTCATTAACAAGAGTAGAAGCTTGGATAACAGCACATTTTCTATCATCAATGAGAAGGACAATGTTCTAAACACATAAGGTTTTTGTCATCAATATCAAATTGCCATTACCAGAACTCTTAATGACACATAAATGTGTCATCAACAGATGATTCCATACGGTGTCTCCTTAGTGATCATTTTACGCAATACATGCATTCTATGCATCATATTTTGCATATGTTAACTTGTTTTCTTGCAAGAACCCAATCTAACCCTTAGGAAAAAGCTACACGTGTCCCAATTATAGGATTATCTTGTAGATAGATGGGCATTAGATCCATAGGTTGTCTCATAAATTTATGGCACAATCCAAAACCCATTTGACGAGTGCATAAACCATCCTAAACCCAGTCTATTCCAAAGATGCATTTCTGAAACTGGCACCCATCCATCATATTTTCAAATAAAATGTCTTAGTCTTGTTGATGCTTTTGCCCCAAAAACTTGTCTCTATCTTCGCTTTTAAAAAAAAGTCAATTTTTTTGTCAAAATTACCAGTCATCTTTCGTGCAATTTTTGAGCGAAAAGGAATTTATTTTGTTTTTGTCTAACCTCACTCAACAAAGACTTCCTACTCACAATTAATGAGTTTAAGGGAAAACCCTCATGTGAAACAAGATACTAGCATAGTCTGCATACCATCATCGTTTGAACAAACCTCTCTTCCTATAAGACATGCATCACAGAAAGACCCTCATGTTAGGCTACCATATTGCATCGTCAAGTCATCTGTCGTTGCCTTTATAACCTGTCTTTTCGAAAATACTTTGTTAGAGACAACTTTTTGCTCTTTTTAAAGCTAGTGTATATACTCATTTGTTACCGGCCAAGCTTCACACACTTGACAACAAAGAGGGGCATATGTAGACACCTTATTTTTTACCGATTCATTTAAAAAAAAT
Organism: Nuphar pumila; assembly: GCF_984573655.1. Taxonomy (NCBI): domain Eukaryota; kingdom Viridiplantae; phylum Streptophyta; class Magnoliopsida; order Nymphaeales; family Nymphaeaceae; genus Nuphar; species Nuphar pumila. The sequence continues at coordinate 48,412,028 of NC_143249.1, read as the reverse complement.
CTCTATATTTTAATATAAATATATTTTTAATATGATTGTGACCTTTAAAATGACCTCTTTAAGTTTTTTTACCAAAAGGAGAGTTAAAGAGGAGGTTTTCAGCTTTTCAAAATCAAAAGTTATAACTGAAACAAGTTTTTGGATGTTGATGACATATTGTTTGTCATCAGCATTTCCTTGAATTATCGTAAGGAACCAACCCTTTCTAGGAAGTGACATCAGCATTTCCTAACGACACATTCATTTGTCGTTAGGAGTGAGACACTCCCATAAATTATCGTCAACACCTATTGTTAATGATAAATTAAACTATCATCAACAAAAAAATTGTCGTCAACAATAATTGTTGTTAGCAATACTTGCCAGTTTTAGAAAGCGCATCACCGCCCTTGTTCTCCCTATTTCCTTTCCAAACTCAAAATAAAATATTTCAAGCTCCAAATCTCTTTACATAAATTAATCCCCTATCTATGTCAACATGCCTTGGATAAATCTCAACCAACCATTAAAAAACTGCCCATTAGAAGTCATCCATTGCAATCTGGATTGGGTGTAGAGTGGTTGATCTCGGATACACAAGAAACATATCAGGGTCCACCAAAAAAACTATGAATAAGGGGCCATCCCCCCATTTCAGCATATGGTCCTTTTCCTCCTAGCTCTAGCCTTACTCTGCCGAAATCTCTATACAACCTAGCTCAATCGACTTAGCTTAATCCATCTCTAATGTAGCCTAGTCTAGGACCCAAATCTCTTATCTCACCTATTTTTATTTTATTTAATGCTTTTTTATAAGTGTTGAAAGCCTTAATGTTCACATATTTTTCTTGTTTTTGTATTTTTTTAGTCTTGGTGGCTTCTGCCATTGAGCTTGCTTTTTCTATAGAATTCACAAACGAAGTATGAGCTTTCACAACACCACCATTCTAAAATGAAGATCGAGGGTTCCTGGTTTGGTTGATCCCTGCTCAATGGAGGAGAAAAAACACATGACCTTGCAAAACCGGCCCTACAAAACTCTCAAATTTGAATTAGGTTTTTTGATCCATTTTTAAAACTTTTTCATGAAAACCCTTGTTTTTGTTGTCAAAAATTTGGGGATCCACAACGTTAAAAATGCTTTACTCCATAATTTTTTGAAAAAAAAAATTATGCAACAACCACCTGCGTATGAAGATCCAAAATATCATGAATGAGTTTGTGCCTTAAAGAAAGCCTTCTATGGGCTTTAACAAGCCTCTCACAGCTTGGTTCAACAAACTTAGCTATTTTTTGATAAATTATAGATTTTATTGTAGTATCACAAATCCTTTCATGTTTGATTGTCAGAACAAAAAATGATACCATTATTTTATTAGTTTACACATTGGCAACTTTATTCTCACTAGGAGTAATTAAAAATTATAGAGGCCTTTGTTTTAAAGTTAAATCAAGAGTTTGCCATGAAGGATTTGGGTTAGATCCATTACTTTTTAGGAATAGAAGTTCATCAAAATGTAGAAGGGTTTTTTCTTTGCCAAGCTAAGTATGCTCATAATCTTTAAAAGACAAAATGCAAGATTGTAAACCCATATCTACACTCATAGCCACTAAAGTCCAAAAAGGTGAGAAGAACAATAAAAAATTTGAAGACCCCACTCTCTGTAGAAGTTTGGCAGGAGCTTTCTAATACCTCACCATCACTTGACCTCAAATATCCTTTATTGTAAATTATATGAGTCAGTTCATGCATGATCTAAACGAGGCTCACTATCAAGCTGTGAAACACATCTTGTGGTATGTGAAAGACAATCGATTTTGGAATAAAAATTCATACTAAAAGAACACTCAACTTATATGTTTTTTTTATGTAGATTGAGCCAACTGAAATATCACTAGAAGATCTGCCACCAGTTTTTGCACATTTTTGGGAAGTAATTGTATATCTTGGAGCGAGAAAAAAAATAGAATACTATTGCTAGATCTAGTGCAGAAGCTGAATATTGAGATATAACATCTACTGCTGAACTTACTTGGCTCTCGTTTATCTATAGAGATCTTAAAATGCCTCTTAAGAATTCACATGTTCTATTCTATGATAATATAAATGCTCTTCATATGACTATTAATCTCATTTATCATAGCAGGTCCAAGCATATTCAGATATATTATCATTTTGTGATAGAGAAGGTGGCATAGAAGACCTAAGTGACTACTTGTTCCTTCTCACCATCTACTTCTGACATTTTAACAAAATCCCTTGCTTGGAAACAAACTTAGCCTATATCCTAGTCTAGTTTTGAGGGATAAAAGGCCAATCCTACGACATGATCTTGAGGGAATGATCCGTGCATGGTAAGTTAGAATATAATCTCATTCTTGAAAGAAGAAACCATGATAATTGAAGAAACACAAGCTATCAACTCTTATTTTAAATTGAAATCCTCAAAAGAGTTTGTTCAAATTCATAATATAGGCTCAGTGAGCTGAATATGAACAATAGGTACTCGGCTCAACTTGACTCATATAAGCTCATTAAGTAGTAATAAATATATTTTAGATAGATTTTACATGTATTCTTTTGTAATCCTACCTTTCCAACTGTAAAACAATGTATTTTTTTTATAAACAAGCTGACTTGAACTTGTTTCGTTTAATTCAAACTGATTATGAGCTTAAACTCGCTTGGCTTGCCATAAGAATGAGCCAAGCTTGAACACTTCCAGCTTGTCTTGTAAAGCTCGTATACCAGCCCTACTGTCAAAATTTTATAGCAATGAAGTGGATTTAAAATGGAGGCTATACTCATTGACCTCTTACATAAATAAAGTACTCGGAGTATGAAAATAACAACTTGTAACTAATGAGAACCTTGGCAACTGAGACCAATCAAACCAAAGCTTGGACAAGCTTTAATCGCAGCTTGAGTGGGATGTTCCACGACAACCAAATTTAAACAGACTAGTTGAATAAACTAGTTGCGTCGACAACAGATGAGCCAAAGATTATTCTTTACATAACAACATAGAGCAAAGGTTTATATATATAGCCCCAAGAGGGTTGGCGTGGTGGGGTTGGGCTGTCAGACTGATCGTTCAATTTCTGTCTGTCTGTATGACAGGTTGAGTCAACGACCATGTCTTACTCGTCAAGAGCGGAGCGAGAGGAATTTTCAGCAAATGACACGTCAGAGTTGGATGATCCAGGACAAAGGGTGGCTTTTTGGCGGGCTCGCTCAGTGCGGCTGGGGTTTTTATATCAGATATGGTTTCTTCGAGTAAAAACAAAAAAAAGAACCATGAATCATGTGGCTGTTGTGAGGGTGGTGTATGTTCTCCCCCGATGATTCACTGAATCCCACGTTTGTGTTCGGGGGTGGGGGGAGGGGGGCGAATGAGCACCACGTATTTATGCACATGGGGCTCATATTTCTGTGTATGATGACATAACTTTGCATCAGACTCTGGTGCTGTTGCAAAGACTTAATCACCCTTACCTGCTTTTCTTGCCCTAAAATGACGGTTCGAGGAAATGACAAAAATATCCTCCATTCAAAAGTTGTGAAACTACGGTTTGAGAAAAGGACAAAAAAGTCCTCCATCCAGAAAGTTTGATGTTAACTATTTAAATTGTAGATGTTCTCTATTCATTAAACTCTTGCGCCATCTGCTATAACAGTAGCTCCCAGTGTCAACGCAAGCTTTGCCTTCGTCTCCAGTCAAGGTTTCCGCCTTGTTTTTGTATCCTGTTTTACAACACATTGTCACCTTCTCGTGCCTGCGTTGTGTTACAAAACATTCTCGTGTCTTCTCTTTATTTTCGTTGTCGTTAGGCATTATGGAAGAAATCAATGATGCACAAACATTTCAACCAGTGCCATTAATGTGTCGTGAGTAGCTTTCCATCCCGTCATGCTATGATTAAGAACACATCTTGTCTTGTGTGCCATTATGACATTGTTTTGTTAGTGCAGGTAGATCTTGTTCTTACGATGGTTGAAAACTTATCGATATTTGTAAGACGCTGGGACCTATTGACAAGAATGCTTGTTTGCAAATGCTAGGAAGGGCCTCCAACCCATCAGGTATCCTACATTTACTCATTATATGCTTTGTATCTCAAACCGTTGTATTAGTAACATACTACCAATTTGTGAGATATTGTTTTGTTAGTTAATATCGATTTGTTTGCTATTATGCCCAACTTCTTTCGTATCGATTTGTAATTTGTTGTGCGATATATTTATCGACCTTTTAGATATTATGGTTTTGTATTGTCGATTTGTAAGTTATTATGCTTAACTGTCGTATCGATTTTCAATATATTATTCAATATGTATATCGATTTGTAAGATATTGTATGTTTTGTAATATATATTCATAAGATATTTGTACACAGACTTTGAAAACGTGTGCGTGCAGAAACACATCGTTACACGCATTCAAATCGCTGCTCTGTCAGCGATTTGTATTGAACTCATTTCACAACCTCCTGGATCTACTCACAGGCTTATCGTCAACACACATGTATGACATTTTGTGTCTTTTATTGGCATGGTAAGTGACAACTCGATGCTCAGTATAAGCAGATATCAAACCTCAGTTGCTTTTATACTGTCATTCTTTAAATCGATTATTTGACTTGCTAACCCTTATTGGTATCCGTTGTTATATGCATCTTGATTAAATCATAGTAAACGTATCTGCTTGCTAACGCAACATGATATATTGCTTACAAAACATTCTTGTGTCTTCTCTTCTTTTGCGTTGTCGTTAGGCATTACGAAAAAAAGCAATGATGCACAAACATTCCAACCAGTGCCATTAAAGCGTCGTGAGTAGCTTTCCATCTCATCATGTTGTCGATGAAGGATGCATGTCATCTTGTGTGCCATTAAGGCATTGTTTTGTTACTGCAGGTAGATCTTGTTCTTACGATGGTTGGAAACTTATCGATATTTGTAAGACGCTAGGACCTGTTGACAAGAATGCTTGTTTACAAATGCTAGGAAGGGCCTCCAACCCATCAGGTATCCTACATTCACTCATTATATGCTTTGTATCTCAAACCGCTATATTAGTAACATACTACCGATTTGTGAGATATTGTTTTGTTAGTTAATATTGATTTGTTTGCTATTTTGCTGACAACATAAACTGATATATTGCTTATAACATTGTTGAGCTTATCATCAAGTTGTAATGAAGACGATGTAGCTCAATCAATTGAAAGTTATGGAGAATTGAACATCTATAGTAATGACGCAACTGAAGAATTGAACATCTGCACTAATGATGCACATGATAAGAAGGGTGCAGGCATTAGACCCACTCTTGACTTAAATGTTCCAGTAGAAGAAATGCAATTCAATAATGAGGTAGATTACCATGACAGTACACATAATAAAAGTGTAGGCACTGTGAATGGACATGGAAGTACACTTGACTATGTTCTGGTAGAAGGAATGCAGTTTAATAATGAGGAAGCTGCATATAAATTTTACAGTGATTATGCCCTAAAAGTTGGCTTTAGTGTGAGAATGTTTTCTTGGTCAAAAAATCCACAGAGTGTCGTGGTGAGAAAGACATATGTTTGTTCCAAGCAAGGTTGGAAGAAATCAATGGGAAATCCAACGAGGAGCATGCCAGAATCAAAATGTGTATGTCAAGCTAGAATGGTTTTGAGAAGACATCCGAATGAGAAATTTCTAGTTCGTACTTTAATCAGTGATTATAATCATGATTTATCCGCATCATTTATGACTCCTATGTTAAGGTCACATCGTAAAGTAATTGTAGCGCATGCTGCAATGGCTGAAATAGCCGATAGCGCCGGCATTGCACCAAGGAAGACATACAATTTGTTTGCCCACATAGACGGTGGTCGCGATAATGTGCCATTCACACCTTTGGATCTAAGAAACCACTTGAGAAGGAAGATGAATGATAACATGAAGAATGGAGAAATATGTTCTTTGGTTGATTACTTATATAAGAAATCAAGCAATGACCCTGGTTTCTTTAGTGCAATGCAATTGGATGAAGATGGATATGGTGTGAATATATTTTGGGCTGATTCAAAGTCAAGAGTAGATTATGAATGCTTCAATGATGTGCTTGTATTTGATACTACAGTAAAAATTAATACTGAACATTGGCCATTTGCGCAGTTTGTCGGAGTCAACCATCACTCACAGAGTTGTATATTAGGCGGCGCATTTTTGTATGACCAGACCAATGAAAGCTTTGAGTGGTTGTTCAGAGTATTTACACATGCAATGAACAAGAAGCAACCTGGAGCTGTACTTACAGATGGTGATCACGCAATTGCGACTGCAGTGCTTCATGTGTGGCCAGATGCACATCATCGGCTATGTTTGTGGCATATCTTTTAAAATGCAGCAAAGAACATAGGACACATATTTAATCAGAAGACAGGGTTTGATAAAAAGTTTACTAGGTGTGTGCTTGAGAGCGTAGACGAGATCACATTTATATCTGATTAGGAGGAAATGATTTAAACATATGACCTTGAAGATTGTCTGTGGTTACAAAATTTATATGCAGAAAAAGAGAAGTAGGCATTGGCATATGGAAGACAATACTTTTATGCTGGTATGATAAGCACACAAAGAGTTGAATCTATGCATGCTACTTTGAAGAAAACCCTGCATTCATGTTTAACAATGTTTCGCTTCATGGAACAATATGAATTATTTATAGACGGTCTAAGACAGAATAAGCTTGAACAAGACGTGAAATGCTTCAATACACGACCTCCAACTTTTGGCATGAAAATATTGATGCGACCTGCAGATCTGTATACACTAACTGTATTTGAATGAATCAAGAAAGAGGTGTTTCATGTCATGAATTGCAATATTGAAGGACCCGTGTAAATCGAGAATATGCACAAATATTGTATTTTATGGGAGGGCGAAAAGCATCACAAAAGGCAAGAAGCACATGTCACGTACAATGTGGACAATGGACGAGTTGAATGTTCGTGCAAAATGTATGAATTCAAAGGTATTTTATGCTGCCATGCATTAAACAACTTAATCAAGAGAAGATACAAGAAATACTGGAGTCTTATGTAATGCGAAGATGGAGAAGGCAAGCAAAGATTGAAATGCTTGATATGGACAATGTGAGTAAACCTGGTGTCGATGAGAAGTACTACATAGCTTTCCGTTACCAACAACTATGTAGGTCATTTATGCATGTTGCTGATTTGGCATCGAGAAGTGAAAAAAGCTATGTATGCATGAGAAAAGTGTCAAGGGAGTTACTTGAAAACATGTAGTTAATTAACCTTCAGTCCATTGCAGCGAATGAATACCAGTCGAAGATAATGAGATCGAACAACGTAGGTGAAAATCATGCTTCGCTCGACACTCCTGAGAAGTTGCGGCGTAGCCTAAACATCATCTTCAACAAGTCGGTAGTGAACGTTGTTGATTATGATGGACATATTCATGAAGCGAAGGGTATCAAAAGAAAACCTGCCTCTGATCGCAGTCGTCGGAGGACAAAGGGTGCACTAGAATTGGTTGACAAGAAAAGGTCTAAGAAACAGCCAACCTCTAATCAAAAGCAACAAAACCCTTCTCATGAACAATTATGTAAGACATTATATTGCTTCCCATTACGTGAAGCTTGCCAATATCTAACTCGTGTAATGTCCAACATGCAGCAATACCCTAAAGACATAATACCCAATGTGCTAACCTTCATTCCTCCCGACCAGATTTCTGGCAACTATAGCTTCAGTTTTACAAGTCTTTTGGTATGTAATCAATGTTGGGATGAGGTTTGCATTTCTTATGAAACTTAAGACAGTGTTTTATATTTTGTGTTTCATGACCGACTCTGATGAATTTGCAAGAGAAAACTGGTACACATGAATCTTGTTTGGGCTACTAATTAAGTGGTCATGCCTCTTTGCATGACCTTATTTCCACATTGTCGGATTTGTTAAGAGTTTAGGGTTTCCAGCAGAGGTCATTTACTGAGAAATTGTTGGGTTTTCCTTCTTATTTGGACCGCAACAGAACTCCTAAGACGTCCACTGATCTTGTCGAGGAAGTCTTTCGTAATCGCTGGATTTTGATTTGTCAGTGACGATTTGTAGTCCGTGGTTGGTGATGTGTGAATCGATTTCATATTCGCTGTATAGCGATTTGTGCAGTCATCCGGCTGCAATTTGTATGAATAATCTATAACAGTCATTTGTATACGCTTAATACATATTTACAATGATTCGTAGTTCAAATCATGTGCATCGATTTTTATGAGAAATTTATAACAAAGTAACGATTTCAACACATAAATCGATGTACGTACAACATAATACAATACAAATGGAGACGAAAATTGAACATGAAGCCTATAACATAAACCCTATACCCTAAACTGAGTGAACAACGGAAAACACATTTGCGATTTATGCGGTCAACACAGGCATGTAATCGATGTTCAGAAATTATAAAAGTAAAGATCTATAAGAAACGATTAATGTTCACAAATCACTGTAATTCTCTACCTCCTGTACTGAAAATCGCAAAATAAATTTGGGTTGTATGCTGTCGAAAAAACATGGTAATGTTCCCCGTTGAATGATAATAGGCAGCAACGATAAGGTAACTAAACCGTTCATAAATCACAATTTTTCTCGTCGACATTGAATGTAAATTGCAATACACATATGCGATTCGTACGAACAACAAAGGATGCATTGAAATTTTTTTGATTGATCGTACATTATTCATTGATCACGGTGGTTGAGCAATAGATCTTTTGGCTCATAAATAGTCGCACAAGTACTGGACGGTGTGATTATCTTCTACTTCGTGAACCAACAACAGTCAAACCGATGGTTCCTTTATAAACATGGAGTTCCTCCCTTGAACATGTAACCAGCTACATAACAAATTGTGGTCGATGAGGCAGACGAAGACAGCTACACGACCAACAATGGCGAATCATGCGTATATTGTCTACACATTGTCTCCATTTTCATCAAAATCCGTCTCTTTTATGCCATTTTTGTGATTTATGTTGTGTACTCTATAATGTAATTTCAATATCGTTCATTGCAAAGTCCTTATTCATTTTAGTAGAACGTCCACCGACGAAGTTGGGCGAAAACTTAGTCAATCACTCATGGAGGACATCAAACAAATGCACGATGAATTCACACAATGCAACATGATCAGTAATTTTGTTCGTATGAAACTAGTAGGAGTTGTCTATATACGTAAGTCATGTGTACGTACGTTAACAACATCATATCTGCTGCAAATAGACTATATCCGATTTCGTCAGTTATATTAAAAGCAACACACCAAGCAAAACTATAAGCATCGTCAGCCCGTATTTCATGGTATATCGGTTGTATTTTATGTTGCTTTTAGTTATTGATTTAGTCAAGTTGATTCGTATTTTAACATTGGTGTTAACAATGTTTCGGTTTCCAGACTATCTTACGTCGTTTGCCATACTCCAGTGGATTTAAAGACGGCCTACCTTTTTGGGTTAACGGTAATCATTGCAGAGACCTTTTGTCAAGTGAAAAAGTAAGTAAACAAACCTAGAGTGCAAGGTTACAACATAACAGTGTTAACAACATTTTTATGATCCATTTGCAGATATTGATTTCTACACTCTGGCAATCTGAAAAGCATTGGGTCTTATACATGATGGATTTATATGAAAAACAACTATGGTGTTACAATTCGTTGAAAGTTGACAGTGGTTTACGGCTTGACATTTCTCATCTCGTAAGATTCCATCTATATGAGTATCGTGTCGTGTACTGGGGTCATGAATTTACTTTCGGACGCATTATTCTCAGATCGGTTTCGTCAAAGGCATTTTGGGAGTCGACGTTAGCGAGTGGATTTATCGCACGACATACCATGCTCTTTTATAAAATAATGACGTTGATTGTGGCGTATTTGTAATGAAGTACATTGAAGCGATATACAATGGTGCAGGATCCTGTTTCGATGTTGTATGTCATTTCTTGGCCTCTGTTATTGGGGATTAAATGCATGTCTATTGGTTCCACATTACAATTTGTTTTTGCAGGTTGATATATCTGGATTTCGCAAAGAACTCTGCAAAAAATTAACGACCTTTCTAATTGCGAAGGAGAAACTAACAGAGCCGCCACGAGGATCTAAAAGGCAACGAACAACGGTGCCCACCACGTCAGAGTAATTTCATGTTCGTCTATTTCAAGTAGATTTTAGAGACGGTACAACCAACTTGTGTGTAATCTATCATATTTCGACCGAATATTAGAAGTCGTTGTTGACTGCATGAATCGCAATCTTTTTTTGCGGTTTGCATTTAAAGTGTCTCAGCAAAAGAGCGATTCCTGATCAACACACAAATCTTACCGCTATTGGCCTTTATCATGGGCGCATATCTTACAGCAAACATGATTTATGCATGCTCTAAAAAAACATGTATATGTTCGCCCAAAAATAATAATACGAAACAATGATAAGGAACGATTGTTGTTCTGAAATCGCAATATTCTTCGTCGTCATTGAATGCAAATCACAAGGAAAACATAGGATTTATACGGTAAGCATGCACAAATAATGAAAGCTTGTAATTGATAAAAGATGTGCGCTCAACCCGCATGATTGACAGTCGCAAAATTAGATTGCGATGTATGCAATCAACAAAAGCTTCTAATGTTCGAAATGATAATAGTCAACATCGATAGGAAATGCTTGATGTTTAAACATGACTTTATTGCTGACACTCACAGAATGAAAATCGCAGAAGAGATTCGCGATGAATGTGGTGAACAAGAGTCATTAATGTTGCTTTCGTAATTAGAAATAGTACATAGCGATAAGACAAGTTTGATGTTCAGAAATGGTGGTCTAACGCCATCTTCACTGCTACTACCATGAAATCTTGTGTAATAATTTGAAAATTTTTGGACTGTGAAACGACGTTTCCTTTAATTATGATATTGCAGACATATGAAAAAAGTCTAGACGGATACCTCAATTGCGTTGAAGTCGCCTATACACTCGATTCAAGAACAAGTCGTTTATGCAAGAATTGTCGGTATGTCGGTTCCTTATTCACGAAGCAAAGTGGAACACATCCTTAACCTGTGTGATGTGTCATTCATATATTAATAAAACGTCCTATCACCCTCTGCCAGTTTTCAAATAAATACGACAGTTTTAATAAACACAGAGCAAATCTCAAATAAAATACACTCCGCATTAATGAAATTAAACAATGTCATGTCAGAGAGCTATTTCCAAAACTAATCAATGTGATTGGACATAGTAGTTCAAATCACGGTAGCACGTAGAGTATGGGTTTGATTTTAGAAATATTTTTTGGTCTTATATAAATCCACAACTTTGGCCACCTGCGTCCCAACAAATCGCCTTAGGTGTAGATTATGGACTTACACCTCGACAATGGGTTGACCCGAGTCACTCTCATCTACCTATGCATTATATTCGTTCACTGTCGCGAAAATCTATTTCCGCGATTTTCGTTCACGGAGTGTGAGTTATACAAAGATTTCGGAACAACAACAAAATATCTTTCGTTGTGCAGTATTTTTAATTACTGAAGAGCAGCATTACTAGCATTGGTTAAGCGCATACAACACAAAACTATTTCTCGTTACGATTTAATTTTCGTAGATGAAGCAGTACAATGATTTACAAGCGTGTTTTATAAAGTTCAAATTATATTTCAACAGAAACAGATTTACAAAATTTATAGTCTTACAAAATTTGCCTACGGAAATTGGTTTAGACAATCTCAAAAATCTGTTACAGATCTATTTACATCATGGTAAACTTTTCTGGATCGTGTCGTCTGTTTCCTTTGTAAGTAATGTTGTTGGCTGATTATTTATGTCAGCCGACTTTTTAAACTCAATCAAATTTTGGCATATTTCGTCGCGTACTTCCAGTATATCTTTCTGCAACAAAATATGTAATATGAAACCAATATATAACAGGAATCCCTAATAACAAAGGATACAAAGCTCATACAACGTCGAAACAAGGTTCTTCTCCGTTGTATATTGCTTCAATATGCTTCATTACGAATATGCCACAATCGATCCCATTACTTTGTAAAGGAGCATCGTCAGCACATAGCAATATCCACTTGGCAATGTCGACACCCACAAGGTCGTTTAGGAATCCCGTCTGTTTTAAAGGGATAATATAGTACAGTCCAATCCACCTCAAATAGCTACGATTCACCTATAGACAGAAGCTTACCAAATGCATAGCGTCACGTTCTACACCACTGTGGCAGTCCAATGAGTTGTAGCACCATAGTTGTTTTTCCCGTAAATTCATCTCGTATAAGACCCAATGTTCAGGATTTTGCCAGAGTGTAGGAAGTAAAATCTATGAATCGATACAATAATTTATAAATCCATAGACATATCGTGATGGGGATGTTAGGACTAAACCTTGGAGAAGAGGTTTGTTCACTTACCTTTTCAAAATTCGAAAAGTCTACGCACTCATCATTGCTATTCCAATAAGGTAGTGCATCTACGAATCCACTGGTATATGGCTTTCGTCGGACGTACATTTGTTGAACGAAATAGTAAGGTTTAACCACCAAGAAACATGAGTAAGTCATAAAAGCAAATAAAACAATAGCAGACCAGACATACCATGAAATAAGGGGTGATGATGCATACTGTATTGCTCGTTGCGTTGCTTTGAATATAATTGACAAAATCACATATTGTCTGGTTGCAAAAATTTACGAAATTCAAAACATACAAACCGATGACCTAGAAAATGATAATGGTTATATACGTACAAAATTACTGATAGTGTTCCCGTCTATAAATTCATCTTGCATCTGCTCGATGTTATCTACGAACTCTTTAGGGCGTTGTCGCTCACCCTTGTCTATGGATGTTGCACTGAGTGCACCATGAGCGTAGTATTCAGAATTCGACATTGAAATTATTTTCTACAATAAACAACATAAGTCGAAATACGACATAAAAAGACAAATGTTGACTAAATCGGTCAGGAGGTTAAAAAAATATACGCCTTAAGCGCTAGTGCTGGTCCTGTGGATGTGGTTGTCTTCTTCTTCAGTGCCATGCCTGGTCGTATTGCTCTCATCGTCCTCTCCTTTGGCGTCATGCCTGGTCGTATTGCTCCTATCGTCCTCTTCTTCGGCGTCATGCTTGGTCATATTGCTCCCATTATCCTATTCTTCGGCGCCATGCCTGGATGAAGATATCGATGCCACCTTTGCAATGCAGCTACGGAATCGACGTTGTCAGTCAAATATAAAGGAAACGTCCTTTAACATGCCACTCTTTTTCGAAAATTGCCCGCAAATTAAATGATTGCATTTTAAATAAATAAAAAAACATTGTTTCATATGTCGCCCTTTTTTGAAAACCGCCCGCAAACTAAATGATTGTGTTTTAATAAATAAAAAATGTCGTTTGACATGCCGCCTTTTTTCGAAAACCGCCCGCAAATTAAATGATTGCGTTTTAAATAATTAAAAAATCGGTGTTTCGACTGCATATTATAACAATAGTTAAGTGGGAGATTGACCCAACCCGACCAAACCCAGTTTTCAGGTATGTATAATCTTTGACGATTATTGTATTGATTATCATATATGGATACATCGATATATTTATGCCACATACTTTCCTTATCGGTTTTTTAACAACAAACGTTTCTTATCGCTGTTGACTGATGATCATCAATAGCGATTTCTGAGCATCAAACTTTTCTTATCGTTGTTGACTGTGAAAGTGCACTAGGATCGAGGCAACGAGCACTAGAGGGGGGGTGAATAGTGCATTTATAAATTTCTGCGGAATATTGAAGGATTTTGCAAATTGAAAAGCAAAACACACAAAGAACACAAGATTTTATCCTGGTTCGATCTATCCCGACCTACATCCAGTCTCCAAGCAAAACCCGCTTGAGATTTCCACTATCAACCTTGTAAACTACAAGATCACACAGACCAAAACCGGTCCCACTTTCAGTAACAATCCTACTGAAAGCAAACAACTCCTTTACACCAAGGAGTCCTTCTTTTTACAGAAAATAAATAACAACTTACAATACAACCAATGAGCCTTTTTTTTTAATGCGAATGAGATGCAATTGGATTTTGAGGTTGTTGAAATACTCTACTCACGAATTCACTATCTCTCAAAGTGATTTGAGTGAAAAACTGAAGTGAAAATATCAAGTGAGTGAGAAAACAAATACTTGAATGAATAGGAGTGAAAAGCAATAAGTAAATGATTCAAATCGATTGAATTCTTGTTTTAATGAGTGTAAAATGCACTCATATTTATAGTTAAAGTATTCCATACGTTGAGAGTATGAAAGAGTGTCAAAACTGTCCATTTTGAACGATCAAAATGTTTGAAAAACAAAAAGACACGCCTTTTTGAAGTTTCAGGAAAACGGCAAAATTAGTCGACTGAAACATCAGTTAGTCGACTAATAGTTAGTTATTAGTAGACTAACAGTTGTCGTCGGTCGACTGATCTGTTAATCGAGCCGTTTGAAAATCTAAACTTTTGAAACTTAGTCGACTTGAGAAAAATTAGTCGACTGATAATATCATCAGTAGACTGAAAAACCTTTCAGTCGACTGCTGCTAAAATACTCAGAAAAACAAACATGCTGTCCGGTCGACTGATAAAAACATTAGTCGACTACTGCTAAATTTACAGAAAACACATATTCTGTTCAGTCGACTGATAAAACCATTAGTCGACTGCTGCTAATTTTCCAGAAAACAGATATTTTGTCCAGTCGACTGATAAAACCTTCGGTCGACTAATTTGACAAAAATGACGTTTTTAGAAAATATGGCGCGAAAGGATTAGTCGACTGGTAAGTCTATTCGTCGACTAATAAACATGAAAATTTAAGAAAAGAGTTTTCTAAAAAGATTTTCAAGAGTGTTTCTTTTAGAAAAGTTTTTCTAAAGACTTTTAAGGTGAAATGCAACCTAAATATGCACTCTAAGTAAGGCTCTTATAAGAATCTAAGAATTTTAATGAATTAAACAATTGCACACTAGTCTTCAAAGATTCTTCATTGAATTCTTCAATTTCTTCATAGCCTTAGCTGAAATGCAGTTGATTCCACTTGCTCATCATCAAAACCTTGTACTTGAAGTATCATGTATAGCTTCATTGTCGTAACAATCTCCCCCTTTTTTATGATGACAAACTTAATCAAAGATGAAGCATTTAGATGCATAGATGGAGATATTACTCCCCCTATCAATATGCTGCATGTATCATGTATAGCTTCATTGTCGTAACAATCTCCCCCTATCAATATGTTGCAAAACATTAAAAGTTAGCACATTTAAAGCACATATATCACATATTGATTGGTTTGCATTTCCATTCATCATTACTTCATGCATTCATTCAAAGCTTTCTTTCTTTTACTCTTAATTTTGCATTTCTCATGCAAGATCAAGATCTCCTGCAATTTCAATGTAATGCTATCTTTATCAATGTAATGCTATCTTTATCTTTTTCTCCCCCTTTGTCAGAATAAAAAAGAGTAAGGGCAGAAATAGCAAAATAGAGATACAAGTTTAAAATATTACAACCCATAGAGTATGAAAGTTTAGACAACAAAGATCAGAAGAGAGAGTTTAGCAAATCCTTAATGGCAGTTACATCCTTCTGAATTGAAGCAAGTTGTTGAGTCACATCTTCACAAAAAGTGTGTTGATGCAGCTCCAAAGCTTCCAATCTCTGCATAACTTCATCATGGTCTTGATTTGTCAAAAATTTGTTTCTTTTTGCATGAGATGAAGGTGTCGCAGAAGGTGATGGTTCTGAAATAGATGGTTCAGTAGGATCAGATGGTTCAGTTTGATCAACATTTAAAGGAGGCAGATATTTAATTTTCATTCTTTTAAAAATTGTTTGATCAAAGAACTCTTTTTGCTCAATGTATTTCTCATTTGTTAAAGGAACTTTGAAATGTCTAAAAATACGAGTTAAAAGACAACCATAAGGAAGAAATGGTTTTTGTTTCCACAAATTTGTAAAATACACATTGGTAGTGGCCAAAATAATTAAAAAAGTAACAATTCTATAAATTGAGCCAAAATAATCAAAAGTAACAACCCACTGAAAAGGGATGTCGATTCTCCACAGATTTTAGGCAAGATGGAAGAGACGATCCAAAAGTATCATATAAAAGTGAATTTCTGAGTAATCTAAGTGAAAAATCATGTCTTGAAGTAGGTGTAGGAGGAGGAGAACCTAAACCTTTTGCAGATGCAGACTTCGTACGAGGCATGGTTAAAAATATAGTTACCAAAAAAATGTCGGCTTCCAAACGATTTCCGGCAGAGGAAAATGTTGTCCGTCGATGTGAAACAGAAACAGAGGAGGATACGATGGCTGACGGAGAAGAGAAGTCGATCACAAGGGGATTCCGGTAATGCACTGTCACACAAGAGGGTTCCAGCGTGTTTTGAAGATGCGCCAGTTTCTGCAAGAGGATTCTGGCGTTTCAAGATCACGGCCAGAAGACTCCGGCGTCTCCTTGTTACGACAAGAAAATCCCGGCAAAGATGGAATCGAACGACACTCTGAGGGTTTTTTGGAAGAGAGAGAGGCAAAAGAGAAAGAGGGTTTTCAGTTTAAGGGTTTCGTTTTTAAGAAAAACGAAAAGGTACGAAAACGAAGTGAAACGATGCCTGTTTTTTTTAAAAAAAACAGGTGTTAAAAAATCCAAAGGGTATCGAGTCCCTTCATTTAAAAATTTAAAAAAAAAATTTAGTCGACTAAAACTTTATCGGTCGACTAAAAAAGTGCGACTCATTCTAAAAATATCATCAGTCGACTAATATGGTGCGATTCATTCTAAAATTTTAAAACATCAGTCGACTAAAATTTTATCGGTCGACTAATATAGTGCGATTTTGAGATTTTGATCAAAAATCAATATTTTTACAAATCCAAAAATGAGCAAATACCTAGTTCTCTCCTAATTCTTATAAAATCTTCATTTTTAAGAGGTTTAGTGAAGATATCGGCATGTTGTTCTTTAGTGGAAATAAAATTTAACACAATATCTCCTTTTAACACATGATCTCTTAAAAAATGATGTCTAACTTCAATATGCTTAGTTCTTGAGTGCTGAATAGGATTTTTAGAAAGATTTATAGCACTAGTGTTATCACAATAAATAGTTGTTGTGGAGTAATTCAAACCAAAATCTTTTAAGGTTTGTTTCATCCATAGTACTTGTGAACATGCTAAACTAGCCGCTATATATTCTGCTTCAGTTGTTGAGAGTGACACTGAATTTTGCTTTTTACTAAACCAAGAGACTAAGGAATTTCCTAAGAAATGACAAGTTCCACTAGTACTCATGCGATCAGATTTACTTCCTACAAAATCTGCATCTCTATATGAAACTAAATCAAAGGAAGATGATTTTGGGTAAAACAAACCGAAATCTGAAGTATCTTTCAAATAACGAAGAATTTGTTTTACTGCAATTAAATGAGATTCCTTTGGATTAGCTTGAAATATTGCACACATACAAACACTAAACATAATATCAGGTCGACTAGCAGTTAAGTATAATAGATATCCGATCATACCTCTGTAGAGCTTAGTATCTACACTTTTACCATTTTCATCTTTATCAAGAAAAAGTAGTTGTACTCATAGGATTCCTTCTTGATTTAGATGAGTCCATCCCAAATCTCTTGAGAAGTTCTTTTGTATACTTAGCTTGATTGATGAAGATTCCTTCTTCAGTTTGCTTTATTTGAAGTCCAAGGAAGTAGTTTAATTCGCCCATCAAGCTCATTTCAAACTCTTCTTGCATAGCTTTAGCAAATTCTTTACAAAGAGAATCATTAGTAGAACCAAATATTATGTCATCAACATAAATTTGCACAATAAGAATATCTGAATTAAGATTTTTAATAAATAAAGTGGAGTCTACCCGACCAATGGAAAAACCAGATTGTTCTAAAAAATTTCGTAGTCTTTCATACCACGCTCTTGGTGCTTGTTTGAGTCCATACAAAGCTCTTTTCAATTTGTAGACTTTTTCTGGATATTTCTCATTTTCAAAGCCTGGAGGTTGCTCTACATAAAATTCTTCATTGATGTGTCCATTTAAGAATGCACTCTTAACATCAATTTGATATAACTTGAAGTTCATGTAACTAGCAAAAGCAAGCATAATTCGAATTGACTCTAATCGAGCCACTGGTGCATAGGTTTCATCAAAATCTATGCCTTCTTCTTGATTATAGCCTTGTGCCACTAGCCTTGCTTTGTTACGAATGACTTCACCATTTTCATCCAGCTTATTTCGGAAGACCCATCTTGTTCCAATTACTGGATTATCCTTAGGTCTATCAACTAGATCCCAAACATCATTCCTAGTAAATTGGTTAAGTTCTTCAGACATGGCCAAAAGCCAAAATTCATCATCACAAGCCTCATTGATATTCTTTGGTTCTAATTTGGATATGAAAGCAACATTTGCAATATATTTTTCTAATTGCCTTCTAGTTTGGACACCACTCTTTATTTCACCAATAACTTGTTCATGTGGATGATTAGGAACTTCTTTCCAAACAGGTTGAAGAGGAATATTTTGTTGAGAAGTACTCTCTATCAAGGGTTCTTCTTGAAGTATTACTTCTTCTCCTTCGCTTAGAGGTATAACCTGCTCACAATTCTCATCAAATGCAACATGTAAAGATTCTTCAATACAAGATGTTCTTTTATTGAAAATATGATATGCTTTACTTCTAGAAGAATATCCAAGAAATATTGATTCATCTGATTTTGAATCAAACTTATGAAGATTATCTTTGGTATTTAACAAATAACATTTACTACCAAAATTTTTGAAATATGAGATCTTTGGTATTCGATCATAATATAATTCAAAACATGTTTTATGTAAAATTGGTCGAATAAGAACACGGTTTAGAACATAACATGCTGTATTAATTGCTTCAGCCCAAAAGTATTTTGGTAAATTTTTATCTTGAAGCATGGTTCTAGCACATTCTTGCAAAGTTCTATTCTTTCTTTCAACAACTCCATTTTGTGGAGCCGCTCTAGGAATAGCAAAGTTGTGAGATATACCATGTAAAACACAAAACTTTAGAAAAGATTCATTTTCAAATTCACCACCATGATCACTACAAATTTTAATAATAGATGTAGATTTTTCATTTGTAATTCTTCTACAAAGTTTAGAAAATTCTGAAAAAGCATCATTTTTGCTTTTTAGAAAAATTACCCATGTAAACCGAGAATAATCATCTACTATAACAAAAGCATACTTGCTACCATTCAAACTTTGAATTCTAGATGGTCCAAATAGATCTAAATGTAAAAGTTCAAGAGGACGTTTTGTTGAAACTATATCTTTTGCTTTAAAAGAATTCTTGATTTGTTTACCCCTTTGGCAAGCATCACATAGGTGATCTTTCTTATATGGTATTCTAGGTAGGCCTCTTACAAGATCATTTTTGGATAACTTTGAAATAATTTTAAAGTTAACATGTCCAAGTCTCTTGTGCCATAACCATTGAATTTCATTTGAAACAATAAGACATTTTTCATTAAAAGTGGGTAATTCATCTAGATATAGTTCATACACATTGTTCCTTCTTTTACCTTTAAAAATGATCTTTTTAGATTGAAAATCAGAAATTAAGCATAAATTATTTTCAAAAGAAACATGAAAACCTTTATCATATAATTGACTAATATATATTAAATTATGCATTAAACCATCTACTAAAAGAACATTTTCTATCAAGAGAAATTTTGGATTACCAATACCTATCACTTTTCCCTTGTTATTGTCACCAAAGGTGACGGTTCCTCCATCCTTATTTTGGAGGGTGAAAAATAATTCAGGCCTTCCAGTCATATGTTTGGAACCACCATTGTCCGATATCCATTTGCTCCTTATGTTGTGTACCTACAACAAAATAAGAAAACAGAGCATTTGACCCCTTTCTATTTTCGGGTCCATGAGAGTTAGTCTTAGGAACCCATATCCATTTGGATTTTGGTTTCCTTTGATAATAAATATTCTTTCTATAAAAAGATTTATCATGTCTAGAATAATCATGTCTAGAATAATGTCTAGGCTTATAAGTATTATAGTTTCCATGATTAGATGCATTTCTATTTGATCTATGAACAAAAGGTTGATAATAATGTCTTTGATTTTTCACCACATAGTTTGGTCTATTTTTAGTATCAAAGAAACTATATCCCAATCCGGTTTTATTAACCGAGCATCTTTGAGAACCAAGAAGTTTTTCTAGATTCTCTTGACCATTTGTAAATTTGGTCACTATAGAAAGAAGTTCATTTGACTTTTCTTTAAGACTAGATATTTCTTTTTGTAAGAGATTGGTTCTAACTCCAATTTCTTTTATCTCTAATGCTTGGCAAGAGTTTTCCTTCTTGAGATCTTCTATCTCTTGAAGTAACACTTTATTTTGAGAGTCAAGAGTTAAATTTTCAGTTTTTAACTCTTTATTTTTAGAACTAAGACTCTTAAATTTAGCATATAAATCATTAAATGCTTCAAATAACTCATCATAGTCATATTGGCTTACCGAATTTTCTTGTGCTACAAAACACATGTTGGCGACTTCTTCATTTGATTCTTCATCGGAAGAGGAATCACTATCATCTCAACATGCTTGAAAAGCCTTTTTATTCTTGAATTGGTCCTTGGGCTTGATTTTGAGGCGAGGACAATCTTTCTTGATATGTCCTGCCTTTTTGCAGTTAAAGCACTTGACTTCATTGGGATTGAAAGAA
Source organism: Nuphar pumila (assembly GCF_984573655.1). Taxonomy (NCBI): domain Eukaryota; kingdom Viridiplantae; phylum Streptophyta; class Magnoliopsida; order Nymphaeales; family Nymphaeaceae; genus Nuphar; species Nuphar pumila. The sequence continues at coordinate 48,391,166 of NC_143249.1, read as the reverse complement.
TCTGCTTTCTTTACCTTTCTTTGAAATCTTCCCTTTTTGATGAATCTTCTGAATTGCCTTGTGATGAGGGCAATATCTTCATCTTCTTCTGAATTTTCTGAGTCAGAAGTAGCCTTAAAAGCAAGAGATTTTTTTCTTAGGCTCTTCTTCTTGTCTGTCTTGAAGTTGGACCTCATATGCCATTAGGTTGCCAACTAAATCTTCCAGAGTAAGAGTATTGAGATCATTTGCTTCTTCAATAACAATGGTTTTTCTCTCCCATTCAGGAGTTAAACACCTTAGAATCTTTCTGACTAAATCCACTTGTGAATATTCTTTTCCAAGTGATTTCAAAGTATTAGTTATATCGGTCATTCTAGTTACCATGTCCGATATAGATTCATTTTGCTTCATTTTGAACAATTCAAATTTATGAACTAAAGAAGCAATTTTAGATTCCTTTACCTTTGACGTACCTTTGTGTGTCACGAGAAGAGTATGCCAGATTTCATTAGCTGTAGAGCATTGAGAGATGCGATTGAACTCTACCTTGTCAACGCCACAATATAATGCATTCATTGCCTTGGCATTAATTGAAGCAGTCTTCTTTTCTTTATCAGTCCATCGGGTGAAATCAGATGATGGAGTTTGGTACTTTTCTGAAACAACTCTCCAAATATCTAGATCCATGGATTGCAAGAATATTGTCATTCTTACTTTCCAGTAACCATAGTTTGTTCCGTCGAAGAGAGGAGCACGAACAGAGGAGCTTCCTTCTTTGTGCTGAGATGTTGTAGTTGCCATGCTAGATGATGGTAAAATCAAAGTAATAGCTAACCTGTGTTTTGATACCAAATGAAAGTGCACTAGGATCGAGGCAACGAGCACTAGAGGGGGGTGAATAGTGTTTTTATAAATTTCTGCGGAATATTGAAGGAAATTGCAAATTGAAAAGCAAAACACACAAAGAACACACGATTTTATCCTGGTTCGGTCTATCCCGACCTACATCCAGTCTCCAAGCAAAACCCGCTTGAGATTTCCACTATCAACCTTGTAAACTACAAGATCACACAGACCAAAACCGGTCCCACTTTCAGTAACAATCCTACTGAAAGCAAACAACTCCTTTACACCAAGGAGTCCTTCTTTTTACAGAAAATAAATAACAACTTACAATACAACCTATGAGCCTTTTTTTTTAATGCGAATGAGATGTAATTGGCTTTTGAGGTTGTTGAAATACTCTACTCACGAATTCACTATCTCTCAAAGTGATTTGAGTGAAAAACTGAAGTGAAAATATCAAGTGAGTGAGAAAACAAATACTTGAATGAATAGGAGTGAAAAGCAATAAGTAAATGATTCAAATCGATTGAATTCTTGTTTTAATGAGTGTAAAATGCACTCATATTTATAGTTAAAGTATTCCATACGTTGAGAGTATGAAAGGGTGTCAAAACTGTCCATTTTGAACGATCAAAATGTTTGAAAAACAAAAAGACATGCCTTTTTGAAGTTTCAGGAAAACGACAAAATTAGTCGACTGAAACATCAGTTAGTCGACTAATAGTTAGTTATTAGTAGACTGACAGTTATCGTCGGTCGACTGATCTGTTAATCGAGCCGTTTGAAAATCTAAACTTTTGAAACTTAGTCGACTTGAGAAAAATTAGTCGACTGATAATATCATCAGTAGACTGAAAAACCTTTCAGTCGACTGCTGCTAAAATATTCAGAAAAACAAACATTCTGTCCGGTCGACTGATAAAAAGCATTAGTCGACTACTGCTAAATTTACAGAAAACACATGTTCTGTTCAGTCGACTGATAAAACCATTAGTCGACTGCTGCTAATTTTTCAGAAAACAGACATTCTGTCCAGTCGACTGGTAAAACCTACGGTCGACTAATTTGACAAAAATGACATTTTTAGAAAATATGGCACGAAAGGATTAGTCGATTGATAAGTCTATTGGTCGAATAATAAACATGAAAATTTAAGAAAAGAGTTTTCTAAAAAGATTTTCAAGAGTGTTTCTTTTAGAAAAGTTTTTCTAAAGACTTTTAAGGTGAAATGCAACCTAAATATGCACTCTAAGTAAGGCTCTTACAAGAATCTAAGACTTTTAATGAATTAAACAATTGCACACTAGTCTTCAAAGATTCTTCATCGAATTCTTCAATTTCTTCATAGCCTTAGCTGAAATGCAGTTGATTCCACTTGCTCATTATCAAAACCTTGTACTTGAAGTATCATGTATAGCTTCATTGTCGTAACAGACTGTTATCATTTACGACGTCAGAACTCGTTCAATTATTGTTCACGGCATACATCGCAAATCCTTTTTGCGATTTTCTATCAAGGCGGAGACAAATACAACGATTGCTGAGCAAAAATGCTCTATCATATCGATGACGACCTTAATCATTTCCTAACGTCGATTACAGGACCATGTTGACTGCATAAATTGCATATTTTCTGCGATTTTCATTAAAAACGATGAGTTATATTACGATTTGTGAACAATATTACTCGTGCCAATCAGACATTTATTGCAATTGTCATTCAAAACCGACGAGTTATATTGCGATTTTCAATCAATCAATGAGGTTAGGCAATGCTATGATTTCTGAACAGACATCTATTTTCGATTAAAGTTTATTTATTTACGAGATCCACAGACGAAACGTGTCTGTTAGATGTAATAAAAAAGAATTAAATAATAGCAGAATGTCACGTTACGATAATTACTTATACAATTACAACAAATACCTATCGTGATAAAAAAGAATACCTAGGGTTTATTCCTTAGCACTTGACGAATCAGATGAAATATGATAGACTCGTCTCTTTCTTTTTCTTGGTGGACTGTCTATCCTGAGTGGCCTCTTGGTTGCGTCCATTTTATTAAAAAAACTGGTCATCATCTCTATCACTGAGTTCAATTGTATCCCCATATTGCTTACATTTGTCCTTAATTTCTTATTCTCCCTCTCCATCAGTTCAAACCTTGCGGCAGAGACAATGTTCTCTTCTATAGCAAGTGTTTGTTCTTCATCGCGATTTGTTACTGAGGGAATCGTTGTTGTACCCGGAGGGAAACGACTAGCGGGTTGTAGAGGCTGAGCTGCAACATGAAAGGGGGCAGTTGGGAGGCATGGCTTCCCAATTTTCTCAATCTCTAGATTTCGCCGCATAGGTTCCCAATACCTTTCGAAATAGAAGGGATCAAATTGTCGTTCTTTATAATCATATGATACAGCACGGACACCACCTGTGTTCCAAATTAATAATTCGTCCCTGTAGTGTTCGTGCAAATTCATGTTCCTGCCCCATCACTATTCATCTTCCTTCTCACTTCCAAAGGCTTATTTGTGATAGACTGCCCCAAGCCGGATTCTAGGAGAACTCGACTACCATGCTGCAACTCAGCTTTATAATTACAAAACAGCCACAAATCGCGGTCAGACAATCTAGCAGCCTCTACAACAACGTCTTGGTCATCGTCCTCCCCATCTCCATACAGTCTCCACAAAACATGTACATTGGTAATTCTTTTTAATAACGATAGACAAATATATTACAATTTACTTAAGAATGATATGACGACAACGATATGTATTACGGAACACAATCCTGCAGCGATGATTACTTAAGAATGCTAAACATTACAACGATTTATAATACTGAATGATAAATGTTGACCCGATTGTAAACAATTTTAGAACATTTACCTCATTTAGTTGCAACCCATCTAAAATTGACTTAGCATTATGAACTGTGACGTTTATTCTAGCCCAACGACCGATCTTTGGAAAATCACAAATCGCAAGACCACAACGTGGACGCAATGGGATAATATGTTCCCACGCCCAAGCCTAACAAAAACAATATATTAGTAACACTACAACCTTCAATGAGCTAAGTCTATAATTACTAAGTATGTCATAAACAAATACCTAAACAAATGGCCAAAATCCCCTAACTGTTTTCGTACCATTACTCGCACGGTAGAGTTGACTGTACAAGTGTGCGAGCATAGCGGCACCACATGCATAGTTGTCGACTTCGTCTAAGTCTGCTAGGTACTGCAGCGACATGTAACTTATTCTCGAACCAGAACAATCAGAAAATAAAGTAAAACCAAAAAAATAAAGAAAGAAGCCGCACAACTCTTGATCAACTATTTCAAATACACAAGTAGCGGAGCGGCCTTCCCATTTATTACGAAAAAATGAGACTTTCATTGATGTGGAATTGATTTCACCAGAAATACATTGACTTCATTCATTCATCGACATTCCTAAAAGGGCCATGTATTTTTCCCTTGCGTTATAGTTTGAATGCCGTAATAGGACAACACTCCCATCACACTTAAGGCCAGTGATCCTCGCCACATCTTCTAGAGTCATGATGATCTCAAAAGAATCAAACTGGAATGTGTTCGTCTTATCATTCCACTTATTTACCAGGTGGGTCATGGTATTCCAGCAAGTTTCAAAATATTGCTGGTCTAAAAGGCCACCGAAGTGCATATTTCGTAATCGGTCTTTCTGATATGCACTCAGCTGACCATACTACGACAGCACTACAGGCCATTGACATCGACCTCCGAGCTTTTCACCTGGTGCTCTACTTCTCCTGTGACCTCCATGTAACACACAATAACATATTATTCCTACAAATTGTAAATTAGTACCATTTGTATTTATAAATAATATTATACTAATCGCTATAAATAATATTGGTTGCACATAAACTATCACAGTAATCGCTATACATATTAATACCTAACACAGTAATTGCTATACCAAAATCGCTAAACATATTATTAAATCTTCACAGACAGGACAAATTTATTTACCTTGATCGCTCTTTTCTCCTGTTCTCCCTCTAACCTAGGCCTTTCTGGTTGGTCCACTGCCTCCCACTGTCTTTCCCTTTCCTTCTCTTTCGGCTCCACCTTCTCCTTCCTTTTTCTCTCCTTCTTTTTTTCGCCCTCCTTCTCCTTCCTTTCTCTCTCCTTCTTTTTCTCGTCCTCCTCCTTCCGCCGCCTTTCTTTCTCTTCCAAATCTTGTTTCCTTCTTTCCTGCACTTCCTCCTCCTGCTTCTTCCTTTCTCTTTCCTTTTGTTCCTCCTCCTCCTTCTTCTTCCGTTGCATTTCCTTCTTTTCCTCATCCTCATTCTCCTTCCTTTGCATTTCCTTACCTTTCTCAAACTCTTTCTCCCTTCTTCGCCTTTCCTTTTCTTCCTCATCCTGAGGCTTATTCTGTTCTTTCTCTTCATTTTCCTTATTCATTTGCCTTCGCCTCTCCTCCGCCTCCTTCAGTAGCTTTACCCTGTTTCGCATTGCTGTAAGCTCCAACAACATCTTGTCCATTTCCATCTTAGCATCCTTCATTAGATTGTTAAATTCCCTTTCCCTCTCCTTCTCATTCTTTTTTTGCTTTTCCCTCTGCTCTGCCTTCTTCCTTTGCCTTCTCTTTTCATTCTCCTCCTTATTTCTTTGCTTTGCCTTCTCTTGGTCATCCTTCTTCTGCATCTTTACTTCTTCAGCATTCTTCCTTTGGTCCGCAGCCTCGATATCTGATGGATAATCCTCCGTATAATACAATTCCAACACTTTTTTCCTTATCGTTCTCAATCTTAAGTATATTTTGGTACCTTTCAAAAACCTTAGATAGATGAGACTAGCGAATCACTTCTCTAATACACAACCCATAGAACGACGGGGTACCTCTTCTCTGATGAGCCACAAACATTGCTAACCTGCACAACACATTAAACGATCATCATGATTATAAATCGTCGGAATATTTGGGTTCATAAGTACACATCGTTGTAAGATTTATCAAACTTACAAATAGTTGTATAAGAAGCAACCTTCAGATTGAATAACGAAACCTTACATGAAACTCACTGAAACGATAGGATTTTGGATATTCCAATTGTAGAGTAAGAAACAGTAAGAATGTATACACAACAGATGGTGACAACGATGCTGCGACTGCGCATAAAACGAAAATGGATGCTCTGGCGGTAGCAGAACAAAGGAAAGGATGCTCCGACGACATCAGAAGAAGGCAACGGATGATCCGACGACAACAGACGAAGGCAAAGTATGCTCCGATAGAGTTTTCTGCTTAGGGCGAGAATGAATTGTTTTGAACTATTTAAATCCTACAACATACATCTTGCTACATACGCAAATTTTGCTGAAAATTTTGGCGCGATAACGATGGAAGGCAGTTTTATCCTTTTCACGAACCGCCGACTCAGTTTTCTAGATGGAGGGCATTTATGTCCATTCGAGGAAGAGGAAGAGAATGACGGTAAAGGGTACTTAAGTCTTTGCGACGACACCAAATTATGATGCAATGAATGCAGACACATATGGGGATACATGCCGGTCTGCATCTTATACGTGGCGCTCTTTGAGAACCCCCGAACATGAGATGGAGCTACCGGCCCTGTTCGGGGGGGGGACATATAACCTGTGGCATCAAAGGTATAAATGATCTAATGAACTTTTTTTTTGTTATTTACATGAATAAACCACCTCCAAGATCAAAGACCTAGCAACTAGTGCACTTAACCTTGTGTTGGGTCGTTGCATGTTCAAAACCCAATGGTATAATTGTATAACTGTTAAGGGTCTGCCTAACCCCAGCTTGCCTATAAAAAAAAAAAAGGTCCGTGGGCTTACCCCTTACCACAGGGAGCGTCCACTGCAGCGGGGGGATTGGGATAAGCCTAATCATGCAATAATCTAAACGTTGGTGGCCAAAGCCTTCTGCTCTGCCGCCTCTGCTTCCACAAGGTGAACTGCAGGGGCCATCCCCCAACTCCCCAACCCCCACAGCCACGAAAAATGGCAGCAGCTAGAGTCCTTCCTTCTTCCCATTCTGCCTTCTGTTTCTTCCCTCCCATCGTTGCCAACTTCAAATCCAAGAGCCCCTCTTTCTTTCGATTCCGCCACCACCACCTTCACGGAAGGTCATCATTCCCATCCACGGCTTCCTTTGTCAGATGTTCCTCCCATCACCGGGAGTTTTCCGATTCAGCCTCCTCCAATCAAGAGCCCTTCGTTCTTACGACTCCCCTCTACTACGTGAATGCCCCTCCCCATATGGGTAGCGCCTATACCACCATTGCCGCCGACGCTATAGCCCGGTTTCAGGTCTAATTCACTCCCCTACTTGGTTTTCTCAATTGGGTGTCCATCAAAAGTTCCAATTTGTCTACTTGGGCTGGCTGATGCCATGTTTCTTGCACCAGAGACTGATGGGGAAGAATGTAATATTCATCACTGGAACGGACGAGCACGGGGAGAAGATTGCAACGGCTGCATCCGCGAACGGCCGCAGCCCCAAGGAACACTGTGACACTATCTCCCATGCTTACAGGGCGCTCTGGAAAGATGTATGTTTGCTTTCATGAATGCCCATCTTTTTAGTTGAGGACCAGTTTTGCGTGTGAATTTGATATGCCTTTCCCTTTCTCGTATATCCATGTTCAGCATGTAGTTCTGTACTACTGTCTTTTCTTTTTTGTTTCGTAAAGAAATTGTTGCCATATAAAAGCTCAGAAATTGCAATTTTTTCCCTTCCAAACAATATCAAGTGTACCAACTCTGCATACGTCTAGTGGACTCTGGCTGTTGCCTTGTTGACTAGTATAATATGTTAGTCTACAGTGGTAGTGTAAACCGTGAGGTATGGATGCAGCCATAAGTAATATCTATGAAACCGATACCAACGATGGTCTTGCATTAATGTTGTACAGTTGCAGTTCTGACCATCAAGACCATTGAACTAGATGAGGTGAACACACTGAACGAAAAACCATTTACAATCCCGTTCCCCCGGTGTGGAGCCACCGTCGAAGTATGACATCGAAAATGCTCGTTCGTTTGTCGTTGGGGCTTACAATTCACCTTGTGAACATTTCAAGTTCCCTCTCCTGAAGCTCTTTGATCTGTTTCTGGAGTTAGTATATATGGTTGCCAGCCTTTTATCATCCAAAGGCTCCCTTTCTTTTTCTACCTTCTTTGCGTATGAGAAATTCATTGATCGCTTTTTGCCACTGGACGGTCTTTTTCAAGAACGGCCATGCTATCCTTGTTGTTAAGAGAAGGGTGAGATGTGAACTCCTTGACAACCTGCTCCAATCCAATTGGAAACTGACCCTCACCAGCAGCCCTTATGCAATCGAAGAGTTTGCGGCGTAATCGATGGAAGTCTTGAGTCCCTGGTTCCCAACAGACATACGATTCATTCAGCTCGAAAAGCCCATACAGGAAATGTATGTATCTGATTATTGCAAATAATAACGGTACCAGCTAAGCAACCTGGACATCTAAGAGGAAGCACTAATTTCTTAAAATGATGTGAACAGAAAGCCTGCAATAGGCCTCTGAGGTTCTTAAGATGTGATTTAGTGGTACAATTTCCCTTTTGATCCCATTGAAACAGAACCAAAATCTTAAAGAGTATAGCTCACCCATGGCGGTGGAAGAACTAATTCCAGGATGGGTCGACTCCAGTGAGCATCCATTTACTGCTCACAGGTTCAGGAAGATCACCATCTCCAAATTGCTCACATTCAACAAGTAGGACAATAATGATAACTGGAGTTGTTTACCTGCAGTGGTATCACATAGTTTGCTGTTTTGGGATTCTGTACCTTTCATTCAAATTGTTTAGTTGTGCTAACAATTTTAGATATCTGATGTCTAAGCTTGTTGTCCATATTGAAATTTCATCCCATGCACTAACAAAATGTTTGTCTTACTGTTTACAGCTGGACATTGCGTTTGACAAATTTATTCGCACCACTGATTCTTCCCATGAATCTGTTGTCAAGGAATTCTACTGTCGAGTCCTTGAGAAAGGTGACATATACCGTGCCCGCTATGAAGGTCTGTACTGTGTCAACTGTGAGGAGTATAAGGTGAAATTTTGCTGCCAGGATCAAAAGAATTTTCATCTGCATTTTGGTGATTCAGTTTAGGTCACCGGATTTTAATTGTTGCATGATTCATCTTTTGTTTAGATTATTAGACATTTTACACTAAATTTTTGTCTTGTAACCAGGAAATACAAGGATGCTTATCTCATACTGTAGACAGTATACACCACCAACGAAGGCCTCATAATTTACTTCATAGAAGACTTATAATATTAGAAATCTCCCTCTAGATTGATAATATTAGAAATCTCTTTCAAAACAAAGTGGGTTCTTATACTTCAAGTGCCCTTAACCATATCAACCATGTCTTCTCTGAATGGCATGCACAATCTCATGTTATTTCCAACTTCTTCAGTTATTTCTAAAGAATGAGCCCAACTTGTCAGCTATGTGCAGGATGAGAAGGACTTGGATGAAAACTACTGCTGTCCCATACATCTGAAACCTTGCGTTCCACGAAGAGAGGAGAACTATTTTTTTGCACTATCCAAGTATCAAAAGCTTCTTGAGGAATATCTCAAACAGAATCAACAATTTGTCCAGCCACCTTATCGTTTGAATGAAGTATGTAAAGGAAGAAGATTACATTCTCCTGCTGGTGTTTTATGTTTTTCTTTTCCTGCATTATCTTTGGGATCGGTTATAAACTTTGTGCTGCTGCAATGCAAAACATCCATTTACGGGGCCAAACTTCTAAGACTTGGATTGATTGCTTTTGTATTTCATTGCTTTTTCTAAATGATAATCTTTACCTCCAAGTTACAGAAGTCCCTGTGACTTGTGTCTAGCAACTTTTTCAGAATCATTGGTTCTTTACAATAATTTGTAGTTGACTAAAGAACAAAATTTGACTTAGTATTGCTTCAGACTCTTTTCTTTTTCTTGTGTCCTTTTTCATACTTTAGCTGTTATATGAATTTGAAGTCAAGCATCAAGCTAATATCTTTCATTTTTTTTATTAGGTTTTCTAGAGCAAGCTATTCTAGAATCAGGTTACTAGATACCTATTTGGTTTTCATCACCAAAACTCATCCTTTAGTTTTTCCACTTATTTTGTTTTATTAACCATTCTGATATTTTTGGTTACCATTCTTAGTGACCCTTGATATGTTGCATGTTCACACATTGTACTTCACAAATCTAGACTTGAACTAATCATCTCTCATCAATGCCTTTCTAGTAATTCTTACGTATTGTCTTGAAGTGGAAAGAATAATTTTATTGAGAAACTAACAGAGAGGGTGATTGGTGGCAGAATGCCCTTAAGTGTATATGTTGATTTCCCTGTGTTGTTGTTGTTAAATAGGCTGCCTTAACTGTGTCCTGATTCTCCTGAATTCTATTTTAATGGCTTATTGAGATCACTTCTGTTTTCATTTGTTTTCTTGTTTTTGCCGCAAAATGTTAGCTTCCTCCATAACCACAGATACCACTGGTATTCTAAATATCAATTTATCATGAGAATTTCACTTACCATGAAAATCCAGTAAAATTGTGAGAAATTCAAAATATCATCTATTTTGAATATATTGTCATTTTGTGACAATATTATATGAAATAGTTTTATTTTTTCATTATTTGTGTTGCTTTTTTAAGCTTAGAAGTACCTAGTTTTCCTGAAAAAACAAACACATCGAATTTAGTGCGATTTTCTCTTGCCAAGCAAATCCAAAGAATTAGATTTGTGACTATGGTTTCCTATTGTTAACTAGAATGTATTCTGTGGGATGCATCTTTACTACTTTGTTCTTTTCTTTCATTCTTTTAATATTTGCTAATAATTGGGGTTACCTTTTTCAGGTAAAAAGTTGGGTGGAAGATGGTTTGAGGGATTTCTCTATATCCCGTGCATCAGTAGAATGGGGAATCCCTGTCCCAAATGATACAGATCAAACCATATATGTCTGGTTTGATGCTTTATTGGGGTATTTTCCTTTATGATCTTTTAGCTCTATTTATTTCTAGTACAAACTGGTTGAAGCATATCCATTGGCTATTGTCAGACGTGGGAAGCATCTCCAAAGAATTTCTATTGAAGTGTCTAGTTTGTTTGACATCATTTTCAAGATGATTTCTCTTCAAGAAATTGTTAATTGCAATCTGTAAACTTGATGATTAGAATGGACATGGGTATTTCTTTTCCAAGTCTGCTTGAAACAGCATTTAGAATACTCTGCATGCTTTAGTGTACGGTTTTGGTCATAGTCACAAATACCAGTGATATTTCCACTTAATGAAAAAAGAAAACATGTTCTACAGCTGAAAAATGCATGTTTAAATCATGATATATGCAAAATATCGCCATATTTATTTGTCATGATTTTATCATGTTTTTTTAAAAAAGACAATAAAATCAGTCTAAAAAATAAGTAAATTGTAGAGGGAAATATCGTCAAATGACTTTTGTGCTACATTAAAACCTTATATTAAATGTGAGAATTTGGAGACTTAGAAGGGCAGGGGAACACCTCTTTTATAAAGGTAGAGTGGTTCTTCCCTCCCTTATCCCAATATGAGGTGAAGCATCCTTATCCCGTCGATATGGGGCCAAACCAAGGGACCTACTATTGAAATACTCAAGTAGCCCAACTATTAAAATTGGTTTATGCCTCTCTCTCTCTCTCTTAGATGCACACGCATGCACCAAAGTTGATTTTTTTCTATATAGTTTCTATTTCTTGAGATATCTATATATATGATATAAATTTTTTATTTTTTATTCTATATATCCCATGAGTTTCCCGATTTTCCCAACTATTAAAATTGGTTTATGCCTAGGGTCAGGGTTACCAGAAGCGCCAATAGGGATGGGGAAGCACACTTTCCCGAAATGCGCTTTGGAAGCGCGAAACGTAGCACTTCAATGCTAATGGGAAGCACAATCCTTGTTGGAATGGAAGCACACTCTCCGATAATGTGAAGTGTCGCTTCTCCCCCTTTTCGGTCTTCGGCCAGAGAGAGATGTATCTACATGCACCGCCATCATCGCCGGAGGGTCTATCTCTATCGGTGGCTCACCACAGGTGAGTAGAGGTGAGGAGAGATCGAGAGAGAGGTATGTGCATGCACCGCTATCGCTACCATCATTAAAGGGTTGATCTTTGTCGCTGGCTCATCGCATGTGAGGAGAGAGAGGGAGAGATCGAGAGATAGGGAGAGATCGAGAGATAGGGAGAGAGGTATCTGCATGCACCACCATTGTCGCCGGAGGGTGATCTCTGTTGGCGGCTCATCGCAGGTGAGCAAAGGAGAGAGAGAGAGGTTAGGGTTCGAACATTATACCCCCTTCCCCCTTTTCTTGATGTTTTTTTTTTTAAGTTGAAAAAGGTCAAAAATGACCCTAAGAAGTAAGGGTGCAAAAAGGTCGGATTCAATCCGGATCCTACCAGGTTTGAATCCAAATCCAAAATATAAATAATAGTTTTGAATCCGGTTCTGAATCTGAATTAGATCTGAAGATGTTGGATTGTATCTGGATCCAAAATAGTTATGGTAATATTGGATTCCCAAAAAAATAGAAGAAAACAAGTTAGTGGGTCTATACTATTGAGTCCAAAAACGACATTACAATAACAACAACAACAACAACTACGCCTTCATCCCAAAACAATTGGGGTCGGCGATATGAACCAACAAAGAAAATCATTCTGGGTCTTCCACATGAATCCTTCTCCTCCATTCATTTCTATCCAATGCCATATCCTCGGTGAGGTTCAAAGCATTCATATCCTTTCCTATCACCTCCATCCATGTCTTCCTAGGCCTACCCCGACCTCTTTTAACTAATATATTTTCCCATTTCTCCATCCTTCTAACTGGAGCATCATTAGGCCTTCGTCGAATATGTCCAAACCACCGTAAACGATTCTCTCTCATCTTATTTTCAATGGGTGCAACACCTACCTTCTTACGTATCTCCTCGTTCCGAATCTTATCTTTTATTGTATTTCCACACATCCATCTCAGCATACACATCTCAACTACACTCATTTTTTGAATATGATGTCTCTTGGCAGCCCAACATTCCGTACTATATAGTAAAGCGGGCCTAATAGTCGTCCTATAAAACTTTCCCTTCAACCGCAATGGCATTCTACAATCGCACAACACTCTAGTTGCACTCTTCCATTTCATCCACCCAACCTTTATCCTATGATTTACATCTCCATCAATTTCTCCATACTTTTGAATAATAGATCCCAAATATTTGAAAGAATCATCCACCGGTATTTCTTGCTCACCAAGCTTCACTACATTCCCATCACTACTTCGTTGCTTACTAAATCGACATTCCATGTATTCTGTCTTACTCTTACTCAACTTAAAACCTCTTGCTTCCAATGTCTGTCTCCATAATTCTAACTTAGCATTAACCCCAACTCTAGACTCATCAATCAAAACAATATCATCAACAAACAACATACACCACAACACATTTTCTTGAATTGATCTCGTAAGCTCATCCATCACTATAGCAAATAGGAAAGGGCTTAAAGCAGATCCTTGATGTAACCCAACCGTTATAGGAAAATTGGTTGTCACCCCTCCACAAGTGCGGACATTGGTTACTACTCCTTCATACATATCTTTAATTATACTAATGTACTTGAGAGAAACACCTTTCTTTATCATTGTCCACTAGAGAACGTCCCTAGGTACTATATTGTAAGCCTTCTCCAAATCAATAAAAACCATATGCAAATCTTTGTTCCTCTCTCTATTTCTCTCAATAAGTTGTCTAAGAAGATGTACAGCTTCCATAGTTGATCTTCCAGGCATAAAACCAAATTGATTCTCCGATATCATGACAACCTTCCTCAACCTAGACTCAATCACCCTCTCCTAAAGTTTCATAGTATGACTCATGAGTTTTATATCACGATAGTTTGTGCAATCTTGTATATCACCCTTATTCTTATATAGAGGCACCAAAATACTCTTCCTCCACTCATTAGGCATCTTATTTGTCCGCCAAATCTTGTTAAAAAGATTTTTCAACCATTCTAAACCTTTCTCTCCCAAGCATTTCCAAGCCTCGATAGGTATACCATCTGGGCCAACTGCCCTTCTTGATTTCATTTTCTTCAAAGCCTCTGCAATTTATTTCTTTTGAATCTTGCGCATGAAGTCACGATTCATCTCATGAAAAGGAATGGAAAAGTCTCCAAGATCCTGAGCATGACTTTCATTAAATAGCTTATCAAAATAATCTTTCCATCTCTCCTTAATCTCCTCATCTTTGACTAAAACCCTTTGCGTTTCATCTTTGATACATCTAACCATACCCAGATTCCTCAATTTCCTATCTCTCATCTTTGCAAGCCTATAAATATCCTTCTTGCTCTCTTTGGTATCCAACTTGTCATAAACTTCCTTATATACCTTATCCCTCACGTTCCGAACTACTTTTTTAGCTTCCTTCTTTGCTATCATATACTTCTCCAAATTCTCATTATCACGACTTTTACTTAGATTTCTATAACACTCTCTTTTAACCTTAATAGCTAATTTGACATCCTCGTTCCACCACGATGTATCCTTACCTAGTGGTGCACCGCCTTTAGACTCACCCAATACCTCTTTAGCCACCTTTCTCATGCCACCCGCTATCTTATTCCACATTGATTCTGAATCCTCCTCAAGACACCAATCAACTTCCTTAACTACCTGCTGTACAAACATTCCTTGTTTAGCTCCTTTCAGTGCCCACCACTTAATTCTAGGATCTATCTTATGTCTATCCCTTTTGTGGCATTGTCTAATTCTAAGATCTAAAATTAAGACTCTATGTTGTGTAGCTACACTTTCTCTCGGTATAACCTTACAATCGATGCAACAACCCTTATCTCTTTTTCTAAGTAGGAAAAAATCTATCTGACTCGTATTAACCCCACTTTTAAATGTTACTAGGTGAGACTCTCTCTTCCTAAACCAAGTGTTTGCTAAGATCATATCATAGGACAAACCAAAATCTAAAATCCTTTCTCCACTCCTATACCATAGCCTCCATGGATACTCTCAAATCCATCCCTACTAATGCCTACATGCCCATTAAGGTCACCGTCGATGAAAAGCCTTTCTCCATAAGATATCCCTTGTACTACTCCATCTAAATCTTCCCAAAATTGACGCTTAATGGAATCATCTAAACCTACTTGAGGTGCATAAACACTAATAATATTAATAATATTCGTACCTAATACTAATTTAATAAGTAAAATCCTATCACCCTTATTACGGACCTCAACTACATTATCTATAAACTCACGACTCATAACAATCCCTACTCTATTCTGTGAACACCCCAAATTTTTCAAAGTCTTGTAAAAATGACCCTTTTGCCCCTAACCCCGTTTTTTTGAGAAAATCAAGTTATTTCTTCAGATTTTTGGATTAGATTCCACATTGACATATTCAAAATCAACTTCGGGTCTGAACTCAGTATTTTAAATCCAAATCTGAGCCCCGTTGTCCGATTTCCAAAATAAAAGCACAAAAATACCAAAAAATGATTTTGAAAGGCTCGGGCGGCTCATCCGGCACTCTGTTGGATCCTCGACCCTATATTTCTCAATTCGAGGTTGTAAACCTCGAATATTTCTCAAAAATCCGGACATAAATCCACTTTCTGAAGAAATCTTTCTCAAAAAGTCGCCTTGAGTTCTCAGAAAAACCCTCTTTTGTAAATATTTTACAAAAACACAAAAAATTAGTTTTAATTTTCGTTTTCTCGTAAAACTTTAGGATTTCATTCTAAAAATACAAAAAAATAGAAAAATAACATAAAAACCAAAAAATCGAGAAAAGCCACAAAAAAAACGGGTGATTTTCAAGCTTTTGAAGCCATTTTTTTTTTTTGCCAAAAACCTCACTTCTTAAACCATCTTTTTAAAAAAAAAAAAAATTTTTTTTGAAAAGGAAACCCCCTTTTGGAAAAAAAGGAGGAATTCTAACAGACTCCTCCCGCATATCTTTCCTCTAGAAGCCTCCATCGCAGAGGGGTTCTCACCATCGTCCATCTTGAACAAACCTCGCTCCCCTCCGTCCTCCATCTCCAACGAACCATCTCCCCCTCTGGAGCCTTCCACGCCCTCCTTAAAAAGAGACCTCGGTCATCTTTGTAGGGGATCCCATTGCAATCCATCTACTTTCACGCAAGTCTCTCTGCAAGCTTCTAGCCGCCACCCATCTTTTCCTTTCCAGAAGATCATCCATCCTTCTTCCTCCACCCCCCTCGTCGGCATCCTTTCATCACAAAGCATCGGGTCTCCTGCCTCTCCATTATCATCCGTCATCAACTCCTCCTTTGAAGCATCCATCCCTCCTCTTTCTTCTGAACGACTCCCCTCAAGGCCACAGAAGAAGCTTCTTCTTCTTCTTGCAGAAGCTCTGCAGACCCAAGTTTATGCGCCTCGGATTTCCGCTGGTTTCTGAATCCCCATTTCATTCGGAACTTCTACAGCTCTGCAGGAGAACCGACCTCTGAAGCCTCCACAACTACGAGAGTTCAAATCGGCTCCGGCCCTCTGAAACCCCTGCGAATCTACAGGTAAGTAGCTATTTCGTTGTTCTTCTCCTAATGCTCTGTTGAAGCTCCTCTCCTATTTCCTTTCTTCCTCTATTCATGGTATTATCTCATTTTCATCCTTCTTCATTGTGATTTTTTTTTTTGAGGCACGAATGGAAGGGTCGACCTGCATATAACAGGATCGGCCCACTTATTGTTGCTACATCAATGGAGTAACCCAACTCCGACATCGGCTTTACTCCTTTCTTCTAAAGATCTCTTCATGTTTTATGTGATTCAGTATTTATTTATTATTTTTTTTTTTTTACTGTTTCTTGCAAATGATTTCCCCTTTTAGTGACATTGGATTACAAATTCGATTCATTCGGATTCATCATGTTTTAGAATTTATTGTGTTTGATGGTACATTCCATAAAATTCATGCCTAAGTCGTGGATTACCTCTTGATTTCAATGTATTGTTTTGATTCATCTGTGATATTTTCAAATTTAAATGTAGATCTGTGATTTTCTTTCAATCCAACATCTGCTCTTCGTTATCTATATGTGTTGTAAATATATCTGTCTTTAGTTGCTGAGCATGAGATATCTGGGTCCAGGACAGGAAATTCCATAAAGTGATTGCTTGTTTTGATCTACTCGTGGATTTCATTTCACTAATTGTTAGATTGTTAAATCTGTCGATCCCTTTGATTGAAGTACTACAGTAAAAACCCACCGACCTGCTTTGCTAGTTCATGCTCAAAATCATCAATCCATACACATGGATCCATTTTATTAATTGGCATTTAAATCCTCTGTTATACTTGTTGGGTTCATGTACCTGGTCCATCCTCTCTCTTTTAGGTTCATTGATCCACCCATTCAGATCATCTTGATTAATATATTGATCACTGACTTAATCCCCTCCATCTATTTACCCAAGGGTTTTCATCCCTGGATCCTCTGGTAATCATCAAATCTGAAGAAGACTTCACAGGGAATCCTTAGAGAGACTATTAACAAATTCATCTTCTGGAGTCTGGGCTGACAATTGATGGGTTTATCAGGTGACAAAATGTTGATTTAAAGATGGGAATGCTTTATAAAAAAAAATTCTTTATTCATGTTAAAACGATAGCTGCCTGTAAGAACATCCATGCTGCTCGGGCAGAAGGTGAGTTAGAGGTGGAAGAATACTCTTTTAGACATGGATCTTCTGTCCATCGTCACAGGTATAAAAGCCTGCAAAAGGCACTGTTCATGGCTTATGACAGGGTTTGGATCTACTGAAGTTGATCACTGAAGTCGATTGACCTTATTGCAAAAAAATCGTTTGGTTTTGAGGTTTTTATAAAATTGGTCTGTATGAAGTTTGTTTTGTTGACATGAAATGCCTGGATCAGTGTACAAGATAGTAACCGGCAAACTTGTTTATGCTTCAATTGCTTACTGTTGCATTTTCGTGATGCTCATCTGCTTTGAGAATTGATTTTCTTAGGTGCACCATTTATCCTCAGGTGATTTTGTTTTGGGTATCAGATTTTAATGCTCCTCTCTTATATTCTTAAGTTGGGCTGGAAGGCTGGTGCTTAATAACTCACAGATCAGGTGGGTGCCCAAGTATTTTACCAAGCACTCAGATATGGTGATTTTCTGTATGTTGTATGTTACAAAAGATCGTTGGCTGCAAGCGGTAGTGATTTTCTGTATATTGTCACTTTGTGTGGCCCGAATATTCTGTAAAGTACTCGTCCTGATCACCTAACCACTTCTCACCACCATTTCACAGGTTTTTCACCCAGCATGTGTTACTTAATTTACCATATAACAATATTATGTCTAATCCCTCTAATCACCTGTAACTATTTTTCCCATATAGCAGCCATACCACTCTCCCCTGTCACAAAACTGTTCTTTCATGAAAGATAATATCGTGGCTGCTTTTTCCACTTCACTGCAAGACATGCAGACATTCACTATCAGGTTCTAATCTCCTGAAAACTTTTGAACTAATATCTTCTACAGTAGACTTCTATGTCCCCCCCCCAGATTTGGGATGGGTTTCTGTGTACAATGTGGCATCAGATCCACACATAGCCCATGGTGATTCCTCTATACCCCTCATCTATGTTATCATTAATACCATCTAGCCTGTAGTAACCATATAGTTTCCAACGACCGTGTGTTGCCCAGCTGCAACCTCTACATAGGTGGACATTAACTTCAAAGATATCAGCCGGACCCCCACTGCAATAGTCACTGGTAAGTTGGGCCCTGTATGGGTATTGTTTCACCCACAGTAATCTCCACAACAGTACACCGTTGCACGTCACCACTACTGGTAACAACACCCATTTTGCCCATTAGACCCACTTTCATCACACAACATTCATGTAGTCACTTACCTCTTCTAATCTTAAAATCGGTCCAGCTGATACAGCAACTCACTTAATACACATCACCTATCCCACTGCATTTTAGCTACCCTTGAAGCGGTTACCTACAGTATTCCACCTCTCTTGTTACCTGGACACTTGTCAATACCCACATCCCCTATACCCCATTACAGGATATATATATCATATCTACTTTCTGCAAGTAGCAGAATATTTCCTGTGCATTTAGGTGTCTTATTTTCTATGTCCCCTCTCACTACCCTTCATTTCCCACTTCACTATGACTCCATCACCTACTGTGCACAGCACCATAAACACTTCACAAACAGCCATAGCATCACTATATTTTGCTCCTAACTACTATTTTTTTTTTTCATGCACAGTGTTCCTGCATTTATATCACACACTTTCACTATGATCCATTTCCAGCACTCTTATCCATCTACACTAAGTATATGTTATATATATACACGTATATATGTATATATACATATATCTATATATCTGTGTGTATGTATTCATATGTATGTAAATATGTATAAACTCTCATATACATACATATATATATATATAAGGATACATGCCATCTCTTTCATCCTTTGTATCATACATATCTTAACATATGACCCCTTTTACTATTTGATTTCCATATATATATATATGATTTTCTTTTTCTTTTCATTACTAACCCGGTTGTTTTTCAGGAATTATGGAAGATATCATTATTTGGGGTTGTAAACTTGATTTTACCCATTGTAATAGCTAGAGTTTAATGAAAATTTACATTTCTTGCTTTAGGTAGAATGAATGAGCATTATAGAATACCATGAATTGTTTATTCCATGCATTTTCCTTTATTTCTCAAATTCTCATAATGGTGAAACACGAATGGCACGTGCACCATTTCATAAAAGATAAGTTAATTCTAAGTTGATGATTTACACCAACGGCCATAGTCGGGGTGTAAACAAGACTTAGTATTCTTATCTTTTATGAAATAACACTGGATCCTCTTTAAAAAATCATCATATTCTTCAAATATTTTACCTTTTATCAGAGTTTAACTTAGAGTTAATTCAATATATATACCAATGGCCATAGTCAGGGTATATTGAGAGTTAATTCCATTCTAAATTCTATAAAAGCACAAAAAAATGTGTTTCATTCTTCACTAGAATTTTAATATAGATTACTATATAATACATTCAATGACCATAGTCAAGGATGTATTATATTTTCAATCTTATTTTAATTCATTTAAAGAATGAAATAGCTTTTCAAATTCCAATTTCAAAATTATTCAAATTCATTCATCATATAGGATAGAATTGCATCATATTTTCAAAAACTTTCTTTTTCAAAAACTCCAAGTGATGTTAATATCTTCTTCAATCTATCTTCGATCCTTATCAAATCCAATTCATCCTTTTCATTTTCAAAATTCAATTTCATTTTTAATCTCAAAGTTCAATTTAACTTTGAGATTTCAAAGTCATTTTATTCAAATTCAAATCAAATTTCAAAGTTCAAATTGACTTTGAAATTCCAAATTCATTTTATATTCATATTTTCAATCAAAATCAAAGTTCAAATTAACTTTGAGATTCTGGATTCATTTTCAGAATTTAATTACAAATCCATTTTAGGACCTAGGATTCAACACTCATCTCAGACTCCAGATCCAATTCCTCCTCAGGATCCAGACTCCGATTTTTGGATCTTAGACTTCTGGTCCAAATTCCATCTTAGGGTCCAGAGCCCAACTCTACATTGGATCTCAGACTTCAGATCCAAATTTATCTTAGGATCCAGACTCAAACTCAACTTTGGATCTCAGACTTCAGATCCAAATCCACTTTAGGATCCAGAACCCAATTCTATTGTGGATCTCAGATTTCATATCCAATTCCATCTTAGGATCCAGGATCCAATTCTACTTTGGATCTCAAACTTCAGATCCAATTCCATATTAGGATCCAGAGTCCAATTCTATTTTCATATCCAAAAACCATCTTGGATTCAAAACCTTGAATCCAATTCCATTCCAAAAATTCCAGATTCAAATCCCATCTTGAATCCCATATTTTAAAATCAACTTCTCAAACCAATTCCATTTCATTCAGATTTCAAGATCAAGTTCCCATTTCGGATCCTAAATCCAAAAATTCAACTTTGAACCTTATCTTGGACTCAAATTTTATCTTGAAAATCCAACTTTTAAATCAATTCCATTTTTCAAATTTTGATCAAAATTCCCAATTCTATCTTTCCTTCTGATTCAATTCCATTTTTTTCTAAATTCAAAGTCCATTTATGACTTTGAAAATTCCTTTTATCTCAAAACTTCAAAAAATCATTTTTCCAAATCCAGATTCATATTCTCAAGCTCTTGATTATTCTAAAAACTTAGAACTTTTAATCTTAAGTTCTAAGTTAGGAATCATTTTCTTCACTTTATCAATTTCACTTGGAAAATTTTCAAAACATTTTCAAAAGGAGCATACATCTTTGCATTTGCACAAGCATGATTCATTGTGCATTTAGATTTAGGATAAACACTGAGATAAATTCTTTGCAAAGCAAAAGGCATAAAACTCGACCCTTGGTTCGATTACCCCTGGTAAAGGCGCCAGGAACGGTCGAACCTCGTACCGACGAGCGGATCCCGTCTCCCGATTTTTCCCGCAAATATTTCAAAAACGGAGGCGAGTTATTTCAAAATATTTTTCAAAATTAAGGTCAAGTGAGACCCGCAAAAGAGTTCCTCTTCTCTTCTCTTCTTTCTCTTCTCTCTTTCTTTCCGTCTTTTATCTTTCTCCCTTCAAAAAGGAGGAAAATAAGAGGTAGGAAAGGAAAAGAGAAGGAAGAGAGAGAACATTATGAGAGGAAAAATTTTGCGATGATCACAGTTTTGGCGACCGAGATGGGACTCGTCTCCGTCCGGTCGAATTATGCCTTTTCTTTTGCTTTGATATTATCTAAGTCTTTATTCTACATATGTCAGCTTCATTTCCATGCAACCCTTAGGAGCTTAGATTTTGTCCTAAGCTGACATCATTGCATATAGGATTTAAGTATGGTTTGGTAGGACCATATTGAGGAGATTATTCATGTTCACATTAGACTTAGGTCTTAAATACAACTCTCCTCAATCCTAGGGATTGAATGCAAAACAATGTATGCAAGTGTGTGCTTCTCTTCATTTTAAATCTATCTCTTTAGGACTTGCATTAGAGCCATCTGATTTATTGCATGTTGGACATATTTTTGAAAACCTCCTTACCTATATTGACCCGGTCTTCACGTTGCTGGGCTGTCTCACTGAACCATAGTTCGGGGGAGAGCCTCACAACTGGACCACTTATTTGGGTTCGCGCCCCCCCTACCACGTACCTAAGGGCCATAGTCCGAGGTATATCGGTAGGTGCTCAAGGATGTTGGGAAGCCATTACCTTAGAACCAGAGAAATATTTCTATGCCACGTACTTCGAGCTTCGGCTTGGGTATATCGGCGTATCTTGATCGGAATCAGATAATTTGAACCTTAGGGTTAGGATTAAGGTCCTACAAGCCATTTCAAATATTGCATTTAGAGTCAGCCTTTAGGGAGTGCTGTATGCGCATCCTTGTTTGTGCAGCCTTGGTTGTGTGATATTTCTCTTATATGTATCAAACCTTTTTTTTTTTCAAAAAACCCTGGGTGTATTATTCAAAACTTACCTTTATTTTCAAAAACCCCAGGTGTATATTTTCTATCTAACTACATCTTCTTTTTCCTCTTTTTAGGATAAATTTTCTCCAAACCCTGGAAAACTCTTTTAAAAATCCCCTCAATCTTTCAAAATGTCCAGGTTTGATTCTTTAAAAAGTCTATCCGTAAGTTCTGCATTCTATCTGACTCGCTTCCTCCTTTTGTCTCAGTATCACTCCGATGGCATCTGAATCTCCCGATACTATCTTTCCTTGGGATCATGTCCTCTATCAAATAAGGGATGGAACCCCAGATCTGCGGGTCATCCAGTCTCGTACTTTCTTCCCACGGTGGTATTATTCTTGGTTCGCCACCTTCTCACGTATGTTCCCAGATCACTTGGATGACTGTGGGTTGGAGATGGCATCAGCGGTAGGCAAGCAAGTCATCAATGGAGCGTTGATTCAGGCCATGGCAGAACGATGGAATCCACGTACCTGCACATTTTGGTTTCCATGGGGAGAGATGACTCTACTGATGGACGAGTTCAACGACATTATGGGATTGCCCGAACCAGATGGTCAGCCAGATGATCCTGTCGAGCAGCAATTTTTGATCAACATCAAAGGGGTAGATGTTCGAGAAGCCTTAGCAAGAGCAACAGGGAGCAGATCCTGGCCTCTCACCGAGATTGGTGAGAATCAGTTCATCGACCTGTTCGAATTATATCAAAAGTACGGAGCCTACAAAGAGGTTGACACTTTGTCCCGAGCAGCGAAGGACAGAATTCAGCACGCCATGATCCTGTGCACAGTGGGGTTAGCCTTCTTCCAAGATGGTCAGAATTTTATAGACATCAGAGTTGCCCAGCTCTTTCGGAGATGGGGAAGCAAGCAGACCCGTCAGCTCTCAGTCTCCATGGCCGCATTAGCCTTCCTTTACAGAGGTTTGGCTCGATTCGCTCTTGGGGAGACCATTCTGGTAGAAGGATGCACTTATGCCTTGCAGTCGTGGTTCCTACGCCACGTTCCCTCAAAAGCCAGTTCTTTCAGGTTCAACAGTAAGCAACCAAAGACAGTCATCCAATGCCGAGCTCTGATCGAGAAGCTGCATCAGGAGGAGATCACCTGGGATTTCTTTGACAGAAGAGAGACTGTTCCTCGATACACTTATGCTCGTGACAAGCGCTACAAGTTGATGGGCCCTTTCTTTTGTGTCGATTATCAGCCGGAACGATGTCTGAGGCAGTTTTCACAGCGGCAGGTCCGTGCCAACACCCGTTTTCCGACAGGCAATGTGTCAGAATTCAACCTGCAGTCGGATCAGTGGTCTGGGGCATATCATGTCGCAAAATATACCTGGAACTCCTTTATTTCTCTGTCTATATTTCCTGGGCCAAATGTATCATCTGAATATCAAGAGTGGTGGCAAACTGTCTGCCCACCCTCTCTTTGTCCTTGAAAGTTACAAATATCAATAAAATTTTTGTTTTTTGGCCAAAAATGTTATTTTCTGTATTTTGTTTGTAGCACAAATAAAAGTCACAAAAACTTGAGTGACGACCTAATCCCAGGTAAAAGGGATATTCCTTCCGCATTTCTTCAAATCTTATCATGGTTGACGACCTCGCCTAGGTAACAAGGCACATTTCTCTGTTATCATCAAATGGTAACACAATAATCACAAATCGTGCGATGACCCAATCCCGGGTAATGGGATAATCTCTTGAAATTGTCTACCAAATCCCCTCATTTCTTGCTTTCTCTCGAAGAAATTATGATTTTCAAAAAGCTTCTCCATACTCTAACCATTCCCATATTCTACAGGAAAGCTTAGGCATCTGGAAAATGGTTCAGACAAGGGCTGACAAGAGGGCTGCTCAACAACACAGTGACAACGAGTCAGAGGAGATGAATTCTCCTAGATTGACCAAGAAGCATGACTCCGGAGATGAAAGCGACATGTACCGGATTTTTCAGAAAATGATGACTAAAATGATGGCCGAGCAGGCTAAGGTGGCTCCAAAGAAGGCGGCTTCTAAGACCAAAGCTAAGAAGAAGCCCATGAAAAAGCCCGTCAAGATCAGCAAGCAAAAGGTACAGCGTGACAGTACCTCTGAAGATTCTGAGTCAGCAGAAGAAAATTCTGAAGAAGAGCAGTTGATTTACATCCCGAAACATCTGCGGCAGTCCAAGAGGCCGGTAGAGGAGCCAGTGTCAGTGAACAAGCCCAAATATGGGGCCCCCGCAGAAGACTCGATCCAGGCATTGACAAAAATCGTCAAAGACCTGCAAGTCCGGGACAAAGGAAAAAGGGCATACACTAGGCAGGATTTCTACCTTGGTTTGGAAGGAGACATCAATTTGGAGAATCTCCCCCGAAAATTCATTAAATTCGATGGATCCGGAGACCCCAAGGCCCACCTTGCCATGTTCTTCACAGAATGCGCCCGGTTCAGCGAAGACAACCGTGCCCTCTTCCTCTGTTTTCCCCGCAGTTTGGAGGGAATAGCCGCCAAATGGTATGCCGAGCATGTCAATCCCATCGAGTTAAAGGATTTTGACAAAGTCGTTAATATGTTTGTGGAACGCTTCCTATTCAACACGGAAGCTCTGCCCACCCTGAACCACCTGTGCAACCTGAAACAAGAGCCCAATGAAAAGGCTAGGGATTTTATCCACAAGTGGAGAAGCCTGTGCAACAAAATGAGAAACCCTATCTCTGAGGAGCATGCCCTCCAAGTCATTCTCAACAACTTCTCCCAGCCCCTAAAAAGCCTCCTCTTCCCATATCCCTCCAAATCGTTTATTGAGCTGACGGAGCGAGCAGAATGGCTCGAGATGGGAGTAGAGAACGGGATGTACGAAGGTGTTGCCTTAGCCAAAAATGTGCAAGACCCAAAGAAGAAGGCACACTTCACCTACTCCGCCGAGGTTCCAGGGGATGATCAGGGCAGTAGCAGCAAACAGGGCAGTGGCAGTGGCACAAAGCCCGAGCAGAACAGAGGAAGGAAAGGGAAATTCTTCAAGAGCAATGATAAGCCTCTCCCGACCGGTCCTCAACAAAAGGGGGACCTTCAAGAAAAACCTAAACATATAAACTGGAGCAGGGATCGGAAGTTTACTCCCCTCGACCAGCCACTGGAGAAGATTTTGGAATATTTGCTGTCTCACGGGATGGTAAAACTTTCCAAGGTGGCAGATCCACCAGTGCTCATGGGAAGATTTAAGGAACAATACTGCAAATTCCACAGAGCGATGGGCCACGACACTGAGTACTGCTTCGTCCTGAAGCATCTGATTCAGGATTGTATTGATAAAAGCATCCTCATCGAGGATGAAGAAGAGGGCAAAATGGACATTCTGTCCGCCCCATTCCCAAAACATTCAGTGTCAACCGTTTCAGAAGGTTCTTTTCTCCCGCAGAGTCACATACATCCTTGCTCCAGCAAAGAAATAAGTTTGCAGCATCAGGTGACGGTTCTACATCAGAATCAGCCTGCATTTCAGAGAGGGGATATCCTCTCATTTTTAAATATTAGAAACATGTCAGTTGAGAGTGGAAAGATCCAAGTTTTTCCAAAAAGATTTGTGAAAAGGGAAGCCTGCATAGAGGAAGCAGAAACCTCGGAAGCAGCAGAAGAACGGGCCAAAAGCCTTCAGAAGCCCATCACAGCGCTCTCCAACATCTCCATCTTTGAGTTGACTCACGACTCTCCCCAGCATAAAGAAAAACTAGATGATCTATTAAGAAAGATCAAAGTAAAGCCGGGCACCACGCCCGAAGACATGGCGCAGATAGTAAACCAAGCAATGACTAACGCGCCTATTACCTTTTCAGATGAGGACTTGCCTAAGCCTCATTCATTCCACAACAATGCATTGTATATAGTGGTCAGGACCAGGGGCATGACTGTCTCGCACGTACTCATTGATGGGGGCAGCAGTCTGAATATTTGCCCAGAAATGACAGCGAAAGCATTGGGATTAAAGGAGGAAGAATATGTGCCTGATCCCATCACCATCTATGGCTTCGATAATCATGGGCAAACTGCCAAAGGCAAAGTCTTTTTGGAAATCTTCATCAACTACTCAGTGCATACTGTGTTGTTCCATGTCGTCAATGTACCACCGACTTACAATCTTCTGTTGGGACGAACATGGATCCACAATGCCAATGCCGTTCCATCAACTCTCCACCAGTGCATCAAGTGGTCTAAGGGTGGAATGATCACCACCATTTTGGGTGAAGATCCTGAAGAGAGGCTGCCACAGCCTATGATTCCTCGTCCGACATTCACAGCTGATATTCCAAGCATCCGAGAAGCGGATGAGATCAATCTCAGTGACAGTCTAGAGATGCTGAAGCTAAAAGATGTCATGGAAGAAGAAAATGTCGCAGCCACGGTCCAATGGCAGGGACCTTGTTTCTTCAAGTTAGGAGGACGCATTGATTACGCCTCCTTCAAAGATCACCCTTTATTCCCCCAGTTCTCCAAAGCCAGAAAGGGATTTGATCTGCTGATAAAACATGGATATCAGCCATTCCGGGGCATAGGAAAGAATGAAGATGGTATAGTGGAGCCAATCGTTCCTACTCAGCATTCGGACAATTCAGGGTTGGGGTTCACCGGCCAGGATTCCAGCAAAAAGACAGTTTTTGTCAAAGGAAACAAGTGAAGATGATGCCTTAGTTTTCCTGCTTTCTTTTATTCTCTTTTTTGTAGGGACAATACAGTCCCATCTTTTGTTAAAATCTTGTAAATACTTTACTTCAATCAATGAAAGATCAAAATTTTCTTTTCAAATATCCATCAATTCCTTCTTATACTTTGTCTATATCATCACTCTTGCTTTATATAAAATTTTTTTATTTGGCTCATCATACTTTCTCTTAAAAACAACCTCTTTTTGGCATTTTCAGGACCATTAAACTCCTGAATCAATGACAAGATTTGTTATCAATCCCAAGTATCTAAAATTGGCAAGGTTTTCTGAGATGAAAGACAGAGCAGAGGTCAGTCAGGCAACAGAGCAGACTGAAGAGCCAGCTGAATTTGATTCCACTATTCAGAATTTACCAGAAATTGCTCACATTCAGAAGCAGGATGAACCATCAGCCTTGGTTCAAGATCCAACTGAGGATATCAACATTGGGTCGGAAGATGATCCGAAGATTCTCAAAATTGGGTCGAGCCTAAGCGAAATTGAAAAAGCTAGACTCATCCAATTCCTCCAAAGGCATCAGGAAGTATTTGCCTGGACTTACGAAGATATGCCAGGGTTGGATATCAAACTAGTTGAGCATCGACTCAAGTTGAAACCAGAAGCCAGACCAATCAAGCAGAAATTGAGGAAATTAGACCCTCGAATTGAGCAACAAGTCAAAGAAGGACTGGAAGATTTATTGAAAGCAGGCTTCATCCGGGCCATTGATTACCCAGATTGGTTGGCAAATATCGTAGCAGTCCCTAAAAAGAATGGAAAAGTTCGGATCTGCATTGATTTCAGGGATCTCAATAAGGCTACCCCGAAAGATGATTATCCACTTCCTAATATTGACCTCTTGATCGATAGCACAGCAGGTCACGCCATGTTTTCTTTCATAGACGGATATTCAGGTTATAATCAGATCAAGTTGGCCGTTCGTGATCAGTCGAAGACCTCATTTACTACTACATGGGGAACCTTCTGCTATATAGTTATGCCATTCGGGCTCAAAAATGCCGGGGCGACTTATCAAAGGGCAATGGCCGTTATTTTCCACGATCAAATGCACAAGAATATGGATGCGTATGTGGATGACATTTTGGTTAAGTCTAAAGAAGAAGAGGATCACCTCGATGCTCTTAGTCAAGTTTTTGAAAGACTTATTCTTTACAAATTGAGGCTTAACCCTCAGAAATGTGTTTTTGGAGTAGAGTCCGGCAAACTGCTCGGCTTTATTATCAGCAAGAAAGGGATCGAGGTGGATCCGGCTAAAGCAAAAGCCATTATTGACATGCCGCCTCCAACTAATCTGAGAGAGCTGCGAAGCCTTCAAGGGCGTATTCAGTCTATTCGCAGGTTCATCTCCAATTTGGCTATGAGATGTGAGCCTTTTAACCACTTGCTGAGAAAAGGAGTTAAATTTGAATGGGGATCAGAATGTCAGCTCTCGTTCGAGCGCATCAAGCAGTATCTCCTTAATCCACCAGTTTTAAAGCCGCCTAAGCTGGGAAAGCCTCTCTTGCTATATATTTCAGTCAATCAAAATGCCTGTGGTGGATTCCTCGCTCAGTATGAAGAAGGCAGTTTGATAGAGCACGCCATCTACTACGTGAGCAAAACATTCATTGATTATGAAAAGAAGTATTCTCAGATGGAGAAGACTTGTCTAGCTCTGGTCTGGATGTGCCAAAAATTGAGACATTACTTGTTGGCTTCTGAAATTAAGTTTCTTTCAAAGCTCAATCCGCTCAGATACATTCTTGAACAACCTTTTCTCACTGGACGAATCGCAAAGTGGCAAGTCCTGTTGATGCAATATGACTTAGAGTATGTTTCTCAAAAGTCAATTAAGGGCCAAGCGATCGCAGATCAGCTGGCAGATTTCCCTCTGACAGAAGAAATTAAAACAGAGGATGATTTTCCTGACGAGCACATCTGTAATGTCCAACAGCCCCCAGTTTGGAACTTGTTCTTCGATGGCTCTAAAAATATGTCTGGCATCGGGATTGGAGTCCTGTTGATCACTCCAGAAAAAGAAATGATCCCTTATTCTCTTAAGCTTGGTTTCCAATGCACTCATAATATGGCCGAGTATGAAGCTTTAATACAAGGCCTCAAAATTCTGCAATATTTCAATGTCAAGAGAGTGCACGCCTTTGGCGACTCACTACTTGTTGTCAGTCAAGTTAACACTGAATGGCAAGTGAAAGATCCCAAATTGATCCCATATCAGAAGATCGTCTTAGCTCTTGTTGACAGCTTCGAAGAATTTCAGCTCAATCACATCAGAAGAGAGCATAATCAGATAGCCGATGGCTTAGCCAGTTTGGGCTCCATTTTATCATTCAAAGGTGGCAGTCATGTCGCTCTTTCGAAGTTGGCAGACTCGAACAACCCGCTTTCGATTCAATTATGCAGGTAAATCAGGTCAATCAGAAGGTGGAGCCTTGGTATCAAAGTATCAAGAATTTCATTGAGTCTGGTGAATTTCCACCAGAAATGCCTAAAAGGGAGCAACGTGCAATCCAGCGTATGTCTACCCGATATTTCATTCTCGCCAATGTCCTCTACCGCCGTGGATTCAGTTCTGAGTATTCAAGGTGCTTAGACAAAGAAGAAGCTATGGAAGTTATCCAAGAGGCACATGAAGGGATTTGTGGTGGTCATGCTGGCTATCAAACTCTCGTCAAGCAGATCGTTCGAGCAGGGTACTATTGGAATACCATGCAGCAAGACTGTCATGGATTTGTGAAAAAATGCGTCAAGTGCCAATTACACGCGCCTTATATTCATGCTCCGGCCACATATCTACAATCAGTTGTTTCTTCTTGGCCATTTTCTATGTGGGCTTTTGACGTTGTCGGCCCGATTACTCCTTCTGCTTCCAACGGCCACAAATACTTCCTGTCTGCGACAGAGTATTTCACGAAATGGGTTGAAGCTGTTACTCTACGCACAGTGGAAGGCCGCCATGTGGTTTCTTTCATTCATAAGAACATCCTTTGCCGCTTCGGCATACCACATGATATTGTCTCAGATAATGGAACCCATTTCAAAAATGAGAGGATGAAAACATTCTGTTCTAAATTCAGAATTTCCCATCACTTCTCAGCTCCTTATTATCCTCAAGGGAATGGCCAAGCAGAGGCCACCAATAAGATCTTGATTCGTATTTTGGAAAGGACTGTGAAGACAGGTCGAGATTGGCACGAGAAAATTCATGACGCGCTTTGGGCATATCGGACCACCATTCGGACTCCGACTAATGCCACTCCTTCAGAACTCGTTTACGGGACTGAAGTGGTGTTACCTCTCCATATCCAAAAGCCCGCTCTCAAATTCGCTTCTCTCATAGAATTGCCACTTGATCAGTATCAGCAGCAGAGATTGGTGCAGCTGGATCTGCTAGATGAAAAAAGGCTCAAGGTAGCAGAGCATGCTCAAGCTTATCGACAGAGGATAGCTCGACACTATGCCAAGTCCGTCATTGAGAGAAAATTTCGAGTTAACGATTTGGTACTCAGATCGACAGCTCATCTCAAGCATCGATCACAAGGCAAATGGTCACCCAATTGGGAAGGCCCTTATGTGGTTAAGGAAGCTTTGCCTCGCAATTCGTATTGTCTAATCAACGCAGATGGAGTGGAGATGCCAGATCCCATCAATGCTCTGCATTTGAAGAAATTTTATACTTAGAATTTTCATTCAAAAATCTTTTGTACTATTCAAAGAGCCATTTCAATAAAAATAATGATCTTCTATCAATTCTTACATTCTTCTCCATGATACTGGGGCATTTTATTTTAATCCATAATCATCTTCTTCCATCATATGCAGGCAGGATTAGACGAAAGTTCCTCTCCTCAAATTTTGATAATTCTTAATTGGTCCTGTGATTTTTATTGTCTTTTCATTTGATTCATTTTGCTTTGATCAGATTTACATCAAGCTAATGCTCGTTTATGTCAAGTTTTAACAAATTTTCCAATCTTATTTAAAAAAATTTTCTCTACTTTTATCTTCAAATCACCCCTTTCAGGATAAGGGATAAACCTGATGCCTCCTTTCAATGAGGTATTCTTCCTTTTATTTCCCCGTTCAGGATAAGGGGATAAATCCTGAATTATCTTCTAAAAACTCATTTTGAAAAATCTAAGCTCATCTTCAAAACCCAGTTCTCGCACTGGTTGTTTTCAAACTTTTCAATCATATATAGAAAAACCCGGTTCTCACACCGGTAACCTTCTAAAATCAGTCTTCTGACCAAAGACCTTTCTCCTTCTAAATTCAAGTTCTGACTTAAGTATTCCCAAAACTTCATGTATTTTTCAAAAGATCCAGCTTTTGCCGGTCATGTATTTCCAAAGGATCCAGCATCTCGCTGGTCATATATTTCCAAAAGATCCAGCATCTCGCTGGTCATGTATTTCCAGAGGATCCAGCATCTCGTTGGTCCTGTATTCCAAAAGATCCAGCTCCCGCTGGTCGTGTATTCCAAAAGATCAAACCCTTAGGGTGCGACTCCTCAATTCTATCATTTCAAGGTCTTCAATTCTATCAGTTTCCCAACCTCTGGTTGTAATATCCTCAAAGTCTTATCATTTTCTCAACCCTCGGGTTATAATCTCCCAAATTCAATCACTTCCAAACCATCAGATTAAATCCTTCATTCTCAAAATCCAGTATTTTTCACTGGTCGGGATTTGAAATCCAGTTTTCATAACTGGTCGGGATTTGAAATCCAGTATTTTTCAACTGGTCGGGATTTGAAATCCAGTTGTTATAACTGGTCGGGATTTGAAATCCAGTTTTCATAACTGGTCGGGATTTGAAATCCAGTTTTATAACTGGTCGGGATTTGAAATCCAGTTGTCATAACTGGTCGGGATTTGAAATCCAGTATTTTTCAACTGGTCGGGATTTGAAATCCAGTTGTTATAACTGGTCGGGATTTCAAATCCAGTTTTCATAACTGGTCGGGATTTGAAATCCAGTATTTTTCAACTGGTCGGGATTTGAAATCCAGTTGTCATAACTGGTCGGGATTTGAAATCCAGTATTTTTCAACTGGTCGGGATTTGAAATCCAGTTGTCATAACTGGTCGGGATTTGAAATCCAGTTTTATAACTGGTCGGGATTTGAAATCCAGTTGTCATAACTGGTCGGGATTTGAAACCCAGCTTTATAACTGGTCGGGATTTGAAATCCAGTATTTTTCAACTGGTCGGGATTTGAAATCCAGTTGTCATAACTGGTCGGGATTTGAAATCCAGTATTTTTCAACTGGTCGGGATTTGAAATCCAGTTGTTATAACTGGTCGGGATTTGAAATCCAGTATTTTTCACTGGTTGGGATTTGAAATCCAGTGTTTTCACTGGTCGGGATTATCAAAAATCCAGTTTCTCATAAACTGGTCGGGATTTCCAAAACCTAATATATATTTCATCTGTCCAGTTTTCTAAAGACTGATTTCTTGCACCATTTCTTTAAATTACAGCTAAATGTCTCATCAAAATCTATATTGAGTGATTATTTCATAAGAAATTCGTGAAAACTTTGCCAATTTGCTAAAAGCATTAGTTGATTCTAAAAGTCTGACTGCACGAAAAGAATTTTCTCAGATTACCTCTTCTATTTCCTTCCAAAAAAGGTGAAACTTTTCGCGAAAAGAGGTAAAATTCAAATCTTTTCCTGTTGATCAACCAAAAGGATGTAAGAAATGTCCTCGATATGATCAATAAAAGAAATATTCAATGATGTTGAAAAGCCAAGAGTGATTTGCTATTGATCATGGCTATGACGCATGTTTTAAGACGACTTTCTGACAATCAGGCAGTGGAAATATCTTGAGCTATAAAAAGAATCCACTCAACCCATCCCTTCTCATTTTCGTTTAAAAGTTGCAATCAAATATCCGCAAAAGGGATCTCTCAATTGTCGTCAAGATGAAGGCGAATTAAGCGAGTAGACCCCCGGGGCCAAAGAAGATTTGAAACATCTCCAAGATGACGGAGTTTGTGACGGATCCTTCCAGGGAAAGTTCAGATCACCGTCGAGATGAAGGCGAGTGTGATGAACCTACCAACAAACCCTAAAAGATATTTGATTTCTGCTATCGTCTAAAGACCTTTTGAGCCAGTGAGATCAATAGAACCCCTGAGATGAAAGAAGGATCGGAGCATCTCCAAGATGAAGGAGTTTGTGACGTGCCCTTCCCTGAAAAAAGAGAAAAAGTTAGGACATCCAAATGAAGGATGATAAGAAAAACCCGAGAAAGCCCAATGACTCAAAAGAGTGCAAAAAGATCATTGTGGGAAAAACACCCGGATATCAAACTGCCGAAGCTGCCAGAAGTCATCTTTTCTCGTGCAAAATTCTTTTATCAATATCTCTTCATTTCTCGCTTTTATGAAATTAAGAATATTTCTTCTATTCTCATATCAGGGAAATGGATAGCTTCCTTGAAGAAAATCATCAGTGCTAAAAATTTGAATCTGACTCTTAGAATTGAGGAGTTAACCTCATTTGGGGGAAATACTCTAGGTAAAAGAGGGCATATCTTTTGCACATACATGCACATTTCCAAGCATTTGAATCAGCTATAATTTTATCCTATTGGCAAAATTTCTCTAGCCATTTCAAGAATGAAATAAACATTCAATATCCATTTTGATGCAACTTAGCGTTGTCTATATCTTCCAGAAGAGTTGCCTCATCCAGTGGAAGCATCTCTTCCTGTCCCATCACGGTTTTCTCATTAAAAGAATTCCGTAGGGACGACCCACTCAGGATAAGGGTTAAACCTGAACCATTTGCAAAAGATTCTTTGATTTCAAAAGCTATTTCAGTCTCAGCAATGAGGCGCACCATTTCTTCTCCCTTTTCAAAGCTTTAGGGAACCCTATATTTCCTCCTTTCACAAAAACCCCTATCGCATTTGTTCGTCCAAATTCCGAAGGTCCCATCGTGCTTTCTCCATTTTGAGAAACCCATATGGTAGATTTCCTATCCAGATTAAGAGTTAACCTGGAACCTCGCTTCGCGAGGTATCTTCCTTGCAGGTTTGGGTTAAACCTGAGTCACATTCTAATAAGATTCCTCGTTTTTGAAGAGATGTTTTCTTCCAGTCCCACCATAATTCTTCCCATCAAGGGACCCATGCTTCATATATTACTCCAAGAAAGGATCATACCCAAGCTTCATTTTCACGAGGCCTCCTCCAAAATGTCCCATCAAGGTCCTTGTGTATTTCTTTCCTCACTTCAAATTCATTTCTTGACATATCTTCGTCCCATCCAGGTTAAGGGCTAAACCTGAATCATTCCAAAAAGAGTATCTTGTCTCACCCATGAGACCTGATCAAAATTTTCATTTCCCACCATTTCAGAATTTTCACCTAAAAGTACCATCACGATTTCCTCGTTTTCTACTCGATCATATCATCTTCGAGGATTTCGTCTCCCCACAACCATTCAGGATAAGGTCTTTAACCTGAGAAGTCATATTTTCAAGATAATTCTTCCACACCCAGTTCAGATCTGCTGACTGGGGCATTTTCAAAATTTGGAGTGTTGTCTTTGCCACTAAGCTCGGCTCTCAACCGGCTTAGTAACAAAGAGGGGCATCTGTGAACACCCCAAATTTTTCAAAGTCTTGTAAAAATGACCCTTTTGCCCCTAACCCCGTTTTTTTGAGAAAATCAAGTTATTTCTTCAGATTTTTGGATTAGATTCCACATTGACATATTCAAAATCAACTTCGGGTCTGAACTCAGTATTTTAAATCAAAATCTGAGCCCCGTTGTCCGATTTCCAAAATAAAAGCACAAAAATACCAAAAAATGATTTTGAAAGGCTCGGGCGGCTCATCCGGCACTCTGTTGGATCCTCGACCCTATATTTCTCAATTTGAGGTTGTAAACCTCGAATATTTCTCAAAAATCCGGACATAAATCCACTTTCTGAAGAAATCTTTCTCAAAAAGTCGCCTTGAGTTCTCAGAAAAACCCTCTTTTGTAAATATTTTACAAAAACACAAAAAATTAGTTTTAATTTTCGTTTTCTCGTAAAACTTTAGGATTTCATTCTAAAAATACAAAAAAATAGAAAAATAACATAAAAACCAAAAAATCGAGAAAAGCCACAAAAAAAACGGGTGATTTTCAAGCTTTTGAAGCCATTTTTTTTTTTGCCAAAAACCTCACTTCTTAAACCATCTTTTTAAAAAAAAAAAAATTTTTTTTTGAAAAGGAAACCCCCTTTTGGAAAAAAAGGAGGAATTCTAACAGACTCCTCCCGCATATCTTTCCTCTAGAAGCCTCCATCGCAGAGGGGTTCTCACCATCGTCCATCTTGAACAAACCTCGCTCCCCTCCGTCCTCCATCTCCAACGAACCATCTCCCCCTCTGGAGCCTTCCACGCCCTCCTTAAAAAGAGACCTCGGTCATCTTTGTAGGGGATCCCATTGCAATCCATCTACTTTCACGCAAGTCTCTCTGCAAGCTTCTAGCCGCCACCCATCTTTTCCTTTCCAGAAGATCATCCATCCTTCTTCCTCCACCCCCCTCGTCGGCATCCTTTCATCACAAAGCATCGGGTCTCCTGCCTCTCCATTATCATCCGTCATCAACTCCTCCTTTGAAGCATCCATCCCTCCTCTTTCTTCTGAACGACTCCCCTCAAGGCCACAGAAGAAGCTTCTTCTTCTTCTTGCAGAAGCTCTGCAGACCCAAGTTTATGCGCCTCGGATTTCCGCTGGTTTCTGAATCCCCATTTCATTCGGAACTTCTACAGCTCTGCAGGAGAACCGACCTCTGAAGCCTCCACAACTACGAGAGTTCAAATCGGCTCCGGCCCTCTGAAACCCCTGCGAATCTACAGGTAAGTAGCTATTTCGTTGTTCTTCTCCTAATGCTCTGTTGAAGCTCCTCTCCTATTTCCTTTCTTCCTCTATTCATGGTATTATCTCATTTTCATCCTTCTTCATTGTGATTTTTTTTTTTGAGGCACGAATGGAAGGGTCGACCTGCATATAACAGGATCGGCCCACTTATTGTTGCTACATCAATGGAGTAACCCAACTCCGACATCGGCTTTACTCCTTTCTTCTAAAGATCTCTTCATGTTTTATGTGATTCAGTATTTATTTATTATTTTTTTTTTTTTACTGTTTCTTGCAAATGATTTCCCCTTTTAGTGACATTGGATTACAAATTCGATTCATTCGGATTCATCATGTTTTAGAATTTATTGTGTTTGATGGTACATTCCATAAAATTCATGCCTAAGTCGTGGATTACCTCTTGATTTCAATGTATTGTTTTGATTCATCTGTGATATTTTCAAATTTAAATGTAGATCTGTGATTTTCTTTCAATCCAACATCTGCTCTTCGTTATCTATATGTGTTGTAAATATATCTGTCTTTAGTTGCTGAGCATGAGATATCTGGGTCCAGGACAGGAAATTCCATAAAGTGATTGCTTGTTTTGATCTACTCGTGGATTTCATTTCACTAATTGTTAGATTGTTAAATCTGTCGATCCCTTTGATTGAAGTACTACAGTAAAAACCCACCGACCTGCTTTGCTAGTTCATGCTCAAAATCATCAATCCATACACATGGATCCATTTTATTAATTGGCATTTAAATCCTCTGTTATACTTGTTGGGTTCATGTACCTGGTCCATCCTCTCTCTTTTAGGTTCATTGATCCACCCATTCAGATCATCTTGATTAATATATTGATCACTGACTTAATCCCCTCCATCTATTTACCCAAGGGTTTTCATCCCTGGATCCTCTGGTAATCATCAAATCTGAAGAAGACTTCACAGGGAATCCTTAGAGAGACTATTAACAAATTCATCTTCTGGAGTCTGGGCTGACAATTGATGGGTTTATCAGGTGACAAAATGTTGATTTAAAGATGGGAATGCTTTATAAAAAAAAATTCTTTATTCATGTTAAAACGATAGCTGCCTGTAAGAACATCCATGCTGCTCGGGCAGAAGGTGAGTTAGAGGTGGAAGAATACTCTTTTAGACATGGATCTTCTGTCCATCGTCACAGGTATAAAAGCCTGCAAAAGGCACTGTTCATGGCTTATGACAGGGTTTGGATCTACTGAAGTTGATCACTGAAGTCGATTGACCTTATTGCAAAAAAATCGTTTGGTTTTGAGGTTTTTATAAAATTGGTCTGTATGAAGTTTGTTTTGTTGACATGAAATGCCTGGATCAGTGTACAAGATAGTAACTGGCAAACTTGTTTATGCTTCAATTGCTTACTGTTGCATTTTCGTGATGCTCATCTGCTTTGAGAATTGATTTTCTTAGGTGCACCATTTATCCTCAGGTGATTTTGTTTTGGGTATCAGATTTTAATGCTCCTCTCTTATATTCTTAAGTTGGGCTGGAAGGCTGGTGCTTAATAACTCACAGATCAGGTGGGTGCCCAAGTATTTTACCAAGCACTCAGATATGGTGATTTTCTGTATGTTGTATGTTACAAAAGATCGTTGGCTGCAAGCGGTAGTGATTTTCTGTATATTGTCACTTTGTGTGGCCCGAATATTCTGTAAAGTACTCGTCCTGATCACCTAACCACTTCTCACCACCATTTCACAGGTTTTTCACCCAGCATGTGTTACTTAATTTACCATATAACAATATTATGTCTAATCCCTCTAATCACCTGTAACTATTTTTCCCATATAGCAGCCATACCACTCTCCCCTGTCACAAAACTGTTCTTTCATGAAAGATAATATCGTGGCTGCTTTTTCCACTTCACTGCAAGACATGCAGACATTCACTATCAGGTTCTAATCTCCTGAAAACTTTTGAACTAATATCTTCTACAGTAGACTTCTATGTCCCCCCCCCAGATTTGGGATGGGTTTCTGTGTACAATGTGGCATCAGATCCACACATAGCCCATGGTGATTCCTCTATACCCCTCATCTATGTTATCATTAATACCATCTAGCCTGTAGTAACCATATAGTTTCCAACGACCGTGTGTTGCCCAGCTGCAACCTCTACATAGGTGGACATTAACTTCAAAGATATCAGCCGGACCCCCACTGCAATAGTCACTGGTAAGTTGGGCCCTGTATGGGTATTGTTTCACCCACAGTAATCTCCACAACAGTACACCGTTGCACGTCACCACTACTGGTAACAACACCCATTTTGCCCATTAGACCCACTTTCATCACACAGCATTCATGTAGTCACTTACCTCTTCTAATCTTAAAATCGGTCCAGCTGATACAGCAACTCACTTAATACACATCACCTATCCCACTGCATTTTAGCTACCCTTGAAGCGGTTACCTACAGTATTCCACCTCTCTTGTTACCTGGACACTTGTCAATACCCACATCCCCTATACCCCATTACAGGATATATATATCATATCTACTTTCTGCAAGTAGCAGAATATTTCCTGTGCATTTAGGTGTCTTATTTTCTATGTCCCCTCTCACTACCCTTCATTTCCCACTTCACTATGACTCCATCACCTACTGTGCACAGCACCATAAACACTTCACAAACAGCCATAGCATCACTATATTTTGCTCCTAACTACTATTTTTTTTTTTCATGCACAGTGTTCCTGCATTTATATCACACTTTCACTATGATCCATTTCCAGCACTCTTATCCATCTACACTAAGTATATGTTATATATATACACGTATATATGTATATATACATATATCTATATATCTGTGTGTATGTATTCATATGTATGTAAATATGTATAAACTCTCATATACATACATATATATATATATAAGGATACATGCCATCTCTTTCATCCTTTGTATCATACATATCTTAACATATGACCCCTTTTACTATTTGATTTCCATATATATATATATGATTTTCTTTTTCTTTTCATTACTAACCCGGTTGTTTTTCAGGAATTATGGAAGATATCATTATTTGGGGTTGTAAACTTGATTTTACCCATTGTAATAGCTAGAGTTTAATGAAAATTTACATTTCTTGCTTTAGGTAGAATGAATGAGCATTATAGAATACCATGAATTGTTTATTCCATGCATTTTCCTTTATTTCTCAAATTCTCATAATGGTGAAACACGAATGGCACGTGCACCATTTCATAAAAGATAAGTTAATTCTAAGTTGATGATTTACACCAACGGCCATAGTCGGGGTGTAAACAAGACTTAGTATTCTTATCTTTTATGAAATAACACTGGATCCTCTTTAAAAAATCATCATATTCTTCAAATATTTTACCTTTTATCAGAGTTTAACTTAGAGTTAATTCAATATATATACCAATGGCCATAGTCAGGGTATATTGAGAGTTAATTCCATTCTAAATTCTATAAAAGCACAAAAAAATGTGTTTCATTCTTCACTAGAATTTTAATATAGATTACTATATAATACATTCAATGACCATAGTCAAGGATGTTTATATTTTCAATCTTATTTTAATTCATTTAAAGAATGAAATAGCTTTTCAAATTCCAATTTCAAAATTATTCAAATTCATTCATCATATAGGATAGAATTGCATCATATTTTCAAAAACTTTCTTTTTCAAAAACTCCAAGTGATGTTAATATCTTCTTCAATCTATCTTCGATCCTTATCAAATCCAATTCATCCTTTTCATTTTCAAAATTCAATTTCATTTTTAATCTCAAAGTTCAATTTAACTTTGAGATTTCAAAGTCATTTTATTCAAATTCAAATCAAATTTCAAAGTTCAAATTGACTTTGAAATTCCAAATTCATTTTATATTCATATTTTCAATCAAAATCAAAGTTCAAATTAACTTTGAGATTCTGGATTCATTTTCAGAATTTAATTACAAATCCATTTTAGGACCTAGGATTCAACACTCATCTCAGACTCCAGATCCAATTCCTCCTCAGGATCCAGACTCCGATTTTTGGATCTTAGACTTCTGGTCCAAATTCCATCTTAGGGTCCAGAGCCCAACTCTACATTGGATCTCAGACTTCAGATCCAAATTTATCTTAGGATCCAGACTCAAACTCAACTTTGGATCTCAGACTTCAGATCCAAATCCACTCTAGGATCCAGAACCCAATTCTATTGTGGATCTCAGATTTCATATCCAATTCCATCTTAGGATCCAGGATCCAATTCTACTTTGGATCTCAAACTTCAGATCCAATTCCATATTAGGATCCAGAGTCCAATTCTATTTTCATATCCAAAAACCATCTTGGATTCAAAACCTTGAATCCAATTCCATTCCAAAAATTCCAGATTCAAATCCCATCTTGAATCCCATATTTTAAAATCAACTTCTCAAACCAATTCCATTTCATTCAGATTTCAAGATCAAGTTCCCATTTCGGATCCTAAATCCAAAAATTCAACTTTGAACCTTATCTTGGACTCAAATTTTATCTTGAAAATCCA
The DNA here is from genome assembly GCF_984573655.1 of Nuphar pumila. Lineage (NCBI taxonomy): Eukaryota > Viridiplantae > Streptophyta > Magnoliopsida > Nymphaeales > Nymphaeaceae > Nuphar > Nuphar pumila. The sequence continues at coordinate 48,350,460 of NC_143249.1, read as the reverse complement.
ACTTTTAAATCAATTCCATTTTTCAAATTTTGATCAAAATTCCCAATTCTATCTTTCCTTCTGATTCAATTCCATTTTTTTCTAAATTCAAAGTCCATTTATGACTTTGAAAATTCCTTTTATCTCAAAACTTCAAAAAATCATTTTTCCAAATCCAGATTCATATTCTCAAGCTCTTGATTATTCTAAAAACTTAGAACTTTTAATCTTAAGTTCTAAGTTAGGAATCATTTTCTTCACTTTATCAATTTCACTTGGAAAATTTTCAAAACATTTTCAAAAGGAGCATACATCTTTGCATTTGCACAAGCATGATTCATTGTGCATTTAGATTTAGGATAAACACTGAGATAAATTCTTTGCAAAGCAAAAGGCATAAAACTCGACCCTTGGTTCGATTACCCCTGGTAAAGGCGCCAGGAACGGTCGAACCTCGTACCGACGAGCGGATCCCGTCTCCCGATTTTTCCCGCAAATATTTCAAAAACGGAGGTGAGTTATTTCAAAATATTTTTCAAAATTAAGGTCAAGTGAGACCCGCAAAAGAGTTCCTCTTCTCTTCTCTTCTTTCTCTTCTCTCTTTCTTTCCGTCTTTTATCTTTCTCCCTTCAAAAAGGAGGAAAATAAGAGGTAGGAAAGGAAAAGAGAAGGAAGAGAGAGAACATTATGAGAGGAAAAATTTTGCGATGATCACATATTCCTATTCCTATTTATTCCTGTATACCAAATCTTATATCCCCAAGATTCTATCACTTTTGCTTTCTCACCTACCCATTTAGTCTCTTGTAGACATAAAATATCAATCTTTCTCCTACACATAACATCTACTAAGTCTACCAACTTACCAGTTAAAGATCCTATGTTCCAAGTGGCTAACTTAATTTTATAGTCTTGGACTAACTTCTTTACCCCCACCAGTCCAACAAAGTGAGGGAACCCTTGCCTATTTGACACCACACCCGGGCGCCGGTGTGACGCGTCGCTTCCGGGCGACGACCTAGCAACCCTTGCCCATTTATCACTGCCTCCGGGCCTATAGAGTACAACGCGTCACTCAGTAGGGAACGCTCCAACAAAATTCTCATATTGGTTCATATTCATAGGGTATGACTAAGTTTTTATGCTGGCTATCACAGGCCTACCGCAACCCTCCTCCTTTATCCGGGATGGGACCGACAGTGTATACAAAGACATTACAATAGAAAGATAAAAACAAACTAGTGGACAAAGGTTATACGTATATAAAAGTGCCTCGCTTCTCGCTTCCTAAAATTTTGGAAGTGATTCGCCTCCCGCTTCCTCAATTGACAACTCTGTTTATCTCTCTCTCAGACACAGACACACACATTCACCAAACATGAATTTTGTTATATAATTTCTATTTATTGAGATCAGTGTTATCAAAAGTGCGCCTTGAGGTGCAAAAGGCACGCCTCGCCTTGAGGCGCGACCCTCTGTGCCTCAAGGCGCAAATTTTTTTTTTTTTACAACAAAATTTCAGAGACATGATCAACAAAGTTTTTGTAGGTTAATCTCATATATTTTCCAGTTATTTCAGTTATGTAATAAGTTTATTAATATATTACTATATTTTAACTTTTGTTGATTAATCTCGTATATTTTTCAGTTATTTCAGTCATGTAATTAGTTTCTTAATATATTTTAACTTTTGTTGGTTAATCTCATATATTTTTCAGTTATGTAATCAGTTTTTTAGTTAATTTTATATGTTAATCTCATATTTTTTAGAATAATCTCATATATTTTAACTTTTGTAGGTTAATCTCATATATTTTTCAATTATTTCAGTTATGTAATCAGTTTCTTAGTATATTTTAACTTTTGTTGGTTAATCTCATATTTTCCAGTTATGTAATCAGTTTTTAGTTACTTTTATATGTTAATCTCACATTTTTAGAATAATCTCATATATTTTAACTTTTGTAGGTTAATCTTATATATTTTCCAGTTATTTCAGTTATGTAATCATTTTCTTAGTATATTTTAACTTTTTTTTTGTTAATCTCATATATTTTCCAGTTATGTAATCAGTTTTTTAGTTACTTTTATATGTTAATCTCATATTTTTTAGAATAATCTCATATATTTAAACTTTTGTTGATTAATCTCATATATTTTTCAGTTATGTAATCGGTTTCTTAGTATATTTTATCTTTTGTTGGTTAATCTCATATATTTTCCAGTTATGTAATCATTTTTTTAGTTACTTTTATATGTTAATCTCATATTTTTTAGAATAATCTCATATATTTTCCAGTTATTTCTGTTACGTAATCAGCTTCTTAGTAAATTTTAACTTTTTTTGGTTAATCTCATATATTTTTCAGTTATATAATCAGTTTTTAGTTACTTTTATATGTTAATCTCATATTTTTTACTACTTATTTGAGATTTTCTATTTTTTATTGGTCGTTATTTCATCAATAAAGCATTTCTTTATTTATTTGTATTTTTAGATATTTTTGTATAATTTTTTTAAAGTTTTCAAAAAAAAAATTTGAGGCTTACGCTTTACGCCTAGAGGCTTGCCCTTCGCCTCGGTTTTTGGTGGAGTGCCTCGCTACGCCTCAACGCTTTTCACAACACTGATTGAGATATCTATATATATTATATATATTTTTTTACTTTTTATTCTATATATCTCATGAGTTTCCTGATTTTTCCCATTTTTTTTCAAAATCTTGTGATATCTTCTCTTGATGAGAAAAATCCGAGAATGACTTTGTGACTATGGTCTTTGGTTAGTCACATTTTGACAAGTGCTCCTTGTAATGAAAAGAGGCGGAAGCTCCAATGGAGTAAAAATCACTCTTTAAGAGTGACCTCAAGAGCCAAGAACACAAACACTAAAAGTGCACACACAAAACTCTCAAGAGTAGAAAATGACTTAAAGTCATAAGTTGATTTGATTGAAGAAAGGAAGAGAAGGGTGAAAACCCAATGCTTACAAGAGGAGAATACCTCCTCTATTTATAGAGGAGGGAGGCTCAAAGAAGGGACCACAAGGGGCTCCCTTGTAGTCGTTGGGAGCCCCAACGGTCATAAATCTGACCGTTGGGGCCCCAACGACTACAAGTGTGGGGCCCTTGTGGTCTTACAAAAAGGGGAAAAATGAAAAAGAAAAAAAGTAAAAAGAAAAAGAGAGAAAGAAAAAAAGTAAAAAAGAAAAGATACATTGTGGTTTTACAAGAATACCCCTATCGGGTATTTCACTAAAAAGGAAACTGATATATACTTATATATATACGAATGTATATATATATATATAAGTATATGTATATATATATATATATACATATTTTAACACGCCCCCTCAAACTTTACGGGGAGAAGACCAAAAGTTTGCTAAGAAGAAACATAAATCGTAGAGTTGGGAGCGCCTTGGTGAAGAAGTCAGCTAGTTGATACTCTGAAGTAACATATGGTAATGAGATAGTCCCTCTGAGATATTCGTCTTGAACATAATGGCAATCCATTTCGATATGCTTGGTCTGCTCATGAAAGGTGTGATTGCTGGCAATGTATATCGCACTTTTGTTATCACAGCAGAGCTTGGTGGGAGTGGAAATGGGGACGCCCATGTCACCAAGGAGACTCCTGAGCCATACGATTTCCATAGTTGTCATTGTCATGGCCCGATATTCAGCTTCAGTGGATGACAGTGAAACCTTCTGCTGCTTCTTGCATCTCCACGAAATGAGGGATTCACCTAAAAAAATACAAAGACCTGTTATTGAGATACGATCATTGGGATTTCCTCCCCAGCCAGCATCAGTAAAAGCAGTTAAGTCAAGAGATGAGGAAGAGGATAAGAAGAGTCCTTTGGATATAGTATTTTTGATATATCGCACAATTCTCATTACAGCCGCCATATGAACCGAAGTAGGTGCATGCTGAAACTGGCTTGCTGCATGAACCGCATGAGTTATATCTGGACGTGTGATGGATAGATAGGTGAGAGATCCGATTAATTGACGGTAGGGGGTTGGATCCTCAAGAAGAACAGCATCTCCAAGTCTCAGTTTCGCATTAATAACTTCGGGAGTCTCAACTTTCTTTTCATCAGATATTCCTGATTTGGTACAAATTTCTGCAGCTAATTTCATTTGAGATAGGATGTATCTTCGCGGGGAATAACCTACTTCAATCCCTAAAAAATATCTCAAATATCCAAGATCAGACATATCAAAAGTTTCTTTTAACATAGACTTTACATCATTTACTCCATTTCTGTCATTCCCAGTGATGATCATATCATCAACATACAGTAGAAGCATAATAATGGAGTCACCTGTTCTTTTAACAAAAATAACAGTGTCAGTATAGCAAGAAGAAAATCCTAAATTGATTAATACATTACTAAACCTATCATACCAAGCTTTAGGAGCTTGCTTAAGTCCATATAAAGCCTTTTTTAATTTCAAAATTTTTCCATTTAAATTCATACCTGGAGGCGGTTCCATATAAACTTCTTCATTTAAATTACCATTCAAAAAGGCATTTTTGACATCAAGTTGAAAGATAGGTCATTTTTTAACAGAGGCTATAGCAATAAGAGCTCGAACACTAGTCATTCGAGCAACTTGGGCAAAAGTTTCATCATAATCTACCCCATACTCTTGGGCATATCCTTTGGCTACCAACCTAGCCTTATATCTTTCCAATGAACCATCACTCTTAGTTTTTACTTTAAAAACTCATCTACATCCAATGGGTTTCTTGTCATTGGGAGGATCAATGATTTCCCAAGTTTGCGCCTTTTTAAGAGCATTAAGTTCTAGTTCCATAGCTTCATTCCAATGAGCATATTGTTTAGCATCATTGTAATGAGATGGTTCATGAAAGAAGTGAAGAGCAAGTAGGCATGCTCAAAAGTTAGGAGAAAAAGAATCATAAGAAACAAATCTATTGGGTATTTTGGAAATCCGACTTGATTTTCTTTGAGGGGTCTCTTCGATTGACTCACTTTGAGAAAATTTTTCAAGGGCACAAGGAGGATTTCTTTCATTCCTTCTAGAGTAGACTTGTATTTGTCTTGAAACATTTTCTTCTAAGTTTTGATCATCATTTGGATGTTCAAAATGATTTTCACCAAGGGGTTCACTAGGATCAATATGATCATCTATGATGTTTTCTTGAGGCAATAAGTCATAAAAAAGAATAATCAATATTTTCATTTGGTTGGTGCGAAAAACCATTTTCTTCTTCTAGGAATGTGACATCTTTTTGAGATATAAAGTTTGTTTTTGAGTATGTCAAAACATCTATAACCTTTTTGTTTTTCGCCATATCCCAAGAAAATACATTCAATAGCCCTAGGAGAAAGTTTATCATTTTTGTGAGTTAGAACAAAGCATTTACATCAAAAAATCCTTAGTCTTTTATAATCGGGAGACATATTGTAAAGTTTTTTAAATGGAGAAAGATTTTTCAAAGAGGATGAAGGGGTTCTATTGATAAGATACGTTGAGGTTAGAACCGCTTCGGCCCAAAAGGATTTTGGGATATTTTTTGAAATTAATAACGTTCTTGTAGTTTCTATTATGTGTCTATGCTTTCTTTCCGCAAGACCATTTTGTTGCGGAGTGTTGAGACAAGAACGTTGATGACAAATTTCATTTTCTTTTAAATAGCTTTGAAATTCATTTGACATATATTCGCCTCCCCAATCGGACCTAAGAATAGATAGATTTCCCCAAAATTGATTTTTAACCATTGCATGAAATTCTTTAAAGAAGGTGAAAACTTCGGATTTGCGACTTAGGAAGTAAATCCACGTGAATCGAGTGAAGTCATCAATAAAGACCACATAATACGAAAATCCTCCTTTAGACAAAATAGGGGAAGGTCCTCACACATCGGAATGAACAAGTTCAAATGGTCGAGTGGTAAAGTAACTTCTTTGAGGAAATGGAGTAGCTTTAGATTTCCCAAAAATGCAATCTTTACAAGTCATGTGATTGTCTTTACAAGTATTGTTCAAAAACGGAAAAAGAGACATTTTTACAAAATTTGGATGACCAAGTCTCTCATGCCAAATTCCAATACTTTTGTCTTTTACAAGATTGCAAGATGATTTAGATGGAAGAGTCAAAAAATCCATAAAATAGAGATCACCCTTTCTATGGCCTTGCCCAATCAGCTTCCCTGACTGGAGATCCTGCACGGTGCAATCTTTAGGTGAGAAAGAGACTTGACATCCATGATCGGTGATTTGAGAAACAGAAAAAAGATTTAAATTAATTTTTGGAACGATTCTTACTTTAGGAACGGAAAAATTTTGAGAATTTTTAAAATCAAGCGTTCCAATACTTTCAATTTTCAATGATGTTCCATCGGCCGTTGAAACATAAGAGGATATGGGTTCGGAAAAAACATTTGAAAGAGAGTTTTTATGAGATGTCATATGAAAAGAAGCACCAGAGTCTAGTATCCACATACCTGGAGGTGATGAAGAATAGGCGATGGCGGCTCCGGATGTTGAGGAAGAAGTCTTGAGAAGATGTTGAAGAACTTCAGAGATATGATTAACAGTCTCTTTGATATCTCCCTCTTTGGCATTTTCTTCTTCCTTCTTTGGAGAATTTTCTCCAACCGTGGTTACTTTTCCTTTATGTTTGGGACAAATCGGTTTAATGTGTCCCGGTTCATTACAATAATGACGTATTATTCCCTTTCTAGGCCCATTACTATTTTTGTTAAAGTGAGGATGTCTATAGACTTTAACATTTGATCCGGGCCTAATAACGACCAAAACTTCATCATTCTTAATGCTTAAGCCAAGTTGAGTTTCCTCTTGGCATATTTCGGCGAGGGCATCTTCAATAGGTAAGGCTTTGCTTCTATGGAGAAGAGATGCCCTAACTTGTTCAAATTTCGGACGAAGACCATGAAGAAATTGAAAGAAGTGCTCCTTTTCAATTTGTTCCCTTCTTAATTCAATATCTTCCGGAGCCACCCATTTAGGCTCAAGAAGAGCAAGTTCATCCCAAAGAGGGGTTAGAGAGCTAAAATAGTCCCGGACACTCATATCCATTTGTTTGGTGGAACAGATTTTTTCTTGACAAAAAAATTGTCGAGCAAGATCCTTTTGGGTATACATACCCTTAAGGAAAAACCATGCCTCATTGGCCCTTCTAAATTTGGCAATATTAACACAATTTTTAAGGTCAACATTGTTCATAAACCATGCCAAAATTTTGGCATGGTTACTTTCCCAATCCTCAACTTTGGATTGATGGTCATTGATAGCTTTGATGCGCTCATCGCTATCTAAAGCTTTTTCAATCTCATTTTCGATTTTAGTGAGAACAAGAGAGGGTTCGGGAGTAGTTCCCATAACAAAACCCCAAAGTTTCTTACCTCTCAGATGATTTTCTATCGCGGAGGCCCACATGAGATAGTTGAACCCATTTAGCTTAAAGGAAAGCTCCACTTTAGAATCACGTTACATCGGCACTAAATCCTTCTTAAAATTTGAGAGGCACACGTTCCAAGATAATAAAGAGAAGCCCAATCACCAACCGAGCTCTGATACCATGTAATGAAAAGAGGCGGAAGCTCCAATGGAGTAAAAATCACTCTTTAAGAGTGACCTCAAGAGCCAAGAACACAAACACTAAAAGTGCACACACAAAACTCTCAAGAGTAGAAAATGACTTAAAGTCATAAGTTGGATTGATTGAAGAAAGGAAGAGAAGGGTGAAAACCCAATGCTTACAAGAGGAGAATACCTCCTCTATTTATAGAGGAGGGAGGCTCAAAGAAGGGACCACAAGGGGCTCCCTTGTAGTCGTTGGGAGCCCCAACGGTCATAAATCTGACCGTTGGGACCCCAACGACTACAAGTGTGGGGCCCTTGTGGTCTTACAAAAAGGGGAAAAATGAAAAAGAAAAAAAGTAAAAAGAAAAAGAGAGAAAGAAAAAAAGTAAAAAAGAAAAGATACATTGTGGTTTTACAAGAATACCCCTATCGGGTATTTCACTAAAAAGGAAACTGTATATATATACATATATATATATACGAATGTATATATATATATATATATAAGTATATGTATATATATATACATATTTTAACACTCCTCGCATAAATAAATTCCATTTATGTAATGACTAAAGCCGAGGTAGATGCTATCTAGATCCATCTTTTTGTATGCTTTCTGTTGTTCATCAAATATTTTAAAAACATGGTTGAACTTGAACATCATGTGCAAAATGCTCTAAGGTTATGTGATCTTGCCAATTCTGCCATTCGCATCTCCAAGTCCACGAGTATGTGGTTGTCATGAAGTATCTTAATATAGTTACTGGGACTTTTGGATATTGCTATCTTCGGCTCCATTACATTTTTATGCAGAGGAAGCAGCTTTTCCAACTCATTGGAAGAGAACATATATTTTGAGTTCTTGCAAATGGACTGTGGTCATTAGTTTGGTTACACCTTTTTGTATGATGCAGTTACATTTCAGCAATGCTGGAGGCAGGGATTGAACCAAATTTACAAAATGCAGTTTCTTCAGGTTGGCCTGCTTCACTACATTTAATAGGCAAGGTATGTTTGATGACCATTTTTTTCCTCAAAGCATTATATATATATATATATATATATATATATAGAGAGAGAGAGAGAGAGAGAGAGAGAGAGAGAGAGAGAGAGAGAGAGAGAGAGAGGTGCTTGAACATACATGATGATACATGCTTGATGGGGTTTTCAGGTTTTTTTTGTTCTATTTTTAAATTCTGACCAGACAGATGTGATGTATGTACTTGATTTTATAGGGATCAGCTCTTGAAGTGTTCGATTCCGACACATGGGTGGGTTTTTATAAGGTTCGAAAAATCAACGGTCCAAAATCTTTGTAAATTTTTGAGGCTCCAAATATCATTTTTTTCATCGAAAACACATAATCTAGGTGTGGATTCCTCGTAAATCGACCATGCCCAACACATTTATGGGGTCGGAACTGCGAAAAAAACCACAGAAGAGCAGAAAAAACCATCAAGCACGTATCGTCAAGCACCTACACACTACTATATATATATATAAAGACTCACATACATAAGATATGCACAACTGCATAGATACAGATATAAACACGTAGATGTAGACTTGCATGAATACATACATATGCATATTCATTAGCATTTTGTTGTGCAAGTTAACGTCTTTATACAAACAAAAAAGGGCATAAATTTATCAATATTATGTAGTTTAAAGCTTGGATGGTTGTATATGTTTTTGAAAGATGAATATGTTATATGTGTAATTATTTCCAAAATAATTCTGTTACGCTTTAGTTACTGAATATGGTTTTGGATGAATAATATAGGGAAAGAAATGGTCTCTGTTGAATTGTATGAGTCAATGGTCTTACTGAGCCTGTTATTCTTGAATTTTTTGCATTTTGTGGTATTTCTTAAGGTTGTTTCCCTGTTTAGCTAATTTCCTACCGTACTTTTATATGGGTATCTCCCTTAGTATGTCTTGTAGTTGTAGAGTTAGAGAAGATTCAGATTGTTGTGACAGCCATTTTCAGCCATGTCACAACACTTCACTTAGCATGTGTATCTCGTACCGACACAACACAACACTCAGACACTTCAAGGGCACAATACGTCACTTCATCAACATAGTTGAACCAGTCTCACGTACAATCAACAGTGTCATTAACTTTATCTATTTTCTTGTATGATCTTATATACTTATTTTATATTCACTTGATTTATTTCTTTTAAAATTTGTCATCAATTACAATATATTTCAATTTCATCTTAGTTTCATTATTTGATGTTCCTAATTGTAGTAATTTTAAATTGTTGTTTTATACACACACCCACACACTTTCATAAATCTATGTGTGTGTACGGCCATGTCCCCATGTCCTAATTTTTGAAAATGATCATATTGTACTAAGCGTATCCACATTGTCCCGCACCTGCATCCATATCCATGTGACAGATTTTCAGGCATCACCTTCTTTCTTAATTTCAATGGTCTCGATTTCATGATTATAACCTATTTGAAGTGAAGGTTAATGCAGTAGTTAGATACCTTATGCAATGAATAACCGTTCCAGTGATCCCATCAATTTGATTTTGTATATTTTTAATTTGTTAGAGATCTGATAAGCAGTGCGTTTGAACAAAGTGGAACTTGTTGCTGATCTGTGAAGAATTTCTACTGTTAGGAGCATGTTTTGTAGAAGTGTTAAGAGGCAAGCAACAATTGTATAGAGAGGGCTCAAGGCTACAGAAAGAAAAGAAGCTGCTCTTAACCTATAGGGCTGTTAACAGATTGGTTTTGAATTATGTTCTGACATGCTCCATCCATGTTCGTCTTTTCAATTTTAAAGATTATGTTTCCTCAAAAAAGAGTTGGATATTCTTTTGGAGTTCTAGATATGATAATATTTGGATAGGATTTAATTTTTCTGTTAAAACTCATTGGGTCATTATATGTCCAAACAGGAAACAACACCATGCAGAAATATATTAGTAGTCTATGTGAATATTTAGGGAGTTTTCTGCCTTTTTCTAACTTTTTTTTGCCTTTTCTTGTCTGTGGTTGCTCCCTACGAGCATGGTTCTCTTTTAATTCATTCTTTAATTCTCTTATTCATTGAAAAACTCTAATGTGAGAATTGTTATCAACAAGTATAGTAAATAGGAGTTATTTTCTTCATTCTTCACTTTATCTCTTTTAGCTATGTTTGTAAATCAATATGCTATGGCTATTTCTGCCAAAGAGGAGAGAACCTTGATTTGTGAGCACATCTGATGGTTATATTTAAGGTTGAAGACATCAGATAAGAAGAGATTAATGGATGATCCTCTGAGGGCTGACATAAACAATCACTGGAATGAAGGGGTATTCTTCGGGATTGAAGTTTGGGTATTTTGCTTCCATTCGAGTAACTAAAAATGAGATTCAAGGACAAATTACATGATTTCTGGAGCATCATTGAAAGAGTTTGGTTTTATTAGGGCAAGAGTTCTGTATCTTGGATTTTACTTTCCCGGGGCTTTTCTATTCTGAAAAAGACTTTCTCTTGGGCTATTCTTGATAGATTCTCTTAAGTTATCCTTTTACCACAGCAATGGGGGTTTTGACTCTTCTTGCAGTTTGTGTCATACATTTTGATGGCGTCCTGCTAATTTTTGTTGTTATTTCACAGGACATCTTGAGGTTTCATGCAGTTTACTGGCCAGCAATGCTGATGTCGGCTGGATTGAGTCTTCCAAAAATAGTTTTTGGTCATGGATTCCTGACAAAGGTAAATCTCTCCTCCAAAATAAATGTTTTCTTTACTCGATGCTTTATATGTGATCTTATTAACTTGTTTTTATGCAAACATGAATGTTGAAGTTGATTTAGACCTTCACAAAGCCTATTAGTCTGATTAACTAATTTTCCTGCACATCCATAAAAGTTGAAGCACCCATGCCTGCATATTTTCAAACATTACTACTGTGTTTAAGGTTTGTGTTCTAGGAATCTCATTCTTCCTGCGCTCACATACTTATTCCTTTGATTGGATTTCAAATGATGGATTACTATTGTTTACACAAAGTGCAGAGTTTCTTCCATGAGCACCACCACTCTCTGATAGTCAGAAACTTCATAGTTGAAAATACAGAATACAATTACTCTATGTTTGCCTTCGTGTGGATCGAATCATTTATCTGGAAGAAAGGATATGAAGCATTCGTGTTAATATTGATTTGTCATGCTATTATCATGATAAATCGGCAATAATTCCAAAATAAATAATCATGATTCTATTGTACTATAGGGTAACGAGATTCCACTGGATGGTCACGCTTCATCAAGAATGGTATCATGATATTTTCTTGGGAAATTCATTAAAAAGAAAACAAAAAACATCGTCTTTGTTCTTCATGAAAGCCATGGAACATATATTTGTTAGTCATGAACTTTATGACTGCTTTTTGTCTCATGTTTAACTTTAAAATCACATTGTTCCATGTAAAGTGTGTATATAATGCTGCTATTTTGATCGTGTAACACATCCATAATACCATCATGGAGATTGATGTTCTTGTTATGCTTTGTTTGGCTCTGGCCTTTCTCCTGTTAGTCATTGCTAAGTTTCTTGAGCCTTCAAGAGCTTTACATCATTTGCAATTCTGTACAGCTGCTTTAATTTTCAGTGAAATGCCTTAAGATAGCCCTGTTTGGCCTATATGAAGGTTGTTTGCAGCAGTGGATAACATTTATTAAAACAGCAGTGGTCAACTTTCATTGAATAACAAACAATGCTTGTCATTATTTACCTTTATTCATTTTCATATTGAAAATTTATAGGATGGTAAGAAGATGGGAAAATCTTTGGGAAACACACTTGAACCAAAAGATCTTGTGTCTAGGTTTGGGTCTGATGCAGTGAGGTACTTCTTCTTGAGAGAAGTGGAATTTGGAAATGATGGTGACTACTCAGAGGATCGGTTTATCAGCATCATCAATGCTAACCTTGCGAACACAATTGGTATGTTGGGGTCTCCTTTTAGAGCTGGTTCACATTGATATAAATAAAAATGACAGCCATGTAAAAGGATCCTTTAGACTTACCGTAGGAGTTGGCTATGCTGATGTAAGCATAATATATTTCTTTTACAGGCAATCTTCTTAATCGTACACTTGGGCTTTTGAAGAAGAATTGCAGATCTACTTTGGTGGTTGATTCTGCTGTTGCAGCTTTAGAAAATCCATTCAGAAAAACTGTAAAGGAACTGGTATTCTTTCTTCCTGGAGATTTTATTGTTTGGTCTATTTTATGCGTATAATGCAAGAAACCATTAGATTGACAAGCTAGAAGAATGAACCTCAGATTTTTCAAAGGATACACTATGTGAGACTTGTTCGGCATAATATTTGACATTTAGCAGATTGTCATAAACTGATCAAAAACTACCTAGACTATTATTCTTTTGTGGCAAATGTTATGAGCCTGGACATCCTCTTAACAGAAGCCATCTTCTTTTAATTTCCTGAAATTCAGGAATATAATATCGTTTTCTCTGCAATTTCTCTTTTCCAGGTAGACAAGGCAAGGATCCATTTTGAGAACTTGTCTTTATCGAGTGCTTGTGCCTCTATAGTGGATATTGGAAATGCTGGTAATTTGTATATAGATGAGCATGCACCATGGTCAAAATTCAAGGTCGGTGGTGCTAGTTCTGAAGAAGCTGCCAAGGTAAGGCTAACTTGTTAGTGTCTTAGTTTGCCAATCATCGTCAAGGCATGACACTTCTTTTCTATTGAATGGGTCTTGTTCCGTTTTCTTTAAGTGGGATTTATTGTGCCAAATAAAATGATTGAATGACTTCTATTTTGTATAATTGCACCCTGTATTATCTTTGATAAAAAGGGCAGGTGGTGATGGATCTTGAGATTCTTTTTGAAGGTTTATGTTTTGTTAAAAGATAAAGTTGATGGCAGCTCTTGTGGCCCCCCTCTAAATGCCAATGACGCACAGCCATTTATTGCAAATTTTCTGTATGCCTGGTTTCTCTGCATCTTTTTGTGATTTTCTGTAATTCCTCAGCATCCGCATGATTGCAGGACCTGGTTATCATATTGGAAGCAATGAGGATAATAGCAGTTGCCTTGTCACCAATCACTCCTGGCCTGTGTTTGCGCATATATTCACAGCTTGGTTACTCAAGGGATGAATTTGATGCAGTTACTTGGGTATCCCTCTCTCATATGTTATCCTTTCTCATCAAACCAGTCCTTTTCAACTGAAGCTGTTAGACATTCCTTTTTTCATTGAAGAAAATGCAACTAACAGCTTCAGACTAGCTAACAATGCTTCACCAGAGACAATAAACAACCCTTGGGAAAACTTATCATGTTGCTACCCGGCAAAACTGGTTAAATGATGCAACGCTTAGGAACTCAAATGTACTAGTCTATGGGGCATCCAGTTTTGTTCTTTCAAAAAGGAATCTTTCAGGAGAAAATATTTATGTTAAATTTACAAGAAATGTGCTTCTTTAAACAAAATAACTTATGGTAAATTTACTTCTTCTGTCATACAATTTGCTGGCTGCAACTCTTTTATGTTTTATTAAGTTTCTCGTTTGCAATCAAATGCAGAATGATACAGTTTGGGGAGGGTTGAAAGCGGGTCGGGTAATGGCAGAGCCTGCACCTATATTTGCAAGAATTGAGAACAAAAAGGAAGGAGATGATGAATGTCAGCTCCCAACAAAGGCACCAAAGGTGAAAAAAATACCACAAACTCAAGGGGCAGCACAGGCTCAAGCATATTAGAATAAACCAAATACATTCCATTGACCCTAAAATATTTTGTTATAGAGAGTGTGGCCTTACTAATTGCTTTTAGTTTTTGAAAAGTTTTCTCAGAGATAGAAAGCATGCGTGTAAAATTTCATGTATATAACGACTATTAGCAATGAAATATGTTGACATTTGTGGGTTTCTGCTATTTACTGAAATATAACATGGTTCTATGGCACACCATTGCTTTAGGAGGGTCTGCAGATCTTGATCAACCAACAACCTCATGGTCTATCGATTTAGATGACAGGATATCCTAATTGTGTGTTTACGGCATATTGGGATGGGTGTCGGCCTGGCATTGGATGGGCCGTTGAGTATCTGGATTGGGATGATCCTTGGTTCAGCCGTTCAGTCTATCTTACAGCCAAAACCGGAGTCCCATGACCTGGCTCTTCCCATCAGTAAAACTCAGGTCAACCAGTCCAGGCGTGATTCTTGCCCTTTTGGGTATGATATTTCTTCAATGAGACCCAATCTGGCCAGTGCCTAATCTTGATCACTTGGTTATGTCTGCCTGGTATATGTTATTACATGGGTACGGCTGGTACAATACGACTTGTTTTCTAAAAAGGGTTCAGAGTGCAACTGGGTTGTGTGTGTTGAATTGCATACATAATATTCATAATTTTGTTACAATATTACACTCAGTAGGTAGTGCTATATGTGTGGTCGAGAAGATAAATGGAACCACTCTACAGTCGATTACCTCACACTCCTTTGATTTGGTACTAACTATATTAAAATATGAACATATAGATCACTTATAAAAATACAATGTATACAGCATTTTTCATGTAGCACCAACCAAAATATCAATGTCGACATGGGATGCAGGGCGTCTTGAATTGCTCATGTTACATAAACCCCAACTTGATTACCATATGCAGAGGCTTGAGGGTAATACCTGGGCCAATTTGTTGGTGCTTTGGGCCTTCGCCCAGGCCTCTTGGACCACCCCAACATGATCAGAAATCCCTAAGGGTGCGTTTGAATACCTCGGATTTCAGATCTGAGGATCTGATGTGGCATAGGTATGCCGATGTGTTGGTGTGGCAGTGAAATCCAGGGTTTTGCAAACACTAGATCTCTCATCTGAGGCTACCTCAGATTTGAAATCCTCACTTTTGTGAGATATAGAAGAAAGTGCCATGGATTTGAAATCCGATGGGGAGGGGCCCGACTTCAAATCTGCAAATTTCAAATCCTTGGATCTGAGATCCAAGGCATTCAAACGCACCCCAATCATCTTGACCGTTTTCAAATTAAATTGATTGATGTTCTGCTATGGCTATACTCGTCTTATTATGGATCATGCTTATAAAAGCACCTTGGAGGGAAAGAAGTCAAATACACTCAATAGCCAGAGTTGACTTAAAAAGATATGAAGAAACTAAAATTTTTGAAAATGAATTCAAGGCAATTTGTTATTTAGAAAGATCATTTTTGTACCTCACTACCCTTGATCTTTAAGCAGTATACAGAATGTGTTTGGAAAAACATAGCATCCACAACTAGGAGAAGGCATCAAAAGCTGCCATGGACTTAACCCCAACAAATTTGAGTATCATAATCAGTTTTCATATGGATGTACTTTTTCATCTATTGTCGGATCACTACAGCAGTACCCCACAGTGAGAAGGGAAAGAAGAAACATACGGTTTCTGAAAGACAACCATCATAGGGCGATGCCTATGGCTAAGAAAGCATCTACAACATTTTCTAATGGAAAGAACTTGAAACAGCCCTTTTGGGACCCCTTATGTATAAACTACTAATGACCCACTTCATTGTATTTGAAATCTGAAGTGTTTCTCAGGTTATGGTCCTTGGTCTCACAACAGATTTCATATCTATTTGTTTCCAAGGACGCAACCCATGAATTACCACTGAAATGAAAATATACTGAATGTTGCAACCTGTTACTCCATGCATGAACTAGCCACGTGGGATTTGAACTTTCATAGCAGAAAAATGACCACCAGCCTTGGATGCACAAGATTGCTCAGTAAGCACCAGAATAAAATAGTAGCCGCATATGTGACACCTGTCACGGGCCTATTTTCTTCAATGGGCCAGCGCGGCGCCATGGTCCTTCCTTACCACCGCAAGCCTACTTGTCAGCTCGCTTGCCAGTCGTGAAAGCTTGTAATCAGAGTGCAAGAGAGAATAGAGAATAAAGGGAGAAGAACTGCAATCACAAGAAACAATCACAACGAGGGTGAACAAAAGAAAGCTCAACGCATTTAATTCATTCACAATTTTGCCCGAGGGCTATTACAGTTCAAGCATACAGGCCGCCCCTTCGGGGTATTGATTCACCTGAACCGAGTAGCTTACATCAGACTCAACAAAAGCGAAACAGACTCTAAGCACAACTTTACAATGTAAGTCTCAAGGGAACATGCTCCCCCCTTCAAATCATGCGCCGTCCTCGGCGCCATCTGTTTCATGGTAAGCTCTGACTTCAGTTGGGTAGCGGTTGTTCATTCAGAATGCAGACTCCCACATTGTATCTGCTATTTTCTCTCACTGCACTAGATATTTCTTTGCTTCGCCCAAGTAGTTGACCTTGTGACGAAGGATCTTACTGAGGCGCTTCTCAGCCCGTTGTGCTGCCGAGGCCCTCTGCGTGATGGGAGCGCGTTATGGCACAGCGCGTTTTAGATCTCCATCATCTAGATGGAACTTCTTGAGGTTGCACATGTAGAACACTGGGTGCACCTTGAAGTATGGGGGCAACTCCATCTTATACGTCAGCTTTCCCACCTTCTTTATGATAGTGAAGGATCCTTCATACTTTCTGAGCAGTCCGCGGTGCCATCCACAGAAGATACCTGTGCACCCAGATATAACTTCACCAACACTTGGTCCCCAACTTTGAACCCAACGGGCCGACGATGCTTGTCCGCCCACTTCTTCATTTTCTTTGCTACCTTGTGTAAGAATGCCTTTGCCAACTCATTCTGCTCATGCCAGTCGTGAAAAAACTGATAGGCGAAGGATGACCTTCATTTTTTTTTGTGCGGCAAGAATGTGTGGGGTCAGTGGCTGCTGCCCCGTGGCTATCTCAAATGGGTTGTGTCTTGAAGACTCGCTCTTCTGCAGATTATAACAAAATTGTGCCACGTCAATGAGCTTCACCCAATTTTTTTGATTGGCACTAACAAAATGCCTAAGGTACTGCTCAAATATCCCGTTGATGCGCTCGGTCTGCCCATCTGTCTACGGATGAAAACTTGTTGAAAACAATAAATCGAAGCCAAGTAACCGAAATACTTCACGCCAGAACTTGCCTGTGAAGCGAGCATCACGATCACTCACAATGCTCTTTGGTATACCCTAGTGCTTCACCACATGCTTTACGAACAACTCTGCAGTCTTCTCTGCAGGGCACTCCTTAGAAGCTGGGATGAAGGTGACATACTTTGAGAAGTGATCCACCACAACCAAAATAGAACTTAGGCCATCTACCTTTGGCAGACTAACAATGAAGTACATGGAGATGCTATCATAAGGACGTTCTGGAATCGGCAGAGGCTCAAAGAGACTGACAACCTTTTGGTTTGTCCCCTTATCTTGCTGGCAGATGAGACATGTCCGCACATACCCCTCAACGTCATCCCTCATCTGCGGCCAATAGTAGCCGTGCTCAAGGAGTGCTAAGGTCCACTCCTGACTAGGATGGCCAACTCATAGTGTATCATGACACTCCTTAAGCAGTTCTCGGCAAAGGTTTCCCCACCGTGGTACGAAGATGCGTCCCCTTTTTTTCATGAGGAGGCCGTCTTGTAGCCAAAATTGTTGAGTCTTCCCTGCCTACGCCAGAGAAACAAGGTGTTGTGCTGTCAGATCCTACTACATCCCTTCGCGTATGCGGCTCAACAATGTGTCCTCCAAATGCACTTTAAAAGGCTCCGCGTGCGCAACTGCCAGTTCAGCCCTGCGGCTCAGGGCATCCTCAACAACATTGGTCTTTCCAACCTTGTACTCCAAGGCAAAGTCGAACTCAGCAAAAAACATCTGCCACCGAGCTTGTTTAGGCGTCGGCTTCTTCTGTGTCTGAAAGTAGCTCGTGGCCACATTGTCTGTCTTGACGATGAATTCGACACCTAGAAGGTAGTGCCTTCAGGTCCTGAGGCAATATACGATGGTGGTCATCTCACGTTCATACACCGTGTAACGCCTTTCTGCATCCTTCAACTTCTGACTCTCATATGCAATCGGATGACCCTTCTGCATAATAACTCTGCAAATGGAAAAGTCTGAGACATCTGTGTGGACCTCAAAGGGTTTTGAGTGATCAGGCAATCGCAACACTGACTCCCTCATTAAAGCTTTCTTCAAGCCATCAAAAGCATCTTGGCACACTCCTGTCTAGAGTTATACCTGATTCTTCTTTAACAAATCTGTGAGGGGCGCAACAATAAGAGAATAACCTTCGATGAAACACCAATAATAATTTGCCAAACCAAGGAATGACCACAATTTTGACACTCTGCTTGGCAGAACCCAATCCTGGATGACCCTTATCTTCTGTTCATCCATACGCAGCACACCATGCCCCACCCCACAACGTGGCCAAGGAAGCTGATCTCATCCTACCTGAAGAGACACTTTTCTCATTTGACACAAAGGCCATTCTTCTTCAGCACCTGAAACACTGTTCGCAAGTGCCCGACATGTTCCTCCATGTTGCTGCTGTAGATCACGATATCATCCAGGTAAACTACCACGAACTTGTCTAAGTAAGGGTAGAAGATCTGGTTCATTAAAGTCATGAACGTGGTTGAAGCATTTGTCAACTTGAATGGCATTACTAAGAATTTGTAAGTACCATAGCCAGTGACGCAAGTTGTCTTCGACTCATCACCTTCAACAATCCTCACCTGCCAGTAACCTGTGATCATCGCAAAAATTTTCCTCTTGTGGTTTCTCTCTCTTCCTTCTCTTTTCCTTTCTAACCTCTATTTCTCTTTTTTGAAGGGAGAAAATAAAAGACAGAAAAGAAGAGAGAAGAGAAAAGAAAAGAAGAGAAAAGAGGAACTCTTTTGCGGGGTCTCATTTGACCTTAATTTTAAAAAATGTTTAGAAAATTACTCTTCTCCGTTTTTGAAATATTTGCGGGAAAATCGGGAGTCGGGATTCGCTCGTCGGTACGAGGTTCGACCGTTCCTAGCACCTTTACCAGGGGTAATCGAACCAAGGATCAAATTTATGCCTTTTTGCTTTGCCTAAATATTATCTAAGAATTTATTCTAAGTCTAAATGCACAAAGAATCATGCTTGTGCGATGCAAGGATGTATGCTCTTTTGAAAAGAATGATTTGGAAATCTGAGATTTTTTCAAGTGATTTATGAGGTAAATGTGATTCAAAATATTTAAATTTAGAACTTGAGATAGATTAAGAAAAATATTTGAAGTTCTAAGTATTTGAAATAATCAGAGTTGGGAAAATAAATCTTGAAATTTGAAAAGATTGATTTTGAAATTGAGAAGAGTGAAGTTTTTAGAGTCAGAAATGGACTCTGGATTTTGAATTCGGAACCTGGATGAGATTTGAAATGGAATTGAATTCTAGATTCGAAGTTTGATATCAGGATGGAATTTGGACTTGAGAAATCCGAACGGAAGTTAAAATAGAAATAGGTTCAGGAAATCCAGATGGGATCCGAAAGTGGATTTGGATTTGAAATCTGGAGTTGGATCTGAAGTCTGAGATCCAAAAGAAGTTGAGTTCTGAAATCTGGATTTCTAAATGGAATTTGGATCTGAAGTCTGAGATCTGAAATGGAATTGGATTCTGGATCCTAAAGTGGATTTTGGATCTGAAGTCTGAGATTCGAAATGGAATTGGATTCTGGATTCTAAAATGGATTTTGGATCTGAAGTCTAAGATCCGAAATCAGATTGGATCCGAAATCTGGAACCTAGAATAAAATTTGGATTTGAAGTCTGAGATCCAAGATTGGGTTGGATCCGGAATCTGGAACCTAAAATGAAATTTGGATATGAAGTCTGAGATCCAAGATGAAGTTGGGCTCTGGATCCTAAAATGGATTTAGAAAGCCCAAATGGGACTTTTGAAGATGGATCTGGGTTTTGAAAACCCAGATTGAATTTAAAACTTTAGAAAAGAATCAAATTTTGAGATTCAGAATCAATCTCAAAACTTGGATTTTGAATTTGAGAATCAAGACTCAATGAAAAATAAAGGATAAATTTGATTTGAGTTTTTGACAATCAGAAGATGAATCAGAAGTTTCAAAGTTAAATTGAACTTTTGAAATTGGATTTGAGATATTGATTTGAATTTGAATTTTGAATATAACATTGAATTTGAAATTTCAAAGTCAAATTGGACTTTGAAATCGAAATTTTGAATCTTTGAAATAAGATAGAAGAATGAATTGAAATAGAGATTGAAGAAAGATATTTGAGATCACTTGGAGTTTTGGAGAAGGAATTTTGAAAATAAGATGCAATTCTATCCTAAATGATGAAATGAATTTAAAGAATTTGAAATTGAATTTAAAAATTATATCTTATTATTTAAGTGAATTAAAATAGGATTGAAGATATAATACATCCCTGACTATGGTCATTGAATGCATTATATAATAATCGTATTTGAATTCAAATAGAGAATAAAACACATTTTGGTGCCTTTATAGGGTTTAAAATGAAATTAATCTCTCAATATATCTTGACTATGGCCATTGATATATGTCTTGAGTTAATTTCTAAATTAAACTCTAATAAAGGAGAAAAATATTTGAAAATATGATGGTTTTTGAAAAAGGATCCAGTGTGGATCCAGTGTTATTCCATAAAAGATGAAAATCCTAAGTTTTGTTCACATCCTGACTATAGCCATTGATGCAAATCATCAACTTAGGATTAGTCACCTCCTATTAAAATGATGCATGTGCCATTCGTGTTTCCATTTGTGAGTTTTCAAAAATAAAGGAAAATAATGAAACAAATGTTATTTACATGCTCATCCATTCTAATCTAAGACTGAAAATGTAAATTCTCATTAAGACCTAACTTATTACAACATTTTAAAATTGAAAATACAATTCCCAAATAATGACATTTTCCATATTCTCTGCAAAAACACTTAGTATGAAAATAGAAAAGAATTGCTCATATCATATGGATTTCGGAGATGCCAATGGTGAAATGCTCATATGTCAAGATATCTATGATGAAAAGATAAAAATGATATATATACTTATATACATACCTATATACATACCTATATATATATATATATATATATATATATATATATATATATATATATATATATATATATGACATATACAATACCTTGTGCAATAAGGGAGGTGAGAACTAGGGTTGGAAATGAGTGCAGGTACTGTGGTAGGTAGGTGCAGGGAGTTATAAATGAATGGAGGGTGGTATTTAGCAGGTGATAGTGGAGAAGATGAAGATGGTGGGCTGTGAATTGTAAGTACGCGGATGAAAGGGGTGAGTGGCTGAAGACAACCAACTGTGAGAGTGTCCAACATTGTCACAGGCGATCCCAATAACAGTGCTTGATCACTGTTATCGAGATGACACTACAACAGTACCCAAGTGCTGTAAAGGGGCTAATTTGTGGATGGCTGGACAATGCGAAAATTGGATGTGGAGGTATACGCTGACAGGTAGGTAAGATGCCTACAGGTGAGCAAGGCACATATACGATGGATGAAAACATGATAATAGATACAAGCTATGACAGGGAATATATATGTTGTGGAGGGCCAATATTTTATAGGATTTTGTAGACTATTTACATCATAACTGCAGTGTAGGTCACATTATCACAAATGATTGAGATCGAAACCAGCCCTTCTGCTTATCTTAATCGAAAGATGTCCACAATCAGGTTATTTAGCAACATTTAATAGCAAAGCTGGACCTGTAATCAATGTCAGCAGTCAATGCCTATGTGAAAGTCCATGCCATTCAAGTGATCGACTTTATGTAAAACAAACATCCAAGACTTGAGGTATATATATATATATATATATATATATATATATATATATATATATATATATATATATATATATATATATATATATATATATATATATATATATATATATATACATGTATATGTGTGTAGAGAAAAGAAAAACCCATTTCTTAGTGAATTTGGCTGTATCTGTCAGTGCTCCAGATATGATCAAGACAACACCATTGTTTAGAGATATGTCAAACAGTCTATCCAACAGGACAACCTTCTGCAAGATAAAATAATGAAAAAAAGAAGACAAAAAAATGTATCTACCATAATCAATAGAGGCCCTTTCATGGGATTCACCTTAACTGTGAATGCATCCACATTAGTATATTCTGAAGATCTTATACTTCAATGAGAGTTTAGACCAATCACGCCTTTTATCAAAGGGGACTTTATTTTGATAATTAACTCAAAATCCAAAATGACAAAAACATTATTTTGCAAATGATTGAAGCAAGCTATAAAAAAAAAATCATCAAACCATCTTGATCATCTGATAGGGATTAATCTGGTTGGATGTGCACATCACCAGATAAAGGAGGAAATGCTTTGATGATGAACTAATTAGAGGTAAAAGAAAAATGTAGACACAACAGAATGCGTGATATTGAAAGAATGCAGAATAAAACATAAATGGAAAAGACTATTGAATTCGATAAATATAAAAGAAAAATAAACTAGATGAATCTGTACAAGGATACTTTGCAAGGGTGACATTTATGTTGTCTTACCTGTGCCGGTCAGCAGAGACCTCGTCACACTTGTTGAACAAGCACAGAACGAGTCTGGTTGGAGATGAAGTTAAATGAAGGCAACATAAAGACTAATAATATTCAAGAGAAAAGGAAGAACAATATGCAAATGCAAATGGATGAATGCAGTATAAAATGTGGTAATGATCTAAACATGCAAACAAATATAAAACATCATGGAAGATCAGAATGATAGTATGAATCATCAAACCTGTATAAAAGAAAATATCTCAATAGATCACAACTGTATAAGTCTGAACAGAGGACAATATAAATGAGATATTGAGGTGCGAACAGGAAGTAACCAGAGGATGATGTTGGATAGCTATTGTACAGGGTAGACGTTACCAATTGTAAGGGAAATATCATGTTGGAAACAGGATCTCCAGAACCCTTCTGTCATCCAAATTGTCTCTTACAGCAAACCCGATCAGCGTACTGACTTGGCTATTTAAATTTGTCCTTTTAACAGATTAAATCTGCTATTGCAGCAGATCAAATTGTCTGTTACCTTTGCCTTCTCAGTGAATCAGATCTATCATTTCAACGGAGCAAATTAACTCAGAAGTTCATTTCCTTTTGCAGAAGGCATGAGCTTATCAAATCATGACACTGTGATTTATTTGTCATCAGAAAATGTCTATAACACACCCACTGATATACACAGTAAAGGAGATAACTACGACAAGCTTGCAAGATATAAAAAAAATAAAAATGCTATATAATTTATGAGATGCTGATTAAGAAATAACAATGGAATGAGGAATACATAGAAGGGATGGAGATGCGATAAATGACATTAGGCATTATGGATCAATAATGTTGAAAGGAAACCCAGGTGTACAGAGAATGACGCAAGTGGGAAGTTGATGATGGATTGAATGTGAAAGTCATATATGAGGCGAGATGCAATGACGACACACAATGGATAAAGAAAGGCAGTAATCAAAGGAAAGGTTATGCAAGACAAATGGTCTATATGGTAAACTAATACTGTTGCGCAAATATAAGTAAAAGGAAACAGAATCAATGCCAGTATTCCTGAAAATGCCAAATGCAGAGATAAATTTTGGTATCTAACATTTCGATCTTGTCACAGAAATTGATTGATACAGGAATTTTACCGATATCTAACATTTCAATTAATCCTGTTACAGAAATGCAGGGACAAGTTGATTGTTACAGAAATTTTGATATCTAATATTTTGAAAATTTTGATTGGTTGATATGGGAATGTTGTGACGGGAATTGTAACATCAGATGATGTCGCCGATAGATCAAACATTAATTCCAGAAAGGATTATTAGGACGACTTAGGATAAACTGGAGAGACTGATCTCTCGATGAGACATTTTTGTTTTATCGCAGAAGATGCAATAATCTGTTCATAATCTTACCATGGAATCACCTGAATTAGTGCCTCAACTATGCACAAGAAATGCTAAACTACCTAGACAGAAATCCATCAACACAAATGAATAGTAAAAACAGGAAGCAACTGTCAAAACTGATCATTCCGTTAGTATTGCACAGTGGTGAATCGATTTTGTCATAGGCAAATCGATGTTACTCTGGTGCTTTAATGGAAATAAAATAAATAAAAAAAAGAAATAAATAAATAAAGGGAAGAAAGTGGGTGCTTACCGAGAAGCTGCAGGGATCTAGGAGGAGGAGGTCGGCCTTCGATGGAGATGATGGGTAGTGCTTGCAGATGATTCCTTCCTCAGAAGAGACTTGGATGCCTCTTCTTAAAGAAAGAATAGAAGGCTCAAGAGGGGAAATCCGTTGAGGATTGAGGTTGGAGATGAAGGGGGTTTGTTGAGGATTAGCGATGGAGAGCCATTATGCGAACAAGAGCTCAATGGAAGCTTCCAGAGGAGGAAATGCGCGGGAGAGGGGTCGTTACATATTTCTAAATTTTCCAAAAAGAGGACCCCTTTACAATGATTTTTCAAAAAGTGGTTTTAAAGGAATTTTTTTAGTGAAACCAATTTTAGAAAGATTTAAAACCACTTGCTCCTTGCATAGTTTTTCTGATTTTTTTGGCTTTTGTGTTGTTTTTCTGTATTTTTGGAATAAAATTCTAAAATTTATTAGGGAATAAAGATTTAAGACTAGTTTTTTTGTATTTTTTGCAAAATATTTACAAAGAGAGGTTTTTTGAGAATTCAAGGCCATTCTTTTGAAAAATTCTTTAGACAATGAGTTTATATCCGGAATTTAAGAAAATATTCAAGGTTTAAAACCTCGAATCGAGAAATACAGAGTTGTGGATCCAACAGGATACCAGATGGACTATCCGAACCTTTCAGAATTTATTTTTGGTATTTTGAAATTTTAATTTAAAATTTTGGATAACGAGGCTCAGATTTGGGTTTTGACACTGAATCCGAATTCGAAATCGAGTTGGATATATCAACATGAAATTTAACCCAGAAGATCTGAAGAATAACTAAAATTTAGTTTTGAAATTGCTTTGATTTTCTCAAAAAATGGGGCCAGGGTAAAAAAGGAAATATTTATAAAATTTTGGAAAATTTGGGGTGTTCACAGATGCCCCTCTTTGCTACTAAGCCGGTTGAAAGACGAGCTTAGTGGCAAAGAAAATACTCCAAATTTTGAAAAATGCCCCAGTCAGCAGATCTGAACTGGGTGTGGAAGAATTATTTTGAAAATATGACTTCTCAGGCTTAAAACCTTATCCTGACCGGTTCTGGGGAGACAAAATCCTCGAAAATGATATGACTGAATAATAGAAGATGAGGAAATCGTGATGGGACTTTGGATGAAAATCCCGAAAATGGTGGAAAATAAGGTTTTTGATCAGGTCTCATGGGTGAGACAAGATACGCTTTTGGAATGATTCAAGTTTAGCCCTTAACCTGGATGGGACGAAGATATATCAAAGTGAATTGAATGAGGAAAAGGAATATAAGCGGACCTTGATGGGACATTTTTGAAAAACGCCTCATGAGATGAAACTCGAGTAGGATCCTTTCCTGGATGGATGAATGAAGCACTGATTCCTCGATGGGAAGAACCATGATGGGACTGAAAGAAAACATCTTGTCAAAAATGAAGAATTTTGTAGGAACAAGACTCAGGTTTAACCCAAACCTGAAAAATGAAGATACCTCGTGGCACGAGGTTCAGGCTTAACCTTTAACCTGAAGGAGATGACCAAAATGGAATCCTCGAATGAAGAAACCATGATGGGACCTTCGGGGTTTGAACAAACAAATCCGGAAAGGGTTTGCGAAAGGAGGAAGATGAGGTTCCCTAAAGCTTGGAAAAGGGATGATCTTGGATGTCTCATCGCTGAGACTGAAATAGCTTTTGAAATGGATGACCTTTTCGCAGAAAGTTCAGGTTTGACCCTTAACCTGAATGGGAAACAACCATACAGAATTCTTGCATGAGAAAACCGTGATGGGACAGGAAGAGATACTTCTTCTGAATGAGGCAACTCTTCTGGAAAATATAAACAACGCTAAGTTGCATCAAAATGAATATTGAATATCTATTTCATTCTTGGAATAGCTAGAAAATTTTGCCAATAAGATAAAATTATAGTTGACTCAAATGCTTGAAAATGTGCACGTATGTGCAAAAAAAGATATCCTCTCTTTCACCTAGAGTATTTCCTCCAATGAGGTTAACTCCTTGGTTCTAAGAGTCAAATTCAAAATTTTAGCGCTGATGATTTTCTTCAAGGAAGCTATCCATTTCCCTGATATGAGAAGAGAAGAAATATTCTTAATTTCAAAAAAGCAGGTAGTGGAAAAGATTTTGATAAAAGAATTTCGCATGAGAAAAGATGACTTCTGGCAATTTTGGCAGTTTGATATCAGGGTGTTTTCCCATGATGATCTTTTTGCACTCTTTTTGAGTCATTGAACTTTCTCGGGTTTTTACATCATCCTTCACTTGGATGTGTCCTGACTTTTCTTTATTTTTCGAGGAAGGGGTACGTCACAAACTCCTTCATCTTGGAGATGTTTCGATCCTTCTTTAATCTCATGAATTCTATTGATGATATTGGCTCAAAAGGTCTTTAGATGATAGCAGAAATCAAATATCTTTTAGGGTTTGTCGGTAGGTTCATCACACTCGCCTTTATCTTGACGGTGATCTGAACTTTTCCTGGAAGGATCCTTCACAAACTTCTTCATCTCGGAGATGATCCAAATCTTCTTTGGCCCCGGGGGTCTAGCTCGCCTATTCGTCTTCATCTTGATGACAATTGAGAGATCCATTTTGCAGATATTTGATTGCAACTTTAAACGAATGAGAAGATACAAATTGAGTGGATTCTTTTGATAGCTCAAGATATTTCCACTGCCTGATTGCCAGATAGTCGTCTTTAAACATGCGCCATAGCCATGATCAATATCAATTCGCTTCTGGCTTTTCAACATCATTGAATATTTCTTTCGCTAATCATACCAAGGATATTTCTTACATCCTCTTGGTTGATCAACAGAGAGAAGATTTGAATTTTATCTCTTTTTTCGCAAAAAGTTTTACCTTTTTGGAAAGAATACTAAAAGTAATCTGAGGTAATTCTTTTGTGTAGTAAGAATATTAGAATCAATAACTGTTTTTAGCAAATTGGCACAATATTCTAGAATTCTTTTATGAAATAATCACTCAATATAGATTTTGATGAGACCTTTAGCTGTAATTTTAGAGAAATGGTGTAAGAATCAGACTTGACTGATGAAAGACATTTAGTTTTTGGAAATCCCGATCAGTTATGAGAAACTGGATTTTGAAAATCCCGACGAGTGAAAACACTGGATTTTAAAATCTCGACCAGTTATGAGAAACTGAATTTAAAAAATCCCGACCAGTGAAAACACTGGATTTGAAATCTCGACTAGTTATCAGAAACTGAATTTGAAAATCCCGACCAGTGAAAACACTGGATTTTAAATCCCGACCAGTTATGAGAAACTGGATTTTGAAAATCCCGACCAGTGAAAACACTGAATTTTAAATCCCGACCAGTTATGAAAAACTGGATTTTGAAATCTCGACCAGTGAAAACACTGAATTTTAAATCCCGACCAGTTATGAGAAACTGAATTTAGAAAATCCCGACCAGTTATGAGAAACTGAATTTAGAAAATCCCGACCAGTGAAAACACTGGATTTTAAATCTCGACCAGTTATGAGAAACTGAATTCTGAAAATCCCGACCAGTGAAAACACTGGATTTTAAATCCCGACCAGTTATGAAAAACTGGATTTTGAAATCCCGACCAGTGAAAACATTGGATTTTAAATCCCGACCAGTTATGAGAAACTGGATTTAGAAAATCCCGATCAGTGAAAACACTGGATTTTAAATCCTGACCAGTTATGAGAAACTAGATTTAATAATCCCGACCAGTGAAAAATACTGGATTTAATAATCCCGACCAGTGTAAAATACTGGATTTAATAATCCCGACCAGTGAAAAATACTGGATTTAATAATCTCGACCAGTGAAAAATACTGGATTTAATAATCCCGACCAGTGAAAAATACTGGATTTGAAATCCCGACCAGTTATGAGAAACTAGATTTAAATAAAAGATTTAATCTGATGGTTTGAAAGTGATTGAATTTGGGAGATTATAACCCGGGGTTTGAGAAAATGATAGATTTGAGAATATGAAATCTGAAGGTTTGGAAATGATAGAATGGGGAAATTGAAACCTGAAGGTTTTGAAGAAAATTGATTTGGGAGCTCAACTAGCATGAGCTGGGACTTTTTTGGAATACATGACTGTGATCATCGCAAAATTTTTCCTCTCTTGTGGTTTCTCTCTCTTTCTTCTCTTTTCCTTTCTGACCTCTATTTTCCTCCTTTTTGAAGGAAGAAAAATAAAAGATAGAAAAGAAGAGAGAAGAGAAAAGAAAGAAAAGAAGAAAGAGAGAGGAACTCTTTTGCGGGGTCTCACTTGACCTTAATTTGAAAATATTTAGAAAATTACTCACCTCCGTTTTGAAATATATTGCGGAAAAATGGAGAGATGGGATTCGCTCGTCGGTACGAGGTTCGACCGTTCCTGGCGCCTTTACCAGAGGTAATCAAACTAAGGATCGAATTTATGCCTTTTTGCTTTGCCTAAATATTATCTAAGAGTTTATCTTAAGTCTAAATGCACAAAGAATCATGCTTGTGAAATACAAGGATGTATGCTCTTTTGAAAGATGTTTTTGAAAATTTCCAAGTATTCTGAGATGAGCTTGATAATGGAGTGAAGAAATGGTTTCTGAATGATACAATCTAACTTGGAACTTGAGATAGATTAGGAAGGATATTTTGAAGTTCTAAGTCTTTGAAATGATCAGAGTTGGGAAAATAAATTCTCATTTGAAAAGAATGATTTTGAAGCTGAGATGAAAGGGAAAAGGAGGGAAATTCCAAAGTCAGAAGCTGGACTTTGAACTTAGATTTAGGAGAAGAGATAAAATTTGAAATGGAATTGAATTTAAAATTTGAAATCAGGATGGATTTGAGAAATCCAAATGGTATTGAAAAATAGAAAT
The DNA here is from genome assembly GCF_984573655.1 of Nuphar pumila. Taxonomy (NCBI): domain Eukaryota; kingdom Viridiplantae; phylum Streptophyta; class Magnoliopsida; order Nymphaeales; family Nymphaeaceae; genus Nuphar; species Nuphar pumila. The sequence continues at coordinate 48,320,778 of NC_143249.1, read as the reverse complement.
GGATTTAGGAAGTTCAGATGAGATCTGAAAATGGAATTGAATTTGAAATCCAGATTTTAAGATGGAATTTGAATTCTGGATCCTAAATGGAATTTGGATCTGCAGTCTGAGATCCAAAGTGGAATTGGATTCTGGATTTTAAATGGAATTTGATCCAAGATTTGGAATCCAAGATGGAATTTGGATCTGAAGTCTGAGATCCAAAAGTGGAACTGGGTTCTGGATCCTAAAATGGATTTGGATCTAAAGTCTGAGATCTAAGATGGAATTGGATTCTGGATCCTAAAAGGGAATTGGATCTGAAGTCTAAGATCCAAAAATGGAACTGGGTTCTGGATCCTAAAATAGATTTGGATCTGAAGTCTGAGATCCAAGATGGAATTGGATTATGGATCCTAAAAGGGAATTGAATCTGAAGTTTGAGATCCAAAAATGAAGGTGGGTTCTGGATCCTAAAGGTGGAATTGAATCCAAGATTTGGAATCCAAGATATAATTTGGATCTGGAGTCTAAGATCCAAAAAGTAGAATTGTACTTAGAAAACTGGATCCAAGTTGATCTAATTTTGGATTTGGGCTTTGAAAGTCCAAATGGGACTTTTGAATATGGATTTGGGTTTTCGGAAGCCCAGATTGAACTTAGAAAAAGACTTGAATTTGGAATCAATCTCAAAACTTGGATTTTGAAGGTAAGAAAATAAACTTGATTTTGAATTTGAAATCAGAAGATGAATCAGAGGTTTCAAAGTTAAATTGAATTTTGATTTGAATTAGAATTAGAATTTTGGATATACAAATGAATTTCAAAGTCAAATTGGACTTCGAATTTAAAGTTAGAATTTGAAAATGATATTTGAATTTACAAGAGTTGAAAATTGATTTGAGAAGTGAAGAAGATATCTGAAGGAAATCACTTGGATTTCTGAAAAAGAATTTTGAAAATATGATGCAATTCTACCCTAAATGATGAATGAATTTAAAGAATTTAAAATTGGATTTTGAAAAGCTATTTCATTCTTTAAATGAATTAAAAATGAGATTGAAGGTATAATGCATCCCTGGCTATGGTCATTGAATGTATTATATAATAACCACATTTAAATTCAAGTGAAGAATAAAATACATTTTTGGTGCTTTTATAGAGTTTAAAATGAAATTAACTCTCAATATACCCTGACTATGGCCATTGGTATATATATTAAATTAATTTTAAATTAAACCCTGATAAAAGAGGAAAAATATTTAAAGAAAATATGATGAATTTTGAAAAGTGATCCAGTGTGGATCCTGTGTTATTTTATAAAAGATAAAAATCCTAAGTTTTGTTTACATCCTGACTATGGCCATTGATGTAAATCATCAACTTAGGGTTAATTACCTCTTACGAAATGGTGCACGTGCCATTCGTGTTTCACCATTGTGAGATTTTGGAAAATGAAGATAAAAAGCATGAAAATAAGCAATTTATGATATTTACAACGCTCATTTATTCTATCTAATGCAAGAAAAATTCTCATTAACATCTGATTTTTACAAGTTCTAAATGGGATTGCAATTTATAGGCTTTCTAATCTCAGAAGGAGGATAACCTCACATATTTCCTAAAAACAAAGTTAATACCAAGCAGAATATGAACATGGAAAAGAAGTCATATTGAAAGATTGTAATGTGATGATACCAAAAAAAAGTGAAAATGCATGTGCAACGATTATACTAATTAGCAAATCTACACAGAGATGTATATTTGATACATTATATTAATGGAAACAAACATGTCATGTACTAAGCTAAAAAAAAAACGTACATGCTTGATGAGAAGCAACTCACGATTTATCAAAGAATTGCCGCCGCCTGTGAACTGCTACAAGTTATCAAGACCAATCATTAAGGTATTGCACATTGGTAAAAGATAAGATGCACATGACAGTGATGTGGTAACAACGAACTAAAGAAGGTTTTTAGGTGCAAGTAAATGCTGCAGGGAAAAAAAGTACATTATGACTAATATACAAGGTGGGCATAAACATGGTCCATAATGAAAGCACGCAGTGAGGTGGTGTGTGCTGAAGAGTGTCATGAATATGCCATGAGAATACACTCATTATCAACAGGGGGCTGAAAATATTGTGATATATGGCTGTAGCAACATATAGGATATGACTTACAGCAGGGTGGACCTGCTGTTGTAAGGGTTGAAGACAACAAGTGGCTGGAGCCTTGCTTATCAAAATATGTAGCAGGTGTTGCTGTGGTTACACATCAAATGGCTGGAATATTGCTGCAATGGTGGTGACAGAGGTAATGCTAATGACAATACAGAAGGACTTAGAAGATAATGGACAAGGGTCTAAAATCTGGAATGCCACAAAGAGCACTAAGGCAAAACTGGGGTACATATCCTACTTTGAATGTTCTGGAATTACTCACTACACAAACATGTGAGTCAAAGAGCTTCTGATGACTAGTAACAACGCCTGTTAAATATTGCTGCAACTTCTCAAACAAATTATACACCATCCATTAATTTAAGTATTTGATCAAAACAATAATGATAAGGCATTAATAATAGATTTCATATTGGCCAAAAAGTAAATAAATAAATAAAAGAACTTTCGCTTACCTCTTTACAGGTTTCGTTACCGGACAACCCTACTCTTTAGCATACTAGAACATTGTATCAGCTTGGAGGCGCTATCATGAAAATCTGTATCCTTCGGGCAACTCCTTGAAGCTGGAAAGTTTTGAAGAAACAAACACATTGGATAATCTTGACATTAGATATAGCAATAAAAGGTCACTCTAGTTGAAATAAAATATATCTTTGAGCGTGCTTGTTCTCATTCTCAAATTCGAGGGATGCTACCTTCCAGAGATATCCTGATTGTGTAGCTCTGGTTTTATGATAAGATCACGCACAAAGTAATTTAACATCCCATTCCCGAGAAATTGGATTAGGATTTGATTTGCTTTCAGCAAGCCAAATCCAAATCCACTTTTGATCTTGGAATGGCTGGTAAAGATGGTGTGAGTGCAGGGGAATAAGCAGACAGCATACAGGTAGTGTGTAAGTTCTATTGAATCAAACTATGGTTGAGGCTTGCTGCCATCATGCTAGTTCTTAAAGATTTCATTATTACAGTATCAACAAAAGCAAAAAAAAAAAGAAAGAATAAAATCATCTCTGCTTCTGCAGACTCAGCGGCAGCCACACATAGCCCATCTGGCAATTCCACAACTGCTGAAAAGAAACTGATTTCCTCTTTAAAGATCCATATGCAGTTACTAAAACTGAAGTTAAGCGACAACAAAAGGTTAGTGGCGATACTCTCTACACACAATGGCACACAGGAAGCTGCCTTTACAAGGTAAATCATCATGAATCATCAAACCACAATAGGCAAGTATAAGTATTAAAAAAAAAAAGTCCACAGGCAAACGTATCTCTCTCTCTCCACCATTTGAGTTCCATCCTTTTCCATGGTGAGTATCCGTTGGCTCCAGAAATTTCCCATATGACTGCAGAAACATTTGACCGTCTAACATGCTTGTATCTCCATTTTGCTCAGATGAAATAGATTTATGGCACCATAGAAGGTAAAGACCTTCTATTCACTCGACTGCAACAATTCTTGTTACCTGTTCAGAACTTTTCCAGCCGAACCACGATAAAAACCCTTCGATCAAATGGCAAATTGATAGTAATTTAACCAACATCCACATTAGCTTCAGCGTGATGAATTCGATGCCCATAGGCATGATTGTCCGAGTTATATTTTGCCAGGTCTTGCGGCTCCAGACAAAATCGTAACAAAGGTGGTAGAGATAAAGCAAAATACAAAAATAATGAAGAAGAAGAAAAAAGAAAAGAAAAAAGAAAAGAAAAAAGAAAAGAAAAGGGGATATGATATAGTGACAAATCTGTGAATGGAAAATGAAAGATCCTAACATAATACAATATAACACACGATAATCTATTGAATTCGATGAATATAAAGCATGCAGAGATATATGGACAGATTAAAAAGGAGAATGAGACAATGATAATACTAGGGGATGCATAATGAAAAAAAAATGTTGAAAAGAATCGTTGATGCTCAGCTATTTAGATTTGAATCCCAATGCTAATGCCATGTTCTGTCGGATTGAAACCAACAGGATCAAGTGCCCAAAAAAAAATAAACGAAAGTAAAATGAAACAAACATGAAAATGATGATGAATCAGAGAAAAAATGCTAAAAATTCGGCTACATGTTCATCTAAAATAACAACTACTGTAAATCACGAAAATACAATGGTGGATCTGTAGCCAAAGAACGAGAACGATCATCGAGCCTTATCAAAATAGGAAACTTAAATATAGACAGACTGTCAGAATAAACAGGAAACTAAAAATCAAAATACAGTAACACTAAAGGTTTAAACAAACTGAAGAAAATGAAATTTGCAGCAAAGGGAAAAGGAGAAAAGGTGTTGGAATCGAGGATTCTGTTTACTGTAGCAATGAGGGGTCGATCCTGCTATATGCAGATTGATCCCACCCGTAATGCCGAATAATAAAAAACAAAAATTAAAACAGAAGAAAGTAATAATGAGAAAATTTTGCAGAAATCAAAGAAAAAAATGGGAAAAACTGATGAAAAATTAAAAGACAATAGGCAATAGGAGATGAGGAGAAAGGGGTCTCTTACCTTTTCTGCAGGGATTCCGAATGATAGTCCTCGAAGCAGGTCACAGGAGTTTGATGTTGCAGAAGTTTTGAAAGAAGGGATCGAGCTTCTTCTCTTCTATTCCAGGAGCCTTCTGCTAATGGAGAAGAGGAGAGGATCAGAGAGAGAGAGGGCGGAGTTTCCTCTGTAGTTTGCCGTTTGCAGAAGATTGAGAGGAGGCGTGGTGCCAAAGACCGATCCCCTTTTTACCTCTCGATACTCGCTCATATAGGGAGGAGAAGAAGCATCCCGAAGAAAGGGAAGGATCGAGAAGTCGTTAGAGATGGACGGGTGATCCGTGAAGAAGCGGATGGAGGGAAGAGGCACATAGAGATGGATCGAGCGAGCTGGTGGAGGAAGTTTCTGGAAGGCGAAGGAGAAGGGGGGGAAGGCGAGAGAGAGGGTTTCTCCCACCCTAAGATTTTTGTTAAAAGCTTTTTCTTCGTAAAAAGATGAAATTCCGTTTTTAAAGATTTTTAAAAGAGCGGTCCCTTTAAAAGTATTTTCAAAAACGTGGTTTTAGTTTAAAAGATGTTTTCTAAAAGGAGGTCTTTTTAAAAATTATATTTCTCTTTGCCATATATAATTTTTTGTTCTTTTCTTCATTTTCTGCATTTTTTTGTATTTTTTTGGAATGAAATTCTAAAAACTAAGGAGTTAAAAATAATTTTGCAAAATTTTCAAAAATATTTACAAAGGAAAGGTTTTCTGAGAAATTTTGGAAGAAAATGGGTTTGGACCCGAGTTTTGAGAAAATATTCGAGTATTAAACCTCAAATCGAGGAATATAACATGATGGATCCAAATGGATACCGGGCAAAGTGTCTGAGCTTTTCAAAAGTTATTTTGGTAATTTTGAGAATTTAATTAAAAATTGGATGACAATGCTCAGATTTGGATTCTGATATCGGATCCGGATCCGAAATTGAGTCAGACATATACCATGAATTTAATTTCAGTAAAACATTGGGAAATAAAATGTGATTTTGATTTGAAACTGACTCAATTACCCAGAAAATGGGGGCAAAAGGGCAAAAAGGAAATATTTATAACATTTTGAAAAATTTGGGGTGTTCACAATGACCAGCGGGAGTTGGATCTCTTGGAATGCATGACCAGCGGGAGCTGGATCTTTTTGGAGTATATGACCAACAAGTGTTGGATCTTTTGGAGATACATGACCAACGAGGGTTGGTTCTTTTGGAGATACATGACCAACGAGTGTTGGTTCTTTTGGAATATATCAACTTCTTGGGAAGTTCAAGTTAGAACTTTGAATTTTGTAGAAGGGAAGACTTTGATCAGAAGACTGAATTGAGCAAGTTACCTGTGCGAGGACCAGATTTTCCAAATGAGCTCAATATATGATTGAAAAAGTTTGAGAAATAGCCAGTGCGAGGACCGGGTTTTTAAAGATGAGCTTGATTTTCAAAAAGAATTTAGAAATCAAAAGATCCTTGGCGAAAATTATTGGACCATCATAGTTTAACTGTATGTGGTCTGCTTTCAGGATTTATCCCCTTATCCTGAACGAGGAAATAAATAAAAAGAATACCTCATTGAAAGGATGCATCAGGTTTATCCCTTATCCTGAAAAGGTATTTTAAAAGAAAAAGATAGATAAAAATTCAATAGTAAAATTGACGAAAGATTGTTAAAATTTGACAAAAATTGACAATAATTTGGTGAAAATTTGATTAAATTGAGAAAATAAACCATATGAATGAAATTATTAAAGATCACAAGATCATTTGAGAATTAGTATAATTTGAGAAAAGAATTTTGTCTAATCCTGCCTGCATATGATGAAGAAATACAATTATAGATCAAAATAAAATGCCCCAGTATCATGGAGAAGATTGTGAGAATTGATAGAAGATCATTGTTTTATTGAAAAAGGCTCTTTGAAGAGTACAAAAGGCTTTAGAATGAACATTTTAAGTAAAAAAAAATTCTTCAGATGCAGAGCATTGACGGGATCTGGCATTTCCACCCCATCTGCGTTGATTAGACGATACAAATTGCGAGGTAATGCTTCCTTAACCACATAAGGGCCTTTTCAATTGGGTGACCACTTGCTCCGTGGTCGATGCTTGATATGAGCTGTCGATCTAAGCACCAAATCGTTAACTCAAAATTTTCTCTCAATGACGGGCTTGGCATAGTGTCGAGCTACCTTCTGTCGATAAGCTTGAGTATGCTCTTCTGCCTTGAGTCTCTTTTCATCCAGTAGATCCAGCTGCACCAATCTCTACTGTTGATATTGATCAAGTGACAATTCTATAAGGGAGACAAACTTGAGAGCGGACTTCTGGACATGGAGAGGTAACACTACTTCAGTTTCGTAAACAAGTTCTGAAGGAGTGACATTGGTCGGAGTCCGAATGGTGGTTCGGTATGCCCAGAGTGCATCATGAATCTTCTCATGCCAATCTCGACCCATTCTCACGGTCCTTTCTAAAATGAAGATCAGAATTTTATTGGTAGCCTCTGCTTGGCCATTCCCTTGAGGATAATAGGGAGCTGAGAAATGATGGCAAATTTTGAATTTAGAACAAAATGTTTTCATCCTCTCATTTTTGAAATGACTTCTATTGTTGGAAACAATATCATGTGGTATGCCAAAGCGACAAAGAATGTTCTTGTGAATGAAAGAAACCACATGGTAGCCTTCTATTGTGCGTAGAGTAACAGCTTCAACCCATTTCATGAAATATTCTATCGCAGCCAGAAAGTACTTGTGACCATTGGAAGCAGAAGGGGTAATTGGGCCTATGACGTCGAAAGCCCACATAGAAAATGGCCAAGGAGAAACAACTGATTGTAGATATGTGGCCGGTGCATGAATGGAAGGTGCGTGCATTTGGCACTTGACGCACTTCTTCACAAATCAATGACAGTCTTGTTGCATGGTATTCCAGTAGTACCCTGCTCGGACGATTTGCTTGACGAGAGTTTGATAGCCAACATGGCCACCACAAATTCCTTCATGTGCCTCTTGGATAATTTCCATAGCTTTTTCTTTGTCTAAACATCTGGCATATTCAGAACTGAACCCACAGCGGTAGAGGACATTGGCAAAGACAAAATAACGGATAGATATACGCTGAATTGCACGCTGCTCCCTTTTTAGCAATTTTGGTGGAAATTCACCAATCTCAATAAATTTTTTGATATCTTGGTACCAAGGCTTCTTCTTTTGATTGACCCGGTTTACTTGCATGATTGAAATGAAAGCAGGTTGCTCAAGCCTACCAACTTCGAAAGAACGACATGATTCACTGCCTTTGAATGATAAAATGGAGCCCAAGCTGGCTAAGCCATAAGCTATCTGATTGTGCTCTCTTCTGATGTGATTGAGCTAAAATTCTTTGAAGCTATCTACAAGAGCTAGAACGATCTTCTGATATGGAATCAATTTTGAATCTTTCACTTGCCATTCAGTGTTAACTTGACTGACAACAAGTAATGAATCGCCAAAGGCATGCACTCTCTTGACATTGAAATTTTGCAGAATTTTGAGGCCTTGTATTAGAGCTTCATACTCGGCCATATTATGAGTGCATTGGAAACCAAGCTTGAGAGAATAAGGGATCATTTTTTTTTCTGGACTGGTTAACAAAACTCCAATCCCTATGCCAGACATATTTTTAGAGCCATTGAAGAATAGATTCCAAACTAGGGGCTGTTGGATATTGCAGATGTGCTCATCAGAAAAATCATCCTCTGCTTTAAATTTTTCTGTCAAAGGAAAATCTGCCAACTGATCTGCGATCGCTTGACCTTTAATTGACTTTTGAGGAACATACTCTAAGTCATATTGCATTAGAAGGACTTGCCACTTCGCAATTTTTCCGGTGAGAAATGGTTGTTCCAATTTTTCCGGTGAGAGGATTAAGCTTTGATAGGAATTTGATTTCAGATGCCAACAAGTAATGTCTTAATTTCTGGCACATCCAAACCAGAGCTAGACAGGTCTTCTCCATTTGAGAATACTTCTTCTCATAGTCAATGAAAGTTTTGCTCACATAGTAGATGGAGTGCTCTATCAGGCTGCCTTCTTTATACTGTGCGAGGAATCCACCACAGACGTTCTGATTGACGGAAATATACAGTAAGAGAGGCTTTCCCAACTTTGGCGGCTTCAAAACTGGTGGATTAAGGAGATACTATTTGATGCGCTCAAACGAGAGTTGACATTCTGATCCCCATTCAAATTTTATTCCTTTTCTTAGCAAATGATTGAAAGGTTCACATCTTATAGCCAAATTGGAGATGAATCTGCGAATAGACTGAATACGCCCTTGAAGGTTTCACAGTTCCCTGAGGTTAGTTGGAGGTGGCATGTCAATAATGACTTTTGCTTTGGCTGGATCCACCTCTATTCCTTTCTTGCTGATAATGAAACTGAGCAATTTGCCAGATTCTACTTCAAAAACGCATTTCTGAGGATTAAGTCTCAATTTATAAAGAATGAGCCTTTCAAAGACTTGACCAAGAGCATCAAGGTGATCCTCTTCTTCTTTAGACTTAACCAGAATGTCATCCACATATGCATCCATATTTTTGTGCATTTGGTCGTGGAAAATAACTGCCATTGCCCTTTGATAGGTTGCTCCGACATTTTTGAGCCCAAATGGCATTACAGTATAGCAGAAGGTTCCCCATGGTGTAGTAAATGAAGTCTTTGACTGATCGCGAACGGCTAGCTTGATCTGATTATAGCCTGAATATCCATCCATGAAAGAAAACATGGCATGACCCGCTGTGCTATCGATCACCAGATCAATGTTGGGGAGTGGATAATCATCTTTCAGAGTAGCCTTATTGAGATCCCTAAAATCAATGCAAATCCAAACTTTTCCGTTCTTTTTAGAAACTGCCATGATATTTGCCAACCAATCTGGGTAATCAATGGCTCGGATGAAGCCTATTTTCAACAAATCTTCAAGTCCTTCCTTGACTTGCTGCTCAACTCGAGGGGTCTAATTTCCTCAGTTTTTGCTTGATTGGTCTGAAATCTGGTTTCAACTTGAGTCGATGCTCAACCAGCTTGGGATCTAACCCTGGCATATTTTCATAAGTCCAGGCAAATACTTCTTGTTGCTGCTTAAGGAATTGGATGAGTCTTGTTTTTTCAACTTCACTTAGACTCGAACCGATTTTGAGGATTTTCGGATCATCTTCCGAACCAATGTTGATATCCTCAGTTGAATCTTGAACCAAAGATGAGGGTTCATCCTGCTTCTGAATATGAGCAAATTTTGGCAATTCTTGGATAGTTGAATCAAATTCTGCGAGTTCTTCAGTCTGCTCTGCTGCCTGACTGACATCTACTCTGACTTTCATCTTAGGAATCCTTGTCAATTTTAAATATTTGGGATTGATAATGAATTTTTTCATTGATTTAGGAGTTATGATCCTGAAAACGTCAAGAAAGGTTTTTTAAGAGAAAGTGCAAGCCAAAAACAAGTTTTTTGTACAAAGCAAAGAATAATGGTACAAACCAAATATAAGAAAGAATGATATACGCTCAAATATGAAGAGAATATTAACTTTTCATTGATTGGAAATAAGATATTTACAAGGTTGACAAAAGGATGGGACTGTGTTGTCCCTACAAGATTAACAGAAAACAAAGACAGAAGGCAGGAAAACTAAGGCATCATCTTTTCATTTGTTTTCTCTAACAAATACTGTTTTCTTGCTAGAATCTTGGCCGGTGAACCCCAACCCTAAACTGTCTGAACGCTGAACGAGAATGATAGGCTCCACTATGCCGTCCTCATTTTTCCCATGCCTTGGAATGACTGATATCCATGTTTTATCAACAGATCAAATCCTTTTCTGGCTTTTGAAAATTATGGAAATAGAGGATGATCTTTGAAGGAGGTGTAATTGATACGTCCTCCTAACTTGAAGAAACATGGTCCTTGCCATTGGACCGTGGTTGCAACATTTTCTTCTTCCAGGACATCTTTTAGCTTTAGCACCTCTAAGCTCTCGCTGAGATTGATTTCATCACTTTCTCGGATGCTGGGGATGTCCGCTGTAAATGTTGGACGGGGAATCATAGGTTGTGGCAGCCTTTCTTTGGGATCTTCTCTCAGAATGGTGGTAATCATTCCTCCCTTGGACCATTTTATGCACTGATGGAGGGTTGATGGAACAACATTAGCGTTGTGGATCCATGTTTGTCCCAACAGAAGATTATAAGTGGGCGGCACATTGACGACATAGAACAAGACTGTGTGTACTGAGTAATTAATGAAGATTTCCAGAAAGATCTTGCCCTTTACAGTCTGCCCGTGATTATCAAAACCATAGATTGTAATAGGATCATGCACATATTCTTCTTCTTTTAATCCCAAGGCCTTCGCTGTCATCTCTAAGCAAATGTTGATGCTGCTGCCTCCATCAACTAGTACATGCGAGACAGTCATGCCCCTGGTCCTCACTACGATGTACAATGCATTGTTATGAAAGGAATGAGGTTTTGGTAAGTCCTCATCAGAAAAGGTGATAGGCGCATTAGTCATTGCCTGATTCACTATCTGTGCCATGTCTTCTGGCGTAGTGCCTGACTTCATTTTAATTTTTCTCAACAAATCATCTAGCATTTCTTGATGCTTGGAAGAATCATGAGTCAATTCAAGGATGGAAATGTTGGAGAGCGCTGTGATCGGCTTCTGGAGACCATTGGCTCGCTCTTCAGCTGCCTTAGAGGTTTCTGTTTCCTCTGCGCAGGCTTCCCTTTTAAGGAATCTTTTTGGGAAAACTTGAGTTTTTCCGCTCTCAACTGATGCATTCATTTGGTTCAAAAATGAGAAGATGTTCATTTTCTGGGATGTAGGCTGGTCCCGATGCAGAACCATTACCTGATGCTGGAGACTTATGTCCTCACTGGAGCATTGACATATATGGTTTTGTGGAAGAAATGAGTGTTCTGAAATGGTTGCGGCGGAATGGTTTGGAAATGGAGCGGACATGATTTTCATTTTGCCTTTCTCTTCATCTTCTATGAGGATGCTTTTGTCAATGCAGTCCTGGATCAAGTGCTTCAGGACGAAGCAATACTCTGTATCATGCCCCATCGCCCTGTGGAATTTGCAATACTGCTCTTTGAATCTTCCCATGATCACTGGTGGATCTACAACTTTGGGAAGTTTAACCATCCCGTGAGACAATAGATATTCCAAAACTTTTTCCAGAGGCTGGTCCAAGGGAGTAAATTTTTGATCCCTACTCCAATTGATATGCTTGGGCTTTTCCTGAAAATCCCCTTTTTGTTGAGTACCACTTAAAAGAGGCTTATCACTGTTTTTGAAGAACTTTCCTTTTCTTCCTCTGTTCTGCTCAGGCTTCATGCCACTGTTATTGCCGTTCTTGCTGCTACTGCCCTGATTATCCCCGGGAGTGTCGGCTGAGTAAGTAAAATGTGCCTTCTTTTTCGGATCCTAGACATTCTTGGCTAGAGTGACGCCTTCATACATTCCATTCTCTACTCCCATTTCGAGCCATTCTGCTCGCTCTGTCAGCTCAATAAATGATTTAGATGAGTATGGAAAGATGAGGCTTTTCAAAGGCTGTGAGAAGTTGTTGAGGATGATTTGAAGGGCATGTTCCTCAGAGATGGGATTTCTCATCTTGTTACAAATACTTCTTCATTTATGGATGGAATCTCTGACCCTCTCATTGGGTTCTTGCTTGAGGTTATATAGGTGATTGAGCGTGGGCAGAGCTTCTGTATTGAACATAAAGCGCTCAATGAACATATTAACAACCTTGTCAAAATCTCTCAATTCAATGGGATTGACATGCTCGGCATACCAATTGGCAGCTATCCCCTCCAAACTGCAGGGGAAACATAGGAAGAGGGAACAATTATCCCCGCTGAACCTGGCGCATTTTGCAAAGAACATTGCCAGATGAGCCTTGGGATCGCCGGTTCTGTCGAACTTAATGAACTTCCAGGGGAGGTTCTCCAGATTGTTATCCCCTTCCAACCCGAGGTAAAAATCTTGCCTGGTGTATGATTTCTTCCCTTTGTCTCGGATTTGAAGATACTTGACTATCTTTGTCAATGCTTGTATCGAATCTTCCGCAGGTGCCCCGTACTTGGGTTTCACTGATACAGGCTCCTCAATTGTCCTCTTAGGCTGTCGCAGATGCTTCGGGATATACATCAAATGCTCTTCTTCTTCAGAGTCCTCTTCTGCCGATTCTGAGTTCTCAGAAGTACTGCCATGCTGGATTTTCTGCTTACTGATCTTGACAGGCTTTTTCATGGTTTTCTTCTTAATTTTGCTTTTAGTGGCTGCTTTCTTTGGACCAATCTTAGCATGCTCAACCATCATTTTTGACATCATCTTTTGGAACACTCTGTACATAGCAGGATCAACATCACTTTCTTCCCCTGAGTCATGTCCCTTGGATGATCTGGGAGAATTCATTTCTTCTTTCTCGCTGTCGCTGTGCTGCTGAACAGTCTGCTTACCAGCTCTAGTCTGAACCATCTTGGGATGCCAAAGTTTTCCTGTAGAATACGGGAATGGTTAGAGTATGGAAGAATTTTTTTTGAAAACCATAATTTTTGAGGAAAGAATGAAGGGTTTTGGTAGACAATTTTAAGAGATTATCCCATTACCCGGGATCGGGTCATCACAAGATTTGTGATAATTGTGTTACTATTTTTATGATAACGGAGAAATGTGCCTTGTTACCTAGACGAGGTCGTCAACCATGATAAAAGATATTTGAAGAGAAGTAGGAGAAATGTCCCATTTACCCGAGATGATGTTGTCACCAAAATCGTGACCATTTTATGCTATAAAACAAATAAAAGGAATAAAATTTGGCCCCAAAGGAAAGCTTTTCAGTAGAAAAAAATAAACTTTATTGATATAAATTCAAGGACAAAGAGAGGGGGGGGGGGCAGACAGTTTGCTACCACTCTTGATATTCAGAAGATACATTAGATCCCAGAAATACAGATAGAGCAATGAAGGAATCCCAAGTATATTTGGTGACATGGTATACCCCAGACCACTGATCTGACTGTAGATTAAATTCTGGCATGTTGCCTGTCGAGAAGTGAATGTTGGCGCGAACCTGCCGCTGCGAGAACTGCCTGAGACATCTTTCTGGCTGATAATCGACACAGAAGAATGGGCTGAGCAATCTGTAGCGCTTGCTGCAAGCATAAGTGTAGTGAGGAACTGATTCTTTCCTGTCGAAGAAATCCCAAACAATCTCTTCCTGATGCAGTTTCTTGATCAAGGCTCGACACTGAATGACCGTCTTCGACTTCTTACTGTTGAATCTGAAGGAACTGGCCTTTGATGACACATATCGGAGGAACCATGACTACAGAGCATAAGTGCATCCTTCTACCAGAATGGTCTCCCTGAGAGAGAAACAAGCCAATCCTCGGTAAAGAAAAGCCAAGGCAGACATAGAGACTGAAAGCTGACAGGTCTGCTTGCTTCCCCATCTTCGAAAGAGTTGGGCAACTCTAACATCAATGAAACTCTGGCCATCTTGAAAGAAAGCTAATCCCACTGTGCATAGGATCATGGCATGTTGAATTCTGTCTTTCGCTGCTTGAGACAAAGTGTCAACCTCTCTATAAGCTCCATACTTGCGATAGAGTCTGAACAGGTCAATAAACTGATTCCCATCGATCTCAGTGAGAGGCCAAGATTTGCTCCCGGTTGCTCTGGCCAAAGCTTCTCGAACATCCACCCCTTTGATGTTGATCAGGAACTGCTGCTCGACAGGATTATCTGGCTGACCGACTGGTTTGGGCAATCCCATAATATCATTGAATTCGTCCATCAGTAGAGTCATCTCTCCCCATGAAAACCAAAATGTGCAGGTACATGGATTCCACCGCTCTGCCATAGCCTGAATCAGACTTCCATTGATGGTTCGCTTGCCCACTGCCGATGCCATCTCCAACCCACAGTCATCCAAGTGGTCTGGGAACATACGCGAGAAGGTGGCGAACCAAGAATAATACCACCGAGGGAAGAAAAGATGAGATTGGTGTTATCATCGCAAAAATTTTTCCCCTCCCTTGCGAGAGAGAAACGAATTTGCGAGTCAAACTCGACCAAAGTTTTGAAAATGATTTTGAAAATTTACTCGCCTCCGTTTTTAAAATTTGTGGGAAAATTCCGTGGAATGGGATCCGCCTGTCGGTACGAGGTTCAACCGTTCCTGGCGCCTTTACCAGGGGTAATTGAACCAAGGATCAATTACGTGCTTTAATTTGACTCAAATAGCTAAATTATGCTCTATTTTCCTAGAATGCACAAAGAATCAGGCTTGTGCTATGAAATTTTTAAAAAAATGCAAGTTTGAGAAACTATGATGTTTGCTTTGGAAAATTGAAATGCATTTGGAAAAATGATTGGAAAAGTGCTTGAAATTGGAGTTTTTGGGAAAATCATTGAATTTCATTGGAAATCAGAAATTTGCATTGAAAAGTGATTTCTCAGGAAAGCTTGAAAAACTGAGAAAATTGGTTTTGAGATTGGAAACTTGTAATTGCTTTTATGAAAAAATGGATTTGAGAATCTTGAGAAAATCTAAGAAATTTATTGGAAAATGACTTTTGAAATGGAAAATGAATTCTCAGGAAAACTGGAAAATATGAGAAAATCGATTTCTGAAAACTTGGGATTTTGAAATTTGAGAATTTGAAAACATAGGAAAATCTTGCTTTGAACTTGGGAAATGCTTTGAAATGTCATTTGAAAACTTAGGATTTTGAGAAAATCAAATCCTGAGAAAGACTTGGAAATTCTTGAGAAAATTGAATTTTCTGAAATTGAAATTGGAAAATGAGTTTGAAAATAATGCAATTTGAATGATATGAATGAATGAATATGAATTTGAAATGGGAATTTCATTGAGAAATTGGGAAATCCTTTTGAAACTTTGAGAAATGCAGTGCATTTTTGAAGTTAGCCTAAGAGTGTAGGCTGAATGTGGCTGATACGAAGATCATAAATCTTGGTTTTCTTCGTATTCTGACTATGGCCATAAATACGAATCCCACCGAGTTTATAAACTCCATAAAAGCTTGTGCACGTGCCATTCGTGTAAACCATAGTGGATTTGAAATAAATGCACATGAATCATACATCAAATATCGAAATTTGCATAAATTAAACTATATGCAATGCAGCCCTATTCTAAGCAGAAAAGTAACTCTTATTCCAAATTATTACATTTGAGGTTACATTGAATTGAAATAAAAAAAATAAAAATAAAATCTAAGTCTTCTTCTTGAATGTTCCTGCAAAACTAGAAAACAAGGTTAGCACAAAAATGTAGGTTTTTCTGAATTTATCCAAAAATATGGGAAATTATTGGATATTATTCAGATATAAACCCAAAATCATACCCCCTTTGATATAAACATGATGAATAATGAATAAATTTCAAAAATAAACTTGAAAATTCGAAATTGGGGTCAAAATGACCAAAATACCCCTGATGACCTTGAAATCAGGGTTTTCTGAAAGAATTTTTATAAATTTTGGAAATTTGAAAATCAAATGAAATAAATCAAACATAATATGATGAAATATGATGATATGCATGAAATTTTGGAGAATTAGAAATTGAAATTTCGAAATTTAGGTCAAAATGACCAAAATACCCTCGATAACAAGACTATGGCCTTGAAACCAGGGTTTTCTGAAATAAATTTTGCAAAATGGAAAAATATGAAATGCAAATGAGATTAAAATTAACCCTAATATGATTCTGCATGCTTATGTACATGATAAAAACCCTAAAATGGAGAAAATATCATAAAATATCAAATTTAACCTGATTTTCGCTTCTGAATTTAAAGATAAACTAACACATGGAGCAAATGAACTTGGAATTAAACCAAATTTGGCATGAACACCTAAAATAACCCTAAAAACAGAATGGAGCTCGAAAATCTAATTTTTTTTGTACTTTTAAATATGAAAATTCAAATAAAAACCCTAAATTTTATGATTTTTGCCTAAAATATTGATTCTAAACGAGATTTAGGATATCAAACTTCCATAAAAATTTCCCAAATTTTATGGGATGACAGAGGACAGTAAGGCAAGGATTTTTGCCTTTTACACTTTCTGGTTTTGACCTATGGTCGGAGCTGTACGACTCCGGCAAGTCGGATCGGAATCCGGCGACTCTAGTAAATGAAGGAAACAGACAGTTTTCGGTAGAAAATGTGGGAAAAATGTCAGACAGATGGGAAAATGGCTTAAATTGTGGGAACATGTCCCTGACAAACAGAGTAAGATTTGATCTTTTGACACTATTGGGATTACGGTTACGGTTTGGAAAAGGCCACACTGTTATCAGAGACCTAAATCTCTGGAATTTCTGGACATTGGAATCTGTTAGACAGAAAGAGAAAATCCGGGAAAAATAATGAAACAGATCCAAAAATTCCCAAATTTTGGGAAATGATAGAAAATTATGTTAGGAACAACTTTCATGTTTACAGTTTTTGCAGACAGGTTACAGATTTGGCGTACTTGATGCATTAGAGCCTGTCTATACCCTGACAAAGGAAAATCGAGATTTTCTCAGGGGTCTGGGAAATCCGATTTTTGTAAGAGAGCAAAACTGCTTGGAAAAACATAAAAATTTCCAGATCACAAGTATATTCAATTATGAATCCACTGTGATTTTTGGAGGACGATTCGGATCTCCCACAAGGGTGGTGTCGGAGGTTCTTGTCTGCTAAAGCAGGAATTGAAATTTCTGGATGACAGAAAACCTGATTTAGGGTTTGATTTGTTTGATAGAGTTCCAAAACCCGAATTGAATCAAATTTTCGGCAGTAAAACAAAAACATATGACTAAGACTACTATGCATTTTTTTGGATTTTTTAATAGGAAATTACACATAAGATCATAATTGGACATGATGCATAAATCAAACCTAAATTAAATATCAATAAAACTACATTAAATGCTTATGAAATTGAATTTTTTTCCTAAATACAACATAAAAACTACATGATAACAAAAATAAAAAGATAAATGACAGGGGTATGATCAATTTTGTTGTTGGCTCTCAAAGGAAAGATCCAATTCATGTAATGGATGGATCTCACCCTTCACATAGCCTACACATGTGATATGTGTTTTTTTTTTATTCACGACCATGGAAGAAACTCTTTATATACTCTTGGATCCGATCGAGCTTAACTGCACATCACCCTCATGAAGATAAATCTTGGAGTGCTCATGTCAAGATGCGACAAAAGGGAAAAATCGCATAGAAAGAAGCATGGCAAAATAATGCAAATATTAAAAATCTACCAAGCAAAGGGGTCTTACCTTAGGATTTGGCTGAGTTTTATTTGAAGGAGTGTTAATAGGCACCAACCGGAGAGGCTTCAAAGTTGCAGAGGCTGGGGGCCACAACTGGTGGTGTATGACTGCATCCACTGGAGGGATTACACCAAGGAGGGGCCTTCTGGTCATACGTTGAAGGAAATAGTGTTGTGGCTTGGGGACCAAAAGGTAGCCGTGGAGATGGCGTGATGGAGGAGGTTGCCGCCACAAGTTTGAAGGTGGGCTTCAGTTGTGCTGGAGTGGCTGCTGAAAGTGGATGGTGAAGGTTGGTACAACTTCAAAGTGGCTGTAGCTGTGTAGGTAGTGATGACTGCTAAGGGAGATGGAGAGAGAATAGCCCAAAAACAAAGAGAGGGCTGCTGTCTAAGGGAAGATGGAGCTGCTATTGGGTGGCTGCCAATGGTGGGCCTTGGTTGGAGATGGCTGAAGGAGATGCTGAACCCGATTTGAAGGAGTTTGTTGCAGCTGTAATGGCTGCTGTAGTTGCTACCAAGGTGTGGTTGAACCGATGGTGATTAGTGCTGAAGTTGAAGGGGCTGGTACGACTGAACTGGGCGTCCAAGGAGGTGGCAGCCGGTTGAAGCTGCCAAGGAGGTGGATATGGTCACCCTGGAGGAGGGCTCCTGCTGTTGGTGGCTGCAAAGCTTGAAGATGGCTGGGTGTTCTTGCTGCTGACTGGAGGTTGCTGGTTGCTGTGGTGGCTGAAGAAAAAGCTGCAGATGAGGTGCTCTTGCTGGCACCAAAAAAAGCTATGATGGAGGCCCAGCTGGTGGCTGTGTAAGGGATGCAAGGATGGGGTTTCAATGGCTGAAAGTTGCAGCCAAGGGATGAGAAAGAGAGAGTTCAAGGGAGAGCGAGAGAGAGAGGCGTGAGATGATCAGGATATGCGTTGAATGAGGTGGGAGGAATAGCCACCGTATGCCTCTTTTTCTTTCTTTTTTTTTTTCTTTTTTTAAGACAACTTAGGTTTTGATAAGTTCAACACCTAAGTTTCTAATAATAGCTAATGCCTTTAATGAACAACATACGTGAATGGCTGTAGGCTCTTGTGCCATTGAAAAAGATGGGAAGCAGGTAAAGAAGAAAGGAGAAAGAAGGAAGGGAAGGAAAAGGAAAGAAAAAGGGGAGAAGGAAAAGGAAAGGAAAGGAGGGAAAGGAAGAGAAGGGGGCTGGAAGAACCATACGTGAGTGGAGAGGGAGGAAAGAAAGGAGGAAATAAAGAAAGAAAGAAAAAAAAAAGAAAAAGGAAGAAGAAAGAAAGAAAAGAAAAAAAGAAGGAAAGAAAAGAATTAAAAAAAAATGGAGGAAAAAGAAGAAAGGAACTGGGCTGGAGGTTTGGGCGACCCCCTCACGGGTCCCACCTCACAAAATAAAATAATAAATAAAAATAAATAAATAAACACCAACAAATAAAAAGAAATTTGAAAAGAAACACAATTTTTTTTTTTTAATAAAAGAGAATTGTAAATGAATGGGCCATCTCAGAGCGGGTCCAAATTCTACTTTTGAAATTTATTTTGACGATTAGAGGGGTAAAATAGTCTTTTCAGAAAATTTCCACACGAAACAAGCTATTTTTGGCAGTTTTTGAAACGAGCTCAGATTTTGAAGTTCAATACCTCGTTGCGAAGCAAATCCAGTGTAGAATTTGAAAATTTGATTTTGAAAGAAATCCAGATTATTTTTCTTGAGAAAATATTTCCAAACGAAACGAGCTATTTTTGGCAGTTTTTGAAACGAGCTCAGATTTTGAAGTTCAATACCTCGTTGCGAAGCAAATCCAGTGTAGAATTTAAAAAATTGAGTTTGAAATAAATCCAGATTGTTTTTCTCAAGAAAATATTTCCAAATTTAGAATCCCGGGGAGAAAAATCTCAATTTTGGAAACCCGAGGTTTGAAATTGATTTATGAAAACTTTTAAAACTCAATCTGGATTGAAATTTATAAAACTGGAGTTCTGGACTTCGAAAATGGAATGAAATGTGATGAAATGTTATGAAATGCTGAGAAATGATATGAAATGATGAGAAATGACATGAAATGCTAACCTTGAATAAAGAATTTTGGATGTCAGACCCCGATTGTCACTTGTATCAGTTCTAAAAGCATTAAAATTGATAAAATTTGCAAAATAGCTCAAGAAATGGTTTTCGGGACTCTACTGGGTCAGAGTGACACTAAAAATTGGGGTTCGAGCTGGATTGAACTGAGATGAGCTAGATTGAGCCGGGTTTTAGAGTTTCAGAACTCAAATGAACTGACCAGGCACTGACTCAACTGACCTTTCCGACTGAATTTTCAAGAAAAGTTGCCATTTTTAGAGAAATGGTACAGAATGATTACTGGAGTGAAGTGAATTACGAACCTGAGCTAGGTTTGAGCTAGAACAAAGGTCAGTGATACTGACATGAACTAAAATCAAAGCTTGAACACTAGCTTAATTGACTAAACTCAACTCAATTTCAGTTGAAAGAGCTAAAATGGACTAAAATGGGCTCCTAGACATTTAGAAATGGTTTTGAACTGAAATTGGAGCACTTGAACTCCTGGTGAGCTCAAGTTAGACTCTGGGGAACATGACTGACTGGGAATGACTGACTTGGAGACAATTGGCTTGGATTCGAGTGAGAAATGAGCTCATTTTTGAAGAAATGATCCCATTTTGGCAGGAATGGTCAGAAATGAAAATGGTATGTTCATTGTGAGCTCAGATGAGCTTGAGATGACTAATATTTTAACTGTCCTGAACTGACCAATGAGCTTAGTTGACTCCGACTGACTAGGGTCCGGGATGACCTAGGGTAAAATGGTAATTTTTCTAATGAAAATGGGTAAAATGTTGATTTTTTGAAACTGACTCGGGGTTGACTCCTACACTGACCTACAGGGTTGGCACTACACGAGGAGGGATTTTTAAGAATAGATGAGGAAAATTTGGGGTGTTTACAGATGCCCCTCTTTGCTACTAAGCCGGCTTGAAGACGAGCTTAGTGGCAAAGAAAACACACCAAATTTGGGCTATAAAAATGCCCCAGTTAGAAGGATCTGACTGGGTATGAAGAAATTAGCCCTGATGAAAATGGTAGATATGAAATGGAGAATGAAGAAGAAAAATTTACTTCAAAAGAAGTGCGATTCAGGTTTTGCCCTTAACCTGGATGGGACGGGAAATACCTCGTGTAGAAACGAAGCTCAGGTTTGACCCTTAACCTGACCGGGGAATGAAATACCTCATCAAAGGAGGCTCAGGTTTGTATCCTTATCCTGATTGGGAAGAAAATGAAATACCTCATCAAAGGAGGCTCAGGTTTGTACCCTTATCCTGATTGGGCAGAAAAATGAAATACCTCATCAAAGGAGGCTCAGGTTTGTACCCTTATCCTGATTGGGCAGAAAAATGAAATACCTCATCAAAGGAGGCTCAGGTTTGTACCCTTATCCTGATTGGGCAGAAAAATGAATAGAATCCTCGAAGGAAGAAACCATGATGGAACCTTCGGATTTCCGCACAATGAATCCGATAGGGGTTTTGCAAAAGGATGAAATTGGGGTCCCTAAAGCTTGAAAAGGGGTTTGATTTTGGGCGCCTCATTGCTGAGACTAAATAACTTTTGAAATTGGTGACCTTTTGCTGGAATTGGTGGCTTAACCTCAAGCCGAAATTGGACTGTCTATGGTGGGACAGTGGGGACACAGGGAAGTGTGCGAATCTGAGAGCCCATGCGCTCAGATTATACCAATAGAAGGGAAGGAATCTTGAAAACTCCCATTATCAAGTCCTTAAAAGGGATAACAACTGATGTCAGGATGCGCCAAAGATGAACCTCAAGCTCTCGCTTCACGCCAGGATAGCTAGAAAATATTGTCAAAATGTTGAAAATTATTGTTGATTCGAAATAATTGAAAGTGATGCACATTGCTTTGAAAATATTCCCTCTTTTCTACCTGAAGTATTATCTCCGATTGGGCTTAACTTCGTAAAATCAAGATTCGAATTCAAATTGCTTGCAATTGGCTTTCTTTCAAGGAAGCTATCAATTTCCCTGATATGAGCAGAAAAGAGAGTATTCTTGATATTGTGAAAGCAATTTGTGAAAGAATATTGATAATAGAATTTCACAAAATTTAAAGAGGATTCTTTAGCAGATTTGGCAGTCTGATATCCTGGAATTCTTTCTCATGACGATCTTTCTGCCTACTATTTTTTTTTGGCAGAATTAGAGCTCTCTTGGGTTTTTGGAGATTACATCATCCTTCATTTTGGAGATGTCTTGACTTTTCTCTCTCTCTCTTTTTTTTTTAGAAGGGTACGTCACAAACTCCTTCATCTCAGAGATGCTCCGATCCTTCTTTTCTCTCAGGGATTATATTGACGGTTATTGGCTCTTTGGTTGGAAATCTCTTGATGATAGCAGAAATTAAATATCCTTTAGGGTTTGTCGGGAGGCTCATCGCAGTCGCCTTCATCTTGACGGTGCTCTGAGCTTTCCCTGGAAGGATCCGTCACAAACTCCGTCATCTTGGAGATGATTCAAATCTTCTTTGGCCCCGGGGGTCTACTCGCCTAATTCGCCTTCATCTTGACGACAGTTGAGAGATCCCTTTTGCAGATATTTAATTGCAGCTTTAGGTGATTGAGGAGATATAGGGATTGAATGGATTTTTCTATATCACCCAGGATATTTTGATTGCTTTATTTTCCAAGAATGATCTTTAAAAATGTGCCATTGACTGCGATCAATACCGATCACTTATGGCTTTGCAACAACATTGAATTTCCTTTGCTGGCCATATCGAGGATTTATTCTTCATCCTTTTGGTCGGCTAATAGAAAGAATTTGAATTTTGAATCCTTTTTCACGAAAGCTTTGACCTTTCAGAAATAATACTGAAGGTATTCTGAGGTAATGTTTTTGTGCAATAAAAATTTTGAAATCAACAAATATTTAATGACAAATTGACAAGATTTTCTTGAAATCCTTTGTGGAAGCGAGTATTTGAAGCACAACGTAACACATCCATGACAAAAATTTTCTTCTCCTTTCCCCAAAGGAGAAGATTCAGAAATTGGAAATAGGAATTACTCCTCTCTTCCCTGAAGAGGAGGTGTTTGCAAAACGAACTTTCGAAGAGAAATTAAGCTTTCGTCAAAACTTCCTAACATTAGGCTTCTCTTATGGAAAGGGGGCCGGTAATGATGAGGTCGGTGAATCGGTCATGAAGGAACGAGTCCATCACACTCTCCCTGAAAAGAGGGTCCTTCACGATGAAATGGCTTAGTACGAAATTATTGTCACAAGGAAAGCGAACTTCCGTCGAAGCTCTCCCTGAACTAAGGGTTTCTTGTGTGAAATTAGAATTTTGTTTTGCAAACGGTTCACAAAGACACGAGTCCCTTCAAACTCTCCCTAAAAAGGGGCTAAGTGAACGAATTGGATAGCATGCGAAAAGAACGAGCTCCCTCGAACTCTCCCTATAAAAAGGGTCTCTCGCAAGAGAAATTTATTGGAATTGGTATTGGATGACCAAAAGGGTCAAATTTTGGAAATTGGAATTTTGAAATTTGATATTTGAAATTGGAAATTGGAAATTGGAAATTGGAAATTGATAATTGGAAATTGGAAATTGGAAATTGATTGGCTAAAAAGGTCAAAATTGTGAATTGGTTTACTAAGAATGACATGGGTTCTATAGGGATTCCTCCTAAGAACGACATTGGTTCTATTGAGAACGACATTGGTTTCGCAGGGGTTCGACCTGGGTTCAATAGGGATTCAGCCTAAGAACGACATTGGTTCAATTGAGAATGACATTGGTTCACTAGGAACGACATGGGTTCGATAGGGATTCAGCCTAAGAACGACATTGGTTTAATTGAGAACGACATTGGTTCACTAGGAACAACATGCGTTCGATAGGTATTTAGCCTACAAACGACATTGGTTCAATTAAGAACGACATTGGTTCACTAGGAACAACATGCGTTCGATAGGTATTCAGCCTACGAACGACATTGGTTCAATTAAGAACGACATTGGTTCACTAGGAACGACATGGGTTCGATAGGTATTCAGCCTACGAACAACATTGGTTCAATTGAGAACGACATTGGTTCATTAGGAACGACATGGGTTCGATAGGTATTCAGCCTACGAACGACATTGGTTCAATTGAGAACGACATTGGTTCACTAGGAACAACATGGGTTCGATAGGTATTCAGCCTACGAACAACATTGGTTCAATTGAGAACGACATTGGTTCACTAGGAACGACATGGGTTCGATAGGTATTCAGCCTACGAACGACATTGGTTCAATTAAGAACGACATTGGTTCACTAGAAACGACATGGGTGTTATCGTCGCGAAATTTTTCCCCCGCCTTCCCTTCCTTGCGGAAGAGAGAAAGAGAGAAACGATTTCGCGCTTCAAACTTGACCGGATTTTGAAAATGGTTTTGAAATACTCGCCTCCGTTTTGAAAATTGCGGGAAAATCCATGGGATGGGGCTCGACCTGTCGGTACGAGGTTCGACCGTTCCTGCCGCCTTTAACAGGGGTAATCGAACCAAGGACCAAAATTATGCTTGACTTAGCGAAATTATCAAAGTTATGTTCTATCCTAAATGCACAGAGAATTCAGGCATGTGCTATGAGATTTTGGAAAATGTCAGTTGGAAAACATGATGTATGCTTAGAAAAACATTTGGAGTTGGAAAGAATCTCTCAGGAAAAGGGTCAATTTCTCAGGAAACTCAGATAAAAAAGGGGTTTTTGAAAACATGAGAAAGCTTATAAAGATGTGGAAAAATCAGAAATAGTTGAAAATCTTGGGAAAATGGAAGTGATTCTTGAGAAAAGATGAACCCTTTTGAAAAGGAAAACACTTCTTAGGAAAACTTGGACTTTGAGAGTTTTCTTAGGAAAATGATGGGAAATTTATAGGAAAACTCATTGGAGAAGGAAATTCAAAACTTGGGAAATTGAAATCCTGGGAATTTTACCCTTGAAATACTTGGAAATCGATTTTGATCTTGGAAAAAGATTGGAAAACTCTTTTGAAGCTCTTAAGAAAATAACATTTTCCAGGGAAAACTATGGGGAAATTGACTTGGGAAAACCGATTTTGAAAGATTCTTAGAGTTTCTTGAGAAATCAATTTCTTGAGAATGAAGTTTTCTTGAGAAAATCTTGAGAAAATCAATGATTTCATGATGCAAATGACATGAGTGAATGAATGCACTTTGAGAAGATTTTCTGAGGAATTGGTTGGAAAATGTGCATTAAGTCAAGATAAATCCTTCACATATCCTGACTGTGGCCATGAATATGTTCAGAACTTAGTTGATTTGATGCACATGATTTTGAAAACTTTGGAAATATGATGTGCATTTTAAGATAGCCTAAGAGTGTAGGCTCAATGTGACTAGTAGAAAGATGATGGATCTGGGTCTCGTCCATATTCCGACTAGGGCCGTAAACATGGATCCCACCGAGTCCATCAACTCCCTAAGAGTTGGTGCACGTGCCATTCGTGAACATCCATAGTGCTTTTGAAATAAAATGCATGAATCATAGAAACATGATATTGCATAAAATCAAACTATATGATATGCATCCTAGTCTAAGCAGGAAATTAAATCTCTTATTCCAAAATTTACATTATTACATCATTAAATAAAGGAAATAAAAGAAATTTGCAGACTTCAGCTCCTTCTTTTGAATGTCCCTGCCAAACTTGAAATAAGGTTAGCTCAAATATGTGGGTTTTTCCAAGATTTTCCAATAATATTATGAAATTATTGGATTTAATTGGATATAAACCCTATTCTCATGCTTCCTTGATATTTGAAATGATGAAAATGCAAGAAATTCAGTGGAAAATAATTTGAAATTCGAAATGGTGGTCAAAATGACCAAAATACCCCTAATTATAAAGTTATACCTTTAAAATCAGGGTTTTTTGAAGGAAAACTTGGTAAAATTGAGATTTTGAAATTCAAATTGAATCAAATGATGATGAAATGCAATATGACATGATTCTAAACACATTAGGACTGTAAAATCAGAATTTGACATTTTGAAATTTAGCCAAAATAACGAATTTCGCTTGTTTTTCACTTGGATCGGGGTCCTGCGGGACCCTGTTTTGGTATTATGGAGGATCCGAACCTCAAATGGATTCCAAATTGCACCAAATTCGGTATGAAGCATCTAAACACTTTGATAAACAACCTAGAATGCTAAAATTCACGAAATGATATGATTTAAATGCTAAAATTTAAAGGAAGTCCTAAAAGGATGGATTTTGCCTATGGATCCGAACCAAATGCAATGCCTAATATGATAATGCAAGATTTACACCGTGGAAACTTCTGATATTTTGCAGACTGCTAAAAGACCCGAAATGAAACATTTGTGGTTTTTATAGCCTCGGGATTTGAGCCATGGTGAGTTCAGAAATAGGGATTTAATTCTGACGGAGGTAAAAATCACCCTAATCTGATAAAAAAATGCTAAAAAATATAAAATGACCATGGAAATTTATGAAATTAATCAGAGTTATGAATGACACCGACATGAACAACTTTCATGTTTATGACTTCGGCATTTGATCAACGGAGACACAGATAGAAATATAACTATTTCTGCCTAAACTAACAGACCAGACCAATGTAGCAAAACAGGGGACTGACAAGAAAAATCCGAAGCAGGGGTCAACTCTGTTCTAAAAATTACAGGCGTTTAGATGAAAACAGAGGACATCTCGGACACCACTTTCACTTTTTACAGTTTCGGATTTGAAACAACACACAAAGAGAAACCATAGCCCTAAGTCGATCCAAGATCTCAGAGGCCCAAATTAGGCTCTGACACGTGTCCCGGACTCTCGGATTTTTGTCAGTCATAAAAAAAATCAGAACAATCTGAAAAAATCATATTAAAAACTAGACATTCCTCCGAGTTCAGGGCATTTTTCGGATTGAAAATTGGATCTCCCAGGAGGGAGAACTCGATTTTACAAGTCGGAAAATGGTTTTCAAAACGCATCCCGGGTTACAAAACCCGACTTACCATTTTGGATGTTTACCGCAGTAAACAAATTCAAATGACTCCGAATTTTTGGAAAAATTTCAGGGACACCTAAGGGCGCATTCCGTGATTTTTTTGGGATTTTTAATAAAAAATAAATGCATGAAATGACGTGTGGACTGACTGACAAAAACAGAGACTTACTGAAAATAAGCAGAATTGAAAAAAAGGCTAAATTAATCCTAATTAATTCATGAAATATGCTAAATGAATGAAATAAAATGCAAATTAAACCTAGCTAACTACATGCATGTTAAAATCATCAAGTAAGCATAACAAGACATTTTTATATATGTCGTTTTATGAGAATAGCTCAATCCATCCCTCGGATGAGCTCTTTCTTCAAACGGCTCCCTATTCGGATTATAGCATCACATCACGGGGAAAAGAAGTGCACCTTGTTTCGTTACGCAGCGTAGGTGCTCTTGAAAGGGGCAGCTACCACGAGCTTCCTTCGTTCTTCACTCAGGGCTTCGGATGGTCCACCAAAATCGAGCTCCGTTGGAATTGGACTGGCCACAGCACGAGCTCTACTCCACCTTCTTCAATGCGCCAAAGGGAGCACGATTTCCAAGGTTCAAAATCAGATGTTAGGAAGGCTAGGTTGGATTTTCCAAGTTCACAAGAGCTAAAAAAAAATGATCTCCCAAGGCTGGGCGTGAACCCTTGTTTTTATAATTTTTCTGAAATTTTTTGAAATTCAAACAGGCTGGATCTGAGCCCTCCATGTGGCGCCATCTCAGGGGGTGCCATATGGGGGTTTTGAAATTCGAATTTGCCTTTTGCAGGGAGCCCTCAGATGGCGCCACCTCAAAAGGCTATTTTGATTTTTTTGAGAAAATAAAAATGGAAATTTTTGTGGGTGAGACACCTCAGCAGGGGGAATTTGGAATTTTTCAAAAGTTTGCTTGATTCTCTCTGCAGGGAACTCCCAGAAGGCGCCACCTCAGAGGGTGCTCTCTTGGAATTTGAAATTCAAACTCACCTTTTGTAGGGAGTCCTCAGGTGGCGCCACCTCATGGTGGGCTACCTTTATTAAAAATAAAATAAAAATAAAAAATGGAGCCAAGTGGAGTCCTGGAATGGTGCCACCTCAAAAGGTGTTTGACACATGTCAGAAGGACAGAGCAGTGGGCTCAAAAGGCGTCACCTCAGAGGAATTTGAATTTTGCTTTTTCTGGTGAAAGGAGATCTGGACATGTGGAGGACAAGTGTCAGCTGTCTGGAGAGGCTTTCTCAAATGGCGCCACCTCAGAGGAGAATTTGAAATTCAAATGGAGGTTGGCCCTGGAGGAATGGAGGATGGACATGTGGCGCCACCTCAGGGTGGCTCCTACAATGCCATGTGGCAAGAGGGAGGAAAAGGAGGGAAAGGGACATGTGTCTCCTACTTTTCTGAAAAAAAATAGGGAGAGGACATGTGTCCTCTACTTTTTCTGAAGGAGTGAGAAGGAGACATGTGGCAGAGGGGAGAGAAGATGGGCCAAGCCATGTGGCGCCATCTCAGACAGGATGAAAAAGGTAGGAGTTCTTGATTTTCGCCACCTATGGGGGTTTTTGAATATTTGAATTCTAGCTTTTCTGAAGAAAGCAGGAAATGACACATGGCACTTGCCTTTTTCTGAGGAAATGAGGACTTGCCACGTGTCCTCTGCAGGAAACACTCCAGATGGCGCCACCTCAGAGGAGACAAGCCTACCTTTTTTATAGGAATTCAGAAGTGACACATGTCTCCTACTTTTCTGAGAAAAGTAGGAAGAGACATGTGTCAGGCTACTTTTCCAGAAGGAAGGAGGGGTTGACACCTGTCCCCTGCAGGAGACACTCTAGATGGCGCCACCTCAGAGGAGACAACTCCACTTTTTCTAGACAGGACAACCTATGACACTTGGCATCTCCTGGTAGTCCTTGAAATGACACATGGCGCAGGATGGATAGGGTGACACATGGCAGATAAAGGGGATGACATGTGGCGGCTTCTGAAGGTAGCCCCACACTGACACTTGGCATGGAAACGGGAGGAGAGAGAAATGACAAGTGGCGCCAATCCAGGGGACAAGGCTCCTATATTTTTGGGTTTTTCAAAATTCAAATTTTCAGAAGGGGAGCTTGTGTGACACCACCTCAGTGTGGGTCCCACATTGCTTCTTTATTGAAATAAGGATAAAACAACAACTTCTTTTTGGAATTTTCATAAAATCTGGACTAATGGGCAAAACAGGAATTTTGGAAAGAGTTGGCCCTTGTAGGGCGATTTTGTAAAAGAAAGATATTTGAAATTGTCAAAAAGGGCAAAATCTGAGGTGAAGTGACTCAAATCCATATTGAAAACTATCCAGATGGTTTTCCTGAGGAAATATTTTGAAATTCAGAGTCCTGGGGGTAAAATGGGAAAAATTGATAATTTTGAAGACCCAGGGTTTTGAAATCAATTTTGAAAAGAGTTGAAATTCTAATCTGGATTGAAGATTTTGAAATCAAGAGTTCTGGACCTCGAAATGACATGCTGTGCAGTGCAGTGATTTGAAATGCTCATGCAATGATATGCAATGATATGCAATGTCATGTCTTATGAAACGCAATCTTGAACCAAGACTCTGGAGATGTCTGTCTCCTGTCAGGTGTAAAATCTTGAACATCTGAGATAAAAATAGAGAAAATTTGAGAGTTTCAGATGAAATTTGGACTTTTGCAAGGTCCGGCTCAGAAAATGACCATTTTGCCCTCCAACGATTTCAGAGGCTGAATGTTGATGATTAGTGGAAATGTCGGGGGAGTGAGTGAAAATTTGGGGTGTTTACAGATGCCCCTCTTTGCTACTAAGCCGGCTCATGGCCGAGCTTAGTGGCAAAGAAAAACACACCAAATTTGGGCCATATGAAAAAAATGCTGCAGTTAGAAGGATCTGACTGGGTATGGAGAAATTAGCCCGAGGAAGATGGTAGATATGAAGCGAAGAATGGAGAGAAAAGATTCACTCTATGAGAGTGAAGTTCAGGTTTATGCCCTTAACCTGGATGGGACAGAAATACCTCGCATGGAACGAAGCTCAGGTTTGACCCTTAACCTGATGGGACAGAAATACCTCGCATGGAACGAAGCTCAGGTTTTGACCCTTGACCTGATTGGGGAATGGAATATCTCATCGAAATGAGACTCAGGTTTGTACCCTTAACCTGATCGGGCGGAAGCTGAAATACCTCTTTGATTGAGGCTCAGGTTTGTACCCTTATCCTGATCGGGCGGAAGATGAAATACCTCTTTGATTGAGGCTCAGGTTTGTACCCTTATCCTGATCGGGCGGAAAATGAAATACCTCTTTGATTGAGGCTCAGGTTTGTACCCTTATCCTGATCGGGTGGAAAATGAAATACCTCTTTGATTGAGGCTCAGGTTTGTACCCTTATCCTGATCGGGCGGAAAATGAAATACCTCTTTGATTGAGGCTCAGGTTTGTACCCTTATCCTGATCGGGCGGAAAATGGAATACCTCTTCGATTGAGGCTCAGGTTTGTACCCTTATCCTGATCGGGCGGAAAATGGAATACCTCTTTGAATGAGGCTCAGGTTTGTACCCTTATCCTGATCGGGCAGAAAATGAAATACCTCTTTGATCGAGGCTCAGGTTTGTACCCTTATCCTGATCGGGCGGAAAATGAAATACCTCATCGACGGAGGCTCAGGTTTATACCCTTATCCTGATCGGGTAGAAAATGAAATACCTCTTTGATCGAGGCTCAGGTTTGTACCCTTATCCTGATCGGGCGGAAAATGAAATGGAATCCTCGAAGGAAGAGACCATGATGGAACCTTTGGATTTTGCACAATAAATCCAATAGGGTTTTTGCAAAAGGAAGGAAAATGGGGTCCCTAAAGCTTGAAAAGGGATTGGTTTTGGGCGTCTCATGGCTGAGACTAAAATCAGCTTTTGAAATTGCCTTTTGCGGGAAATGATTGGTGGTTCGACCTCGAACCGAAATGGGACTGTCTATGGTGGGACAGTGGGGACACAGGGAAGTGTGCAAATTTGAGAGTTCATGCTCTCAAAGAAGGGAAGGAATCAAGTCCTTAAGAGGGATTTAAAATTGGTGTCTGTATGTATCAAAGACGGATATCAAGCTCTCACTTCACGTCAGGATAGCTAGAAAATATTGTCAAAATGTTGGAAATTTTGCTGTTGATTCAAAATATTTGAAAATGTTGCACATTGTTGCAAAGATATTCCTTCTTTTCTACCTAAAGCATTACCTCCAAACAAGGTTCACTTTGTAGAATCGAGACTTGAAATCCAAATTGCTTGCAATTGACCTTCTTCAAGGAAGTTATCAATTTCCTTGATATGAGCAGGAAAGAGAATTTGATATTATGAAAGCAATTGATGAAAGGATATTGATAATAGAATTTCACAAAGTTAAAGAGGATTCTTGATAAATTTGGCAGTTTGATATCCTGGGAGCTTCTCTCTTGACAATCTTTCTGCACTCTTTTGGCTCTCTGGGTTTTTGCTACATTCTCCTTCATTTTGGAGATGTTCTGACTTTTCTCTCTTTCTTTTTCCTCTCTTTCTCTCTTTTGGGAAGGATACGTCACAAACTCCTTCAACTTGGAGATGTTTCGATCCTTTTTGGATGATGGGTTTGGAGATCTTTGGGCGATAGCTAAAATTAAATATCTTTTAGGGATTGTCGAGAGGTTCCTCGCATCTGCCTTCATCTTGACAGTGCTTTGGACCTTCCCTGGAAGGACCCGTCACAAACTCCGTCATCTTGGAGATGTTTCGAATCTTCTTTGGCCCCGGGGGTCTACTCGCCTAATTCGCCTTCATCTTGACGACAGGTGAGGGATCCCTTTTGCGGATACTTAATTGCAGCTTAGGTGATTCTGAGGAGACAAGGCTTGGGTAAATGCTCTCTTTTCTAGCACTCAGGATATTTCAACTGCCTCGTCTTTACAAGAATAGCCTTTAAAGATGCGCCATTGACTGCGATCAATATCGATCATCCATGGCTTTGCAAAACATTGAATTTTCTTTGCTGGCCATATCGAGGATTTATCCTTCATCCTTTTGGCTGGCCGATAGAAAGAATTTGAGTTTTGAATCTCTTTTCGCGAAAGCTTCACTCTTTTGGAAATGATGCTGAAGGTAAACTAAAATAAAGATTTGTGCAATAAAGATTCTGAAATCAACAATTGATTGACAAATTGACAAAATTTTCTTGAAATCCTTGGTGAAAGTGAGTATTTGAAGTCCGGTTCAACACATCCATGACGAAAATTCTCCTCTCTTTTTCCCCAAAAAGAGAGACTCAGGCTTGGCCCTTACCTGAATGGGAAATGGGAAATACTCCTCTCTTCCCTGAAGAGGAGGTGTTTGCAAAACGAACTTTCGAAGAGAAATTGAGCTTTCGTCAAAGCTCCCTAATATTAGGCTTCTCTTATGGAAAGGGGGCCGAAAATAGTGAGGTCTGTAAATTGGGTCATGAGAAGAACGAGTCCATCACACTCTCCCTGCAAAGAGGGTCTTTCATGACGAAAATGGCCTAGTATGAAATTGGGGGGTCACAAGAAAAGCGAGTCTCCGTCGAGCCTCTCCCTTTAAAAGGGTTTCTCGTGTGAAATTGGAAATTGTTTTGCAAACGGTTCACAAAGACGCGAGTCCCTTCAAACTCTCCCTAGAAAGGGGCTAAGTGAACGGATTGGATAGCATGCGAAAAGAACGAGCTCCCTCGAACTCTCCCTAAAAAGGGTCTCTCGCAAGAGAAAATGATTGAAATTGGATATTGAGATTGATTGACCTGAAGGTCGAAATTGGAAATTGGAAAATTGGTTGTTGAAAATTGTATGACCCGAAGGTCGAAATTGGATGACCTGATGGTCGGAATCGAGAATTGGTTGACCGAAAGGTCAAAATTGTGTGACCTGAAGGTCGAAATTGAGAATTGAGTGACCTAAAGGTCGAAATTGTAAATTGGGTAACCAAAAAGGTCAAAATTTGGAAATTGATTGACCTAAAGGTCGAAAATTTGGAAATAGATTGACCCGAAGGTCGAAAATTGGAAATGGATTGACCCGAGGGTCGAAATTTAGAAATTTAGTGACCCGAAGGTCGAAATTGGAAATTGAGTGACCCGAAGGTCGAAATTTGAGAATTGGATGACCCGAAGGTCGAAATTGGGAAATTGAGTGACCCGAAGGTCAAAATTTTGAGAATTGAGTGACCCGAAGGTCGAAATTGCATGATCTGGAGTCAAAATTGAGAATTTGGTAATTGGAATTGAGAATTGGAATTTAAAATTGAAAATTGGGTGACCCTGGGGTCAAAATTGGGAATTGATTGATCCAAAAGATTTGAATTGAGAATTTGGAGGGCAAAATATCAAATTTGAGCAATTGACAGACCCTGATGATCGAAATGACTTGGATCAATAAAGGAGAATGATGAGTTCGAGTCAGAGCTCGAATAAAATATTGAGATCACGAGTCGGAACCCGGATCAACAAAAGAAAATGGAAGGCTCGAATCAGAGCACAAATAAGATAATGAGATCACGAGTCGGAACCCGAATCAACAGAGAAAAAATGAAGAGCTCGAATATGAGCTCGAATGAAGATAAAGAGATCACGAGTCGGAACTCGGATCAATAAAGAAAACGAAGAGCTTGAGTCAAGGCTCGAGTAAGATAATGAGATCACGAGTCGGAACCCGGATCAACAAAGAAAAAATGAAGAGCTCGAATATGAGCTCGAATGAAGATAAAGAGATCACGAGTCGAAACTCGGATCAATAAAGAAAACGAAGAGCTTGAGTCAAGGCTCGAGTAAGATAATGAGATCACGAGTCGGAACCCGGATCAACAAAGAAAAAATGAAGAGCTCGAATATGAGCTCGAATGAAGATAAAGAGATCACGAGTCGGAACTCGGATCAATAAAGAAAACGAAGAGCTTGAGTCAAGGCTCGAGTAAGATAATGAGATCACGAGTCGGAACCCGGATCAACAAAGAAAAAATGAAGAGTTCGAGTCAAGGCTCGAATAAAGTAGAGAGATCACGAGTCGGAACCCGGATCAACAAAGGAAAATGATTTGAATAAAAACCCGAGTCGGAACTCGGTTTTCCTAAAAGTTGAAAATGTGCCAGCTTGAATACTGGATTTTGAAATAATACCAGTTCGAGTGCTGGGTTTTGGTTCAGTATTGGCGATGATCTTTGGATCATTAGGAATTGTGATGGGAAATCGAACCAAGGACCAAAATTATGCTTGACTTAGCGAAATTATCAAAGTTATGTTCTATCCTAAATGCACAGAGAATTCAGGCATGTGCTATGAGATTTTGGAAAATGCCAGTTGGAAAACATGATGTATGCTTAGAAAAACATTTGGAGTTGGAAAGAATCTCTCAGGAAAAGGGTCAATTTCTCAGAAAACTCAGATAAAAAAGGGGTTTTTGAAAACATGAGAAAGCTTATAAAGATGTGGAAAAATCAGAAATAGTTGAAAATCTTGGGAAAATGGAAGTGATTCTTGAGAAAAGATGAACCCTTTTGAAAAGGAAAACACTTCTTAGGAAAACTTGGACTTTGAGAGTTTTCTTAAGAAAATGATGGGAAATTTATAGGAAAACTCATTGGAGAAGGAAATTCAAAACTTGGGAAATTGAAATCCTGGGAATTTTACCCTTGAAATACTTGGAAATCGATTTTGATCTTGGAAAAAGATTGGAAAACTCTTTTGAAGCTCTTAAGAAAATAACATTTTCCAGGGAAAACTATGGGGAAATTGACTTGGGAAAACCGATTTTGAAAGATTCTTAGAGTTTCTTGAGAAATCAATTTCTTGAGAATGAAGTTTTCTTGAGAAAATCTTGAGAAAATCAATGATTTCATGATGCAAATGACATGAGTGAATGAATGCACTTTGAGAAGATTTTCTGAGGAATTGGTTGGAAAATGTGCATTAAGTCAAGATAAATCCTTCACATATCCTGACTGTGGCCATGAATATGTTCAGAACTTAGTTGATTTGATGCACATGATTTTGAAAACTTTGGAAATATGATGTGCATTTTAAGATAGCCTAAGAGTGTAGGCTCAATGTGACTAGTAGAAAGATGATGGATCTGGGTCTCGTCCATATTCCGACTAGGGCCGTAAACATGGATCCCACCGAGTCCATCAACTCCCTAAGAGTTGGTGCACGTGCCATTCGTGAACATCCATAGTGCTTTTGAAATAAAATGCATGAATCATAGAAACATGATATTGCATAAAATCAAACTATATGATATGCATCCTAGTCTAAGCAGGAAATTAAATCTCTTATTCCAAAATTTACATTATTACATCATTAAATAAAGGAAATAAAAGAAATTTGCAGACTTCAGCTCCTTCTTTTGAATGTCCCTGCCAAACTTGAAATAAGGTTAGCTCAAATATGTGGGTTTTTCCAAGATTTTCCAATAATATTATGAAATTATTGGATTTAATTGGATATAAACCCTATTCTCATGCTTCCTTGATATTTGAAATGATGAAAATGCAAGAAATTTAGTGAAAAATAATTTGAAATTCGAAATGGTGGTCAAAATGACCAAAATACCCCTAATTATAAAGTTATACCTTTAAAATCAGGGTTTTTTGAAGGAAAACTTGGTAAAATTGAGATTTTGAAATTCAAATTGAATCAAATGATGATGAAATGCAATATGACATGCTTCTAAACACATTAGGACTGTAAAATCAGAATTTGACATTTTGAAATTTAGCCAAAATAACGAATTTCGCTTGTTTTTCACTTGGATCAGGGTCCTGCGGGACCCTGTTTTGGTATTATGGAGGATCCGAACCTCAAATGGATTCCAAATTGCACCAAATTCGGTATGAAGCATCTAAACACTTTGATAAACAACCTAGAATGCTAAAATTCACGAAATGATATGATTTAAATGCTAAAATTTAAAGGAAGTCCTAAAAGGATGGATTTTGCCTATGGATCCGAACCAAATGCAATGCCTAATATGATAATGCAAGATTTACACCGTGGAAACTTCTGATATTTTGCAGACTGCTAAAAGACCCGAAATGAAACATTTTTGGTTTTTATAGCCTCGGGATTTGAGCCATGGTGAGTTCAGAAATAGGGATTTAATTCTGACGGAGGTAAAAATCACCCTAATCTGAGAAAAAAATGCTAAAAAATATAAAATGACCATGGAAATTTATGAAATTAATCAGAGTTATGAATGACACCAACATGAACAACTTTCATGTTTATGACTTTGGCATTTGATCAACGGAGACACAGATAGAAATATAACTATTTCTGCCTAAACTAACAGACCAGACCAATGTAGCAAAACAGGGGACTGACAAGAAAAATCCGAAGCAGGGGTCAACACTGTTCTAAAAATTACAGCCTTTTAGATGCAAACAGAGGACATCTCGGACACCACTTTCACTTTTTACAGTTTCGGATTTGAAGCAACACACAAAGAGAAACCATAGCCCTAAGTCGATCCAAGATCTCAGAGGCCCAAATTAGGCTCTGACACGTGTCCCGGACTCTCGGATTTTTGTCAGTCATAAAAAAAATCAGAAAAATCTGAAAAAATTCTCCCGAGTTCAGGGCATTTTTCGGATCGAAAATCGGATCTCCCAGGAGGGAGAACTCGATTTTACAAGTCGGCAAATGGTTTTCAAAACGCATCCCGGATTACAAAACCCGACTTACCATTTTGGATGTTTACCGCAGTAAACAAATTCAAATGGCTCCGAATTTTTGGCAAAATTTCAGGGACACCTAAGGGCGCATTCCGTGATTTTTTGGGGATTTTTAATAAAAAATAAATGCATGAAATGATGTGTGGACTGACTGACAAAAACAGAGACTTACTGAAAATAAGCAGAATTGAAAAAAAGGCTAAATTAATCCTAATTAATTCATGAAATATGCTAAATGAATGAAATAAAATGCAAATTAAACCTAGCTAACTACATGCATGTTAAAATCATCAAGGAAGCATAACAAGACATTTTTATATATGTCGTTTTATGAGAATAGCTCAATCCATCCCTCGGATGAGCTCTTTCTTCAAACGGCTCCCTATTCGGATTATAGCATCACATCACGGGGAAAAGAAGTGCACCTTGTTTCGTTACGCAGCGTAGGTGCTCTTGAAAGGGGCAGCTACCACGAGCTTCCTTCGTTCTTCACTCAGGGCTTCGGATGGTCCACCAAAATCGAGCTCCGTTGGAATTGGACTGGCCACAGCACGAGCTCTACTCCACCTTCTTCAATGCGCCAAAGGGGGCACGATTTCCAAGGTTCAAAATCAGATGTTAGGAAGGCTAGGTTGGATTTTCCAAGTTCACAAGAGCTAAAAAAAAATGATCTCCCAAGGCTGGGCGTGAACCCTTGTTTTTATAATTTTTCTGAAAATTTTTGAAATTCAAACAGGCTGGATCTGAGCCCTCCATGTGGCGCCATCTCAGGGGGTGCCATCTGGGGGTTTTGAAATTCGAATTTGCCTTTTGCAGGGAGCCCTCAGATGGCGCCACCTCAAAAGGCTATTTTGATTTTTTTGAGAAAATAAAAATGGAAAGTTTTGTGGGTGAGACACCTCAGCAGGGGGAATTTGGAATTTTTCAAAAGTTTGCTTGATTCTCTCTGCAGGGAACTCCCAGAAGGCGCCACCTCAGAGGGTGCTCTCTTGGAATTTGAAATTCAAACTCACCTTTTGTAGGGAGTCCTCAGGTGGCGCCACCTCATGGTGGGCTACCTTTATTAAAAATAAAATAAAAATAAAAAATGGAGCCAAGTGGAGTCCTGGAATGGTGCCACCTCAAAAGGTGTTTGACACATGTCAGAAGGACAGAGCAGTGGGCTCAAAAGGCGCCACCTCAGAGGAATTTGAATTTTGCTTTTTCTGGTGAAAGGAGATCTGGACATGTGGAGGACAAGTGTCAGCTGTCTGGAGAGGCTTTCTCAAATGGCGCCACCTCAAAGGAGAATTTGAAATTCAAATGGAGGTTGGCCCTGGAGGAATGGAGGATGGACATGTGGCGCCACCTCAGGGTGGCTCCTACAATGCCATGTGGCAAGAGGGAGGAAAAGGAGGGAAAGGGACATGTGTCTCCTACTTTTCTGAAAAAAAATAGGGAGAGGACATGTGTCCTCTACTTTTTCTGAAGGAGTGAGAAGGAGACATGTGGCAGAGGGGAGAGAAGGTGGGCCAAGCCATGTGGCGCCATCTCAGACAGGATGAAAAAGGTAGGAGTTCTTGATTTTCGCCACCTATGGGGGTTTTTGAATATTTGAATTCTAGCTTTTCTGAAGAAAGCAGGAAATGACACATGGCACTTGCCTTTTTCTGAGGAAATGAGGACTTGCCACGTGTCCTCTGCAGGAAACACTCCAGATGGCGCCACCTCAGAGGAGACAAGCCTACCTTTTTTGTAGGAATTCAGAAGTGACACATGTCTCCTACTTTTCTGAGAAAAGTAGGAAGAGACATGTGTCAGGCTACTTTTCCAGAAGGAAGGAGGGGTTGACACCTGTCCCCTGCAGGAGACACTCTAGATGGCGCCACCTCAGAGGAGACAACTCCACTTTTTCTAGACAGGACAACCTATGACACTTGGCATCTCCTGGTAGTCCTTGAAATGACACATGGCGCAGGATGGATAGGGTGACACATGGCAGATAAAGGGGATGACATGTGGCGGCTTCTGAAGGTAGCCCCACACTGACACTTGGCATGGAAACGGGAGGAGAGAGAAATGACAAGTGGCGCCAATCCAGGGGACAAGGCTCCTATATTTTTGGGTTTTTCAAAATTCAAATTTTCAGAAGGGGAGCTTGTGTGACACCACCTCAGTGTGGGTCCCACATTGCTTCTTTATTGAAATAAGGATAAAACAACAACTTCTTTTTGGAATTTTCATAAAATCTGGACTAATGGGCAAAACAGGAATTTTGGAAAGAGTTGGCCCTTGTAGGGCGATTTTGTAAAAGAAAGATATTTGAAATTGTCAAAAAGGGCAAAATCTGAGGTGAAGTGACTCAAATCCATATTGAAAACTATCCAGATGGTTTTCCTGAGGAAATATTTTGAAATTCAGAGTCCTGGGGGTAAAATGGGAAAAATTGATAATTTTGAAGACCCAGGGTTTTGAAATCAATTTTGAAAAGAGTTGAAATTCTAATCTGGATTGAAGATTTTGAAATCAAGAGTTCTGGACCTCGAAATGACATGCTGTGCAGTGCAGTGATTTGAAATGCTCATGCAATGATATGCAATGATATGCAATGTCATGTCTTATGAAACGCAATCTTGAACCAAGACTCTGGAGATGTCTGTCTCCTGTCAGGTGTAAAATCTTGAACATCTGAGATAAAAATAGAGAAAATTTGAGAGTTTCAGATGAAATTTGGACTTTTGCAAGGTCCGGCTTTGAAAATGACCATTTTGCCCTCCAGCGATTTCAGAGGCTGAATGTTGATGATTAGTGGAAATGTCGGGGGAGTGAGTGAAAATTTGGGGTGTTTACAATGGGTTCGATAGGTATTCAGCCTACGAACGACATTGGTTCATTTGGAACACTATCAGTTCAATGAAGAACGACTATCAGTTCACTTGGAACACTATCCGTTCAATGAAGAACGACTATCAGTTTGCTTGGAATATTATCAGTTCAATGAAGAATGACTATCAGTTCACTTGGAACACTATCAGTTCATTGAAGAACGACTATCAGTTCGCTTGGAACACTATCAGTTCGATGAAGAACGACTATCAGTTCACTTGGAACACTATCA
This sequence comes from Nuphar pumila, assembly GCF_984573655.1. NCBI lineage: Eukaryota > Viridiplantae > Streptophyta > Magnoliopsida > Nymphaeales > Nymphaeaceae > Nuphar > Nuphar pumila. The sequence continues at coordinate 48,280,785 of NC_143249.1, read as the reverse complement.
GTTCAATGAAGAACGACTATCAGTTCGCTTGGAACACTATCAGTTCAATGAAGAATGACTATCAGTTCGCTTGGAACACTATCAGTTCAATGAAGAACGATTCTCAGTGGGAATAATATCAGTTCAATGAAGAATGACCATCGGTTCACTTAGAACACTATCAGTTTGATGAAGAATGAATATCAATTCACTTGGGAACACTATCAGTTCGATGAAGAACGACTATCAGTTCACATGGAACACTATCAGTTCAATGAAGAACGACTATCAGTTCACATGGAACACTATCAGTTCAATGAAGAACGAAGACTATTATATAGAGTTGGATTGCTTCTATGAACGGTTTCAGGATTATCCCCTTATCCTGAACGGGGATAAAAATTGGATGACCCGAAGGTCGAAATTGACATAATTAATATTGAACTTGAATTCTGATGAAAGGTCAGCGTGAAGACTGCACCTAAGAGATCGAATAACGCGACCAATGGGCAAGACACCAACACGAGTGTTAGATTTTTAAAGGGTACCAGTACGAGCACTAGATTTTGAAAACGTACCAGTACAAGCATTATGTTTTGAAAGATTACCAGTACGAATACTGGGTTTTGGAAGATTACCAGTACTAGCGCTGGATTTTGGGAGATTACCAATACGAGCATTGGATTTTGAGAGATTACCAATACGAGCACTGGATTTAGAAGAATTTACCAGCACGAACCTTGGATTTTGAAAATCTTACCAGCACGAACACTGGATTTTTGAAAATTTACCAGCACGAACACTGGATTTAGAAAATTTTTACCAGCACGAACCTTGGATTTTGAAAATCTTACCAGCATGAACACTGGACTTTTGAAAATTTACCAGCACGAACACTAGATTTAGAAAATTTTTACCAGCACAAACCCTGGATTTTGAAAATCTTTCCAGCACGAACACTGGATTTTTGAGAATTTACTAATTGATTTTGATAGAAGATTTTCAGTCTTCACCCTCACGACGACTTGGACAACTGTCGGGGTCTCAGGATTTATCCCTTAACCTGAAGGGGAAGTTCAGGTTTATCCCTTAACCTGAAGGGGAAGTTCAGGTTTATCCCTTAACCTGAAGGGGAAGTTCAGGTTTATCCCTTAACCTGAAGGGGAAACTCAGGTTTATCCCTTAACCTGAAGGGGAAGTTCAGGTTTATCCCTTAACCTGAAGGGGAAGTTCAGGTTTATCCCTTAACCTGAAGGGGAAACTCAGGTTTATCCCTTAACCTGAAGGGGAAGTTCAGGTTTATCCCTTAACCTGAAGGGGAAATGAATTTGATGCAAATGAATGTAAATGGATGCAAATGAATGCATGTAAATGTAAATGAATGCAAATGTATGCAAAATGATGTAAATGAATGCACATGTATGCAAAATGAGAGATTTGTTTGATCCTGCCTGCATACATAATGTTTTGAAGACAAATTTTAAAATAATGCCCCAGTGTAACTGGGAAAGAAGGATTTGACCATTATTGAGGAAAATATATTGAGGAATTACAAAGGATGGAATAGAGGATTTAAGTATAGAAAATTTTCAAATGTTAATCATTGATGGGGTCTAATAATTCCACACCATCGGCATTGATGAGCAGATATGAATTGCAGAGTAATGCTTCCTCAACAACATAGGGACCTTCCCAATTCGGCGACCATTTGCCACCCAGACGGTGCTTGAGATAGGCCGTTGATCTGAGCACTAGATCATTGACTCAAGATTTTCTTTGAATGACAAATTTTGCATATTGTTTGGCTATCCTCTGACGATATGATTGAGCGTGCTTTGTTGCTCTAAGTCTTCTTTCATTGAGCAAATCAAGTTGTACCAGTCGCTGCTGCTAATACTGATCAAGCGATAACTCCAGCAGTGATGCAAACTTCAAGGCAGGTTTCTGAACATGTAGAGGCAATACTACTTCAGTTCCGTAGACAAGTTCTGACGGAGTAGCATTAGTTTGAGTTCGAATGGTGGTTCGATACGCCCACAATGCATCATGAATCTTCTCATGCCAGTCACAGCCTGTTTCCAAAGTTCGCTCCAGGATTCGAATCAAAATCTTATTGGTGGCCTCTGCTTAGCCATTCCTTTGAGGATAATAAGGAGCGGAGAAACGATGCTGAATTCTGAACTTTAAGTCAAATGTCCTCATTCTCTTATTCTTGAAATGACTCTCATTGTCTGACACGATATCGTGCGGTATGCCGAAACAACAATATTCTTGTGGATGAATAAGACCATGCGTCGACCTTCTATTATACGCAAAGTGATAGCTTCGACCCATTTAGTGAAATATTCTGTTGCGGCAAGAAAATATTTGTAGCTGTTTGAAGCAGGAGTGATGGGGCCCACAACATCAAAGGCCCACATAGAAAATAGCCATGGAGAGATGGCGATTCGCAAATATGCTGCTGGCGCATGAATAGAAGGTGCATGTATCTGGCATAGAGCACACTTCTTCACAAAATGGTAGCAATCTTGCTGCATAGTCTTCCAATAAGATCATGCTCGGATGATTTGCTTGATAAGAGTTTGGTAGCCGATGAGTCTACTGCAAATGCCTTCGTGTACCTCCTGGACAACTTCTTTGGCTTCATCTTCGTCTAGGCATATGAAATATTTAGAACTGAATCCACGATGATAGAGGACATCAGCAATAATAAAATATCGGGCAGACACATGCCAAATTGCTCGTTACTCTTACCAGTGATATTCTAAGAGAAGGAGACAAATGTCTTCTTTTTGATGGGAGCCTTTCTGAAACAGTCCTTAGCTTGCTCAGACATCATCCTAATCATCATTTTCTTGAACATCTGATATGTAGTAGGATCAATGCCATCCCTATCATTCAAACTCTGTCTTCTAGCAGATCTTGGAGAATCCATTTCTTCTTGCCTGCTTCTAAAATCACTGATGCCCTGATACAGTGGTGTCTTCTTGCTTGATCTGATCTGAACCACTTGGGAATACTGATGCTCTTTGTAGAATGGATGATTAAATTTCGATGATGAAGATTCAGGATAGAAATGAATATAGTAAAAATATTTGATGAGAATTTGATAGATAATTGAAAGAACATCCCATTACTAGGGATTGGGTCGCCGCTGGAGTCACGACAATTATGTTGTCATTCTTTGCAAGGAGAACGAACAACTGCAAATATGCCTTGTCACCTAGGCGAGGTTATCAAACCATGATAGAATGAAAATTGAAGGTTTTTTTTTTTTCTTTATTGAAGGAAAAATATGATTGCATCAATAGTGGATTTGAGAAAGAGAGAGTATATAGACAGTCTGCCACCACTCTCAACGATCAGCAGAGACATGAGGACTGGAGAAAAGGGTGAGAATGACGAAAGAATCTCAGTCATATCTGGCAGAATGGTATGTTCCAGACCACTGCGTTGATGCAAGGTTGAACTCTGGCATGACTCCTGATAGCAGCCGCATCTCTATGTGCTTTTGTCTCTAAGAAAACTGTCGAACACACCGCTCTGGATGATAGTAGGTACAAGAAAATGGGCCGAGTAGCTTGAATATCTTACCATATGCATAGGTGTATCTGGGAGGTGATAACTCTCGATCAAAATAGTCTCACATCACTTCTTCTTGCAGTAATCGATCAGGAATCAGTACCGTGCAATTGGAAGGAGCTCCTTGCCGTTATATCTGAACGAACTAGCTTTGATCAGTACATGCTGAAGGAACCAAGACTGAAGAGCATAGGTACATCCCTCGACTAAGATGGACTCTCCAAGCGTGAAACAAGTCAATCCTTTGTATAGAAAAGCAAGTGCGGCCATGGCTATCGAGAGACGGTTGGTCTGTCGACTTCCCCATCTTCTCAAAAGCTGAACTATTCTGACATCCACTTAATTCTGTCCGTCTGGAAAGAAAGCAAGTCCCACAGTGCACAAAACCATCGCATGCTGAATTCTTTCTCGAACTTTTCTGGATAATGAGCTGACTTCTGTAAATGCCCCATATTGTCGGTAGATCTCGATCAGTTTCACAGTCATTTCCATTTTCATCAATCAGTGGCCAAGACTTGCGTCCTGTCATTCGAGCTACAGCATCTTTAGGGTCCAGACCCTTGACAATGATAAAAAAAATTGCTGCTTCAATGGATCTCCAGGCTGACCGGCTGGCTCGGGCAGTCCCATAATCTCTGAAAATTCGTCCATCAACAGGGTCATCTCGCCCCATGGGAACTAGAACGTGCAAGTGCGCGGATTCCACCGCTCTGCCAGTGCATGAATCAGATTGCCGTTGACTGTCAACTTTCCCACTGCAGATGCCAATTCTAACCCGCAATCGCTCAAGTGGTCCAGAAACATACGAGAGAAGTTTTTGAACCAAACATAGTACCACCGGGGGAAGAAGGGTCCGATGCTAAGAGATCGATGCTCAGGAAGACTTTGTCGCACCTCGTAGGAGATGTGACCCTCAGGAAAAATAGAATCGAGCTGACTAGATGCCATTGGACTTAGGGACAAGAAGACTGGAATTAGACTTTGGAAAAATACAAGAATTTTGAAAATTGCAGGCAGGATAAAATGAAAGCTGGAAATTCGAAGTCCAGAGGAACGAAAGAATGGAAAATCTCCTGGAGTTTTGAAGAAAAGGTGGATAATTTAGAAAAATCGTCCAGGGTTTTTGAGAAAAAGGAGACATTTCACAAAAGATGGAAAATGAGGTATTTTGGAAATTTGTTCGGTATTTTGGAAAAAAAAAAAAAAATGAGAAAATAAGGCAAAAGTGACTATCATACATTCAATTACAAACAATTATGCACATACAGCATTTCCTAAGAAGCTGACTCTAAATGCATCGATTTTGAAAGAGCATTAGGACCCTAATCCTGACTCTAGGCTCAGATCAACTGTGTCCAATCATGCTATGCCGATATACTCGAACCGAGGCTCGATGTACGTGGCATAAAAATTCATCTCCGGGACTAGGCTTGTGTTTTCCCAACATCCTTGAGCGCCTGCCGATATACGTTGGACTATGGCCCTTGGTACGTGGCAGGGGGGCATTAACCCAAATAAGTGGCCCAGTTGTGAGGCTCTGTCCCGAACTATGGTTCTGGAAGAGAGCCCAGCAACGTGAAGACCGGGTAGACATAGGTGGGGTGGTTTTTGAAATATGATCACATGCAGGCAAACAGAGGGCTCTAAGTCCTAAAGAGATAGAATTTTGAAATTTTTTGAAGAAGCAAACATTGTTTTCATACAAGTCCTAGATTGAGGAGTGTTGTATTTCAGACCTAAGTCTAAGTGAGCATGCATAATTCTCCTCAATATGGTCCTATCAAACCATGCCTAGTCTACATGCAATCCATGTCAGCTGGGTTCAAGTCTAGGCTCCTAGGTTCACATGATATCAGAAATTAAAAGCTGACATTCCATAGAGCCTAATTTTGATAATTGAGCTAAGTTAAAGCACATACTTGATCAGGCGAAGACAGGTCCCATCACGGTCGCCAAACCTGTTATCATCGCAAAAATTTTTCCCCTCCCTTGCGAGAGAGAAACGAATTTGCGAGTCAAACTCGACCAAAGTTTTGAAAATGATTTTGAAAATTTACTCGCCTCCGTTTTTAAAATTTGTGGGAAAATTCCGTGGAATGGGATCCGCCTGTCGGTACGAGGTTCAACCGTTCCTGGCGCCTTTACCAGGGGTAATTGAACCAAGGATCAATTACGTGCTTTAATTTGACTCAAATAGCTAAATTATGCTCTATTTTCCTAGAATGCACAAAGAATCAGGCTTGTGCTATGAAATTTTTAAAAAAATGCAAGTTTGAGAAACTATGATGTTTGCTTTGGAAAATTGAAATGCATTTGGAAAAATGATTGGAAAAGTGCTTGAAATTGGAGTTTTTGGGAAAATCATTGAATTTCATTGGAAATCAGAAATTTGCATTGAAAAGTGATTTCTCAGGAAAGCTTGAAAAACTGAGAAAATTGGTTTTGAGATTGGAAACTTGGAATTGCTTTTATGAAAAAATGGATTTGAGAATCTTGAGAAAATCTAAGAAATTTATTGGAAAATGACTTTTGAAATGGAAAATGAATTCTCAGGAAAACTGGAAAATATGAGAAAATCGATTTCTGAAAACTTGGGATTTTGAAATTTGAGAATTTGAAAACATAGGAAAATCTTGCTTTGAACTTGGGAAATGCTTTGAAATGTCATTTGAAAACTTAGGATTTTGAGAAAATCAAATCCTGAGAAAGACTTGGAAATTCTTGAGAAAATTGAATTTTCTGAAATTGAAATTGGAAAATGAGTTTGAAAATAATGCAATTTGAATGATATGAATGAATGAATATGAATTTGAAAAGGGAATTTCATTGAGGAATTGGGAAATCCTTTTGAAACTTTGAGAAATGCAGTGCATTTTTGAAGTTAGCCTAAGAGTGTAGGCTGAATGTGGCTGATACGAAGATCATAAATCTTGGTTTTCTTCGTATTCTGACTATGGCCATAAATACGAATCCCACCGAGTTTATAAACTCCATAAAAGCTTGTGCACGTGCCATTCGTGCAAACCATAGTGGATTTGAAATAAATGCACATGAATCATACATCAAATATCGAAATTTGCATAAATTAAACTATATGCAATGCAGCCCTATTCTAAGCAGAAAAGTAACTCTTATTCCAAATTATTACATTTGAGGTTACATTGAATTGAAATAAAAATAAAAAAATAAAATCTAAGTCTTCTTCTTGAATGTTCCTGCAAAACTAGAAAACAAGGTTAGCACAAAAATGTAGGTTTTTCTGAATTTATCCGAAAATATGGGAAATTATCGGATATTATTCAGATATAAACCCAAAATCATACCCCCTTTGATATAAACATGATGAATAATGAATAAATTTCAAAAATAAACTTGAAAATTCGAAATTGGGGTCAAAATGACCAAAATACCCCTGATGACCTTGAAATCAGGGTTTTCTGAAAGAATTTTTGTAAATTTTGGAAATTTGAAAATCAAATGAAATAAATCAAACATAATATGATGAAATATGATGATATGCATGAAATTTTGGAGAATTAGAAATTGAAATTTCGAAATTTAGGTCAAAATGACCAAAATACCCTCGATAACAAGACTATGGCCTTGAAACCAGGGTTTTCTGAAATAAATTTTGCAAAATGGAAAAATATGAAATGCAAATGAGATTAAAATTAACCCTAATATGATTCTGCATGCTTATGTACATGATAAAAACCCTAAAATGGCGAAAATATCATAAAATATCAAATTTAACCTGATTTTCGCTTCTGAATTTAAAGATAAACTAACACATGGAGCAAATGAACTTGGAATTAAACCAAATTTGGCATGAACACCTAAAATAACCCTAAAAACAGAATGGAGCTCGAAAATCTAATTTTTTTTGTACTTTTAAATATGAAAATTCAAATAAAAACCCTAAATTTTATGATTTTTGCCTAAAATATTGATTCTAACGGGGATTTAGGATATCAAACTTCCATAAAAATTTCCCAAATTTTATGGGATGACAGAGGACAGTAAGGCAAGGATTTTTGCCTTTTACACTTTCTGGTTTTGACCTATGGTCGGAGCTGTACGACTCCGGCAAGTCGGATCGGAATCCGGCGACTCTAGTAAATGAAGGAAACAGACATGTTTCGGTAGAAAATGTGGGAAAAATGTCAGACAGATGGGAAAATGGCTTAAATTGTGGGAACATGTCCCTGACAAACAGAGTAAGATTGGATCTTTTGACACTATTGGGATTACGGTTACGGTTTGTAAAAGGCCACACTGTTATCAGAGACCTAAATCTCTGGAATTTCTGGACATTGGAATCTGTTAGACAGAAAGAGAAAATCCGGGAAAAATAATGAAACAGATCCAAAAATTCCCAAATTTTGGGAAATGATAGAACATTATGTTAGGAACAACTTTCATGTTTACAGTTTTTGCAGACAGGTTACAGATTTGGCGTACTTGATGCATTAGAGCCTGTCTATACCCTGACAAAGGAAAATCGAGATTTTCTCAGGGGTCTGGGAAATCCGATTTTTGTAAGAGAGCAAAACTGCTTGGAAAAACATAAAAATTTCCAGATCACAAGTATATTCAATTATGAATCCACTGTGATTTTTGGAGGACGATTCGGATCTCCCACAAGGGTGGTGTCGGAGGTTCTTGTCTGCTAAAGCAGGAATTGAAATTTCTGGATGACAGAAAACCCGATTTAGGGTTTGATTTGTTTGATAGAGTTCCAAAACCCGAATTGAATCAAATTTTCGGCAGTAAAACAAAAACATATGACTAAGACTACTATGCATTTTTTTGGATTTTTTAATAGGAAATTACACATAAGAGCATAATTGGACATGATGCATAAATCAAACCTAAATTAAATATCAATAAAACTACATTAAATGCTTATGAAATTGAATTTTTTTCCTAAATACAACATAAAAACTACATGATAACAAAAATAAAAAGATAAATGACAGGTGTATGATCAATTTTGTTGTTGGCTCTCAAAGGAAAGATCCAATTCATGTAATGGATGGATCTCACCCTTCACATAGCCTACACATGTGATATGTGTTTTTTTTTTATTCACGACCATGGAAGAAACTCTTTATATACTCTTGGATCCGATCGAGCTTAACTGCACATCACCCTCATGAAGATAAATCTTGGAGTGCTCATGTCAAGATGCGACAAAAGGGAAAAATCGCATAGAAAGAAGCATGGCAAAATAATGCAAATATTAAAAATCTACCAAGCAAAGGGGTCTTACCTTAGGATTTGGCTGAGTTTTATTTGAAGGAGTGTTAATAGGCACCAACCGGAGAGGCTTCAAAGTTGCAGAGGCTGGGGGCCACAACTGGTGGTGTATGACTGCATCCACTGGAGGGATTACACCAAGGAGGGGCCTTCTGGTCATACGTTGAAGGAAATAGTGTTGTGGCTTGGGGACCAAAAGGTAGCCGTGGAGATGGCGTGATGGAGGAGGTTGCCGCCACAAGTTTGAAGGTGGGCTTCAGTTGTGCTGGAGTGGCTGCTGAAAGTGGATGGTGAAGGTTGGTACAACTTCAAAGTGGCTGTAGCTGTGTAGGTAGTGATGACTGCTAAGGGAGATGGAGAGAGAATAGCCCAAAAACAAAGAGAGGGCTGCTGTCTAAGGGAAGATGGAGCTGCTATTGGGTGGCTGCCAATGGTGGGCCTTGGTTGGAGATGGCTGAAGGAGATGCTGAACCCGATTTGAAGGAGTTTGTTGCAGCTGTAATGGCTGCTGTAGTTGCTACCAAGGTGTGGTTGAACCGATGGTGATTAGTGCTGAAGTTGAAGGGGCTGGTACGGCTGAACTGGGCGTCCAAGGAGGTGGCAGCCGGTTGAAGCTGCCAAGGAGGTGGATATGGTCACCCTGGAGGAGGGCTCCTGCTGTTGGTGGCTGCAAAGCTTGAAGATGGCTGGGTGTTCTTGCTGCTGACTGGAGGTTGCTGGTTGCTGTGGTGGCTGAAGAAAAAGCTGCAGATGAGGTGCTCTTGCTGGCACCAAAAAAAGCTATGATGGAGGCCCAGCTGGTGGCTGTGTAAGGGATGCAAGGATGGGGTTTCAATGGCTGAAAGTTGCAGCCAAGGGATGAGAAAGAGAGAGTTCAAGGGAGAGCGAGAGAGAGAGGCGTGAGATGATCAGGATATGCGTTGAATGAGGTGGGAGGAATAGCCACCGTATGCCTCTTTTTCTTTCTTTTTTTTTTTTTTCTTTTTTTAAGACAACTTAGGTTTTGATAAGTTCAACACCTAAGTTTCTAATAATAGCTAATGCCTTTAATGAACAGCATACGTGAATGGCTGTAGGCTCTTGTGCCATTGAAAAAGATGGGAAGCAGGTAAAGAAGAAAGGGGAAAGAAGGAAGGGAAGGAAAAGGAAAGAAAAAGGGGAGAAGGAAAAGGAAAGGAAAGGAGGGAAAGGAAGAGAAGGGGGCTGGAAGAACCATACGTGAGTGGAGAGGGAGGAAAGAAAGGAGGAAATAAAGAAAGAAAGAAAAAAAAAGAAAAAGGAAGAAGAAAGAAAGAAAAGAAAAAAAGAAGGAAAGAAAAGAAATAAAAAAAAAATGGAGGAAAAAGAAGAAAGGAACTGGGCTGGAGGTTTGGGCGACCCCCTCACGGGTCCCACCTCACAAAATAAAATAATAAATAAAAATAAATAAATAAACACCAACAAATAAAAAGAAATTTGAAAAGAAACACAATTTTTTTTTAATAAAAGAGAATTGTAAATGAATGGGACATCTCAGAGCGGGTCCAAATTCTACTTTTGAAATTTATTTTGACGATTAGAGGGGTAAAATAGTCTTTTCAGAAAATTTCCACACGAAACGAGCTATTTTTGGCAGTTTTTGAAACGAGCTCAGATTTTGAAGTTCAATACCTCGTTGCGAAGCAAATCCAGTGTAGAATTTGAAAATTTGATTTTGAAAGAAATCCAGATTGTTTTTCTTGAGAAAATATTTCCAAACGAAACGAGCTATTTTTGGCAGTTTTTGAAACGAGCTCAGATTTTGAAGTTCAATACCTCGTTGCGAAGCAAATCCAGTGTAGAATTTAAAAAATTGAGTTTGAAATAAATCCAGATTATTTTTCTCAAGAAAATATTTCCAAATTTAGAATCCCGGGGGGAAAAATCTCTATTTTGGAAACCCGAGGTTTGAAATTGATTTCTGAAAACTTTTAAAACTCAATCTGGATTGAAATTTATAAAACTGGAGTTCTGGACTTCGAAAATGGAATGAAATGTGATGAAATGTTATGAAATGCTGAGAAATGATATGAAATGATGAGAAATGACATGAAATGCTATGCGAAATGCTAACCTTGAATAAAGAATTTTGGATGTCAGACCCCGATTGTCACTTGTATCAGTTCTAAAAGCATTAAAATTGATAAAATTTGCAAAATAGCTCAAGAAATGGTTTTCGGGACTCTACTGGGTCAGAGTGACACTAAAAATTGGGGTTCGAGCTGGATTGAACTGAGATGAGCTAGATTGAGCCGGGTTTTTGAGTTTCAGAACTCAAATGAACTGACAAGGCACTGACTCAACTGACCTTTCCGACTGAATTTTCAAGAAAAGTTGCCATTTTTAGAGAAATGGTACGGAATGATTACTGGAGTGAAGTGAATTACGAACCTGAGCTAGGTTTGAGCTAGAACAAAGGTCAGTTATACTGACATGAACTAAAATCAAAGCTTGAACACTAGCTCAATTGACTAAACTCAACTCAATTTCAGTTGAAAGAGCTAAAATGGACTAAAATGGGCTCCTAGACATTTAGAAATGGTTTTGAACTGAAATTGGAGCACTTGAACTCCTGGTGAGCTCAAGTTAGACTCTGGGGAACATGACTGACTGGGAATGACTGACTTGGAGACAATTGGCTTGGATTCGAGTGAGAAATGAGCTCATTTTTGAAGAAATGATCCCATTTTGGCAGAAATGGTCAGAAATGAAAATGGTATGTTCATTGTGAGCTCAGATGAGCTTGAGATGACTAATATTTTAACTGTCCTGAACTGACCAATGAGCTTAGTTGACTCCGACTGACTAGGGTCCGGGATGACCTAGGGTAAAATGGTAATTTTCCTAATGAAAATGGGTAAAATGTTGATTTTTTGAAACTGACTCGGGGTTTGACTCCTACACTGACCTACAGGGTTGGCACTACACGAGGAGGGATTTTTAAGAATAGATGAGGAAAATTTGGGGTGTTTACAATTGGATGACCCAATGATCCGGGGATCCATCCTGTATCTGATAGAAGACATGATCTCTGGGAAAGACAGCATCGAGAGAATTGGACGCCATTGGAATAATACTGAAGTAAAGAAGAGATGCAGAGAATTAGATAGAATGCAGGACTTATGGATAGACTCTTGAAGATACAAACCTGGAATTTTTTTTGAAAGATCGAGAAAATTTTAAAGGAATTTTCCAGGGTTTTTTGAAGAAAATTTTGATCTAAAAAAAAAAGAGAAAAGAAATGTAGGTAGAGGAAAATATACACCTGGGGTTTTTGAAAGTAAGGTGAAGTTTTGAATAATACACCCAGGGTTTTTGAAAAAGGTTTGATACATATATATGAGAGAAACATTGCATGACCAAAGCTGCACAAACAAGGATGCGCACACAACACTCCCTAAAGGCTGACTCTAAATGCAATATTTGAAATGGCTAGTAGGACCTTAATCCTAACTCTAAGGTTCAGATCATCTGATTCCAATAAAGGTATGCTGATATACTCAAACCGAAGTTTGAAGTACGTGGCATAGAAATATTTCTTCAGTTCTAAGGTAATGGCTTCCCAACATCCTTGAGCACCTACCGATATACCTTGGACTATGGCCCTTAGGTACGTGGTAGGGGGGCGCGAACCCAAATAAGTAGTCCAGTTGTGAGGCTCTCTCCCGAACTATGGTTCAGTGAGACAGCCCAGCAACCTGAAGACCAAGACAATATAGGTAGGGATGTTTTCAAAAATATGTTCAGCATGCAATAAAACCAGAAAGCTCTAATGCAAGTCCTAAAGAGATAGATTTAAATGAAAAGAAGCATACACTTGCATACATTGTTTACATTCAATCCCTAAAAATTAAGGAGAGTTGTATTTCAGACCTAAGTCTAATGTGAGCATGGAATAATCTCCTCAATATGGTCCTACCAAACCATACTTAAATCCTATATGCAATGATGTCAGCTTAGTACAGAGTCTAGGCTCCTAAGTTTTGCATGAAAATGAAGTTGACATTTGTAGAATAAAGACTTAGATAATATCAAAGCAAAGCAAAAGGCATGAATTCGACCGGACGGAGATGAGTCCCATCACGGTCGCCAAACCTGTGATCATCGCAAAATTTTTCCTCTTGTGGTTTCTCTCTCTTTTCCTTTCTAACCTCTATTTCTCCTTTTTGAAAAGAGAAAATAAAAGACAGAAAAGAAGAGAGAAGAGAAAAGAAAAGAAGAGAAAAGAAAAGAAGAGAAAAGAGAAACTTACTTGACCTTAATTTTAAAAAATGTTTAGAAAATTACTCTTCTCCATTTTTAAAATATTTGCGGGAAAATCAATAGACAGGATTCGCTCGTCGGTACGAGATTCGACCGTTCCTGGCGCCTTTACCAGGGGTAATCGAACCAAGGATCGAATTTATGCCTTTTTGCTTTGCCTAAATATTATCTAAGAATTTATTCTAAGTCTAAATGCACAAAGAATCATGCTTGTGCGATGCAAGGATGTATGCTCTTTTGAAAAGAATGATTTGGAAATCTGAGATTTTTCCAAGTGATTAATGAGGTAAATATGATTCAAAATATTTAAACTTAGAACTTGAGATAGATCAAGAAAGAGATTTGAAGTTCTAAGTCTTTGAAATAATCAGAGTTGAGAAAATAAATCTTGAAATTTGAAAAGAATGATTTTAAAACTGAGAAGAGTGAAGTTTTTAGAGTCAGAAATGGACTCTGGATTTTGAATTCGGAACCTGGATAAGATTTGAAATGGAATTGAATTCTATATTTGAAGTTTGATATTAGGATGAAATTTGGACTTGAGAAATCCGAACGGAAGTTAAAATAGAAATAGGTTTAGGAAATCCAGATAGGATCGGAAAGTGGATTTGGATTTGAAATTTGGAGTTGGATCTAAAGTCTGAGATCCAAAAGAAGTTGAGTTCTGAAATCTGCATTCCTAAATGGAATTTGGATTTGAAGTATGAGATCTGAAATGGAATTGGATTATGGATCCTAAAGTGGATTTTGGATCTGAAGTCTGAGATCCGAAATGGAATTGGATTCTGGATTCTAAAATGGATTTTGGATTTGAAGTCTGAGATCCAAAATCGGATTGGATCCAGAATTTGGAACCTAGAATGGAATTTGGATCTGAGGTCTGAGATCCAAGGTTGGGTTGGATCCGGAATCTGGAACCTAAAATGGAATTTGGATCTGAAGTCTGAGATCCAAGATGAAGTTGGGCTCTGGATCCTAAAACGGATTTAGAAAGCCCAAATGGGACTTTTGAAGATGGATCTGGGTTTTGAAAACCCAGATTGAATTTAAAACTTTAGAAAAGAATCGAATTTTAAGATTCATAATCAATCTCAAAACTTGGATTTTGAATTTGAGAATCAAGACTCAATGAAAAATAAAGGATAAATTTGATTTGAGTTTTTGAAAATCAGAAGATGAATCATAAGTTTCAAAGTTAAATTGAACTTTTGAAATTGGATTTGAGATATTGATTTGAATTTGAATTTTGAATATAACATTGAATTTGAAATTTCAAAGTCAAATTGGACATTGAAATCAAAATTTTGAATCTTTCAAATAAGATAGAAGAATGAATTGAAATTGAGATTGAAGAAAGATATTTGAGATCACTTGGAGTTTTGGAGAAGGAATTTTGAAAATATGATGCAATTCTATCTTAAATGATGAAATGAATTTAAAGAATTTGAAATTGAATTTAAAAATCATATCTCATTCTTTAAGTGAATTAAAATAGGATTGAAGATATAATACATCCCTCACTATGGTCATTGAATGCATTATATAATAATCGTATTTGAATTCAAATAGAGAATAAAACACATTTTGGTGCCTTTATAGGGTTTAAAATGAAATTAATCTCTCAATATATCTTGACTATTGCCATTGATATATGTCTTGAGTTAATTTCTAAGTTAAACTCTAATAAAGGAGAAAAATATTTGAAAATATGACGATTTTTGAAAAAGGGTCCAGTGTGGATCCAGTGTTATTCCATAAAAGATGAAAATTCTAAGTTTTGTTCACATCCTGACTATGACTATTGATGTAAATCATTAACTTAGGATTAGTCACCTCCTATTAGAATGGTGCATGTGCCATTCGTGTTTCCATTTGTGAGTTTTCAGAAACAAAGGAAAATAATGAAACAAATGTTATTTACATGCTCATCCATTCTAATCTAAGACTGGAAATGTAAATTCTCATTAAGACCTAACTTATTACAACATTTTAAAATTGAAAATACTATTCCCAAGTAATGATATTTTCCATATTCCCTGCAAAAACACTTAGTTAGTATGAAAATAGAAAAGAATTGCTCATATCATATGGATTTCGGAGATGCCAATGGTGAAATGCTTATATGTCAAGATATCTATGATGAAAAGATAAAAATGATATATATATATATATATATATATATATATATATATATATATATATATATATATATATATATATATATATATATATATATATATATATATATATATATATATATATGACATATACAATACCTTGTGCAATAAGGGAGGTGAGAACTAGGGTTGGAAATGAGTGCAGTTACTATGGTAGGTAGGTGTAGGGAGTTATAAAAGAATGGAGGGTGGTATTTAGCAGGTGATAGTGGAGAAGATGAAGATGGTGGGCTGTGAATTGTAAGTACGCGGATGAAAGGGGTGAGTGGCTGAAGACAACCAACTGTGAGAGTGTCCAACATTGTCACAGGCGATCCTAATAACAATGCTTGATCACTGTTATCGAGATGACACTACAACAGTACCCAAGTGCTGTAAAGGGGCTAATTTGTGGATGGCTAGACAATGAGAAAATTGGATTTGGAGGTATACGCTGACAGGTAGGTAGGATGCCTACAGGTGAGCAAGGCACGAATACGATGGATGAAAACATGATAATAGATACAAGCTATGACAGGGAATATATATGTTGTGGAGGGCCAATATTTTACAAGATTTTGTAGAATATTTACATCATAACTGCAGTGTAGGTCACATTATCACAAATGATTGAGATCGGAACCAGCCCTTCTGCTTATCTTAATCGAAAGATGTCCACAATCAGGTTATTTAGCAGCATTTAATGGCAAAGCTGGACCTGTAATCAATGTCACCAGTCAATGCCTATGTGAAAGTCCTTGCCATTCAAGTGATCGGCTTTATGTAAAACAAACATCCAAGACTTGAGGTATATATATATATATATATATATATATATATATATATATATATATATATATATATATATATATATATATATATATATATATATATATATATATATATATATATATATATATATATATATATATATATGTGTGTGTGTGTGTGTGTGTGTGTGTGTGTGTGTGTGTGTGTGTGTGTGTGTATGTAGAGAAAAGAAAAACCCATTTCTTAGTGAATTTGTTTGTATCTGTCAGTGCTCCAAATATGATCAGGACAACACCATTGTTTAGAGATATGTCAAACAGTCTATCCAACAGGACAACTTTCTGCAAGATAAAATAATGAAAAAAAGAAGAAAAAAAATGTATCTACCATAATCAATAGAGGCCCTTTCATGGGATTCACCTTAACTGTGAATGCATCCATGTTAGTATATTCTGAAGATTTTATACTTCAACGAGAGTTTAGACCAATCACGCCTTTTATCAAATGGGACTTTATTTTGATAATTAACTCAAAATCCAAAATGACAAAAACATTATTTTGCAAATGATTGAAGCAAGCTATAAAAAAAAAATCATCAAACCATCTTGATCATCTGATAGGGATTAATCTGGTTGGATGTGCACATCACCAGATAAAGGAGGAAATGCTTTGATGATGAACTAATTAGAGGTAAAAGAAAAATATAGACACAGCAGAATGCGTGATATTGAAAGAATGCAGAATAAAACATAAATGGAAAAGACTATTGAATTCGATAAATATAAAAGAAAAATAAACTAGATGAGTCTGTACAAGGATACTTTGCAAGGGTGACATTTATGTTGTCTTACCTGTGCCGGTCAGCAGAGACCTCGTCACACTTGTTGAACAAGCACAGAACGAGTCTGGAGATGAAGTTAAATGAAGGCAACATAAAGACTAATAATATTCAAGAGAAAAGGAAGAACAATATGCAAATGCAAATGGATGAATGCAGTATAAAATGTGGTAATGATCTAAACATGCAAACAAATATAAAACATCATGGAAGATTAGAATGATAGTATGAATCATCAAACCTGTATAAAAGAAAATATCTCAATAGATCACAACTGTATAAGTCTGAACAGGGGACGATATAAATGAGATATTGAGGTGCGAACAAGAAGTAACCAGAGGATGATGTTGGATAGCTATTGTACAGGGTAGACATTACCAATTGTAAGGGAAATATCATGTTAGAAAAAAGATCTCCAGAGCCCTTCTGTCATCCAAATTGTCTTTTACAGCAAACCCGATCAGCGTACTGACTTGGCTATTTAAATTTGCCCTTTTAAAAGATTAAATCTGCTATTGCAGCAACTCAAATTGACTCTTACCTTTGCCTTCTCAATGAATCAGATCTATCATTTCAGGGGAGCAAATTAACTCAGAAGTTCATTTCCTTTTGCAGAAGGCATGAGCTTATCAAATCATGACACCGTGATTTGTTTGTCATCAGAAAATGTCTATTACACACCCACTGATATACACAGTAAAGAAGATAACTACGACAAGCTTGCTAGATATAAAAAAAATAAAAATGCTATACAATTTATGAGATGCTGATTAAGAAATAACAATGGAATGTGGAATGCATAGAAGGGATGGAGATGCGATAAATGACATTAGGCATTATGGATCAATAATGCTGAAAGGAAACCCAGGTGTACAGAGAATGACGCAAGTGGGAAGTTGATGATGGATTGAATGTGAAAGTCATATATGAGGCGAGATGCAATGACAACACACAATGGATAAAGAAAGGCAGTAATCAAAGGAAAGGTTATGCAAGATAAATGGTCTATATGGTAAACTAATACTGTTGCACAAATATAAGTAAAAGGAAACATAATCAATGCCAGTATTCCTGAAAATGCCAAATGCAGAGATAAATTTTGGTATCTAGCGATCCTATCACAGAAATTGGTTGATACAGGAATTTTACCGATATCTAACATTTCAATCAATCCTGTTACAGAAATGCAGGGACAAGTTGATTTTTACAGAAATTTTGATATCTAATATTTTGAAAATTTTGATTGGTTGATATGGGAATGTTGTGACGGGAATTGTAACATCAGATGATGTCGCCGATGGATCAAACATTAATTCCAGAAAGGATTATTAGGACGACTTAGGATAAACCGGAGAGACTGATCTCTCGATGAGACATTTCTGTTTTATCGCAGAAGATGCAATAATCTTTTCATAATCTTACTATGGAATCACCTGAATTAGTGCCTCAACTATGCCCAAGAAATGCTAAACTACCTAGACAGAAATCCATCAACATAAATGAATAGTAAAAACTGGAAGCAACTGTCGAAACTGATCGTTCCGTTAATATCGCATAGTGGTGAATCGATTTTGCCATAGGCAAATCGATGTTACTCTGGTGCTTTAATGGAAATAAAATAAATAAAAAAAATAAATAAATAAATAAAGGGATGAAAGTGGGTGCTTACCGAGAAGCTGCAGGGATCTAGGAGGAGGAGGTCGGCCTTTGATGGAGATGATGGGTAGTGCTTGCAAATGATTCCTTCCTTAGAAGAGACTTGGATGCCTCTTCTTAAAGAAAGAATAGAAGGCTCGAGAGGGGGAAATCCGTTGAGGATTGAGGGTGTAGATGATGGGGGTTTGTTGAGGATTAGTGATGGAGAGCCATCCTGCAAACAAGAGCTCGATGGAAGCTTCTAGAGGAGGAAATGCGCGGGATAGGGGTCCTTACATATTTCTAAATTTTACAAAAAGATGACCCCTTTACAATGATTTTTCAAAAAGTGGTTTTAAAGGAATTTTTTTAGTGAAACCAATTTTAGAAAGATTTAAAACCACTTGCTCCTTGCATAGTTTTTCTGATTTTTTCGGCTTTTGTGTTGTTTTTCTGTATTTTTGGAATAAAATTCTAAAATTTATGAGGAAAAAAAGATTTAAGACTATTTTTTTTATATTTTTTGCAAAATATTTACAAAGAGAGGTTTTCTGAGAATTCAAGGCCATTCTTTTGGAAAATTCTTCAGACAGTGAGTTTATATCCAGAATTTGAAGAAATATTCGAGGTTTAAAACCTCGAATCGAGAAGTACAGAGCTGTGGATTCAACAGGATACCAGATGGACTGTCCGAACCTTTCAAAATTTGTTTTTGCTATTTTGAAATTTTAATTTGAAAATTTGGATAACGAGGCTCAGATTTGGGTTTTGACACTGGATCTGGATCCGAATTCGAGTTGGATATATCAACATGGAATTTAATCCAGGAGATCTGAAGAATAACTAGAATTTAGTTTTGAAATTGCTTTGATTTTCTCAGAAAATGGGGCCAGGGTCAAAAAGGGAATATTTGTAAAGTTTTGGAAAATTTGGGGTGTTCACATAACTTGATCACAGATCTAGCTTGGAAAAGATACGGGCACATCCTAGCTGATAAAAAAAGTCTGTTATCAATGGCAATGGGTACTTGTTCTTCATCGTGACCTTGTTCAAAGCATGATAATCCACACATAACCGTTTAGAGCAGCCATGTTTTATCTGAAAAAGAATCGGGGCAGAAAATGAGGCTTTCGATGGACGAACAATGCTTGCGTCCAACATCTCGTCTAACTGCCTGCGCAGCTCCTTCAACTCAGCTGACCCCATACGGTATGGAACCATTGCCGGAGGCTTCGCTCCCGGGGTCAACTCAATCTTATGGTCGACCTCACATCTTGGTGGAAGACGCTTTGGCAATTCTGGAGGCATCACCCCCCGAAACTCCTCCAACAGTGGGGCTAAGGTTGGCGGCACTGCTGCTTCTACCTTCCCTTCTTCTGTTCGCACAACAACTAAGAATGTTTGCTTCCCATGCTTGACACATTTTTTCAGCTACATCGCCAATAACACTGAAGACTTGCCTTTTTGCGTTAGGCACTGCACTGTATGGGACAGATTTGGCCCCATAATTGTCAACATGTTAAACTTTGGCAACATCATAACATTCTGGCTTCGCAGAAACTCTATACCCAGAATCATCTTGAAATCGTCCAGGGTCACTACAGAGAAGTTGGCTTTGTCGACCCAACTCCCTACTTGGATAACTACATCTCTTGCTTCACCAAGGATGGGCTTGGCCTCAAAGTTTACCGTTTTGATGGTCCTCTACTTTGGCTCGGGCTTCAAGCCCAACCGCTTTGCCTCTTCCTGCGAGACAAAGTTGTGTGTGGCCTCAGAGTCTACCATAGCTGAAGTAGACTTTTCATTCGTAATGACTTTGAGATACATCAGTTCTTTGCTAACCTGCATGTTCTCAACTGCGCAACTTCTAGCTGCGTTGATCGACTTCATGGCTCCCATCCGCGGTCGCATGGTCTCAGTGTCACTGCATTCAATATCACTGCATTCTTCCTGCATTGCATTGGCTTGCCCGTTGTCCTTTACGAGGCGCTTGGAGCACTGTCTGACGATATGCCTATCGCCACAGAACCAACATGTCACAATTGTACCCTTGTTCTTGTTATACTTTATGTAGTTCTGTTTCTTGTCAGATTGATGGCGTGTCGGTGCCTCACCTTTGTTGTCGCACTGCTCATCCTTCTTTCCTCTGTGGTCAGACTTCTTCCCGACTTTGGTTGATGGGGTGAAAGACTTGCGTGAGTATCAACTAAGCGCTCGGCCACCACATATGCATCTTTCAAAATATGAGGGTTGCTCCTTTCCACTTCAGACTGTACCCGTGGTTGACGTCATACAATGAACCAGTTGAGCTTATCCTCTTCTGGCATGTTAGGCAACTCCAACATAAGCTTCTGGAACATTCTGACATAGTCTTGTAACAAACCAGTATGTTTAAGCTCACGAACCATTCAATACACCTACCTCTACGCATTCCTCGACATAAAGTAGTTGCACAACTCTATTTTAAAATCATCAAAAGTGTTTATCACGCATTGACCCCTCTCCATGTCGCTGTGCTTCTGCCTCCACCAAGCGATAGCATCCCCATCCAATAACGCTATTGCAGCCTTAATTCAGAGATCTTCAAGTGTCACATTTGGAATATCCAAGTAGTCTTCTACTTGGAACAAAAAGTTCTCAATGGCCTTGATGTCTCGAGAATCATTAAACTGTGTGGGTCTTGGCACATCAATCCATAATGGCCTCTCACCATTTCTGCCATTTAGGGTCACTGACCGCTGCAATCTGTGGTTTTTCAACTGAAGCTTCCCTACTTTAGTCTGTAAGTTAGTCAATGTTGTCATCAACGAAGTGATCTGCCCCATCTGTAAGTTCACCTGCTCTTATAGGCTTGCCACCATATCATTCAATCCACCGAATGATTCAACTATGCATGAAATCGCTTCCTCGTGCGAAGTCACATCTTCTATCAGCTTGTTGATAGTTGCAACCATCTCTTCTTGGCTCTGAGGTGAACCCATCTCCTTAGCTTCGACAACTGCCTTGCCTTTGGTGTTGCACAGATTTTGATAAGGCGCCACGATGTCTTACTCATAAATCGCAGCTTGTCGGCGTGTCTGTCGACAACAACTCTAGAGTACCTTCCCCAGCATGAGAATGAGCTCTGGTACCACTTGTCACGGACCTATTTCCTTCAATGGGCTAGCGCGATGCGATGGTCCTTCCTTACCACCACAAGCCTATTTGTCAACTCGCTTGCCAGTCGCAGAAGCTTGTAATCAGAGTGCAAGAGAGCAAGAAAGAATAGAGGGAGAAGAATTGCAATCACAAGAAGCAATCACAATGAGGGTGAACAAAAGAAAGATCAACACATTTAATTCATTCACAATTTTGCCTGAAAGCTATTACAGTTCAAGCATACGGGCAGCCCCTTTGGGGTATTGATTCATCTGAACCGAGCAACTTACATCAGACTCAACAAAAGCAAAATAGACTCTAAGCACAACTTTACAATGTAAATCGCAAGGGAACAACACCATTCAATCTCTAAAATCTATCCATTGCAAGGGTACCTCAACACAACTAACATGCTTAACATTCTAAGAAAGCCATTCTTCTCTGGGTAGGGGAAACATAGAGGTAGGCGAGGCAAAAAACAAAGAAAAAAGATTTCCACTCTAAAGGAAATCAAGCAAAGATTTTACCAGGCAAGTTAACTTTTTTTTCTTTTTACATGATTTTGATGGAGGATTAAGACATCCAACATAGCACTCTGTATGGAATAAAGAAAAAAAAAACATTAGTTAGATCCACAAATTATAGTTATACACAAAACCTAAGGCTCCAACCCCCTCAATTTTCAGTCACACTACCAAGACAATCCCGTAAAAAGGACAATACTTATTGTTTCATTTATGAACAGAGACAAAACACAAAGAATGGTCAAGAATAATTGGAGCCCTATGACAACATTCTGTTGTGAAAACAACAAAATCCATCATTTAGGCTTATCACTACTAGGGAAGAAGAAACTGAACCTGACATCGACAGATCCAAACTTTTCTCCAGTGTCAATGCATTCGATATTGGTAATTCCCTTGTAATTATCTTCATAATCTTGATATTCAGATTTCACTCGTCAAATATAAATGGTAACAGAGTATATGGTTCCGAGATCTGGGTCCGTTGACACACTTAGCTGAACTTTATCCTGAGAGTCTATCTCCACGAAATCAGACAAAGCTACCACAACATTGCTCACAATTTTCTGCTTTGCATCCTCACTGACAGCACATCAGTGGGAGAAAAGTATCATTTTCAACCGTTGCTTTGCAGTTTCAACATTTGAATTCCTTCTTGCTGCTGGTGCAGGAAACAAAATCTTCCAAGCCAAACTCAAACGGTCAAAGAAGTTCAAGTTTAGGGCATTAAGGATGAAATTTTCAGCTTCTTGATTTAGTGCTCTGCTAGAGACCATGTTTCCAGTGAAAGCGAAACAATGATTGTAAGACCCGCAATTTTTTAGAAAATATCTGAATAAAATTCATGAGGCATTTACCAGTAAAAATAGCATTTTTTCTCAGAATGCGAAACAAATCAATTCCTGCGAGCCAGTTATACTTAGGATATTCGTCGAATCACGAATATATGCTCAAACACTCTGGAAGCCATAACTTTCTATCTGAACGAAATCAAAGGAGTTCCTCGAGCCAACTTTCTTAGTTACGTCAATACAAAGAAAATGGCGTACTCAGATTTTTTCAGAAAAAAATCACCGAAAACCCGAAATTTTTGCGGGACCCACAGAAATATTTCTCAGAAAAACATTACAGAAAATTCTAGAATGTTCCAGCACCTTCCAGGACCTTCCAAAGCCTTCCAGCATGTTCCAGCACCTTCCATGGAAGGGATTCTCAGAAAAGCCAGGGGCATTTAGGTAAATGGGGTTGCTTAGCCCCTAAGCAACCTCCCCTATAAATAGAGGACCCCCCCTCTTTTAGAAAATTGCCAACCCCTCTCTCTCTCCTCCTCTTTCTCTCTCTAGAACCTCCCCTACCTAGCCCACTTGGTCTGAGCCTGCCTGACTTAGCCTGAGCCTGCCTGATTTGGTCTTAGCTTGCCTGACCTGGTCCTAACCCACCTGACCTAGGTCTGAACCTACTTGACTAAGTCCAAACCCAGTTGACTTGGCTTGAACCTAGTTAGGTTTGAAGTCAAAGTCCAAGTCCTTTTTCGTCCGAAGTTCAAAGTTGATCCTTTTCGAAGTCGAGCCTTGTTCGAAGCATCGAAACTAACCGGAGCTGTTTCTTCCACAATTTGAAGTAAGTTCGCTTCGTTGATCCATCTCTCTCAAGTATTTGATTGTTTGTATATAACATATACTTTCTAAAGTAGTATCTTGCTTTAGTTCTTGATTGAGTCCTTTTTTGATACTTCGGTGTTCACCTGCTCGTCTCGTAACTATCATCGGATATATATGTTCAAATACGCGGTATATGCGTTCTTCAAAACAGTATCTCGCTTTAGTTCTTGATTGAGCCCTTTAGAACACTTCGGTGTTCACCCGCTCGCCTCGTAACTATCGTTGGATGCAGATCTAGGTGTATATCTGTTGATTCTGCCGACGCATTCTATATCGCACAGGATATGTAATTTACCTTTGCCGTCGCGTTGTATGATGCCAAGGCTCCCTGCTTTCTGCAATTTTCGATTAATGCACTTCCGATTATGCATTTACTTACGCCGTCGTGTTGAATGACATCAAGGCTCCTGCTTTCTGCAAATATATATGTAGAATATTTCGTTCGGTTAAACACCCCGAACAATAGTATATGCATTCCTTTACGCCGCCGTTGTATAAAGCACAGACTTCTGCTTATACTACATATATGGCGCATAAATGAGCGTTCAAATGGAGATCAAACCCCAAATCGCCAATGTGATTCCTTTACCGCTCCTCGTTCAAGATTCTGTTTGACGAATAAAGCCCCTATTGGAAAGGCTTCAGTTTTTGGCAAAATGCTCTTTACGTAAAGACTAAGTCAATTACGTATGGCTTGGCTATGGCCCAGGGTTCCTGCAACCTTGATGGATGCAAAGTACGCACAACAGTGCGTATCCATTTCTCGAGTTAAGCGTAGCGATTTCCCGTCAAAGAGGGGAGATGCCGCTGAAATGGATAAAAGAAACGCACACTTTCTTCGTAAAAGAGAGGAAGTGCTGCGGAAATTTCTGAAGAAGCTAAGAATAGCTCAGAAAGAACATAGCAGGATGCTCTGTCATATAACAGAGTGCTACCCAGTTCATGGAATGCCTTCTATAACGTAGAAGGGTTCGTCCCACCACTGCCGATAGAGCAGGGGAGGTGATGACGAAATGGTTGGCAGAAGAGCTGCCGGAACCAGTTGAACGACATAATGATGTCCGTTGATGGAATGATGCCAGATCGACTCGTATCCCTGTGCTTGCAAGGGCACCTTGCTCGTAAGGGCCGTTGAGCCAGAGTAGAGGTTGCACCTTGGCTAGGTTTGGACTCGTTGCAAAAAATACGCCGAGTAGCCGATCTATTTAGATCCAGTCATATGCATGCTCATTGAGAACGGTTACGCAACCAGAATCGTAAGGGCCAAAGAGCCAGAGTGTGTTGTTTCCACCCAAAGAGGTGTGATGCTCGTGGTGGCCGCAGTGCCAAGAGCAGTGTTCTGCATGCATATGAATAAGACTTAAGGTCGCACATACCCCGCGGTTGAAAATCGTGTTAGGGGTACCCCCTCAGTAATGAATGTGTTGGGGTGGACTGAATGGGGTCGGGTACATACTCCCGTAGTGCTAAGGCACGGGCTGCCTAAATGACATGCAAATTCTGTCCAAGTAATTGTAAGACTGACAGACCCCTTCAGGAATTATGCTCATTGCAGAATGACAGTGATGGTACAGTCTTGAGTGACACATATTTTTACTTTGGACCTGATAGAGTCCACGATGGCCTTAGTCACTCATGGGTTTTGGGGTCGTGGTTATCCTTAAGATCTAAGGATTAAACCCAACTACTGCAAGTAGAGGATGCATCTGAATATGGGCCTAGTAGGGTTCTCCCAGTTGAAACACACTGCCCTTCTATGGATAGGGTCAACAAGCCTCTGAGGTATCTAAAATACATAGAATAATCAACCCCCCAGAACGTCGAGTTGATGCCCGGACAATTGCTTCACCCGCGTACCAAGGGTGGAAGAGGTTAATTATCGAAACAATGCATTAGCATAGGTTCAACGATGCTTGAATGTATGAGTGAATGACGTTGTTGAGTCAGTCCTGCATAACCTTTATGAAGGTGTCATGTTCGGTATACGACTGAACCGACTGGGCAAAGACCCATGTTGTATCCGCACGACTAAGCGAAGCTCGATGAGCTGTCCTTAGATGCGTGGGATACAGATGTGCCAAGTATGAAGACTTGAGCTAGACATCCCTTTGAGACCTGGAAGAGGTCAAGACTAAGTCGTGAAGACTTGAGTAGATGTTCAACTCATAGCCCTGAGGAGGCTCTTGCGATATACGCTAAGTCTTGAAGGTTTAAGCGTCGTTATTACGAACTGCGACCCTGAGTGGTCATCGTATGTGCTTGAGTTGAATGGACGCATGATTGCTTACTTACCAGACCATCAGTGGTTCTGACCCCGTTTAATGGGGATTTCAGGTGTTAGACCTGCGTGGCAATATGCGGAGCAAGGCGACATCGAGTTCCAGGGTTTCTCTAGACAGAGTTTTACTGCTTCCTTTTATTGAGCCCATACTGCTTATTCGAGCAGTGAAGTTGTAATAACCATAGGGTTTCCGATAAAATAGAACACTTCGGTGGTCAATGAGTGGCTTGGCCATATACCTACAACGTGCTCGGGGTTTTCTAAAACCGATGACTCATTATCGTCTGATTCCGTTGCTAAAAGCTTTTCTAAGTTTCGCTGCAAAGAAAAAAAAAGAAATTCGTGAAAATTTTAACTTAGTTTTTTTTTGGAAATCCGGGGCGTTACAAAATTGGTATCAGAGCATGTGTCTGAGAAACCTGATCCAAGATCCGTCATGGTCACGACATCGCACTGTAAGTATATATTTTATACTTGTGTTCTGATTTGGGTGCATCTTTGTATAGATGACAACTCACGACTCCCAAGGATACTGCTATCGTTGCGGGATCATGCACGATGAGTGGGTATGACCATATGAGGTCCAAGACTGCCCGTTTTGTGGCGAAGAATGGCATTCCGCCAATGAATGCCAAAGGAAACATACCGCCGATATGGGTCGGCGGGGATCGCTTGGTCTTAGGGATGAGACCTCGCGTGTTAGTGGACCACATTACTCCAGTAGGGGGAGTAGTCGTACCCCAACAACTTCAGATGAACTACCATCTCTGGTAGAGTTTGACCTGAACTTCCTTGAGGGATTCAGTCAATCGCAAGGCTATCAACATGCATCACGTACACCCATCTTGCACAGTCGGGATGAGGGATGCAACAACTCCTTCTATAATCCCATTATGATTTCGAATTTCTCGGATCATAGTGCTATTATATGGGAGAACAGAGCGGCTTCACAAACGCCGAGCCTAAATGGCCAGGGAGAGGGATACAACTCCTATTATCCCGTTATGATCTCGGACTCCCCGAGTCATAATGATACTGAATGGGCAAGTGGACCGGCATCACTGATCTACCCACAAGATTCGCTTGAGAGCGCGGAAGTGCCGCCCAAGCCGAAACTAGTTGTGCCTGCACCAAGGCCATGTGGCAATAGATAGACCTTTTTGAGTTCATCTTCATCAAAGAAATCCAGGTCTTAAAGAGACTGGTGATGTTTTGGAGTCAATAGACTCGTGTATATAGTTTCTTAACGCCTAAAGTCTGCCAGTGCGACATGACGTTTTGTTTAAGGCAATGTTTGTGTAAATGTGATATATATTAAGTAAATAAAGCTTTGCTTCGATATATACATTGAGAAACTAAAACACGTTGCTTGTATGTGATGGATAAATGGTTCCTACGACGAGGAGAACCATGCCGAGCGAGGAGTCCCATACTCAAGGATTCCTGCTAGAAACACTCAACAACCTGGTTACCGCCATTCATGAAACAAGGCCAGAACCAGTCGCACCTCGAAACGAGAACCTGTGAGGAATAACTTATGAGAAGTTCCTCAAGCTTGACCCACCAGTTTTCGTTGGTAAAGCCAATCCGGAGCTCGCGGAGAGTTAGATCGAAGAGACAGAACGTGCCTTCTCGGTACTGGGAGTACCAGAAGAAAAGAAGACCAACTTTGACACGTACCGGTTGAAAGATAATGCACGGGATACCACTAAACTTATCCAGTTCTCACAAGTCGAAGTCATTCCTTGGACTGACTTTCGGAGGACTTTTATGGATAACTACTTTTCGTTGTATTCCAGAAACAAGAAAAAAATAGAGTTTCTGGAGTTGGAACAGGGCGGTATGAGTATGATAGACTATACCACCAAATTTCAGAATCTAGAGCGCTACTGCTCTCGATTGTTCGAAACAGACCAAGAAAGGGCCGACAAATATGTGAATGGTCTACGCGAAGGGCTGCGATCTCGACTGATATTGAGCATGCCTTCAATTTTTCAGGCTGCAGTGGTAGCAACTTCAAAAATCCAAGAGGATTGGGCGCGATCTAAAGTGATCGTAGCAAGGAAGCCCATAGTGAATGGTGGGAATCGTAAGAGGATGTTCCCAAGTGGCCAGAGTTCACGACAACCCTTTCAAAAGAAGAAGTTCCAAGGAGGGAACAACACTCAACAAGTCGTGAGGCCAAGACAAAACACGACTTCGAATGGTCAGCAATCCAACTTTAGCTGCCCAAAGTGTTGTGTGAACCACCCCGGAAAGCCATGTCCTTGTGACATTGGTGGTTGCCTTTATTGTGGCAAGATGAGCCACTTTATAAGGGATTGCACCAAAAAGGCTGCAGATGAATAGAGGAGTAGTGCCGAATCTGCCGAACCCTCTCGACCAGCACTACAGCGTTCGCAGTTCCAATGACCGCCCCCTAGGATCGAGTAAAGGCCTGCTGCAGGTCGTGTATATGCTGTAACGATTGAACAAGTCGAAAATGGTGACCTGAATGAAGGCACCGTACCTGTTAATGGACATGCAACTTACGTCTTGTTTGATTGTGCTGCTACTCATACATTTATCTCCGACGATTTCACCGAACAACTCCACGCCTCGGTGCAACCGGTTGATAAAATGATCGAAGTGTATAACCCGTTGGGTTCACGCACCAAATGTATCCGGTGTGTGAAGAACTTGGATATTGAGATAGTAGGGCAACACTTGCCTACTGACGCCATCCTGATCGATATGATACAGTACGATGTCATTCTGGGAATGAATTGGTTGGCTCAGAATAATGTCAAGATTCTGTGCCGCGAGGGCAGAGTAATTCTATCTCGACCCGGATTGCCTAAAATGGAATATCGGTTATCCAAACCAGTTCCACAAAAAGGCTCATATCAACACTTAAGGTACAAAAATACCTTAGGAAGGGTTGTGTGGCCTTTTTGTTGAGTCTCTCGGTAGAAAAATTCAACGATCAGCCCCTTGAGAGTTTGGAAGTGGTGCGGAAGTTTCCCGATGTGTTTCCTGAGGAATTGCCAGGACTTCCGCCACTTCGTGAGGTTGAATTTGGAATTCAATCCTTACCTAGAACAACGCCGATATCCAAAGCCTCGTATCGAATGGCGCCTGCAGAACTCAGTGAGCTGAAATGTCAGTTGGAAGAACTGATGGAACAAGGGTTCATCCGTCTGAGTGTATCACCGTGGAGAGCCCCGGTGCTGTTTGTAAAGAAGAAGGATGGATCCCTTCGGTTATGCATCAATTATCAGATGCTTAACCAGACAACAGTTAAAAATAAGTACCCGTTTCCTCGGATTGAGGACTTATTTGATCAGCTTAGAACAGCGAGAGTGTTCTCCAAGATCGACCTCAGGTCTGGGTACCATCAACTCAGAGTTAAGGAAGAGGATATACCTAAGACTGCCTTCAGAACAAGATACAACCATTATGAGTTTGTAGTAATGCCCTTCGGACTCACTAATGCGCCTGCTACCTTTATGGATCTAATGAACCAAATATTTTGACCATATTTGGATAGCTTTGTCATTGTCTTCATCGATGACATTCTCATATATTCAGAGAACAAGGAACAACACGTGGAGCACTTGAGGATTGTCCTAAAAACCCTTCAGGATAACCAACTTTATGCCAAGTTTTCAAAATGTGAATTCTGGCTAGACAAAGTGATGTTCCTTGGCCATGTGATCTCGAAAGATGAAATCGCAGTAGATCCTGCGAAGGTGGAAGCTGTGATGGACTGGAAGCAGCCAGAAAATATCACTGAGGTCTGTAGTTTTCTTGGACTTGTCGGATATTATCGGAAGTTCATACAAGACTTCTCCTAAATCGCCGTACCGATGACGAAACTGTTGAAAAAGGGAGTCAAGTTTGAATGGACTGACCAGTGTAAGGAGTGCTTTGAGGTTTTCAAACAGAGGCTTACCACTGCCTCTGTCCTTACCTTACCTTCTGGTCAGGGAGGCTTCGTGGCGTATACTGATGCCTCAGGAACATGTCTGGGTTGTGTGTTGATGCAGCACAGCAAAGTGATCGCCTACGCGTCACGACAGTTGAGAGTTCATGAGAAAAACTATCCAACCCACGATCTTGAGCTTGCCGCGGTAGTGTTCGCACTTAAAATCTGACAACACTACCTATATGGAGAGAAATTTGAGGTCATGTCGGACCATAAAAGCCTAAAATACCTCTTTTATAAAAAAGAACTCAATATGCGGCAACGACGATGGCTGGAATTCCTCAAAGACTATGAATTCACGCTTTCCTATCACCCTGGAAAGGCGAATGTCGTAGCAGATGCCCTTAGTCGCAAGACTGTTGGCACTCTGGCCAGCCTCACCGGACAATGGAAGTTGATAGAGGATTTCGTCAACTGGAAGCCATTCTTGGCTGATTCTGGCAGAATCCAAGTGTCATGCTTGACGATCCACAACGAGATCCTCGATCGCATCGTAGCCGAACAGTTCAAGGATCTCCAATACTTGGAATTGAAAGCTCGTGCTGAAAAAGATGACACTTTCTTCCATTTGAAAGAAGATGGAGGAATATGGATGAAAGAAAGGATTTGGGTTCCTAATAACTCTGAGCTAAGAAAGGAAGTACTCCAGGAGGCTTATAATAGCAAGTACACTATCCACCCTGTAGGTAAAAAAATGTTTCGTGACTTGTAGAGAAAGTACTGGTGAAGGGGTATAAAGCGTGATGTGGCTACGTTTGTCTCGAAGTGTTTGATCTGCCAGCAAGTAAAGATCGAACATCAACGACCTGATGAAAAAATGCAACAGATCGAGATTTCGGAATGGAAATGAGAAGGCATTACGATGGATTTCATCGTTGGATTGCCTCGATCCAAGAGACAACACGATTCAATATGGGTGATCGTGGACAGACTCACCAAGTCTGCTCACTTCCTGCCAATCAACACCAGATATTCAATTGAACGATTGGCGGAAATCTACGTTCAAGAAATCATCAGACTCCATGGAGTGCTGATATCGATCATATCTGATCATGACCCGAAGTTTACCTCTCACTTTTGGGAGCAGCTTCAGAAAGCCTTGGGGACAAAACTCAAGTTAAATACGGCTTTCCATCCCCAGACTGACGAACAATCAGAACGAACCATACGGAATCTTGAAGACATGCTAAGAGCCTGTATGCTTGAATGGAAAGGTGATTGGGATTTCCATCTAGCGTTGGCTGAATTTGCTTATAATAATAGCCACCACGCTAGCATTGGGATGACACCGTATGAAGCCTTATATGGGCGACCCTGTCGATCACCAATCCATTGGGGTGAAGTGGGTGAGCGAACCTTGGACTCGCCCATTGTGTTGCAGCACTACACTGAGCAGGTCCATATGATCAGAAAGAAGCTACTGACTGCTCAGAGTCGACAGAAGAGCTACGCTGATCAGCGGCGTAGGGAGCTCACTTTTGCGGTTGGAGATAAGGTCTTTATCAAGGTCTCTCCAACCAAAAGTGTGTTTCGTTTTGGAAAGAAGGGGAAACTCAGCCCCAGATTCGTTGGTCCCTTCAAAGTTTTAAGCCGAATCAGAGAGACTGCCTACCGTGTAGCATTGCCACCGCAATACGCGCAAATACATGATGTATTTCACATGTCAATGCTTAGAAAGTACGTTCATGATCCTTCTCACGTCATTCAACATAAAGATATTGACATTCGAGAAGATATGAGGGTGGAAGAAAGGCCAGTAGAGATCATGGACCGACGGGAGCAAGTGCTAAGGACGAAGGTCATTCCACTTGTTAAAGTGAGGTGGCAGCATCATAGAATCGATGACTGCACTTGGGAGCCCGAATCGGATATGCAGGATAAATATCCTGAACTCTTCACTTTATACTCTTAGCTGAATTTCGCTACAAAATTCCTTTAAGGGGGTAATGATGTAAGACCCACAATTTTTCAGAAAATATCTAAATAAAATTCATGAGGCATTTACCGGTAAAAATAGCATTTTTTCTCAGAATGAGAAATGAATCAATTCCTGCGAGCAAGTTATACTTAGGATATTCGTCGAATTGCAAATGTATGCTCAAACACTCTGGAAGCCATAACTTCCTATCTGAACGAAATCAAAGGATTTCCTCGAGCCAACTTTCTTATTTACGTCAATACAAAGAGAATGCCGTACTCAATTTTTTTCAGAAAAAAATAACCGAAAACCCGAAATTTTTGCGGGACCCACGGAAATATTGGTGGGACCCACGGAAATATTGGTGGGACCCACAAAAATATTTCTCAGAAAAACATTCTAGAATATTCTAGAATGTTTCAGCACCTTCCAGAGCCTTCCAGCATGTTCCATCACCTTCCATGAAAGGGATTCTCAGAAAAGCCAGGGGCATTTGGGTAAATGGGGTTGCTTAGCCCCTAAGCAACCTTCCCTATAAATAGAGGACCCCCCTCCTTTAGAAAATCGCCAACCCCTCTCTCTCTCATCCTCTTTCTCTCTCTAGAACCTCCCCTACCTAGCCCACTTGGTTTGAGCCTGCCTGACTTAGCCTGAGCCTGCCAGATCTGGTCTTAGCCTGCCTGACCTGGTCCTAACCCACCTGACCTAAATCTGAACCTACTTGACTAAGTCCAAACCCAGTTGACTTGGCTTGAACCTAGTTAGGTTTAAAGTCAAAGTCCAAGTCATTTTTCGTCCGAAGTTCGAAGTTGATCCTTTTCAAAGTCGAGTCTCGTTCGAAGCATCGAAGCTAATCGGAGCCGTTTCTTTCACGATTTGAAGTAAGTTCGCTTCGTTGATCCATCTCTCTTAAGTATTTGATTGTTTGTATATAGCATATACTTTCTGAAGTAATATCTTTCTTTAGTTCTTGATTGAGCCCTTTTTGGATACTTCGGTGTTCACCTGCTCGTCTCGTAACTATCGTCGGATATATATGTTCAAATACGCAGTATATGCGTTCTTCAAAACGGTATCTCGCTTTAGTTCTTGGTTGAGCCCTTTAGAACACTTCGGTGTTCACCCGCTCGCCTCGTAACTATCATTGGATGCAGATGTAGGTGTATATCTGCTGATTCTGCCGACGCATCGTATATCGCACAGGCTATGTAATTTACCTTTGTCGTCGCGTTGTATGATGCCAAGGCTCCCTGCTTTCTGCAATTTCCGATTAATGCACTTCCGATTATGCATTTACTTACGCCGTCGTGTTGAATGACACCAAGGCTTCTGCTTTCTGCAAATATATATGTAGAATATTTCGTTCGGTTAAACACCCCGAACAATAGTATATGCATTCCTTTACGCCGCCGCTGTATAAAGCACAAGCTTCTGCTTATACTACATATATGGCGCATAAATGAGCGTTCAAATGGAGATCAAACCCCAAATCGCCAATGCGATTCCTTTATCGCTCCTCGTTCAAGATTCTGTTTGACGAATGAAGCCCCTATTGGAAAGGCTTCGGTTTTTGGCAAAATGCTCTTTACGTAAAGACTAAATCAATTACGTATGGCCTGGCTATGGCCCAGGGTTCCTGCAACCTTGATGGATGCAAAGTACGCACAACGGTGCACATCCATTTCCCGAGTTAAGCGTAGCGATTTCCCGTCAAAGAGGGGAGATGCCGCTGAAATGGATAAAAGAAACACACGCTTTCTTCGTAAAAGAGAAGAAGTGCTACAAAAATTTCTGAAGAAGCTAAGAATAGCTCAGAAAGAACGTAGCAGGATGCTCTATCATACAACAGAGTGCTACCCAATTCATGGAATGCCTTCTACAACGTAGAAGCGTGCGTCGCACCACTGCCGATAGAGCAGGGGAGGTGATGACAAAATGGTTGGCAGAAGAGCTGCCCGAACCAGTTGAACGACATAATGATGTCTGTTGATGGAATGATACCAGATCGGCTCGTATCCCTGTGCCTGCAAGGGCACCTTGCTCGTAAGGGTCGTTGAGCCGGAGTAGAGGTTGCACCTTGGCTAGGTTTGGACTCGTTGCATAAAAATACGTCGAGTAGCTGATCTATTTAGATCGAGTCATATGCATGCTCATTGAGAACAGTTACGCAACTAGACTCATAAGGGCCAAAGAGTCAGAGTGTGTTGTTTCCACCCAAAGAGGTGTGATGCTCATGGTGGCCGCAGTGCCAAGAGCGGTGTTCTGCATGCATATGAATAAGACTTAAGGTCGCACATACCCCGCAGTTGAAAATCGTGTTAGG
The DNA here is from genome assembly GCF_984573655.1 of Nuphar pumila. Classification (NCBI taxonomy): domain Eukaryota; kingdom Viridiplantae; phylum Streptophyta; class Magnoliopsida; order Nymphaeales; family Nymphaeaceae; genus Nuphar; species Nuphar pumila. Next base: position 48,246,472 of record NC_143249.1, on the reverse strand, counting down.
GGTACCCCCTCAGTAATGAATGTGTTGGGGCGGACTGAATGGGGTCGGGTACATACTCCCGTAGTGCTAAGGCACAGGCTGCCTAAATTGCTTGCAGATTCTGTCCAAGTAATTATAAGACTGACAGACCCCTTCAGGAATTATGCTCACTACGGAATGACAGTGATGGTACAGCCTTGAGTGACACGTATTTTACTTTGAACCTGATAGAGTCCACGATGGCCTTAGTCACTCATGGGTTTTGGGGTCGTGGTTATCCTTAAGATCTAATGATTAAATCTAACTACTGCAAGTAGAGGATGCATCCGAATATGGGCCTAGTAGGGCTCTTCCAGTTGAAACACATTGCTCTAATATGGATAGGGTCAACAGGCCTCTGGGGTATCTAAAATACATAGAATAATTAACCCCCAGAACGTCGAGTTGATGCCCGGACAATTGCTTTGCCCGCGTACCAAGGGTGGAAGAGGTTAATTATCGAAACAATGCATTAGCTTAGGTTCAGCGATGCTTGAATGTATGAGTGGATGACGTTGTTGAATCAGTCCTGCATAACCTTTGTGAAGGTGTCATGTTCGGTATACAACTGAACCGACTGGGCAAAGACCCGTGTTGTATTCGCACGACTAAGCGAAGCTCGAGGAGCTGTCCTTAGATGCGTGGGATACAGATGTGCCAAGTATGAAGACTTGAGCTAGATATCCCTTTGAGACCCGGAAGAGGTCAAGACTAAGTCGTGAAGACTTGAGTAGATGTTCAACTCATAGCCCTGAGGAGGCTCTTGCGATATACGCTAAGTCTTGAAGGCTTAAGCGTCGTTATTATGAACTGCGACCCTGAGTGGTCATCGTATGTGCTTGAGTTGAATGGACGCGTGATTGCTTACTTACCAGACCATCAGTGGTTCTGATCCCGTTTAATGGGGATTTTAGGTGTTGGACCTGCGTGGCGATATGCGGAGCAAGGCGGCATCGAGTTCCAGGGTTTCTCTAGATAGAGTTGTACTGCTTCCTTTTATTGAGCCCATACTGCTTATTCGAGCAGTGATGTTGTAATAACCATGGGGTTTCCCATAAATTGGAACACTTCGGTGGTCAATGAGTGCCTTGGCCACATACTTGCAACGTGCTCGGGGTTTTCTAAAACCGACGACTCATTATTGTCTGATTCCGTCGCTAAAAGCTTTTCTAAGTTCCGCTGCAAAGAAAAAAAAGAAATTCATGAAAATTTTAACTTAGTTTTGTTTTGGAAATCCGGGGCGTTACAATGATGCCATTGGTTTCGTGGATCACTACTTTGGAGAACTGAGCATTGCCATGTGGAGGAGTTCTCTGGTATTTTTATTCCAGTAACAAATCCATTGGATCCACCCTCAAAAAAAGGTCAGGGAGAGAATTCACAAATCAAGCATATCAATAAAGATGGACACAAAGTTTTATAAGGCAAGCTCTATGTGGAACCCCACAAAGAGTTTGGTAAGACGCAACCTCACAAAAGAATCACTTCAAGCGGAAAATTGATATAAAGAAATGTTTTTTCAAAAACTAAGATGATGTCTCATTTTTTGAGCAGTCTCTTAGTTTAGCAAGGTCAGTCATTGTTGGATGTAGGAAGAGATGATGAGGTAATTCAAATAAAAAAAACAAATGGGGACCACTCCTTTATGGATTGCTTTTAGACTTTGATGATGTGAAATAGTCCCATATTGAAGAATCTCAAAAAAGTTGTGGGCTTTATAACCTACGTGAAGATTCTAACACTTGTTTCAAAGAACAAGGGAATAAGATGACTACCACACACACGCTCGCTCGCTCGTCGTGCCATCCCGGGGTCGGGTTTATCCCGCATTATTGTTTTTATTTGGATTAAATAATGGGATAAGAGAAATAGATAACAGATCATTTCGTTATCGGGTCACGTTACTTTATAAATTGTAACAGGTCTCTTCCACATTTTATAACCGTTCAGGGGTTATAAAACATGGTTAGAGGGTTGGGGTTTCAAAGACGAAGACGTTGTGACTCACATTTTTGGTTTTCTCTCTCCCTACTATATCTCTCTCTCTCTGTTTTTTCTGTGGGTATTCCCCTAGAAGGGAAGTTCTGCATCATCCGTTCGTTGAGGTTGTCTTCGATGGACAATCTACCATCAGAGTGCACTGATCCAGATCATCGAGGCTACTGTATTATGGGGGAAGGACACCGAACCTTTTTGCACCGTACGTGGGGGCGAATCTTCTCTAAGGGGAGTATTTTTATACACCTTAGCCTTTTACAGAATAATAACATGCTTTATTTGTTGTTTTTATTCTGTTCAATGCATATGTTTGATCTGTTGATCTTGTCTGAATTTTGGTTTAAAACTGTATATGACATACTTGAACCCTATTACAATTTGAATCAAATGTTTTATTTCTATATCATGTTATATGAAAATCCGATTTACAACATGATACTGTTTTTTATTGTAGCAGTCTTAGAGAAGATTCTAAGCATGTCGATTGCATCGGGTTTTATACCGAAAGTAGACATGCCTGGTATGCTTGAAAAATTTATCGGTCATAATTTCAAGCGCTGGCAACAACGCATGAAAATTTGGTTCACGACTATAGGCTTGTTATCTGTTCTAGAACTTGAATGCCCTTCGGTTTCTGAGATTGATCCTGCTGCTGTTAATGCGGTTGTAGAGTGGAAAGAGAATGATGATATATGCCGTGGTTGCATTCTGTTGGCTCTGTCCAATATTTTGTTCGATGTATACTGTTCCTCGTCTACCACTGCTAAATCCTTATGAGATCAACTTGACAAAAAGTATAATACCGAAGACCAAGGTCTTCAGAAGTACTCAGTTGCCAAGTTTCTGAAATATCAGATGGTTGAGAGCAAGTCGGTCACTGAACATGCACATGAGTTTCTGCTGTTGCTTCATAGTTTGGTTGAGGCTGATATGAAACTTCCTAAGGAGTTTCAAGTCATGACCATCGTGGAAAAATTTCGTAAGTCTTGGATAGACTTTGGCATGTTTCTCAAGCACCGTAGAGGAAAGATCTTCTTGGATGATCTTATGGTAGCCATAACCATTGAGTAAGAGCATAGGAGTCAGAAATAGGTTGTGATGCCAACTAAACAACCTAAAGTGAATATGATGGCCAGATTTTTCAAAGGCAAGGGATAAAAAGCGAAACCTGCAACCTAAGGCCAAAATCCAGGAGGCAAAGAACAAACCGTGCTAGAACTGTTGACAGGTTGGGCACTAGGCTAAGGAATGTCCTTCCAAGAAGGCCAAGGCTCATGGGACCACAGATGGAATGCCTTAAGTCAATATGGTGACTGAGGTCGTTGGGACCAGTACTGGGTATGTTTCTGTTAACCCGCAAATCTATCATGTTTATAAGTCAACTGAGTGACTGGTTGACACTAGAGCTAATGTGCACATTTGTGCTGATAAGTCTATCTTTATCTCATACCAGGCTGTTGTAGGCAGATACGTAACTATGGGCAACTTCACAGCTGCAAAGGTGTTGAGAATTGGACGCATGGACCTGAAGTTTCCATCAGGACGAGTTCTATCTTTACATAGAGTGCACCATGTGCCTGTAGTTAGAAGATATATTTTAAGTGGTTCATGTCTAGTTAGAGAAGATTATGAATTTAATTTTAAATATAATAAAATTGTTATTTTACATTTTGAAACATTTATTGGCAAGGGGTATTTAGATGATGGTTTGTTTAAACTTCGTGTTGAACATGTTTACACTAATAAATTAGAAAATGATGTTTCTTTTGTTTCATTGTCTAATGTTGCTTATAATATAGAATCATCTTATTTGTGACATAATAGATTGGGTTACATGAATTTTAATTCTGTAAAATGCATGATGAACTTGAAAATGATTCTTGAACATTCTATAGATAAAACTAAAAAATGTGAAATTTGTGTGCAAGCAAAACAATGTAGGAAACCATTCCATAGAGTTGTTAGAGATTCTAAAATATTAGATCTGGTGCACATAGATATCCGTGAGTTTAATAGAGTGTTAACTAGAAACCATAAAAAGTACTTTATCACTTTTATAGATGATGACACTAAATACTGTTATGTGTATCTGTTAAAATCAAAATATGAAGCTTTTGATATGTTTCTTATTTTTAAGAATGAAGCAGAAACACAAACTGGTAGAAAAATTAAAAGATTGAGGTCTGATAGAGGGAGAGAATATACGTCTAACAAACTTGATGAATATTGCAAATCCGTTGGCATAATTTATGAGTTTACCACTCCATATTCTCCTCAATCTAATGAGATTGCAGAAAGAAAGAATAAAACCCTAACTGACATGATAAATGCTCTACTTGTGAGTTCTGGATTACCTACCTATATGTGGGGGGATGCTCTGAATACAACTTGCCATATTCTGAATAGAGTTTCCCAGAAGCATAAGGATAGTAGCCCATTTGAACTCTGAAGAAATAAGAAATCTAGATTAAAATACCTCAGAGTGTGTCGGTGTTTGTGAACACCCCAAAATTTTCAAAAGTTTGTAAATATTCCCTTTTTACCCTTTGCCACCATTTTCTGGGTAATTGAGTCAGTTTTAAATCTAAATACCAGTTTATTTCTCAGGTTTTACTGAAATTAAATCTATTTTATATATCTGACTCGATTTCGGATCCAGATCTATTGTCAAAATCCAAAATCTGAGCTTTGTTATCCAATTTTAAATCAAATTCTCAAAATTATCAAAATAACCTTTTGAAAGGCTCAGACAGTCCATCCGGTATCCGTTTGGATCTATCATGTTATATTCCTCGATTCGAGGTTTAAAACTCGAATATTTTCTCAAAACTTGGGTCCAAACCCATTTTTTGAAGAAATCAAACCCAAATTCTCAGAAAAACCTTATTTTGTAAATATTTCTCAAGAATATAAAAAATTAGTTTTAAATCTTTATTTTCTCGTAAAATTTAGGGTTTTATTCCAAAAATACCAAAAAAAACATAGAAAATGAAGAAAAGAACAAAAAAATAAAAAAAATATAGAAAAGAAAAAAATAGTTTTTGAAAACCTCCTTTTGAAAAACATCTTTTAACTAAAACCATTTTTTTTTTTGAAAAAAAACTTTTAAAAAGGACCGCCCTTTTGAAAATCTTTAAAAACGAAAATTACTCCTTTTGATAAAAGGTTTTTAAATGACAAAAACCTAGGGTTACAGAGGCTTTGTCCCTCTCTCTTCTCTCTCGCACACTCTCGGCCTTCTGGGAGCTTCCTCAATCGCCCTCCAAACCCTCCATCGCCCTCCGATCCTCTTCCTCTCCATCAACCGTCGATCCATAACCTCCTCTTCCCAAACCTTCACCCTCTTCTTTAAAAACAGGCGAAGGGGACACCCTCAGGGCATCCGCCCCCACCCCAGCATCCTTTTTCATGATCTCTTGATCCGTTATCACTCGCCCCTTTCATTTTCTTCTCGATCTTCTTCCTCTTCCTCTTTTCCTTTTCTGCATTCCTTCATCTTATTCTCTTTATTCCCCCAGCCTTCCCTCGTTCGGCTGAAGGAAGACGACCATCTTGGTAGCAAGGATGTGATCAGCCTCTCCTCCCTCCATCAAGAGCCCTGCAAAATTAAGGTAAATCACCATCGTTTATTCACAAGTTTCATTAACTTTCGTGGGTTTTTTTTATGCCAGTTTACAGTGCATTTTTTTTATTTGCCTCAGTTGTCTATTTACATGTAATGCCTCCATCGGCATTTCAATTTATTAAGTTTATTTATGTTTCCCGGTGGATTTTCGGTTTTATACCTTTCCTCATATTTCGATGATCGATGATGCCTCGCAATGGCATTGTCGATTCATCTGCGTTTGAAATTACAATTTTGTCTCTGCATTTATCTCATCTTTTCTCGCTTGATTTCTTTTTTCTTTTTTTTCTTTTTCTCTTCTTTCACCATTAACGTGCTATTGAGTGTGTTGAGTTGCCTGTGCAACATCAACCTCTCTGTCACGCAATAGCAAAGGGAAACAATTCTGTTCCAATATTACATATTCCCTACTTTCATCCCTCTTTTAAGCTATGGCAACATCTTTTGCATTCTTTGATTCAACAACTCGTCCTCACCTTCTGTTATATATACCGTGTTTATGCCTTGGTTTCATTTGTTATTCCATATCGTATTAGGTACTGTTATCCTCTTACTTTCAATTTTTTTTAGATCCGGTCCATCCCTTGTAAATCTATGCTGCCTTAAAAGCGAAAGTCTGATTCAGTTGTATATCTCGTATGGTTTACTTTTGGTGTTTCAGCAGACTTGTTGTTTGAAATGTACTGTATTTTTCTAATTGATGCAAACACCGTTTGTATACCTCTTTATCTTTTCCATTTCTGTGGTTGTCTGCCCTTCACATGCAATGTCAACCTCGTGATTGGGCTCTAATAATGCTTGATGAGCAATGATGAGCTGCCTACTGGCAGTATCGGCCTACACTTCACAACAAAGGGGTAATTCTTTTTTTTTTTAGCACTTTATTCTATGATTGATAGTATCATTGTTGATGGTTCACTCATGTTCTTTGTTTTTCCTCTTGGAGTTTACTCATGCTTATTGCAATTACTTTTGCTAACCAGTCATTTTTTTTCTTTCTTTGTACTAATCACACACTGTTAACTCTGGTCACTAGTTATTCCTGTTGATTCTGCAAAATAAGAAAGAGCAATTAGGGAGTCCAGTTCTAATATAAATTTGCTAAAAAAAAAAATCAACAAGGTAAGGGGATTGTTCATAAAAATGGTGAAAATCGTTCTTGAATATCCGTAACAGCCTATGCAGAACTAGAGACGCAGAACTGGAGAGATCGCCATTGTTAAGATTTTTTTTCTTTCTTCTTAAGGTATGTTCCAGAATTCTGATGAAGTTTCGTTATCTTCAGTATATTTGTCAATCCCTTACATAAATCTTATCATGAGTGCACGTAGCGTTTTTTTTTCTGTATCTATGTTTACTGTGTATCTATGTTTATCACATGTCAATACCTCCACCTTGCAGTCACATGCGCAGATTACACCCACTTTTCCTGTGTTGATCATCATTGTATTTTATCCAGTGCATCTCCCATTGCATGATCATATATTTATTTTTCGTTATATTAAGTTAGCTAATCCATTCAAGTTTTACTATATCCATAGGACTAGTATGTTATTGCCAATAATCATGAGATTTTGCCCCAATCAATGCATTTCAGCATCTTAATGAATATGGGTAGCAATTAATGAATCTTTCAATCTCTTAGTTTCTTATTTGGGTGTTGCTAATACTGTGTTGCAGGTTCACTCTCACTTTGTTAATTGCTGCACAATTTTTTTTTCTTTTTTTCCCATTTTTAATTTTGAAGATATCTATGTAAATTGATACCCGTTCTAACATTTTAGTGCATGATCTGGAGATTTCAAGGTTCAGCAGATGGTAACTCTTGTAAACTGACATCAAACAGGCTCCTGAGAGACAGTGCTTTGACACCAAAACAGACCTGAAGTGTTGATAATCTGGTTAGACTGGTAGAAATAGTCATTTTAATCATTTTATAAATCATAGGATTTATCAGCAAATGCCCTTCGTAGTAGGTCTCTGGGTGAATTTAACAGAAAAAGGGCATCATGAACAGACGCTGCTGCTTTCTTTTTGATTTATTGCAAAAATTTCGATCAGCTAGATTGAAAAAGGGTGCTCTACCTTCTGGTTTACTGGAGATACACAATAGGATTTCGATATCCTTCTATTCCAAGATTAGATCTTAATCCCTTGCAAAAGATCAGGCTCTGTTGATCCGAGCTTCACTACTCCATCATTTTGCGCCTATATAATACTTAGTCATATATCGTTATATTAATAGCTCATTCCCAGCCCTTAACACAAGCCCACTATTGTCAACATCTTTTATATCTATACTTTGCCCTACAGCTGCCACCACCCTTTTCGGATTACATTATACATAGTGTTACACCCTTCATACCTCACCTACACAACAACACCCGGCTGTGTGCCACCAACAACACCTCCTGCTATAACACTTCTATACCATGCCATCACAAACAACAACGACCCTCTCATTCCTGTAGATATATTCATTTTTATTCCCTATTTTAAACCTTATACAACATCCTTCACAACTATGTCATTCCACGATCCATCACAGCACTATCAACACACACTCACCTGTTCCACCTCTATCTGCACATCACACTTCAGCACTTGCACAGTCATAGCACCTTCTCCAACAGCCCTAGTTCCGTTTCATTCCCCTACGCATGTACCTCTCATTTCCCAATACCAACATCAACACTTCTTCATTAATCCTGCAATGCCCATCATCTGCAAAAATCGTACATATAATCCCCTTTCACCACCTTCCTGTTACTGCATACCGACTATCGCCATTCATCTCCCACATTGCAATACCCCATCTATCTTGTCATCTACAACCTATCCTTTGAAGTTCAATAGAAGTTTCAACAGGATATTATCTATGTCCAGCACCAACCTTTGCAAAATACCCGCCTGCTGCTAAGGGTGAATCTGATGACTTGCAGTTTTAACTTCTTCTGGATTTGCCATCTTGAGAGGCCAAGGGAAAATACCTTGAATTAGAATGCATCGACTTTCACATATGATGAGTTATATGTCACTAATTTGAAGTGTTGGTTCTACAGGAATGAATTTTGTTGCTTGTCTAGAGCTTGTAGGCTACATAGCATCTGCCTGTTGGTCAAATCAAGGTATTAGCATGTTACTTAATAAAAACATTAGAATATTATAACATCCCTCACCCTCTTCATTTTCCCATAGGTATCTCTTCTTTAATATGAATACTATGCATGATCTACTTCTATATTTTGTCATCTTTGTTGAATATTAACTCTGTTTTGCAGGGAAATATAGATGGTTGAATCTCTCTTCCTAGATTAGGAATTTGAATTTCCATGTAATCTCAAGGATGTGATAGCTAAATAATGAATATTGTACCTTTCCCGCACTAGATTAGGATGAATGAGCATTGTAAATTACTTGTTCTCATCTCATTTCCTCTTTGTTTCTCAAAAATCCACGAATGGAAACACGAATGGAACATGCACCATTTTAATGAGAGGTAATTAATCCTAAGCAAATGACTCACATTAATGGCCATAGCCAAAATGTGGGCAATGCTTAGGATTTTTATCTTTTATAGAATAACCCTGGATCCTCTTCAAAAATCATCATATTTTCAAAATATTTTCTTCTTTTATTAGAGTTTAATTTAAAATTGGCTCAAAATAATATATCAATGGCCATAGTCAGGATATATTGAGAGTTAATTTCATATTAAACTCTATAAAAGCACCAAAATGTGTTTTATTCTTCATCTGAATTCAAATATGATTATTATATAATACATTCAATGACTATAGTCAGGAATGTATTATATTTTCAATCTTATCTTAATTCACTTAAAGAATGAAATAAGGTTTTCCAAATCCAAAATAAAAATTCTTTTTCATTCATCATTTAGGATAGAATTGCATCATATTTGCAAAATTTCTTTTCAAAAACTCCAAGTGATTTTGAGTATCTTCTTCATTTCCTCATTTATAGATTCAAATTCAATTCTATCTCATTTTCAAGACTCAAAATTTGATTTCAAGGTCCAATTTGACCTTGAAAATTCAAAATTCATTTTTACATTTAAGCTTTAATTCCCAATTCAAATCAAATTTCAACTTTGAAATTCCAAAATTCCTTTTCAAGATTCAAATCTGAACTCAAATCAATATCTCAAAATTCAAAATCAAAAGTTCAATTTAAACTTTGAAAATCTTGATTCATCTTCTAATGCCAAATTCAAGCTTCAAATTCAAAGTTCAATTTGACTTTGAAATTCATTTGTATATTCAAAATTCAAATTACAAATCAAAATTCAAAGTTAGATTGAATTTCGGAATCCTAAATTCATTTTCAGGGTTCAAATTCGAATTCAAATTAACATCTCAGATCAAATTTCAAAGCTCAATCTAAACTTTGAAATTTCTGATCCCTTTTTTAAATTTAAAACTTTAAAAATCCAAAATTAGAACCCAATTCCACTTTGGATCCAGATTTCGGATCCAATTTCATATTGGATCTCAGCCTTCAGATCCAAAATCCATTTTAGGATCCGAAATCCAATTCCATTTTGGATCTCAGACTTCAGATCCAAATTTCATTTAGGATCCAAAATCCAACTCCATCTTGGATCTCAGACTTCAGATCCAAATTCCATTTAGGATCCAGAATCCAATTCCATCTTGGATCTCAGATTTTAGATCCAAATCTCATTCCAAATTTTGGATCCAATTCCACCTTAGATCTCAGATTTCAGATTCAAATTCCATTTTAGGATTCAGACTGTGGATTCAAATTCTATCTTAATTTCCAAATTCCAAAAACCAATTCCATTTTCCTATCCCATCTAGATCTCTTAAATCCAATTCCATTTTTCAAACTCAATTTGGATTGCTCAAATCCCATTCTAAATTCAAAATTCAAATATGGAATTCAATTCCATTTCAAATATTCATTTCCTCTCCTAAATGCAGATTCAAGGTCCAATTTCTGACTTTGAAACTTCCTTTCTTTTCCTTTTATCTCAAAACCTCAAATCATTCTTTTTCAAAGTCTAGATTTATTCTCCCAAACCCTGATTATTTCAAAGACTTAGAACTTCACATATCTTTTGTAATCTATCTCAAGTTCCAAGTTAGAGATCATTTCTTCATTCTATTATCAAATTCATCTCAGAAATACTTGGAGATTTTTTCAAACCATCTTTCATAAGAGCATACTGATGTCTTCTTTTAAATCGTTGTAATTTTGAAAAGATTTTTATATGAAAAACATGTGAAAACTAGACATCAAATAATAAAAACCGGTTCTCACTAGTGGATGAGACCGGGTCGAACTTAGGGAACGGGAATATATCGTATTCAAGCACACAAATCTAAACTAATCTTTATTGCCTAATCATTGAAATGTAAAATGTTTCAAAAGAGGTAAAAACAACTAACTATTACAACAAATGAATACCCTTCGCAGAGGGCGTAAAGTGCAATATTTACAAACCCAATTAAAATTATAATTATAAACTAAAAAGTAAAAATTCTTCTATTCTTGCACCTCGTGTCACGTAGTCTCTTCAGCTCCACTCCCTTGCAATCCTGCACAAATCAAACGAAACACGAGCAGTACCAGAAAAAGAAGAAATAGAATATACTAACTAAATGCTAAGAATACGAAAGAAATCATTAAAGAAATCTAAATGACAATTTTAAATGCAAATGATATATATTTTTTTATTTTTATTAATTCAAACTAACTAATTGGAAAGTAATTGATAATGCTAATTATCTTTCTTAACTAAACTATTTTTTTTTATAGCAAAATGATCAACACACTAAGTAATCTAAGTGTTAAGTAATATCTAAAAAAAATTCAGCAAAGCATTATCATCCGATAATTCGATATCTCAAACCAGATCCGGATATCCGATCAAACCAATTTAGCAACACGGCTATCAGTAAGAGTAACACTTGCCGGAAAATAGTAACAACCGATTAAAACTGCAGAAATTCAATTGACATTCAGGCAGTTGATATTCCAATTCAGATATTCAGATATTCACTCGCTGAAATCTAAACAATCAGTCAGATTTCAAACAATTGATTGCTGGAGAAATTAGTAGACTGTAATTTGATCAATCGATCGGATTTCAAAGTATTATCCTCTGATGATGTTGATTCTCCTATGCAAAGTGCAATGGATTCAATCAGATGCAAATCATTAACAAAATTCTGATTAGCTGGAATTGCTTCAGTCCTCTGATTTAATTCAATCGACTTTCAAAACAATAATCGTTGAAAAACATTAACAGTCATAGCAATCAAAAATATTCTGATCGGATGGAAATAATAATCCAGAAATCCGATCAATTTTCACAACAGCGGCAATATAAGTTTCGGCAAATGGACAGAGAGCTCAGACAGGAAACGTCGGATTCCTGGTTTTCACAGTGAATGTGAAGGGAATTCTGCTGAAGTAGAATGAGATTCCAACCAGAAGAGGATTTTTGTTTGCTTTTAAACTCCTACCGGATAACAGAGGGATTCCGGCCAGCTGAAGGGAACGATCTGTAATTTCACAGGGAATTCCAGCAGAATTACAGCGGAAGAAGGCTCCACCGGAAGAAGCAATGGTGATTCTTAGCAGAACTTACAGATCTGCAACTTCTCAGTAGGCTAAAGATGAATTCTAGCGACTGAAAGTAAGTTCCGGCGGCTGAAAGTAATCTCCGGCAACGTCTCATACAAAACACGCTTCAATCATCGGGAGTCCAATGACATTCGATCGGATGATCGATTAAGAATTAGCAGACTCAATTCCATTAAATCAAAACTCTACAGGATTTTTTTTCAATTAATCAATCGGATTCTTATATTCGATCGCCAGAAAAATTGAAAATCGATCCAGATGATCGATCAAGATTCTGTAGAAAATTTTGAATTCCGGCGGTAGATTTCAGGTCAGTTCCTGTAGAAAATTTTGAATTCACCGATTGCTGAAACAATTTTTTCGTTTTTACTGTTGTAAAACTGATGTTTTATCAAGATTTCAACTCTAAGAAAACCGGAAAAGCTACAGGTTGATCGATTAAAAAAAAACACGTTTGATGTTTTAACATTTTTTTATTTTTATTTTTATTTTTATTGAAACAGAAAAAAATAATACGATCTACACTTAAAATCTATTCTAACAATTACTGAAACAAAAACAAGAAGTTAACTCAAATTTCTTTAATCATGAGTTATGAATGCTTAACAGAAATGAAAATGAAAATTTCAGAAAAAGAAGAAGAAGAAGAAGAAGAAGAAGAAGAGGAGAAGAAGAAGAAGAAGCACTTACCGGAGGGATTAGAAAAGAGTTGGAATCCTCCTCTATGCCATTACCGTAGCTGGATGTCTCCACCGGATTGAGAAAGAAGAGAGATCAAGGGAGAAGGAGAAGAAGGAGGAAAGAAACAAGGTGAAGGGGAAGGGTTAGAAGAGAAGGCAAAAGCATAAAAGAGAAGACAAGCCTCTCTTCCCCCTACGTATGGTATTTATAATTTTGAAGTTTTTCCATAAGTCCATCTTATTTCAAAGAATTCCATTTCAAAACCTCTCTTCAAAAAGTTATTTACAAAGCAACTCAAAATGACTATGTTTTAGAAAATACAAAAACTAAGTCTATTCTAAATCTAATTTTTTTTATGATTTTCAAAAACTAAACAACTACAATTATGACAAACACTAAAATAGGCATTAAAATGTAAAATAACACTATTTTTCATGCATTTTCTATTTTTAAATCATTTTAGCACATTTACTCGAAACTAACATAAAATTGGGTTTTTAAATCATTTTCTCATGAAATCATGCATATTTTTATATGAAATATCCCTAAAATATATGCATGATCAAATACCCCCATGCTTATGTTTTGCTAGTCCTCGAGCAAACCAGAAAAATGCAAGAAATCAAACTATCACCTAACTCACTTTCGTAGGAATCACGGTTGCATTTAGCTTATGCAACAAGCCCTTTCAACCCCTCGGTTACCCCAGTGGACGAGTAAGGTCTCGTGAAGGTTTGCAGTGATGCTACCCACAAACATCTCTGTCATGTATGCAAAATATTACACATCCTCACAAGCAGTAGGTAATCAAAGACTTTATTTTCACAAATATTTCCTGTTATTTCAAAATCAAAATATAATTAGAATCTTTTATATACCACCACAGAAAAAGAATTTCTTTCACTTTCTAAATATCACAATGATTTATGTTTTATTCTTAGAAAATCCAATAAAAACATATTATTATTTACTTATCCTCACTCATATGTTTTCTGCATAGGTTTTCTCAATCACACTTCTAAGCACTGAACTTTTCTCTCTTTTTCAGCTCTTTTCTCTTTTTTTTTTTCTTTTCACGCTTTTTTTCTTTTTGCGCACTTATTTTTCTCATATAGCTTGTGTGTGGTCTGCTTTTATGCCTTGTGCAATGTCAATATCTTCTATACTTTTTCAATACATACCAAAAGATATCAACTAAGACATAAAAGTGACTTCCTTCATTCACCTTTATAACATGAGAGTCAAATATTTCAACTTGTATCTGTTCTCAGTTACTTAGGATTACGAAGTTTTCCACTCTCCTTTTCAAAAATGGAATTAAAAGTTTCAACTTACATCTAAGTTCCATCTACTAAGGATTGTGAAATTATCCAAACAACCTAACGCATGCTTTTTCTCACTTTTTGAGCTCATTTTTATGCTTTTGTTCATTTGCTTAGTTTTTCAAAAATAGAACTGTGCATATTCATATTTATGATTCAAAATAAGCTCTAACATGTATCTATCATCATTTCCTCGAAATCCACATAAACAACCATAATTTTTAGATCTATGTCAGAAAAAATTTTCGTGGGGCTTAAAAAAATCCTCTAAAAACATTAGATTTGAAATAACATTCATATAAGTTCAAACTCTTTCTTTAAAAATCTACTTTTTATGAGAGATGTGTAAACATGTGCAAGAACGTAAACAGAAATATCAAGGTGTGCATTCTACACCCTCCCCCATGCTTATATGACACTGTCCCAGTGGCACTCCCCCATGCTTGAATGAAACTAAGTGAATGCACATGAGAGAAATAAATGAGAGAAAAGAGTAGAATGACCTGACATGAATTAAAAATGCACGTTCTATGAATGTAATGTATACATGACAAAACATGAAACTCCTAGAAAAGATAGAAAAACGAAAAATAAAACCAAATAAAATCTACACATCCTAACAACAAATGTAATTCTGTACAGAATATGGGTTGCCTCCCATAAAGCGCTAAGTTTCACGTCCCCAGCCAGACGGATCCCTAGAAAAATCCTTCATCGTCCATGAGATCAATGGACATGAAGTCAGACTCAATCGGGCTCTCTATGAAAAATAATGTCATCAGTGACATTGCGCACTATGTTCCCGTCCTGTTTACCTCTAAATGGCTCAAAGTGCCCGATCCAACTCAACTCACCTATCTGATTTTCACGTAATTCTAGGTGATCCTCTTCTAGTGATTCCTTATCCTCCTCATGAGGTGGATCACTCAATAACCAAGCATATTCTGCTTCTACGAGGTCTTGAATGACATCAACCTCGAAAGAAGCCTCCTCAACAGTAGGCCCCATAGCAGCACGAAAAATGTTTAGCCGTATCTTCCTATTTCCGAATGACACATCCATCGCACCAGTGCGGCAATTTATGCACGCATTGGTGGTAGCTAGGAAGTGGCGACCGAGAATAATAGGAGTCTGCTGTGGACTATCAACTCCCTTCATATCTAATATCACGAAGTCGACAGGGAAATAACAATCTTCCACCTTGACTAAAACATCTTCAAGTATCCCTCTTGGGATCTTGATAGATCTATCTGCGAGCTGAAGAGTCATAGGTGTAGGTTTCATCTCTTTCAATCCAAATTGGTCATAAAAGAAACCTGGCAAGATGTTAACACTTGCCCCAAGGTCGAGCAATGCACGCCCAACAGTGATGTTTCCTATGACGCAAGAGATGATAGGAGTCCCTGGGTCCTTGAGCTTAGGTGGGGTTTGATGTTGCAATACTGCGCTCACCTGTCCGGTTAAATAAATCTTTTTCTGCACATGGGACTTCGACTTCCTTTTCTGCGTACAAAGTTCTTTGAGGAACTTTGCATATGCAGGGACCTGTTGAATAGCATCTAGTAAGGGGAGGTTTATCTGAACGTGCTTGAATATCTCAAGCATCTCTTGCATGTTCACTCCGGACTTACCTAATGCTCTTGGTCTTTCTAACGCCTCAGAAAAGGGGGCTTTGGGAATGTAGGATGGTGAAGGCTCAGATGGAAGAACCTTCTCGCTTTCCTGAGGTGAGTTATTAGGGACAGACTGCTTTTCACTTATGTTCTCTCTTTCTTCTGCAGTCTCCCTCGCTTGGTACTGCTTCCCACTCCTAAGGGTTACTGCTTGAGCTTGCTCTTTATGTGCATTAGTCATATGCAAGCTACGCATGGGTTCCTTTCCCTTAGGGTTGACAATAGGCTGGCTGGGTAATGTCCCCTCACTTCGCCTGCTAAGTGCTTCGGCAAGCTGCCCCATTTGAGTCTCTAATTTTGCAATAGACTGGGTATGTGAGCTCAAAGCTTGCAAAATCTTATCCTCAAAAGATTGACTATGTAAAGGCTCATGAGACTGGGGTTGAGTATAAACAGGTTGGACTGGGGGATAACTGGATCTTTGAAATCCAGGCGCATAACCGCCTTGACTTGGTTGACTATGGGAAGGGTTGGGGGGTTGGATCTGTGAGTTGCGCCATGAGAAATTGGGATGATTTCGCCAGCCCGGGTTATAAGTGTTGGAAAATGGATTAAGTACGGGCCTAGCGAAGTTTTGAACCATCTGAGCTTGCTCTTGGACAAACTCAGGATATTGTGGCGCAACTGGGCACTCGAAGACATGGTGTGCAGGACTCGCACACAACGCGCACACCTGCATGGCAGGGGATGGACCCAACAAAAACTGATCTAATTTCTGGGACAGTTGGTCTACCTTGTTGCTCAACTCAAGGTTCATCCCTAACTCGAAAATACCTGCCTTCTTAATGCTATCTTGTGCAGGTGTAGCCCTATCGAACCGTGAGGCTGTCGCATGGTGCATCAAATTCTCACTTAATCTCTCAAAAAGTGACCATGCTCCATCCTCACTTTTGAGTATAAATGTGCCCCCACACGCGGCATCCACCATTTGACGGTTCTTCTCAGTAAGACCGTCATAAAAATATTGCACCAGTTGCCAGCGAGGCACCTGGTGGTGGGGACACTTGCGGAGAAGATCTTTCAATCTCTCCCAAGACTCATGAAACTGTTCTCCCTCAATTTGGGAAAAACTGGTTATCGCTTTACGAAACTGGTTCGTTTTACCAATTGGGAAATATTTCTTTAAAAATTCTCTTTGCATATGTTCCCAAGTGGTAATTCGAACAGTATCTAATGATTTTAACCAACTCTTCGCTTTGTCCTTCAGAGAGAAGGGGAACAGGGTCAACCTCATCGCGTCATCTCCAAAGTTGTTGATTCGCACTGTCGAGCAAATCTCTAAAAATTCATCTAGATGACGATATGGGTCTTCATTACTAAGGCCATAAAACGAGGGTAACATTTGGATCACACTGGCCTTTATCTCAAAATGGTTTGCTCCTACATCAGGTCTTGTGATGCAGGAGGCGGAAGTGTAAGTGTTGAGCATGAAATACTCCCTCAGAGGACGGGTAATCTGCTGATTCTCTGCCATGGTTGCAGATCTCTGGGCTCTTCTAATAAGGGACTCGGGGTCCTCAATCGGCTCTACCAGCTCGGGGTCAAGTGAGCGTCGCCCTTGCATACACCTTGGAGTAGACCGGTGTAGCTCACGTCCTAACTTTGGGTTTTCTACCTAACGCACTAAGCGGCCAAACCACGCAAACCACAAAGCGGGTAAACTAAAAACAACAAAAACTAAACAAACACCACGCAGTTACACATAACAGAGATTATGCAAAGAAATATAAATTCTATGTGTACGGTACCACTCGTACACAGTCACCTCTAAGGAAATCCTAATAGGTGACTGTGCAGAAAAGTAAGCTCTTCTCTAAGATATGCACATACGTGGTTCTAAACCTAAATGCAACACAAACACTAGGCAATAAAGCAAATACTAATATTACGCCGTTCCCCGGCAACAGCGCCAAAAATTTGATGTCTTCTTTTAAATCATTGTAATTTTGAAAAGATTTTTATATGAAAAACATGTGAAAACCAGACATTAAATAATAAAAACCGGTTCTCACTAGTGGATGAGACCGGGTCGAACTCAGGGAACGAGAATATATCGTATTCAAGCACACAAATCTAAACTAATCTTTATTACCTAATCATTGAAATGTAAAATGTTTCAAAAGAGGTAAAAACAACTAACTATTACAACAAATGAATACCCTTCGCAGAGGGCGTAAAGTGCAATATTTACAAACCCAATTAAAATTCTAATTATAAACTAAAAAGTAAAAATTCTTCTATTCTTGCACCTCGTGTCACGTAGTCTCTTCAGCTCCACTCCCTTGCAATCCTGCACAAATCAAACGAAACACGAGCAGTACCAGAAAAAGAAGAAATAGAATATACTAACTAAATGCTAAGAATACGAAAGAAATCATTAAAGAAATCTAAATGACAATTTTAAATGCAAATGATATATTTTTTTTTATTTTTATTAATTCAAACTAACTAATTGGAAAGTAATTGATAATGCTAATTATCTTTCTTAACTAAACTATTTTTTTTTATAGCAAAATGATCAACACACTAAGTAATCTAAGTGTTAAGTAATATCTAAAAAAAATTCAGCAAAGCATTATCATCCGATAATTCGATATCTCAAACCAGATCCGGATATCCGATCAAACCAATTTAGCAACACGGCTATCAGTAAGAGTAACACTTGCCGGAAAATAGTAACAACCGATTAAAACTGCAAAAATTCAATTGACATTCAGGCAATTGATATTCCAATTCAGATATTCAGATATTCACTCGCTGAAATCTAAACAATCAGTCAGATTTCAAACAATTGATTGCTGGAGAAATTAGTAGACTGTAATTTGATCAATCGATCGGATTTCAAAGTATTATCCTCTGATGATGTTGATTCTCCTATGCAAAGTGCAATGGATTCAATCAGATGCAAATCATTAACAAAATTCTGATTAGCTGGAATTGCTTCAGTCCTCTGATTTAATTCAATCGACTTTCAAAACAATAATCGTTGAAAAACATTAACAGTCATAGCAATCAAAAATATTCTGATCGGATGGAAATAATAATCCAGAAATTCGATCAATTTTCACAACAGCGGCAATATAAGTTTCGGCAAATGGACAGAGAGCTCAGACAGGAAACGTCAGATTCCTGGTTTTCACAGTGAATGTGAAGGGAATTCTGCTGAAGTAGAATGAGATTCCAACCAGAAGAGGATTTTTGTTTGCTTTTAAACTCCTACCGGATAACAGAGGGATTCCGGCCAGCTGAAGGGAACGATCTGTAATTTCACAGGGAATTCCAGCAGGATTACAGCGGAAGAAGGCTCCACCGGAAGAAGCAATGGTGATTCTTAGCAGAACTTACAGATTTGCAACTTCTCAGTAGGCTAAAGATGAATTCTAGCGACTGAAAGTAAGTTCCGGCGGCTGAAAGTAATCTCCGGCAACGTCTCATACAAAACACGCTTCAATCATCGGGAGTCCAATGACATTCGATCGGATGATCGATTAAGAATTAGCAGACTCAATTCCATTAAATCAAAACTCTACAGGATTTTTTTTCAATTAATCAATCGGATTCTTATATTCGATCGCCAGAAAAATTGAAAATCGATCCAGATGATCGATCAAGATTCTGTAGAAAATTTTGAATTCCGGCGGTAGATTTCAGGTCAGTTCCTGTAGAAAATTTTGAATTCACCGATTGCTGAAACAATTTTTTCGTTTTTACTGTTGTAAAACTGATGTTTTATCAAGATTTCAACTCTAGAAAACCGGAAAAGCTACAGGTTGATCGATTAAAAAAAAACACGTTTGATGTTTTAACATTTTTTTATTTTTATTTTTATTTTTATTGAAACAGAAAAAAATAATACGATCTACACTTAAAATCTATTCTAACAATTACTGAAACAAAAACAAGAAGTTAACTCAAATTTCTTTAATCATGAGTTATGAATGCTTAACAGAAATGAAAATGAAAATTTCAGAAAAAGAAGAAGAAGAAGAAGAAGAGGAGAAGAAGAGGAGAAGAAGAAGAAGAAGCACTTACCGGAGGGATTAGAAAAGAGTTGGAATCCTCCTCTATGCCATTACCGTAGCTGGATGTCTCCACCGGATTGAGAAAGAAGAGAGATCAAGGGAGAAGGAGAAGAAGGAGGAAAGAAACAAGGTGAAGGGGAAGGGTTAGAAGAGAAGGCAAAAGCATAAAAGAGAAGACAAGCCTCTCTTCCCCCTACGTATGGTATTTATAATTTTGAAAGTTTTTCCATAAGTCCATCTTATTTCAAAGAATTCCATTTCAAAACCTCTCTTCAAAAAGTTATTTACAAAGCAACTCAAAATGACTATGTTTTAGAAAATACAAAAACTAAGTCTATTCTAAATCTAAATTTTTTTATGATTTTCAAAAACTAAACAACTACAATTATGACAAACACTAAAATAGGCATTAAAATGTAAAATAACACTATTTTTCATGCATTTTCTATTTTTAAATCATTTTAGCACATTTACTCGAAACTAACATAAAATTGGGTTTTTAAATCATTTTCTCATGAAATCATGCATATTTTTATATGAAATATCCCTAAAATATATGCATGATCACATACATCTTTGCATTTACACAAGCATGATTCCTTGTGCATCTTTAGACTTAGAATAAATTCTTAAACAATATTAAGGCAAAGCAAAATGCATAAATTCGACCCTTGGTTTGATTACCCCTAGTAAAGGCGCCAGGAACGGTCGAACCTCGTACCGACGAGCGAGCTCTGCCTCCCATTTTCCCGTAAATATTTTCAAAACGGAGGCGAGTAATTTCTCTAAATATTTTCAAATTAAGGTCAAGTGAGACCCCGCAAAAGAGTTCCTCTTTCTCTTCTCTTCATTTTCCTTCTCTTTTCTTTTCTGTTTTTTTATTTTCTCCCTTCAAAAAGGAGGAAATAAAGATTGGAAAGAAAAAAAGAAGGAAAAGAGAGAAACACCGAAGAGGAAAAATTTTTGCGATGATCACAGTACCTTGCAAAGGTACTTGTCCCAGAGCACAATAGGAAGAAGCTGCGTCCTAAAATCATAGATGCTGTCTTTTTGGGTTATGTAGAGAATAACTATGCCTATAAGTTCTTAGTAATTAAGTCTGAGATATCTGATATAGATGTAAACTCTATTGTTGAGCTTCGAGAAGCTACATTATTTGAGGATGTATTTTCCATGAAAGTTGGTGTACGTCAGAATCTTTCTTTTTGAGATATACCTTCAACTTCTGGTTCTATTTCCGAACATGTGAAAAGGATGACGGATATGGAGGTTGAGCCATCTTGTTCCCACTCTAGACCGATTGAGTTCGAGGAAGTGGTTGAACCAAGAAAGAGCAAGAGACTACGTATTACCAAGAATTTGGGAAGTGACTATATCACTTACGTGATCGAGGATGATCCTCTTACTTTCTGAGATGCAATGGCTTCACCTGAAGCAAGGCATTAGAAAGAAGCCATAAAGAGTGAAATAGACTCCATTGTCTCTAATGGAACTTGAGAACTGGTTGACCTCTCTCGTGGTAGCTCCACTATTGGGTGTAAATGGATCTTTAAGAAGAAGTTAAAACTAGATGGATCCATTGCTAAGTGCAAGGCTAGACTAGTTGCCAAGGGGTTTAAACAAAAGAAAGAAATAGATTATTTTGACACCTATTCTTTGGTTACTCGGATGACCACAATTAGGGTGCTTATTGCACTGGCCTCCATCTATGATCTCTCAGTCCATCAAATGGATGTGAAGACTGCCTTTTTACATGGTGATCTTGAAGAAGAGATCTATATGGATCAACCTGAGGGTTTTGTGGCTTTTGGTAATAAAAATAAAGTTTGTAGACTTGTTAAGTCATTATATGGACTAAAATAAGCCCCTAAACAATGGCATGAGAAGTTTGATAAAGTTATTTTATCATTTGGCTTTGTTGTCAATGAATTTGATAAATGTGTTTATTGCAAAGTTAAAAGTGATGCATGTATTTTTTATGCTTGTATGTAGATGATATTCTATTGTTTGGTTCTAATACAAAAATTGTGAATGAGACAAAGTCGTTTCTTAGTAGTAAATTTGATATGAAGGATATGAAAATTGCAAATGTGATCTTAAGCTTAAAGCTGACTCATTCAGCTGATGGAATAACTATTTCTCAATCTCACTTTGTTGAGAAAGTACTTGAGAAATTTGGCTATAACCAAGAAAGATCTGTAGCAACTCCATATGACCCTTCTACTCCTCTTTATAAGAATACGACTGGTGTCCCTGTGTCTCAATTAAGGTGTTCTCAGATTATTAGAAGTTTGATGTATCTTGCAAATTGCACGAGACCAGATATTTCATTTTTGGTGACAAAATTAAGTAGATACACAAGTTATCCAAATCGCACTCATTAGAAGGCATTGGACATGGTACTTAGATACCTAAAAAGAACTATTTTCTTGAGTTTGCATTACAAGAGATTCCTTGCCGTTCTTGAGGGATATAGTGATGTGAGCTGCATAGCCATGAACTCTAGGAGTTATGGCGTAACAGGGTATATATTTACCTTGGGTGATGGTGCAGTCGCCTGAAGATCAGTAAATCAGCCCATCTTGTCATGATCTACTTTTGAGGTTGAGCTCTATGCTTTAGATATCACAGGAATGAAAGTTGAATGATTAAAGAGACTTCTTGAGGAACTTCCTCTAATGAGCAAACCAATTCCTGTAATATCTGTACATTGTGACAATATGGCCACAATTGTAAAGATCAAAAGCATAAAATATAATAAAAAACAGAGAAGACACATCCAAGTCAATAAAATATGCAAGGGCACTGGTGTCTCAGTTAGTAGTTGTTGTAGACTATGTTGGATCTAAAGAGAACACAACTGATCCATTAACGAAAGGACTAGATAAGTCATTAGTCTTGAAATCCAGAGAGGGGATTGTGAACACCCCAAATTTTTCAAAATGTTGTAAATATTCTCTTTTTGCCCCTGACCCCATTTTCTGGGTAATTGAGTCACTTTTAAATCTAAATTCCATTTTATTTCTCAAGTTTTACTGAAATTAAATTCATTTTATATATCTGACTCAATTTCGGATCCGGATCTAGACAAAAGATCCAAATCTGAGCTTCGTTATCCAATTATTAAATCAAATTCTCAAAATTTCCAAAACAACTTTTGAAAGGCTCAGACAGTTCGGCCGGTATCCGTTTGGATCTATCGCGTTGTATTTCCCGATTCAAGGTAAAAAACTCGAACATTTTCTCAAAACCTGGGTCCAAAAACCTGTTTTTTGAAGAAATTTCCCCAAAATGGCCTTGAATTCTCAGAAAGACCCTCTTTTGTAAACATTTCTCAGAAAAATACAAAAAAAATAGTGTTTAATCTTTGTTTTCTCGTAAAAACTTAGATTTTTATTCCAAAAATGCAAATAAATGAAAAAACAAACAAAAAAACCAAAAGAAATCAGAAAGACTATGTGAGGAACAAGTGGTTTTTAAACCTCTTTAAATTGGTTTTTCTAAAAAATGCTTTTTAAAAAAAAACCACTTTTTGAAAAATTATTCGACTTGTGTATGACAAGATCGGCCCAGATATGTGCAAAATCAACAGAAATAGCCCTATTCCAACAACTCTCTTGCATTCAAAAATTTGTTTCTGGTTCATTTTCAATGATTCAGTAATAGTCTTTTGTTTACATCGATATATTTTCTTTTTCTCTTTGTTTTATTACCTCTCGTTGATATCTTGCTGCATCTTTATATTATTTTTCCTTTCTTTTTCGCTCTTTAAGATCAAATGTATACCTCTATATGTTGCATCAAACTTGAATGTGTTTTGATGTATTGATCTCTGTGTGTCAAATCTGGATGCTAAATAACAAAAAAAAAGAAGAGGAGAGAAGAACATGGCTATCAGCTGAAGATCTCCAGCAGGTTCTCAACGATCCAAAATTGTCCATCTTGAAACAAATGACTGCTGCCAGAATTAATTTGGTGGTCATATAAAACTTTGTATCCCAGTATATGTATGAGGCCATTCTTGCCAAAAAGAACCAGATTCACCACATTTCGTCATTTATTCATTTTTTTTTGGGATAATTTCACTTGTTCATTTCCTTTGTTATATTTTCTTTATTAATTCCATTAGTTAAGTTCATTTGTTCAGTTTTGATTCTCTATATTTGATTGATTGATTTCATTGCTTCGTAAATTTAGAAGGTTTGATGGACCTAATCTGCATTTTTCTTATGTTTTTGTGTCATTACACATTAGCCGTAGCAGGAATGTCGCATTTTATTCTGCATCTGCTCTCATTACTCATGTATCATCCTGCATCATGTCCTTCATCATCTGCCCATCTTTGCAGCATCTGTACATCCTACCCTCCTCTTCCTTTCTCATACTCACCAGCTAGTATCATTTGTGTAGCATACCCCTTTCACTCATTACTCTGTATATCCCATTCCATCTCTATACTCATTTAGCATGTCACGCCAGACCAGTGACCAACAAAAAAAAATGGACAATGTTAATCAGAAAACCGAAATGCAAAAAGTTTCAGAGAGGCAGTAATATTTCATCAGATGCCAAAAGGAAAAGAAACTCTGGGGGTATTACTGTGGAGGATGGGAAAATTGCGTCTTCAGTCATGAAGATTGGCTCCCTTGCAATCAAATCAAAGGAAAATGACAACAGTAATTTGACCGCTGGTTTTGTTAATTTGGGGTATGATGTCAGTCAAGGGTAGCTTCACAATTGCAGATATCTCAGATGCTGAAGATTAGTTGCAAATATTTCTACATGCCCCATCTCCTACTATTCATGAAATGGTAGTTTTATGTCATGGAGATGAAACACAAGGTTTCTACATCAGAATTGCGATGCTCTATCTATGTTCTTAAAGGTGAAAGCATTCTCCAATAGTATCCCTACTAAGGTATGCTGATCTGTTTGAATTGCATTTTCTCTCTTTCTTTTATGTCTTGATCTTTTGTTGGGGCTATGATAAAAGATCTCAACTGCAAAGGTTACAGTAGGGTGTGAAAACCCCAAATTTTTCAAAATCTTTTAAATATTCCCTTTTTGCCCCTAAATTCATTTTCTGAGCAAATGGGTCATTTCAAATCTAAATTCCAATCCATTGCTCTAGTTTTATTGAAATTAAATTCACTTTATATGTTTAAATTGATTTTGGATCTGGATCCATTGTCAGATCAAAATCTGAATCTCCTTGTTCAAATTTTAAATTAAAATTATAGAAAATATCAAAAATAGCCTTTAAATAACTCGGATAGTCCATTCGACATCCATTTGGATCCATCACATTGAATTTCTCGATTCGAGTGTCAAAACTCGAACATTTTCTCAAAACCTGGGTCAAAAACCTTTTTTCTGAAGAAATTTCCCCAAAATGGTTCGAAATTCTCAGAAACACACTCTTTGTAAATATTTCTCAGAAAAATACAAAAATTTAGTGTTTAAACTTTGTTTTGTTTAAAATTTTAGTTTTTCTACTACAAAAATACAAAAAAATGGGAAAGCAATACAAAAAATCAAAAAAATTGAGGAAAGCAAATGGTTTTAAAACTTGAAAAATGGAATTTTCGCCAAAAACCTCCTTTTAAACATTTTTTTACAAAAGATCTTTCAAAGGGGCCTTCTTTTGGAAATTTGGAAAAGAGGCAACGACCTCTTTTCCGCGCACTCGCCTTCTCCTACCACAGCCTCTCATCCTCAAACAGACTCCTTCTTCCTCAGCCCCTGATCTTCAACCACCTCCCTCTCTCGAAGTCTCCTCTTCCCTTTTAAGAGGAAAGCACACAAAAGGATTGAGGATCCATCTCCGACCCCTCCACATTCTTCTCCTTCACGGATCAACTATTCACCTCATCTACTTCACCTTGAGCAGCATCCCATTTTCCTCAGCTTTCCTTCTGATCGATGGGAAAGCCTTCCTTTCCTCCAGCCTCTACATAAGCAAACTGCAGAGGTATTCTTCAACACCAGGATTTCTTCATCAGCATCCATTCCTCTTGTTCATTCACTTCATATCGGGCATCCCTCATTGGCCAAAGCTCCTCCCATCGATCGAAGAAAAACTTGCAGTATAGGGAAGCAAACCAGCTCCTCTCCTCCTTGTCGGCCGAAGGATTTTTTTTTAACCTCCAAAAGAACTACCCGATCGATCAAAGGGTGTTAGCCTCTCTGTATCCATCCTGCAACACCAGATGATCCGGTAGGTGCCTCATCCCTTCTTCTTTCGGTTTCTCCCCTATTAGCAGAAAAAGATCAAAACCCTCTGCAAATCAGGTAAGAATCTCTTTCTCTTGTCTTTGATTTTCGACTTCCTTTATTCATGCTCCCGTTAACGCACCAAGGGTGGTGTCGGATTGCCTATAACAAATCCCGACTCATCCCCTGTGCTACAACAACGAAATGTTCATTCCGACATTTCTTTCATGTTTGTTAAGTTTTTTTTTTGGGTTTCTGATCAAATATCTGCTTATATTCGATTTTCTTATTCTCTTTTGCATTACCTCATTTTCCATTTACGTTTTAGATCTCTCATTCCTAATGAATTTCTGTTTTATTTTGATTGTCTATTGATTTTTTTTAAATCTCTGTTTTCGCTGTTTATGATTTGTTTGTCTTGATTGTCATAGTGAGTTTACCTTCTCAATTCACATAACATCCAGCATATGCCATCCCCTTTCATCACCCACATCATCCCTGGTAATCGTGGCAACAAGGCTGCAATGGAGGTCGTGCAGCGTTGATATACACTGTTGTATCTGTACGTTGCTAGCAATAATAAAGTCATAGCTTAGTAAGTTCTGCAGCCTCTGCTGTGAGTTATTGGCCTTCTGATATAACGTTTCAGGAAGTAATTGAGCGTTAAAGTATAAAGATCACCATAGTGATCGATATTGGATGCTGCTAAAGTAGACCTCATTGGATAGTGCATAGGTAGCAATAACAACTGCAGTTGTTATTTTCCTCTACATGAGCCAAAAATTCTAGCAATACGGCATGACTATCAATACCTTTTCCAGAATAAAACATGTAACCCTCGTTCAGTCCTGGCATAAGACTCGTTTGATAAGAGGTTGTCCATGAGAGTTATCAAAGAATCTCTTTCTACTAGTGCAAATGGTCATGCTAGTCAAATTATCAACGTTGATTCGCTTGAAGACCAAATTAACAAGGCTAAAATAATAAAACACTGTCAAACCAAACTGATGCATCTGTGTGTTAGAATATGCAGCTCCCCAGTTGATTCTTCTGCAAAGCCCCTACGTTCTTCAGATGCATCCAGGAAACAGCAGAAGCTAATTCTACATATAGCATAAGTTCTGGTAGGACACTTTCAAAGAAGTCATTGGACATGGCAATGAGATACATGGATATAGGCTGCAGCATCACTGAGAGCTGGAGGCCTCTTATGATGAATGTTCCTGCTTCCTCTATATACAGCATCAAATCCAGGCCTGCAAAAAGCAAGCTCATCAGCATTCTACATTCACCTCTCGCTGCAAGCAGCAATGCTAGAACAGAGCGTTAATTTTCGCTTAGATGGAAGTAAAATTAAAGGCGAGGATTTAGTCTGTGAAAAAGGTTGTTACTCTTCCCCAGCAGGTCAGCCTGAAGGTGCATTCGGGAGGAGCAGCAGTGATTGTGCTAATTGCTTTCACATAAGAGAAAACTATGTCTAATATCATCCATGTCACCATCCTTCCCTCCACTTAGTCTGATTCATTCCAATACCATATTCCACATTAGTCCTTCTGCATTGCCCCTTTTCCTGTTCTCATAATCTATGCCATTGATTTTTGTTCCTTACAAATGTTTTTGCAATCTGCTCCATCCCATTCCATTGGCCTTGTAGCATCATAAGTTGTGGAATTATCGTTGGCAGAATACTTTGCATTCATCTGTATTCTTACTTCTTTAAAGTTTGCATAGCTTCCTATCGTCTCTGCAATACTACAACATCATCACACCTTCTCAAGTCTTCATCCCACCTATTGTTTTCATTTTTTGTGCCAATAGTTACTTTCCTGCCTCACCCCTTTCACCACCTGGAATTTGTTTTTGCAAACTGCATTATTCCCATCTTTCCCTCTCTATATCACCTTCAGCCACCATTGTTTCTTTTCTTCACAGCAAAGCTCCACCCTCATTGCCATAGTGTTTACAACCATATACACATTCCATTGTGCTGGGATCTCACTCCCAATACCATCATGTGCGGCTGTAGCCTTTTTTTTTCCAGCTACAACAGTGCCTAGACACTGCTGCAGCTCTACTTCGGATAACTACAGAAGCACCAATCCAGCAATTTCCCGTATCATCTTACCAACAACCTCGTCGTCATTCCACCTGCAATTCCGGCATCACAACCCATTCATACTATCACACAACATTTCTACTGCAGCACATGGTCACCCACTTCACTTCATATACACCTATTACCTGCTGTAATTCTCTCTTCTTCACTGCAAATATCACCATCTACATTTTGCACTTTTATCACATTCCTCACCATATCCTTTTCACCTCCATTTCACCATTATCGTGTGACTACCCTTAGTCCCATCATTGTACCACAACATCCTGCATCTCCATTTACTCTCAATATCATTTTTTACTTGTTGCCTCCATAATTATGCACAACATACATCTGCCTCATTTACCAACCAAGGTAAGTATATAAATGTATTTTTCTATTAGTTCATAGGTGTCATATATGTGCTTTCCTATGGGTTCACATCTGACATATGGATATCGGACCTGCATTTTCCTAATCATTTCAGGTATAATGTTTAAATATCACATGTACATTTGCATTTTAAACATAATATCTCCTATCATCTCCACTAACTCAATATTTTGCAGGAACCGTGAAGAAGAGGCTATCTTTCTTTTAACATTAGGGATTTTTTTTTTATATAGCAATGTCAAGGATGTAATAACTAGATCATAATGAAAAATTTATATTTCCAGTCTTAGATAGAATGAATGAGCATTGTAAAATACCTTGAATTACTTGTATTCATGCATTTCTTCCTTTATTCCTCAAAATTCTCACAATGGTGAAACACGAATGGCACATGCACCATTTTGTAAGAGGTAAATTAATTCTAAGTTGATGATCCACATCAATGGCCATAGTCAGGGTGTGGACAAAACTTAGCATTTTTATCTTTTACAAAATAACACTGGATCCATTTTCAAAATTCATCATATTTCCTTAAATATTTTCTCCTTTTATTAGAATTTAACTTAAAATTGACTCAAAATATATACCAATGGCCATAGTCAGGGTATATTGAGAGTTAATTTCATTTTAAATTCTATAAAAGCACCAAATGTATTTCATTCTTCACCTGAATTTAAATATAGATTATTATATAATACATCCAATGACCATAGTCAAAGATGTATTATATCTTCAATCTTATTTTAATTCATTTAAAGAATGGAATAGCTTTTCAAAATCCAATTTCAAAAATTTAAATTCATTCATCATTTAGGATAGAACTGCATCATGTCTTCAAAATTTTCTTTTTCAAAACTCCAAGTAATGTAAATATCTTCTTCAATCTATCTTCAATTCTTATAAAAAACCAATTCATCCTCTTCATTTTTAAATTCAATTTCGTTTTCAATCTCAAAAGTTCAAATTTAACTTTGAGATTTCAAAGTCCCTTTTATTCAAATTCAGATCAGATTTCAAAGTTCAAATTAACTCTGAAATTCCAAATCCATTTTATATTCAAGACTCCAATCAAAATAAAAGTTCAATTTAAATTTGAGATTCTTGATTCATCTTCTGAATTTAACTTCAATTCCATCTTAGGATCCAGAACTCAAAATCTACTTTGGATCTCAGACTTGAGATCCAATTCCTCTTTAGGATCCAGAGTCCAATTCCACTTTTGGATCTCAGACTTCAGATCCAATTCTCCTTTAGGATCTAGACTCCAATTTCACTTTGGATCCCAGAACACAGATCCAAATCCATGTTAGGATCCAGAATCCAACTCTATATTGGATCTCAGACTTCAAGATCCAAATCCATCTTAGGATCCAAAGTCCAACTCTACATTGGATCTCAGACTTCAGATCCAAATCCATCTTAGGATCCATAACCCAAATTTACATCGGATCTCAGATTTCAAATTTTAAATCCATTTTAAGATCCAATTCCATTCCTAAATTCTAGATTTCAAATCCAATTCCATTTTCAGATCTCGTCTGAATCCATTTCTACTTTCTATATCATTTGGATCTCTCAAGCTTGTCCTGATTTCAAAATCTTAAGATTACACTTTCAAATTTCATCTTCTTCTCCTAAATCCATGATTAAATTCAAAGTCCATTTCTGACTTTGAAATTCCATTTTCTTTCATTTCAAAGCTTCAAATCTTTCTCTTCAAAATCAATATTTATTTCCCAACTCTGAAAACTTAGAACTTCTCTAATCTATCTCAAGTTCTAAGTAAATTCAAATATTTTTTCATTCCCTTACCAAGTTCATCTTAGAATACTTGGAAATTTCCAAAACATCTTTTAGAGCATACATCCTCGCATTACACAAGCATGATTCTTTGTGCATTTAGAGTTAGAATAAATTCTTAGATTATATTTAGGCAAAGCAAAAGGCATAGATTTGATCCTTGGTTCGATTACATCTGGTAAAGGCGCTAGGAACGGTCGAACCTCGTACCGACGAGCGAATCCTGTCTCTCCATTTTCCCACAATATTTTCAAAAACGGAGGCGAGTTAAATTTCTAAATGTTTTCAAATTAAGGTCAAGTGAGATCGCGCAAAATAGTTTCTCTTCTCTCTTTCTTTTTTTTCTCTTCTCTTTCTCTTTTCTTTCTTTTATTCTTCTCCCTTCAAAAAGGAGGAAAATAGAGGTTAGAAAAGGAAAAGAGAAGGAAGAGAGAGAAACCACGAGAGAGGAAAAATTTTGCGATGATCACATAGGGGGACTGAATGGTGTTCCCATCGTGAGTTATTAATTTTTTTTTTGTAAGCTGCTGTAGTCTCACCCAAGCATATCGTCCCTTCCCTTTTTTTTTTATCTCACAATACACTTTATTACTATTCACAATATGTCCCCTGACTTTCATAGCATTATATGTGATCTCCTGTAAATATACCCTTTGATTTTCCTAGCATATCATATGATTACTTTTCGCAGAGTATTACTTGACTTCATTATAAAATTATCTATAGCATGTCACTTTAATTCCCCATGAGCATACCATTAGCTAGTTTAGTTTACCTGCTATTGATTGGTATAATATTAGTTAGTTTCATACACTGGTTAATTCACAAATATTCACACCAGTGGGTTCACCAACTATGTGTATTCATCAGGCATGCATTCACAACATCATTTACCTACATAGCATGATAACTTGCACATCATATACTTAGATATAGGGCTCACCTGTATGTTATCATTCCCTGCCCGTTCATTGCCACATAGCAGCCACCTGCTGTAACCCCTTTGCAGCAACACCATTCTTATATATTTCATGTGTTAATAAAATGAATGATCAGATGATAATTTTGAAGAAGGTAAGGATCAGATTCTAGTGTTTCTGAGTAAGAAGAAATATCATTGTTCTTGTATTCTGATTTTAGGTGGCTTGTCATGGTTTAGCTGGTTGGATGTGTTGCACACTAAGCAATGATGGACTCACTGTGCAGCCGATCGGTTAATCAACTGGTTGCTTTCTTGAAGGATTGATGTTGAGAACTCAAGGTTTAAAATTCACTTGCTAATGGGTACGCTATCAAAACTCCGAAACTAATGTATCTGTTCGCAGTCGATTCGTAAAATCCTCTTTTGGTTATCATGAATGGCTACCTTTTACAATCTGAATTCATCATAATCTGTTATGAAGCTTGTTCTATTTACTGTAGGATTGTGTTCTGAATTTTAGATTTTTAGTCCTGTCATAGGTCATGTTGAATATGGCCTTAACAAAAGGTATACCAGATGCCTTTGCTCGACAATTGGGCTGGCATCTTGTGGAAAAGGAAATATTTACATGTGTTGAGACCGTAAATACGATAATCAGAAAGAGTCTCCTTCTGAAAGCCAAAGCAATTCCGATGGATTAAGTTATATGTTGATCCCAAAGATGATTCGACTCCCATTTGGATCCTTAAGATAAAAGTACATCCCATGGAGGAGAGAGTCATCACTGTCAAGAGCCCCAAAGTTGTTGACACCACAGCACAACCCAACATGTATCACCACTTGTCACTTATGTCTGTAGATATATACACCTCTCTAATCTCATTCGCCTATAGTGTGCCTGTAAATAACACCATTCATATCACTGCACCTTCACAAACATGCAAGTATCACTTAGCTTCCATGACATCCATCCTTTCCCCATTATCCTGCTGCAAAATTCATTGATTCATCACTGCTCCTACTACCAAATAATTCATTGCCACCAGTTGTGGCTTCAGCATAACAATATATCCATTTTCTGATCTTATATCCATTCATTAAACCCCTGTTGTGATCTCATATTTTCGTTATATCAGTCATGGTTAACAGTGATCCCTAACTGCTAGGCCTTAGCTGTTAATAAGTGTCAATTGTAAGTAGGGTGACTCAGTCGGTTTAAAGAAATTAGCACATTTTAAGTGTTTAACATTAGTTCTTTGTAAATCCTTCACACTAGTGTGTAACATTGAGTGTAGTAACATTTTTATGTGATTAATAAGTGATTGTGTGTGTGCGTTCAGTAGTAATCGTGTGGTCATTAGTATAATCAGTCTAGGTTGTGTTAGTGTATTGGTTGTTATTATATGCATTAATAGCTAGGGCATGTGGGCATCTAAGTAGTGAACCAATCGTGTTAGCAACCTGGGTTAGCACAGTGTCAGTTGGCACGTTGTAATAGCTTTCATTAGCAGTTTTCATAGTATGTATTATCAATTTATTGCTGCGTACAGATGGAATGGACTGTAGCAAGGAATGAGTAATAGCAGCAAATGAACCTATGATTAATATTGGGAGTTAGGTTGTGTTAACATCTTAGCAGTGAATGTGTAAAGATCGGGTAAGGTTAGTAATAGTTGTTTACATGCATTAGCAGTTTTTGTGAGCTAGCAGGTTGGTTATCATATATTTCATTATTTGGGGAGGAATGTCATATGGTTAGTCTATGTTAATGGCATGTTAGATAGTGTATGTATATACAGTTAGCATTATATGGGTGCATTAACAATTAGGGCATGGTTAGCAATGACCAAGTGTGTTAGGTGGTGTGTTACAATTACTATTTCACATTTGAGTTTTTTTTCTTAAGTCTTATGATTAAGTTTAACCGCTTCTTACATCTGAGTGTTATTATGTCTTTGCTTATTGTTGAGTAGTGACTCCCAGTGCCTGCACTCATTTCCCACACCAATTCTCATCTTATTTGTATATGTCATATATGTATATATATATATATATCCCCCCTATATATACCTACGTATGTATACATGTATACATAGATAGGTATATAAGTGTATATATATATCATTTCTCATCTCTCTATCATTTTATATCTTGGCATGTGAGCATTTTACCATTGACCTCCATGTGATATATACAGATCTTCCCTCTATTTTCATATTAACCCATTTTGTTTTGCAGGAAATATGTGGAAGATATCATTACTTGGAGTTGTAAAAATTTCATAGTTAGATCTTAATGAGAATTTACATTTCCTGCTTTAGATAGAATGAATGAGCATTGTAAATATCATAAATTGCTTATTTTCATGCTTTTACCTTTATTTCTCAAAATCTCACAATGGTGAAACACGAATGACACATGCACCATTTCATAAGAGGTAATTAATCCTAAGTTGATGATTTACATCAATGGCCATAGTCGGGATGTAGACAAAACTTAGGATTCTTATCTTTTATAAAATAACACTGGATTCACACTGGATTATTTTAAAAAATCATCATATTTTCTTTAAATATTTTTCTCTTTTATCAGAATTTAATCTAAAATTAATTCAATATATATACCAATGGCCATAGTCAGGGTATGTTGAGAGTTAATTTCATTTTAAATTCTATAAAAGCACCAAAATATATATTTTTTTCTTCATTTGAATTTAGATATGATTATTATATAATACATTCAATGACCATAGTCAGGAGTGTATTATATCATTAATCCTATTTACATTCATTTAAAGGATGAAATATGATTTTTTGAATTTCAATTTCAAAGTTATTTAAATTCATTCATCATTTAGGATAGAATTGCATCATATTTTCAAAATTCTCCTTTTAAAAACCCAAGCGATTGTGAATAATCTTTTCTTCAATTTCTATTTCAAATTCATCAATTCTATCTTATCTTCAAAGTCCAAATTTTGACTTTGAAATCAAATTCAAAGATCAATTTAACTTTGAAATTTTTGATTCATTTTCTAAATTCCAAATTCAAAGTTTCAAATTCAAAGTCCAATTTGACTTTGAAATTCATTTATATATTCAGAGTTCAAAATTCTCAAATCAAATTTCAAAGTTCAATTTTACTTTGAAACTTCTGATTCATCTTCTCATTTCAAGTTCAAAATCAAGTTTATTTTTCTTATCCTCAAAATCCAAGTTTTGAGATTGGTTCTGAATCTCAAGATTCAAGTCTTTTTTTTCTAAGTTTTAAATTCAATCTGGGTTTTCAAAGACCCAGATCCATCTTCAAAGTCCCATTTGGACTTTTCAAAGTCCAAAATCCAAAGTTAGAATTCAATCTCAATCCAATTTTAGGATCTAGAATCCAATGCCACTTTGGATCTCAGACTTCAGATCCAAATCCATTTTAGGATCCAGAAATCAATTCTACTTTGGATCTCAGACTTCAGATCCAATTCCATTTTAGGATCTAGAACCCAGTTCCACTTTGGATCTCAGACTTCAGATCCAAATTCCATCTTAGGGTTCAGAGTCCAACTCTATCTTGGATCTCAGATTTCAGATCCTAAATCCATTTTGAGATCCAAAATCCATTTTAGGATTCAGAACCCAATCCCATTTTGAATTCCAGATCTTGGATCCAATTCTACTTAGGATCTAGAACCCAATTCCATTCCCCAGTCTGGATTTCAAAATCCAATCCCATGTTCAGATCTCATCTGAACTTCCTAAATCCATATCTATTTTTAAATACCATTTGATTTTCTCAAATCCATCCCGATTTCAAACTTTAAATCTAGAATTCAATATCACTTCAAATTTTATCTCCTTCTCTTAAAACCAGGTTCAAAATTCAAATTCAAAGTCAATTTCTGATTTTGAAAATTCATTCCTTTCCCTTTTACCTCAGTTTCAAATCATTTCCTCTCAGAAATCAAGATTTATTCTTCCAACTCTAAATTACTTCAAAGACTTAGAACTTCTCTGATCTATCTCAAGTTCTAAGTTGGATTTTTATCATCCAGAAACCATTTCTTCATTCCATTATCAAGCCTATCTCAGAAAACTTGGAGATTTCCAAAACATTTTTTCTCAAAAAGAGCATACATCCTTGCATTTACACAAGCATGATTCTTTGTGCATTTAGATTTAGAATAAATTCTTAGATAATATTTAGGCAAAGCAAAAGGCATAAATTCGATCCTTGGTTTGATTACCCCTGGTAAAGGCGCCAGGAACGGTCGAACCTCGTACCGACGAGCGAATCCCGTCTCTCCATTTTTTCTGCAAATATTTTTAAAACGGAGGTGAGTTAATTTTCTAAATATTTTCAAATTAAGGTCAAGTGAGACCCCACAAAAGAGTTCCTCTTCCTCTTCTTTTTTCTCTTCTCTCTTCTTTTTTTTGTCTTTTATTTTTCTCCCCTCAAAAGGGAGGAAAATAGAGGTTAGAAAAGGAAAAGAGAAGGAAGAGAGAGAAAGATATAAGAGAGGAAAAATTTTGCGATGATCACAAAGATGAGACTGAAACCCATCAGTAGTTCATCTACAGTGGCAACTCAACTTATTTGAGTGAAGATCCCATAAAGTAGGTTCAATGAGGTATTAACAAGCTGTAGGGTGAACTGGATAGCACTTTCTTAATATGATACTATGTATCTGTGTCCTTTCCCCTGATTACTCTGAAAAGGTGTTGTAGCTGCCAGTAAATGAAGAGTTAAAACTCAGAATGAGTTCAAAGCCTTCTAGGCGAGATGTTAGCAATGCATCTCTGGAGAATCCCATCTATGTGAGTGTGACTGTGTGGCCGCAGTTTAAGGAATTGGGTTATTCTTGAAGTCACTCAAGAAACAGGATTCAGGCGCATGGCCTTTAACGCGCCGCCCCTAAAGATTACAACCAGAACCTTTATCGTGTTGTTGCTAATGGACACTCCTACATCACAAATTCAAGTTCAAGACTTTAGTTCACTTCATTCTTGTGGGGGTAAAGTTAGTCAGCTAAGGTAGTGGTTCAAACCAGAAGGTACCATTACTGAAAGCATGATATGTCCAGCTGCAGATTACTCCATCTTGCATCTTTGTTTCCTTCTGTTTTCATTCTTTGAATTTGTGGGGGAATGTTGGATGTAGGAAGATATGAGGAGGTAATTCAAATAAAGAAAACAAATGGGGACCACTCTTTTATGGAGTGCTTTTGGACTTTGATGATGTGAAATAGTCCCATATTGAAGAATCTCAAAAAGGTTATGGGCTTTATAACCTACATGGAGATTCTAACACTTGTTCCAAAGAACAAGGGGATGAGATGACTACCACACACACACGCATGTGCCTTCTCGCCCGCCGCACCATGCCGAGCCGAGCCAGACCGGGTCCAGGTTTGGGTTCGGGTAATTGGCCCTTTAGGGCCATATCCATTCTAAGTCCAATGTTCTTTTTGTTTTGCATTATTGTTTTTGTTTAGATTAAATAATGGGATAAGAGAAATGGACAACAGATCATTCCGTTATCAGGTCACGTTACTTCATAATTTGTAATGGGTCTCTTCCACATTTCATAACCGTTCAGGGGTTATAAAACGTGATTAGAGGGCTGGGGTTTCAGAGATGAAGACGTCTGTGACTCTCGCATTTTTGGTTTTCTCTCTCTCTGCTATCTCTCTCTTTATCTCTCTCTCTCTCTCTCGATTTTCACTGTGGGTGTTCCCCTGGAAGGGAAGTTCTGCATCATCCGTTCGCTGAGGTTGTCTTTGAAGGACAATCTACCATCAGAGTGCACCGATCCAAATCGTTGAGGCTATTGTATCCTAGGGGAAGGACGCTAGACCTTTTTGCACCGTACGTGGGAGCAAATCTTCTCTAAGGGGAGTATTTTTATACGCCTTAGCCTTTTGCAAAATAATAACATGCTTTATTTGTTGTTTTTATTCTGTTCAATGCATATGTTTGATCTGTTGATCTTGTCTGGATTTTGGTTTTAAACTGTATATGACATGCTTGAACCCTGTTACAATTTGAATCAAATGTTTTATTTCTATATCATGTTATATGAAAATCCGATTTACAACATGATATTGTTTTTTATTCTAACAATCATTACTTCACAGGACATCAAAGGAGTCTTTCTGAAAACTATCCATCAGAATATAATTTTTCAATGGGATCTCAAGGGTTCTTCAGGGTTTCTAGAATCCGGCCAGTGTTGAACTAATATTACAGATTACAGTGGTTTGTGAAAACAATTGATAAACATCCAAACTGATATTTTAAACATAAAAAGAAAGTGAAAATAAATTAGGACCTAGCACCGTGCTCTCCAACGAACCCCATCTTACCCCAAATTTCTGTATAAGTTGCTGAATCCAAGCACCACAAAAGAAGAGCAACCTCAACATACAATAAGGATGGGAAAGCATTTTATCTCGTTCTAAGTGAGATCCATTACGTTTTGGACAACAAACCATAGTATTTTTCAATCCTTTCCCTCTTTATCTGTTCAAACAGATAATCATCCTACCTCGGAACCCTTGACTCTTTCATCCTTTTACCACCTAAAACATATCATCTTTCTACTCTCACCATCCTATTAACACACTACTCTAACCTAATAATCACCATTCTCCTACTATGCATTCCTCTCGAGGACCACGAGCGGAACTCCTAACACTTTGAGTTTGCCTACCCATGACTCCCTAAAAAATCAAAACCGTCCAGATCCACCATGTTTCTTTCTCACCATCAACATTTTGTTGTTTTTTGTTTTGCTCAAAACTAACTAAGCATATCATCTATCTTTCCAATTTTTCCTAAATATGGAGGTGTAGGTTCCCAAAAAAGTTTGGTCCACGTTAAAAGGTGTAGAAACTTTTTTTGTTCTTATATAGGAGGGTGGTGCCTTAGAGGGCATGTCCCTCCTGGGTAGTAGATTTAAGCTTGAACAAACCTTGAATCATGGATCACAAATAAGATTTAGATTTGTGATTTGAATTCAGATTTGAACCCAGTTCGGTTCAGTCTGATCTTTGACCTTTTAGGCCCTTGGACGATTTTGATCCCAAGTCTATATATGTTTGTTGATCAAGCCATAATACTATGCATTTATCCAACCAAACCGATTTGCATAGCCTTTAAGACCCAAACATTTCAAGATTCACCACCTTTATCCCTGGACATGTTGATCGTTGACTTTGACACATTTAAAGACAATTAATGGTCTGCCAGGGTCAATTTGGACCCAACTTATACCTTTTTTGTTCAAGTTTTTTGACCTTACCTGCTGGATCGTTTGGTCCACTTTATGATCCTTTAATGGGGGCTGGGAGCTCATATAAACCCAACTTTCCCTTCTCATTTCTTATCCCTCACTACTTTCTCTCCTCTCTATCTCGAGCTTTGATCTCCTCTCTCTCTCTCTCTCTCGAGTTGATTTTTTTGTCTCTCTCTCTAATTTTGATGCTTCTCTCTCTCTTTCTTCTTGGTGAGACCCAAATTCAGTTAGAGATCAAGATCTGGTTTAGCCCAGATCCAACTCTGATTCAGATTCAGATCCAGTTATAGTTTGAATCCATATCTAGTTGCAGTTTGGATCAAGATTTGGTTTCAGATCTAGTTATAGTTTGGATTTCTATTCAAGATCCAGATTCATTACAGTTTGGATCCCTATCCAGGATCTAGATTCGGTTGCTAATCATACCTATATCGAATTATAGTTTGGATCTTGACTTAATTACAGTTAGAATACAAATCCAAACCTAGGATCCATACCTGATTCAACACTAGTCAAGAGGATGTTTAAGGTGGTTTGTATCGAGGTTGTTGGGTCCACCCAGTGCAGGGCATGATCTGATCATTCGTGAGAAGGCAGAAGTTTGGTTGTATCATGGGAGCATAGTTGCACGAATACACATTGCACTATAGATTTGATCCTAAGTGGAGCAACTATCACTTGAAAGATAGCGTGTTTATGTGTGCCTTCGAGCTCACT
This sequence comes from Nuphar pumila, assembly GCF_984573655.1. Taxonomy (NCBI): domain Eukaryota; kingdom Viridiplantae; phylum Streptophyta; class Magnoliopsida; order Nymphaeales; family Nymphaeaceae; genus Nuphar; species Nuphar pumila. The sequence continues at coordinate 48,207,073 of NC_143249.1, read as the reverse complement.
AGTTCAATATCAATTGCATGACCCACTAAGTAAGGTATAACTTCTAACAATTTTTAAGCGATAGTCCTGCAAATGATTGTGAAGGTTGAAAACTAGGAGCTGCCCAAGTTCAATGGCATCAATTTCAAATGATGACAACACAAGGTGCTCATCTTTCTCACGATTGCAAAAGTGGCATACATGCTTACAGAGGATTATCTAAAAGAATGGGAGGACAAAATCATTATTGAAAATCGCAAGAGACTAAAGTGGAAACTTGATGACTTCATATGTCACAGACACATAATGAATGCACTTTTCGACACCCTGTTTGACCTTTACTCAGAAGTCAGCACAACAAAGAAGCTATGGGAAGCCCTTGAAAGCAAGTACAAAATAAAGGATGCAAGAAATCATAAGGTTTTGGTTAATAAGTATATAGATTTCAAATTCTTTGATGATAATCCATTGCTACCTCAAGTCCATGAGATGCATATCTTGGCTAATCAGATCAAGTATGAGGGTATGAACCTTGATGAATCATTCTAGGGGCCTATAATCATTGAAAAATTACCCCTACCTGGAAAATATTAAAAAAATAAATTAAAAAATAAGAATGAAGAGTTTACCTTATAACTTCTTCAACATTTTAGATTCGAGGAGGAAGCTCAATTTCGAGATAAGAAAGATGATATGAAAGAAGTTCATGCTAAGGTAAACATGGTTGAATACAAATTAAGATCTAAACCCAGACTTAAGAATAAGAACAAGAAATTTAAATTCGACGCTAAAAAGAGAAAGACTATTTTTTGCTATATTTATGGAAAAATGAGTCACTGTGTGCAAGAATGCCAACACAGGAAAGAAATTCTAAAGCAATAAAGCTAGTAAACCCAATGATGACCTGGTGGTTGTAGTTAGTGAGGTACTCATAATTAATTCAGATAAATGATGGTATATAGATTCTAGATCAACGATCTACTCATGAAATGATAGAAGTATGATCAAAACATATGAAGCCATGGAATAAGACTATATTATATATATGGGAGATGAACATGAAGTTAAAGTTCATAGAAAAGGGAGTGTGAAACATCACTTTACCTCCAAAAAATGTTTAACCCTAAAAAATGTGTATCACATACCTACCATCATGAAAAATCTTGTATTTGTCTATCTGCTTACAACTTATGGTTTCAAAGTTATAATGAAATTTGAGAGTATTATATTGTCAAAGAACCACAAGTTTGTCGACAAAGGCTACACCACCAATGGGTTGTTCAAACTCAATTTGAGTAATAAAGTTAATTCTTCTTCTGTTTATATACTTCACTCATATGATTTATGACATGCTAGATTAGGACATGTAAATTATAATTATTTGAGAAGAATGGATAACTTAGGACTGATTCCTAAATGCAAAACTGAACATCTTAAAAAATATAATGTTTGTATTAAAGCAAAGTTTACAAAAAAACCATTTCAGAGTATTGAAAGAACTTCAAAATTATTAGATATAATACACAGTGATGTGTGTGATTTAAAAAATACTCTAACATGTGGGGTTAACAATTATTTTATAACTTTTATTAATGATTTCATAAAATATGCTTATGTCTATCTTATGAAAACAAAAGATTAATCATTTGAAAAATTTAAGATTTTAAAGTAGAGGTTGAAAACTTTCATAATTGTAAAATAAAGTCTTTTAGATCTGATAGAGGTGGTGAATATCTTTCAAATGAGTTTAGTGAATTTTGTGAAATTCATGAAATATATAGACAAAATACTGGTCCATATACTCCTTAACATAATGGTGTAGCTGAACGTAAAAATAGGACTTTAATTGACATGGTTAATTCAATGCTTATTAGTTTTGGTATAGATTATAACCTGTGGGATGCTGCATTGCTTAGTTCATGTCATATCTTAAATAGAGTTTCATATTCTAAGTCAAACACTATACCTTATAAACTTTAAAAAGGAAAAAAATCAAATTTAAATTATTCAAAAGTTTGGGGTTGTATTGCTTATGTAAAGCTTATTGAACCAAATAGGTCAAAAAACTAGGTAAAAAAACCGAAACATGTGTCTTCATTAGATATTCTCAAAATAGTAAGACATAGATTTATAGATATTGAAACCAAATTGATTTTAGAATCTATCAAACTTGAATTTAGAGAAGATTTAACTTTAAAATCACTTGAAGCTTCAAAAGTTATTAAAAATAATCCAAGAAAAATAATTTATGAGCGTGAAAATCCTGAAATTTAAAAAAGTAAAACATCAAGAAAACCAAAATATTTTGGTCATAATTTTTATCTCTATATGATAGATAGAGATCATGTTTCTTTTTCGGAAGCTATGACCTGTCTTGATGCTTCTTCTTGGAAAGAAGCTACAGAGAGTGAATTAAATTCTATTATAGAAAATAAAACTTGGGTTTTTGTTAATTTACCCTAGTTTTTAACCTTTGAGATACAAACAGATTTTTAAAAAAAAACTTTGAACTGATAGCTCTATTAAAAAATTTAAAGCTAAACTAGTAGCTAAAGGTTTCAAACAAAAATCTAGACTTGATTATTTTAACACATATGCTCTTGTAAGTAGGCTTACATCTATTAAAACTATGGTTGCTTTGGCATCAATTTATAATTTTTAAATTCATCAAATGGATGTCAAAATTGTCTTTTTGAATGGTGTCTTAGAAGAAAAAATTTATATAGAATAACTTAAAGGTTATATGCACCAGGTCAATAAAAAAAGTTTGCAAATTGTTAAGGGCATTGTATAGTTTGAAACAATGACATAAGAAATTTGATGAAGTAATCATTTTATATAGTTTTAGAATTCATGACTTTGATAAATGCATATATAGCAAAGTAGAAGATAATCATGTTATAATTATTTGTCTATATATGTATGGTATGCTAATTAAGAGTAATAATATAGAATGCATAAATAATACTAGAAGTTTTCTGTCATTTAAATTTGACATAAAAAGCATGGGATTAACTGATGTTATACTTGGTATTAAACTGTTAGACATGAAAGTGGTTATGCATTAACTCAATCCCAATATGTTGAGAAAAAATAATCATTATGATTATAAGCTCGTTGTTACTTCAATTGATCCTAGTGTTAAGCTATAGATTAACATTGAAAGAAGTATAATAATAATTATGATTGTAAGCCCGTTGCTACTCTCATTGATTCTAGTGTTAAACTATCAATTAACACTGGAAGAAGTATATCTTAATTGAAGTATACAAGTATTATTGGAAGTCTCATGTATGCTATAAATTAAATTAGACTAGACATACCATTCAGCATGATCAAGTTGAGTCGATATATGAGTAATCCAGAACAAGAGCATTATGATATAATATATCGAGTCCTGAAGTACTTGAGAGAAACTCTAGAATATGAAATATTCTACGAAAGAGAACTCACTGTACTTGAAGGGTACAATAATGCAAGCTGAAATTATGATTCTAATGAGTTATTATTCCCAAGTGGTTGGATATTTATCCTTGGATTTGGAGTAATTGCTTGGGGATCCAAGAAGCAAATTGTGATAGTTCATTCTACAATAAAAGCAAAGTTGATAGTGAAAGTGCACTAGGATCTAGGCAACAAGCACTAGAGGGGGGGTGAATAGTGCTTTTAAAAAATTGTCTGCGGAATATTTAATGATTTTGCAAATCTCAAAGCAAACACACAAAGAACACAAGATTTTATCCTGGTTCGGTCTAACCCGACCTACATCCAGTCCCCAAGCAAAACCCGCTTGAGATTTTCACTATCAACCTTGTAAACTACAAGATCACACAGACCATAACTGGTCCCACTTTCAGTAACAACCCTACTGAAAGCAAACAACTCCTTTACACCAAGGAGTCCTTCTTTTTACAGAAAATAAGTAACAACTTACAAAACAACCTATGAGCCTTCCTTTTGAATGCAAATGAGATGCAATTGGCTTTTGAGGTTGTTGAAATACTCTACTCACGAATTCACTATCTCTCAAAGTGATTTGAGTGAAAAACTGAAGTGAAAATATCACGTGAGTGAGAAAACAAATACTTGAATAGATAAGAGTGAAAAGCAATAAGTAAATGATTCAAATCGATTGAATTCTTGTTTCTATTGTTGTTTTTGAGTGTAAAATGCACTCATATTTATAGTTAAAGTTTTTCATACGTTGAGGGTATGAAAGGGTATCAAAACTGTCCATTTCGAACGATCAAAACGTTTGAAAAATGAAAAGATACGCCTTTTTGAAGTTTCAGGAAAACAACAAAATTAGTCGACTGAAACATCAGTTAGTCGACTAATAGTTAGTTATTAGTAGACTGACAGTTATCGTCGGTCGACTGATCTGTTAATCGAGCCATTTCAAAATCTGAACTTTTGAAACTTAGTCGACTTGAGAAAAGTTAGTCGACTGATAATATCATCAGTAGACTGAAAAACCTTTTAGTCGACCGCTGCTAAAATCTTCTGAAAAACAAACATTCTGTTCGGTCGACTGATAAAAAGCATTAGTCGATTGCTGCTAAATTTTCAGAAAACACATGTTCTGTTCAGTCGACTGATAAGACCATTAGTCGACTGCTGCTAATTTTCTAGAAAACAGATATTCTGTTCAGTCGACTGATAAAACCTTTGGTCGACTAATTTGACAAAAATGACTTTTTAGAAAATATGGCGCGAAAGGATTAGTCGACTGGTAAGTCTATTGGTCGACTAATAAACATGAAAATTTAAGAAAAGAGTTTTCTAAAAAGATTTTCATGAGGGTTCTTTTTAGAAAAGTTTTTCTAAAGACATTTAAGGTGAAATGCAACCTAAATATGCACTCTAAGTAAGGCTCTTACAAGAATCTAAGACTTTTAATGAATTAAACATTTGCACACTAGTCTTCAAAGATTCTTCACTGAATTCTTCAATTTCTTCATAGCCTTAGCTGAAATGCAGTTGATTCCACTTGCTCATCATCAAAACCTTGTACTTGAAGTATCATGTATGGATTCATTGTCGTAACAATCTCCCCCTTTTTGATGATGACAAACTTAATCAAAGATGAAGCATTTAGATGCATAGATGGAGATTTTACTCCCCCTATCAATATGCTGCAAAACATTAAAAGTTAGCACATTTAAAGCACATATATCACATATTGATTGGTTTGCATTTTCATTCATCATTTCTTCATGCATTTAGAAATACATTCATTCAAAGCTTTCTTTTTCTCTTAATTTTGCATTTCTCATGCAAGATCTCCTGCAATTTCAATGTAATTGCTATCATATTTTTCTCCCCCTTTGTCAGAATCAAAAAGAGTAAGGGCAGAAATAGCATAAGCAAAATAGAGATACAAGTTTAAAATATTACAACCCATAAAGTATGAAAGTTCAGACAACAAAGATTAGAAAAGTGAGTTGAGCAAATCCTTGATTGAAGTAATCTCTTTCTAAATCGAAGATAGTTGTTGAGTCACATCTTCACGAAAAGTATGTTGATGCAACTCTAAAGCTTCCAGTCTCTGCATAACTTCATCATGGTCTTGACTTGTCGAAAATTTCTTTCTTTTTGCTTGAGATGAAGGTGTCACAGAAGGTGAAGGTTCAGAAATTGATGGTTCATTAGGATCAGATGGTTCAGTTTGATCAACATTTAAAGGAGGCTGATATTTAATTTTCATTCTTTTAAAAATTGTTTGATCAAAGAACTCTTTTTGCTTAATGTATTTTTCATTTGTTAAAGGAACTTTGAAATGTCTAAAAATACGGGTTAAAAGACAACCATAAGGAAAAAATGGTTTTTGTTTCCACAAATTTGTAAAATACACATTGGCCCAGTTGACAGAAATATTTCCAAATAAAACATAAAGAGTCGTAGATAGATCTGTGGAATAATAATCAAAAGAACCAGTTTTGGGTAGAACATTGTGGGCAAGGATTCGTCCAGCAATGCGTGCACGAGTTTGAAGATTAGTATTTTTGAAAGGAGGGCAGTGAGGTGCTCCTGGAAGAAGAATTTGTTAAAAAACTCTTTCATCATTCAATTCAATAGTGTTGAAAAGAGTGTCTGAAGGTGGAATTTCAAGAATTTCTCCAAGTAATTTCGAATCAAACTCGATTTCAACATCACGAACAAGAGAGGACAAAACTCCAGTTTCATGATCCATTTGTAAATTCGTGTAAAACAAGTGAATAAGAAAAGGATAGTGAAGGGTATCTGCACAAGCATCAAAAAGATGTAAAATACCAGGAAATAATTCTCTTATTTTGTAACGAGAAAACAAGTGAAATAGAACATTTTGGCCTAGTAAAATAGGTAGTGCAGAAATTGATCCAAAAGTATCATAGAGAAGAGGATTGCGAAGTAATCTTAGTGAAAAACCATGTCTTGAAGTAGGTGTAGGAGGAGGAGAACCTAAACCTTTTGCAGATGCAGACTTCGTACGAGGCATGATTAAAAACAAAGTTACCAAAAAATGTCAGCTTCCAAACAATTTCCGGCAGAAGTAGAACGTTGTCCGGCGATGTGAAACAGAACCAGAGGAGGATACAATGGCTGACGGCGAGTGAGAAGTCGGCCACAAGGGGATTCCGACAATGCACTGTCACACAAGAGGGTTCCGGCGTGTTTTGAAGATCACAACCAGAAGACTCCGGCGTCTCCTTGTCACGGCAAAAAAAATCCCAGCGAAAATGGGATCGAACGGCACTCCGAGGGTTTTTCAGAAGAGAGAGAGGAAAGAGACCAAAAGGGGTTTTCGTTTTTAAGGGTTTCGTTTTTAAGAAAAGCGAAAAGATACGAAAACGAAGTGAAACAATGCTTATTTTAAAAAGAACGGGTGTTTTAAAAATCCAAGGGGTATCGGGTCCCTTCATTTAAATTTTTTTAAAAATTTTAGTCGACTAAATCTTTATCGGTCGACTAAGAATGTGCGACTCATTCTAAAAATATCAACAGTCGACTAGAAATATATCGGTCGACTAATATGGTGCGATACATTCCAAAATTTAAAACACCAGTCGACTAGAATTTTATCGATCGACTAATATAGTGCGATTTTGAGATTTTGTTAAAAAATCAGCATTTTTATAAATCCAAAAACGAGCAAATACCTAGTTCTCTCCTAATTCTCATAAAATCTTCATTTTTAAGAGGTTTAGTGAAGATATCGGCATGTTGTTCTTTAGTGGAAATAAAATTTAACGAAATATCTCCTTTTAACACATGATCTCTTAAAAAATGATGTCTAACTTCGATATGCTTAGTTCTTGAGTGCTGAATAGGATTTTTTGAAAGATTTATAGCACTAGTCACAATAAATAGTTGTTGTGGAGTAATTCAAACCAAAATCTTTTAAGGTCTGTTTCATCCAAAGTACTTGTGAACATGCTAAACTAGCCGCTATATATTCTGCTTCAGTTGTTGAGAGTGATACTGAATTTTGCTTTTTACTAAACCAAGAGACTAAGGAATTTCCTAAGAAATGACAAGTTCCACGAGTACTCTTGCGATCAGATTTACTTCCTGCAAAATCTGCATCACTATATGAAACCAAATCAAAGGAAGATGATTTTGGGTAAAACAAACCGAAATCTGAAGTATCTTTCAAATAACGAAGAATTTGTTTTACTGCAGTTAAATGAGATTCCTTTGGATTAGCTTGAAATCTTGCACACATACAAACACTAAACAAAATATCAGGTCGACTAGAAGTTAAGTATAATAGAGATCCGATCATACCTCTGTAGAGTTTAGTATCTACACTTTTACCATTTTCATCTTTATCAAGAGAAGTAGTTGTACTCATAGGATTCCTTCTTGATTTCGATGAGTCCATCCCAAATCTCTTGAGAAGTTCTTTTGTATACTTAGCCTGATTGATGAAGATTCCTTCTTCAGTTTGCTTTATTTGAAGTCCAAGGAAGTAGTTTAATTTGCCCATCAAGCTCATTTAAAACTCTTCCTGCATAGCTTTAGCAAATTCACGCTCTTGGTGCTTGTTTGAGTCCATACAAAACTCTTTTCAATTTGTAGACTTTTTCTGGATATTTCTCATTTTCAAAGCCTGGAGGTTGCTCTACATAAACTTCTTCATTGATGTGTCCATTTAAGAATGCACTCTTAACATCAATTTGATATAACTTGAAGTTCATGTAACTAGCAAAAGCAAGCATCATTCGAATTGACTCTAATCGAGCCACTGGTGCATAGGTTTCATCAAAATCTATGCCTTCTTCTTGATTATAGCCTTGTGCCACTAGCCTTGCTTTGTTACGAATGACTTCACCATTTTCATCCAGCTTATTTCGGAAGACCCATCTTGTTCAAATTATTGGATGATCCTTAGGTCTATCAACTAGATCCCAAACATCATTCCTAGTAAATTGGTTAAGTTCTTCAGACATGGCCAAAAGCCAAAATTCATCATCACAAGCCTCATTGATATTCTTTGGTTCTAATTTAGATATGAAAGCAACATTTGCAATATATTTTTCTAATTGCCTTCTAGTTTGGACACCACTCTTTATTTCACCAATAACTTGTTCATGTGGATGATTAAGAACTTCTTTCCAAACCGGTTGAAGAGGAATATTTTCTTGAGAAGTACTCTCTATCAAGGGTTCTTCTTGAAGTATTACTTCTTCTCCTTCGCTTAGAGGTATAACCTGCTCACAATTCTCATCAAATGCAACATGTAAAGATTCTTCAATACAAGATGTTCTTTTATTGAAAATACGATATGCTTTACTTCTAGAAGAATATCCAAGAAATATTGATTCATCTGATTTTGAATCAAACTTATCAAGATTATCTTTGGTATTTAACAAGAAACATTTACTACCAAAATTTTTGAAATATGAGATCTTTGGTATACGATCATAATACAATTCAAAACATGTTTTATGTAAAATTGGTCGAATAAGAACACGATTTAAGACATAACATGCTGTATTAATTGCTTCAGCCCAAAAGTATTTTGGTAAATTTTTATCTTGAAGCATGGTTCTAGCACATTCTTGCAAAGTTCTATTCTTTCTTTCAACAACTCCATTTTGTGGAGCCGCTCTAGGAAAAGCAAAGTTGTGAGATATACCATGTAAATCAAAAAACTTTAGAAAAGATTCATTTTCAAATTCACCACCATGATCACTACGAATTTTAAAAATATATGTAGATTTTTCATTTGTAATTCTTCTACAAAGTTTAGAAAATTCTGAAAAAGCATCATTTTTGCTTTTTAGAAAAATCACCCATGTAAACCAAGAATAATCATCTACTATAACAAAAGCATACTTGCTACCATTCAAACTTTGAATTCTAGATGGTCCAAATAGATCTAAATGTAAAAGTTCAAGAGGACGTTTTGCTGAAACTATATCTTTTGCTTTAAAAGAACTCTTGATTTGTTTACCCCTTTGACAAGCATCACATAAGTGATCCTTTTTATATGGTATTCTAGGTAGGCCTCTTACAAGATCATTCTTGGATAACTTTGAAATAATTTTAAAGTTAACATGTCCAAGTCTCTTGTGCCATAACCATTGAATTTCATTTGAAACAATAAGACATTTTTCATTAAAAGAGGATAATTCATCTAGATATAGTTCATACACATTGTTTCTTCTTTTACCTTTAAAAATGATCTTTTTAGATTGAAAATCTGAAATTAAGCATAAATCATTTTCAAAAGAAACATGAAAACCTTTATCACATAATTGACTGATAGATATTAAATTATGCATTAAACCATCTACTAAAAGAATATTTTCTATCAAGGGAAATTTTGGATTACCAATACCTATCACTTTTCCCTTGTTATTGTCACCAAAGGTGACGGTTCCTCCATCCTTATTTTGGAGGGTGGAGAATAACTTCGGCCTTCCAGTCATATGTTTGGAACAGCCGCTGTCCAATATCCATTTGCTCCTTATGTTGTGTACCTACAACAAAATCAGAAAACAGAGCATTTGACCCCTTTCTATTTTCGGGTCCATGAGAGTTAGTCTTAGGAACCCATATCCATTTGGATTTTGGTTTCCTTTGATAATAAATATTCTTTCTATAAAAGGATTTAGAATAAACATGTCTAGAATAATCATATCTAGATGCATTTCTATTAGAACTAGAAAGTTTAGTTCTATGAACAAAAGGTTGAGAATAATGTCTTTGATTTTTCACCAATAGTTTGGTCTGTTTTGAGTATCAAAGAAGCTATATCCCAATCCGATTTTATTAATCGAGCATCTTTGAGAACCAAGAAGTTTTTCTAGATTCTCTTGACCATTTGTGAATTTGGTCACTATAGAAAGAAGATCATTTGACTTTTCTTTAAGACTAGATATTTCTTTTTGTAAGAGATTGGTTCTAACTCCAATTTTTTTTATCTCAAGTGCTTGGCAAAAATTTTCCTTCTTGAGATCTTCTATTTCTTGAAGTAACACTTTATTTTGAGAGTTAAGAGTTAAATTTTCAGTTTTTAACTCTTTATTTTTAGAACTAAGACTCTTAAATTTAGCATATAAATCATTAAATGCTTCAAATAACTTATCATAGTCAAATTGACTTACCGAATCTTCTTGTGCTACAAAACACATGTTGGCGACTTCTTCATTTGATTCTTCATCGGAAGAGGAGTCATTATCATCCCAACATGCTTGAAATGCCTTTTTCTTCTTGAATTGGTCCTTGGGCTTGATTTTGAGAAGAGGACAATCTTTCTTGATATGTCCTGCCTTTTTGCAGTTAAAGCACTTTACTTCATTGGGAATGGAAGAATATGCTTTCTTTGCCTTTCTTTGAAATCTTTCCTTTTTGATGAATCTTCTGAATTGCCTTGTGATGAGGGCAATATCTTCATCTTCTTCTGAATTTTCTGAGTCAGAAGTAGCCTTAAAAGCAAGAGATTTCTTCTTAGGCTCTTCTTCTTGTCTGTCTTGAAGTTGGACCTCATATGCCATTAGGTTACCAACTAAGTCTTCAAGAGTGAGAGTATTGAGATCATTTGCTTCTTCAATAGCAGTGGTTTTTCTCTCCCATTCAGGAGTTAAACACCTTAGAATCTTTCTGACTAAATCCACTTGTGAATATTCTTTTCCAAGGGATTTCAAAGTGTTAGTTATATCGGTCATTCTAGTTACCATGTTCGATATAGATTCATTTTGCTTCATTTTGAACAATTCAAATTTATGAACTAAAAAAACAATTTTAGATTCCTTTACCTTTGACGTACCTTCGTGAGTTACTAGAAGAGTGTGCCAAATTTCATTTGTTGTAGAGCATTGAGAGATGCGATTGAATTCTACCTTGTCAACGCCACAATATAATGCATTCATGGCTTTGGCATTTAGTGAAGCAGTCTTCTTTTCATCATCTGTCCATCGGCTGAAATCAGTTGATGGAGTTTGGTACTTTTCTGAAACAACTCTCCAGATATTGAGATCCATGGATTGCAAGAATATTGTCATTCTTACTTTCCAGTATCAATATTTTGTTCCGTCGAAGAGAGGAGGACGAACAGAGGAGCTTCCTTCTTTGTGCCGAGATGTTGTAGTTGCCATGCTAGATGATGGTCAAATCAAAGTAATAACAAACCTGTGCTCTGATACCAAATGAAAGTGCACTAGGATCTAGGCAACAAGCACTAGAGGGGGGGTGAATAGTGCTTTTAAAAAATTGTTTGCGGAATATTTAATGATTTTGCAAATCTCAAAGCAAACACACAAAGAACACAAGATTTTATCCTGGTTCGGTCTAACCCGACCTACATCTAGTCCCCAAGCAAAACCCGCTTGAGATTTTCACTATCAACCTTGTAAACTACAAGATCACACAGACCATAACTGGTCCCACTTTCAGTAACAACCCTACTGAAAGCAAACAACTCCTTTACACCAAGGAGTCCTTTTTACAGAAAATAAGTAACAACTTACAAAACAACCTATGAACCTTCCTTTTAAATGCAAATGAGATGCAATTGGCTTTTGAGGTTGTTGAAATACTCTACTCACGAATTCACTATCTCTCAAAGTGATTTGAGTGAAAAACTGAAGTGAAAATATCACGTGAGTGAGAAAACAAATACTTGAATGGATAAGAGTGAAAAGCAATAAGTAAATGATTCAAATCGATTGAATTCTTGTTTCTATTGTTGTTTTTGAGTGTAAAATACACTCATATTTATAGTTAAAGTTTTCCATACGTTGAGGGTATGAAAAGGTATCAAAACTGTCCATTTCGAACGATCAAAACGTTTGAAAAATGAAAAGATACGCCTTTTTGAAGTTTCAGGAAAACGACAAAATTAGTCGACTGAAACATCAGTTAGTCGACTAATAGTTAGTTATTAGTACACTGACAGTTATCGTCGGTCGACTGATCTGTTAATCGAGCCGTTTGAAAATCTGAACTTTTAAAACTTAGTCGACTTGAGAAAAGTTAGTCGACTGATAATATCATCAGTAGACTGAAAAACCTTTTAGTCGACTGCTGCTAAAATCTTCTGAAAAACAAACATTCTGTTCGGTCGACTGATAAAAAGCATTAGTCGACTGCTGCTAAATTTTCAGAAAACACATGTTCTGTTCAGTCGACTGATAAAACCATTAGTCGACTGATGCTAATTTTCCAGAAAACAGATATTCTGTCCAGTCGACTGATAAAACCTTCGGTCGACTAATTTGACAAAAATGACTTTTTAGAAAATATGGCGCAAAAGGATTAGTCGACTGGTAAGTCTATTGGTCGACTAATAAACATGAAAATTTAAGAAAAGAGTTTTCTAAAAAGATTTTCATAAGGGTTCTTTTTAGAAAAGTTTTTCTAAAGACATTTAAGGTGAAATGCAACCTAAATATGCACTCTAAGTAAGGCTCTTACAAGAATCTAAGACTTTTAATGAATTAAACATTTGCACACTAGTCTTCAAAGATTCTTCACTGAATTCTTCAATTTCTTCATAGCCTTAGCTGAAATGCAGTTGATTCCACTTGCTCATCATCAAAACCTTGTAGTTGAAGTATCATGTATGGCTTCATTGTCGTAACAGATAGCACTAGCATCAGCTAGTATGAAAGCTGAGTGACTAAAAAATCTCTTAATGAAGATACCATTAGGAGATAAGCAGAACCCCTGATAGCTATGTTGCAATAGTTAAACAGTTATATATAAAACAAGAAGTAATATTTATGGTGAAAAATCTATACATATCAGTCTAAAGTACAATTATGAGAATAGTTTACTCAAGCAAAGAGTAATCTCAATTGAATATGTGAAATCTTGTAAAAAATTAGTAGATCTGTTGACAAACGAACTTTCATGAGATATTATATTTAAGACATCTAGGGGAATGCGATTAAAGTCTATAAAAGCAATCACCATTGATGAAAACCCAATCATATGATAAGGGTCAAACCATGTAGAGTGGTTCAATGGGAAGAACAAGTCTATGAGTGATTGGTTTGAGTACTTAATGAGTTTTTGATTCTTAATGTCAAGTGCTCAAAATATGTGTAAGGAGGTTAAGTTCGAATTGAACTCTTAATAAGATTCATAGGCTTTATAACTTGGGTGTTTCAAACAAATTTACACCCTTGATGGACTTACTTATGTGAGTATGAAGGTGGAGGTCACCTTCTATGGGACTTGGACTTTGTCTCTAGTGCACTCATGAAACTGAGATATAACACAAGTCTCTTAATGTGCATCTTCTATATATTAGTAGACACACTATGTGTCACAGGCTTATTTTGGAAGCCGCGTGCGACACCTGGCAACCCAACCAGGTCAGCCTTCCGAGTTCAGAAAGCATGCAAACACCCCTCACAAGGGTGTCCAATCACATCCGAGCATACACAATCTCAAAGAGAGCAGCAAAGAGAGAGAGATAACAACAGAGACAAAGAAAGCAACTTCCATTCATAAGTTGGAAATTACAAGGTGGGGGGATCCATTACTTTTCTTGGTTAATGGGGGATCTTAGGCCAAAGGCCATTTATAATACACCTGCAGAGGTCCGAAATGGTATTTACATCAGGGCAAGGAGGAATCAACATGGCAGGGTGGAACACACTCCTCCGCCCAAATTGGCGTCGTCCTCATCGCCATTTTTTTCTGGTAGTCTTCGATTGCTTGCTGAAAGTGACAAATGTTTCGTAGAGTCTCCCAACTGGCATCACTCACTGATAGACCTTTCCATTTCACTAGATACTTCTTTACTTCCCCAAGATAGTTATGAACATGATTAATGATAAAATCAACTTCTTGTGAAACAGACACTGTTGTAGAGGGGGTTCGTTGAGGAATAGGAGCCCGTTGAGGCAGACTGCAGCTCAGATCTTCTTCATCTTTGTTGAATGGCTTCAGATTGCACACATGAAAGACATGATGTACCTGAAAGCTGGGAGGGAGGTCTAGTCTATAAGCTAGTTTGCCGATCCTTTGAACAATGGGGAAGGGTCCATCATACTTTCCAATGAGTCCCCGATGGTGTCCTCAGAATATAGCTATCCTTTTGTGGTATAATTTGACCAACACTTTCTCCCCGACATGGAATTTAATGGCCTGTCGTCCTTGATCTGCCCACTTCTTCATTTGCTTAGCTGCTTTGTGTAGGAATGCCTTTGCTAGTTCTGTCTGATCATGCCAGTTCTTAACAAAATTATAGGCAAAGGGAGCCTTCCCTCTACCTCGAGCAGCTATGGAGTGCGGTGTCTGAGGCTGCTGTTCTGTCACAATCTCAAAGGGACTATGCCCTGATGATTCACTCTTTTGAAGATTATAGCAGAACTGAGCTATATCGAGTAGATCCTTCCAATTCTTCTGATTGGCATTCACAAAGTGTCTAAAATACTCCTCCAACATTCCATTAATACGTTTGGTCTGACCATCAGTTTGGGGATGAAAACTGGTAGAGAAGTGCAATTCGGATCCCAACAACTGAAAGACTTCTCTCCAAAACTTATTTGTGAACCGAGCATCTCGATCACTAATAATGCTCTCCGGAATTCCCCAATACTTCACAACTTGCTTTACAAAGAGTCGAGTTGTGTCCTCTGTTGAACAATGATTCGGGCCCGATGCGAATGTTGCATATTTTGAAAAGCTATCAACCACGACAAAGATGATATTGCATCCCTCAACTGTTGGTAAGCTGACAATAAAATTCATCGAGATACTTTCCCAAGGTCAACTCATCATGGGCAGGGGCTCCAACAATCCCACCGTCTTTTGATTCATGGCCTTGTCTTGCTGACAAACCAAGCAGGTGCGCACATACCCATCTACGTCATCGCGCATCTGCGGCCAATAGTAAACTCGCTCTATCAAGGCAAAGGTTCTCTCTTGACCTAGGTGACCAACCCATGGGGGGTCGTGGCACTCCTTCAATATTTCTCGTCGTAGGGCCCCCCACCGGGGCACATAAACTCGGCCCCCGACTGTCATCAGTAATCTGTCTTGTTCTCAAAATCACCTGGTTTTCCCCTCTTTCACCAGGGAAAGCAGCTGCTACGCCATGGGATCCTCTTGTAAGCCCTCCCGAATTCTATCAAGGAGGTCACTTTAAGGTCCAGTACCTCTATCAGCATCTTCCATCAAGGCCGCCAGTCCGGCCTTCCTACTCAAGGCATCTGCCACTACATTAGTCCTTCCAGGTTTATACTCTAAAACCATGTCGAATTCTGCTAGGAACTCCTGCCATCGAGCTTGTTTTGAACTAAGCTTTTTCTGAGTTTGGAAGTAGCTCGTGGCTACATTGTCGGTGTAGGTAATGAATGTCGACCCCAATAAGTAGTGCCTCCAGGCATGTAAGCAATGGACTATGGTGGTCATTTCCCGTTCATGCACTGTATATCGCTGCTCAGCACTGTTCAACTTTCGACTCTCGAAAGCTATTGGGTGACCATTTTGCATTAGTACATCTCCAATTGCAAAATCTGACGCATCTGTATAAACTTTGAATGGTTTTCCTTGGTCCGGTAATTGCAACACGAGTTCCTTGGCCATGTCGTCTTTTAGATCTTCGAAGACTCGCTGACATTCTTCTGTCCACTCCCACTTTTTGTCTTTCTTCAATAATTCAGTTAGAGGCGCAACAATAGCTGAATATCCTTCAATAAAGCGCCGATAGTAGTTTGCCAGACCCAAGAAGGATCGGAGCTCCGGAACCTTGGTTGGACTTCCCCACTCCTGAATAGCTCTTATCTTCTGGCTATCCATCCTTAGGCAACCTTTCCCGATCACGTGGCCCAAGAACCTTATCTCATCTTGGCCAAACATACACTTTTCCCTTTTTACACATAACGCATTGTCTTTTAGAATCTTGAACACTATACGCAGGTGTCGCATGTGTTCTTCCATATCCTGGCTATACACCACAATGTCATCGAGGTATACAACCACGAAACGATCCAAGTGAGGATAGAATATCTGATTCATCAGTGTAGAGAATGTTGCAGGAGCATTCGTCAAGCCAAACAACATCACCAAAAACTCGAAGGCACCATACCTTGTCATACAGGTGGTTTTAGCTTCGTCTCCTTCAGCAATCCTGACTTTCCAATATCCCGAACGCAAATCCAATTTCGAGAACACCCGAGCTTCCCCTAATTGGTCAAACAAATCAGCGATCAGGGGTAGGGGATATTTGTTCTTGACAGTCAGCTTGTTCAGAGCCCGATAGTCCACGCATAGTCTCTTGGATCCATCATGCTTGGTCTGGAATAAGACAGGGGCTCCAAAAGGGGCTTTTGAGGGGCGAATGATTCTGGCAGCAACATTTCGTCTAACTGCCTTCTGAGTTCAACCAGCTCGGGCGAGGCCATTCTGTAGGGCACCATGGCAGAGGGTCGTGCACCGGGCACCAACTCAATCTGATGATCTACTTCTCTTTGCGGTGGCAAATTTCTCGGCAACTCCTGGTGCATTACTTCTTGAAATTCTTCCAACATTGCAGCTATAGGTGGCGACACTTCCGCAGGAAGTTTCTCACTGGCTTCCTCTTGCATTGTCAATAAAAATGTTTGATCACCTCATTAGAGGCCCCTCTTAATCTGCAGGGCAGAAACCAAACGAACATTCAGTGCCCCCAACGTCGAGGCAAGAATCATACATGGCGATTCTTCACTCATAAAGCTAATAACATCCAAATGAGGCATAGGCACGACCTTGCTTGCTCATAAAAATTCCATCCCCAAAATGACTTTGAAGTCGTCCAACGAAATAATAGAGAAGTCTGTTCTGCCAACCCACTGACCAACCCCAACTGCCATATTTCGAGAGATTCCCAGAATAGGTTGTGCTGCGGAGTTCACGGCCTTCATGCGGCTAACTTTTTGTTCCCATTGTAGGCCCAACCTTTGAGCCTCATCTTGGGCCATGAAATTGTGAGTAGCCCCCGTATCGACCATTGCCTTCGTAGCTTTTCCATTGATGGTCATCACCAAGTACATTAGTTCCTTCTTAACCATTGGGGTTACAGAGGAAGATTCTCCTAGCACATTCACCCTTTGTACCGCCCCCATCCTGACGTCCTCTTCCACCGGGGCTTCTTCCATCTCAATGGCATTAGCCGCCCTTCTTCCTACATTACTCGCATTCTGATTAGGGCAATTCTGAGCAAAGTGATTTCCGCTGCAATACCAACATCGAAGATTTGGGTGTATCGGCCTGTTCCCTAGAATCCCCTCCTGTCGTGCTTGGGGCTGATTTCTCTGATCTTGAAGAGGAGGTCGATACTGGTTCCTGACTTGACCTCTGGAAACATTGCCTCGATTTGGCTGTCCCTGAGGGCCCCCGCGATTTGGGTTCTCAACTATCTGTTCCGCTATAGTCATTGCACTTATCAAGTCTGTCGGTCTCATTCGAGTTAATTCCTGTTGAGCCCAGAACTGTAGGCCCTTTTTGAAGCAGTACATGCGATCCCATTTCCGACATATCTTCTATATCAAGCGTCATTGCAGAGAATGCCACTACATATTTCAAAATACTTCTTGTATGACTTAAAGTCATCAGTATGTCACGAGCAAGTTCCTCAGCGTTGTGTGGAAGGAAATACCCTCTGAGTTCCTTTTTAAAGTCATCCCATGATTCAATCGAGACCCTTCCATGTTCCATGCCACGATATTGCGTCCTCCATCATACAACGACACTCTCAATCAAGTACCTGGTTGTCGTGCGTATTCGATCAACATCGATGTCAATCTCTGCTTGATCAAAAATTTGTTCTACATCCCAAAGCCAATTCTCCACAATCCTGGCATCTCTTTCACCTTTGAATTTTGCCGGTTCTACTGGTTTCAATTTCGGTCGTTCACGATGAAACATCACTGTATTATCCCCTTACAGATTATTACTGCGATTTCCGGCATTGGCCACACCACCAATCCCATTTCCCAATAGTCTTTCTAGGACTCCATATCGTTCCCAAAGTTCCCGCATGTCAGTTTCCTGAGCATCTAACCGATCAGACAATTCCTGGACTGTGGCTTTTAGCTCTTCGGCCTCAGCCCTTACATCCTCATTCAATTTTTCAAAATTGTCATGTGCACTTTCTAGCGTAGAGGAGCAACCACGAACGTCACTTGTCAAATCTATCATTTTTTTCGCCATCTTGGTCACTCTTTTATCTAGAGGACCAACCGTTTCCTCAAGGCGAGACATCTCTGTCGACTCTACGACAAATTTTTCCTTCTCTGCCTTTTTTTCCTTTGTGAACTTTTCTGACAAGTTCACCAAACTCCGCATCCATTCTTGAACGTCACGAGGGTTTCAGCAAGTACCCCTCCTTTCTTCTCCCAAATTCTCAACTAGGCTCTGATACCAGTTGTCACGAGCTTATTTTGGAAGCCGCGTGCAACACCTGGCAACCCAACCAGGTCAGCCTTTCGAGTTTAGAAAGCACACAAACACCCCTCATAAGGGTGTCCAATCACATCCGAGCATACACAATCTCAAAGAGAGCAGCAAAGAGAGAGAGAGATAGCAACAGAGACAAAGAAATCAACTTCTATTCATAAGTTGAAAATTACAAAGGGGGGGGGGCAACAAAGAGAGAGAGAGGGGGGAGGGACCTGTTACTTTTCTTGGTTAACGGGGGATCTTAGGCCAAAGGCCATTTATAATGCACCTGCAGAGGTCCAAAGTGATATTTACATCAAAGCAAGGAGGAATCAACATGGCAGGGTGGAACACTATGACTACCTGAAGTGAAAGTGTGTGTCACAGTGTCTGAAAGGTCAATTAGGATTTTCAATTCAAAGCTAACGCTATTGAGGTCCTAGACTGACTAAGACTAAGTAACACTAACGTGGGGATTCAAGCCCAAAAGGTACCTTCGCCTATGCATTGAATATTCGTGAATAGCCTCTTGAGTAATCTTCTTATAGTTTTGATTCACGTGGGAGATTGTTGGTTTTTTGGCTCAAAACTATCTAAGTATATCATTTAACTTTCCAAATTTCTCTAAGTATGTGAGTATAGGGTTCCCTACAAAAGTTTAGTCTCATATTGAAAGTTGTAGGAGCTTTTTTTTGTCCTTATATAGGAGGGTGGTGCCTTAGAGGGCATGGCCCTCAAGGGCATTAGATTTTAGGCTTAAACAAACCTTGAATCTTGGATCACAAACAATATATATTTATATTTATATTTATATTTGAATTTAGGATTGGGTTTATGGTTTGGGTTTGTGATTTTGAATTCAGACTCGAAACTAGACCCAACTCAACTCAGTTAGATTCGGTTGTGGTTCGAATCCAGATCCAATTATGGTTTGGATCCAGATCCAATTATGGTTTGGATCCAGATCTAGTTATGGTTCAGATATAAATCCAATTCTAGATCCAATCCTACGATCCAAATATGTTACGATTTCGATCTCTATCTAGGATCTAGATCCGATTATAGTTTAAATCTTTATCCAGGATCCAAATTTGTTATAGTTTGGATCCCTATCCAGGATCCAGATCTAGTTATTGACCATACCCATATCCAGTTATAGTTTAGATCTTGATCCAATTACTGTTAGAATCCAGATCTAAACCTAGAATCCATACACAATTCAACCCTAGTCAAGAGGCTGTTCAAGGTGGTCTGTGTCGAGGTTGTTGGGCCCACCCAGTGTAGGACATGGTTTGATTATTTGCAAGAAGGCGAAAGCTCAGTTGTATCTTAGGAGCATAATTGCACGAATACCCATTGCACCGAAGACTTGATCATAAGTGGGGCAACTACCGCTTGAAAGACAGTGCGCTTACGCGTGGCTCCGAGCTCACTAGTTCAATCTCAGTTGCCTGACCCACTAAGTAAGGTATAATGTCCAACACATTTTTTGGAAGAAAAACAACACATTTTTCTACCTATTTATGCACGAAACCATTGGTTCTTATTTATCAATTCTTTTAGCAATAGGGTATACACAAGATGGACCAACAAAGAAAATGCCCCCAAAAACTTAGAAGAGAGAGAAAAGGCAAGCAAAATAGGGAAAGAGAAAGGGAAAGGGCGGACCTTGAGGGGAGATGGTGCAGGGCATTGTGGGATGGTGGTGGGGTGGTACAGGCAGAAAGCCCCGAGGACGCTGTTTGGCCGAGAGGAAGCAAAAACATTTATGACCATCATATCCCCCATTACTACCACCGATGTGGCAGTGCATCCCGTAACTGGACTGGACCCTTTCTCCTTTCCCACATAAAACCTCTCGAGTTTCACCCTGTTTATATATAGCAGGAGAGAGATAGAGAGTCAAAGACGTTTGGAGTTTGGATTTTGTTTGCTTATTAATAGTGTGATTTATGATAGTACTGTATGTCTATCACGATGCTGCAAATTGTTCTAGTTCATTAATCATTATCTTGGATTTTTAGTTCTTAACGTAGTTATCAGCAAGCGAAATGGATAGGGAAGTAATGCAAGAAGTGAAAAAGAGTGTTAAAAAGTAGTATGAAGTCTGAAGCGAAAATTCATTTTGGAAGTGATAATGGAAGCACACGAGAAGTGAAAAAGAAGAGGAAGAAACGAGTAGAAAGTGAGCAAAAAGCATAAGAAAAATGAAAAAACTAAACAATAATATGCAAAATACAAAAAACAAAGGAGAAGAGTGTGAAGCAAAAGAAAAATAAGTGGGAAACAAAATAGAAGTGCTGAAGAAGAAGTGAGAAGCACACTTCCTCAAATGAAAAGCTAGTTTTCCCCACGCTTTCCGCTTCAGAAGTGTGCATCCCCACTTAGGGAGGCACTTTCAGTAACTATGGTTCTCAATACTATAGTTTGGTAAAAGATTTAACACACTGTTCTAAGATTTTGTTCCTAAATTAAGATCATATTGTACAATTGAGATTGGATTCAGATCAACCTTTTCTATTGGATCTATTTTAGATCCAGATCAAGTTCTATTTGCAGTTTTTACATGTAAAAATTGGCTTTTTATGCTCTTTTTATTGGTCTAATTTAAAAATACTGGTTTGGGATATGGATTCAACTTTCTTATATCATATCTACATCTTATTCGACTCTAGATTCCGCTTTGCTGCATAATATTCAAATTAGAATTTGGAAGTTAACTCATTGAAAATCTTTTTTTCTCTTGAAGAAACGTATAGGAAAAGAAGTGGGAGAAATCTTCTGACAATTGAAAATATTCATAATAATGAAATTTCGTTAATAAGGATGGATAGAGGTAGAAAATATTTATCTCATGATTTTATTATATTTTATGAAGAATATAACATACATAGACAAAACACTGCATCTTACACTTTCGAGAATATTGGTTTGTAGAACATACAAATAGCTTTAATTGATATGGTGAATGTTATACTTATTAGTTGTGACCTCGATTTTAATCTATACAATGAAACTTTACTTAGTGCATGTTACATTTAGAATTATGTATCTTATTTAAAACTTGATGTTATTTTTATGAATTCTAAAAATAAAATAACATATAAGTTATCTTAAGGTTTAGGGTTATATTGCTTACATGAGATTGGATGAACCAAAACAAACCGAATTGGGACAAAAAACTACCACATATGTTTTTATTGGTATTCACAAAATAGAAAAACATATAAATTCTGAACTTAGAAAACAAAGTGATTTGTGAATCTATGCATGCTAAATGTAGAGAAGACTTAACAATCAAAGATTTACAAATTAATTTTTTTCCTAATTCTTTACAAGTGCTAATATCTAAAAAAATGTGGTTTGGATACTAAGAATCTCAATATTAGAAAAAGCAAAAGAATAAAAAACCACTCTTTGCACAAGATGAAGAGTGGTGACTCCCTAGGAGCAAGGGGTAAGCTTACAAAGTTTTACATTGCCAGGACAACAACCATAAGTATGACAGACAAAGCTAGCGTGGCTAGGTCATTGGTCCTGGGGGTGGTTTCTTCATGTAAATAAAAAAAAGAATGAGAAACCCAAATAATTTTAGATCAGATTTTTACCTTTATAGGATTGATAAAGTCTCATTAATTTTTTCATAAGCCATATCCTCACTTGATGCCACAACAAAGAAAAAAGCCATAAAAATTGAAATTGAATATATTTTTGAGAATAAAACATGGGTTTTAGTTAATTTATCACTTGGTTTTAAAACTCTTAATTGTAAATCAATATTTAAAAGAAAGTTTAGAAATAATGATTCAATTGATAAGTTCAAAGCGAGATTGGTTTCCAAAGGATTTAAACAGAAACAAGAGATAATTATTTTGATACATAAACCCTTGTTTCAAGAATTGCTTTAATAAAAATGTTTATAGCTTTAGCATTGATGTTCCAACTTGAAAATCATTAAATGAATGTTTAAGCCATTTTTTTCAACGATAACCTTGAAAAAGATATTTACATGGAATATCTTGAAGGTTTTGTAGACCTTTGACAAAGAAATAAAGTGTGTAAATTGCTCAAGTCCTTATACGATTTACAATAAGCACCGAAACAATGACATGAGAAGTTTGACCAAATGACATTAAATTATGGTTTTAGCATTATTGAGTTTGAAAAGTGCATCTATACTAAGGTTGATCATGAAAACATAATCATTATTTGCTTATGTGTAGATGATATGCTAATTTTAGAAACAATATATAATGTATTAGTGATCTTAAATTTTTTTTATCTGTTAATTTTAATATAAAAAATAAAAGACAAACTAATATAATTCTTAGTATAAAAACTCATTAGACATGAGTATGGATATTTTTTGAGTGAATCTTATTGCATTAAAAAATTGCAAAGTAAGTTTAATTGCATTAATTATAAATTTGTGGAGACCTCATTTCGTTCCAGTGTTAAATTGATCAAGTACACTGGAAAATATATTCCTCAATTTGAGTTATGTTGGTATTATTGATTACTTTATATAGTCTATAAATGAAACTGGACCAAACATAGCATTTTGTTAAGCAAATATACTAGTAATTTAGGACCTGTGCAATTTCAAGAGTCTTTAAATACCTTAAAAGGACATTGCATTATAATAAGTTATACGAGATAACCTGTTAATGTTGAAAGGTATAACAATGTAAATTAGAATTCAGATATAGATGATTTTATATCCATGAGTAGTTGGATCTTTACTCTTGAATTTAGGAAAATATGTTGAACATTCAAGAAGTAAACCAAATCACTATAAAAGTTGGACTTGTAACACTAGCATATGCTAGCATGAAAGCTGAATAACTTAAGAATATCTTATTGGAGATCCCATTAAGTGACAACCTTGTGCTCTTTATAACTATTCATTGAGATAGCCAAACCACTATTTATAAAGTAAAAAATAATATATACAAGAAGAAATCTAGTTACATAAGTGTGAAACACAATATTGTGAATAGCTTATTCAAGCAAAAAATAATATCAATTGAATACATGAAGTCTTCCTAAAACTTGACAAATTCACAAATTCACTTATGAAAGGCTTTTCAAGAAAAATCATAGAGTATATCTAAGAGAATATAACTAAAACTTATCAATGATATGATGAGGATTTAACCAAGTGACTTAGGTCGTTTGAGTTTTTTTTTCAATAAGAAAAACAAGTCACTAGAGTAATTAAATAAGCACTAAAATATATGAAAATAGAGAGTATCTTCATATCCTAGTCTAATGTAAGTACTTAAAACCTGTGGTATAAAGATGAGTCCCGTGACTTTTAATAAGATATGCAAGCCAAAATTTGCTAAAGTGTTTAAACAAATTTTCATTTTTGATGGAGTCACCTATAAGTGTGAAGTCGTGGGTCAATTTTTATGAGATTTAAGTTGTCTCATTAGCATTCATGAAGTGGGATACCACATATGACCCTAAATATATGGAATTTTTATATATTGGTGACACATACAGTTACTTTAAATAAGTATGTGTAATAATGAGTTTAAAATATCCAAAATGAGGACTAAGTTCAAAGTTTAGCTACTTTGTTCATGAGACAATTTTTATCCTATACACACTAAGTAAATGTTCAAACCCAAAATGTACCTCCATGTATGCATATGACTTAAATAAGCAGCTTCATAATTTTTTTTTATAATTTTGATCTATGTAAGGGATTATTATTGTTTTGACTCAAAATTATGTGCTTTTGATCCATGGTTTGTGGCCAAATATCCACTATTTCCTTAAGATCTTTTGAAATAATTTTTGGAAGAAAAAGATCACTTTATGAAAATTGTTTAATCCCATATTGAACATTTTTTAGAAATCCAAGGGGTTTAAATAGCATAGAGGTGACTTTAAGAGCAATTCACTTTAAGGGCATATCAATTTTACTTTGATCTTCAAACATTTGACCGACTTGGTTCAGTCTTGATCTTCATTTGACTTTTATCATTGATTTTTTTTATCACGTGAGCGCACTAAGTAGTGTTTTTGTAACCAAAGCATTTTGAAGTTTGTCCAATCAGTCAAGTGACATTTCTGACCCATTTTGAGCATGCCGCATAGCCAAACAACTAGCCCCAAATCTTTTGGCATATTGGGAGGATAGTAGATGCATATTGCCAGCATTGCCTTAATGGGTATGTGCAAATAGTGTGGTCAATGGGCCATTTTGTGCTTGTTGACTTGTTCTTTTGGGTCTTTATATTCCTTGACTGTCCCATATCTCCACACACTCTATGCAACTCTTTTTCTTTCTTATTCTCTTTAAAGAAGCTCAAGGTGATTGTATCGTGATGGTCGATCATCTCAGTTCAAGAGATAACTAGCATACCATGAGTAGGCGCAAGCTTGGTTGTATCCCAATAATAGAGTTGCAGACAACCCTTTTGCCACTCAAGTTCTCACTGGGAGGGGCAATTGTCGCTTTTAAGAAAGCATTATTATTGCATGCCTCTAAACTATTTTTTGGTCTTGACTTCATCAACACGACCTCATTGATCGTTAAATTCCAACACTTCCCATCAAGGAATTACCATTAAGTGTAATGCCTAGCATTTTTTATAATTTAAAATTTTAATTTAAATAAATTTAATGGCAATTTTTAATAATTAAATAAATAAAATAGGTATCACATTGGATCATAGGAGTGGATTCTATTTTGGATCCAAATTCTTTTTAATGAATCCATAATTATGTAGGATTTAATATTCATAGAATTAATAAATCAATTTAAAAAAATATATTAAAGAACCTAAACTAGATTTTGGTTGATTAATTAACCATCAGATGGAGTCTTTTAGAGAGAGATAAGCGGACGTCCCTAAGGGAGAATCCATCTTATTGTGTGGGTTGCCACCTAGGATGGGTGGTTAGATAGGTTATTTAATTTTCTAGGTATGTAGTTTGATAAGGTGGCATTTGATTATTAAATTTTTTATTTTCTTAGGCATAAACTAGAGTCCAAGTAGAAATAGGAGAGAAATGATCCTCCTCTCTCTCACATGAGTTGGCAGAGAGAGAAGGTCATTATCAGGAGAAGAATGCCCAAACCGAGCATCTACGTGAAAAGGAAGAAAGATTTATGGTATTTTTTCATATTTTCTTTGGTGTTTCGAGTATTCGTGCATTCGTTAAGATTTTTGATTCATTTATGCATCAAAAGTATGAGGTTTCTATTTATTCAACATGTTTAGAGTTTAGTATGGGTTGATCAAGTATGAAATGAGGTTCTTCCGGTTAGATTTAATATATATTGATTTTTAAGCCCTAGTTTTGATTATTTTATTCGTAGGCTTGATATAGTTCATTTTTCATTGCCAGAATGATGCAATTTGATGTTTAAATTTATGTTTATGCTAGATCTGATATTTACACCATGTTAAATATGTTCATGCATAAATTTAATATGTTTGATGTATTAAACATTTATTCAGAGGTGTTCGTTAACCCAAAATCATTTTAAAAACTATTTTTGGAGAAAAACATGTTTTCTTGTTTGGAAACATTGAATTTTGTTTATGAGTGTGATTACAACATGTTTAGATATTGATATACATGTGTATGTTGTGCCTATGATTCATTAAAAATTGTTGAATGCATGATTATTGTGTTTTATTATAGAAATCATAAAATTTGTTATGCGTTTAATTAAAAAGCATGTTGTCCTATTTTTATATGCTTAGACACTTTTCGAGAACTTTATCGTACGCTCAAACGATTTGACTAAAAATTCTTAAGTTTTAAAAGAAGGTTTCAGACATGTAGAGAAAGTCTTAGAAAAAAATTTGGCACCATTCGAGTCTAGATAAGAAATTACAACTTTTGAAAGTTGAAACAAAATTTCTGTCCTAACAAAAAATTGGTATACAAGTGTATTGTCTTGTAGATTTTATTTCTCTTAACCAGTTTCATGGTTATGGCTTAAACTTTTATATGTGTTAGCTTATATATTAAAGAACTTCAAATAAAAATTTAATACATAGATTTATTACAGGCGATGAGTTAAAAAATCATTAAAGTTTGTTTCAAAACCTAAAATATTTTTTAGCATAACCTATCCAAGAACCTTATTGCAGTCTGTGCATTTTAATTCAAAGGTCGGATGGAGTTTTGACTTAATCTCTATGATATATTATTTTAGACATGTCCATCTATCTACAATAATTTTTACAATTTTTTTTTCCTTTTGTAAAATTGCTGGATTGATGCTTCTTAGGAGGGACTAAACCAGACAAGTCTGTTCGATGAATAGAAGACCACTTTTGGTAAATTATTTATTTCTCCTTACTCTAGACTTCAATCGAGGCAATGTTTGTGATTATGTTTAGCTAACATATTGATGCATCTATTGTTAAAGTGTTAGATTTTTTCTCATTGTAATATGTTTGAGACATAATTTATATCGACTGATAAAATTCAATCCTTGCAGTTCTGAATTGCAACTCTTGTGATTTCAGTGTTTGGGTTCCGAAAGTGGACCAGTGAGACATGTTTGGTTTCAAATTTGAACCTTATGATTTATGTGCATTATGATGTGTGATGTTGTATGTATGTTTATGTTAATCATGGTATATAACTTATAGCATTATCTATCATCTAATGGGTAATGTCTATTTGAATGCATGATATAGTTTGAAAGAGTAAACCAAATTGTATTGTACAATTTACAATAAGCACCAAAACAATGACATGAGAAGTTTGACCAAATGACATTAAATTATGGTTTTAGCATTATTGAGTTTGAAAAATGCATCTGTACTAAGGTTGATCATGGAAACATAATCATTATTTGCTTATGTGTAGATGATATGTTAATTTTAGAAACAATATATAATGTATTAGTGATCTTAAGAAATTTTTATCTGTTTATTTTAATATAAAAAATATAAGATAAACTAATGTAATTCTTAGTATCAAAACTCATTAGACATGAGTATGGATACAAGTAAGTTTATTTGCTTTAATTATAAATTTGTGGAGACCTCATTTCGTTCCAGTGTTAAATTGATCAAGTACACTGGAAAATATATTCCTCAATTTGAGTTATGTTGGTATTATTGATTACTTTATATAGTCTATAAATGAAACTGGACCAAACATAGCATTTTGTTAAGCAAATATAGTAGTAATTTAGGACCTGTGCAATTTCAAGAGTCTTTAAATACCTTAAAAGGACATTGCATTATAATAAGTTATACGAGATAACCTATTAATGTTGAAAGGTATAACAATGTAAATTAGAATTCAGATATAGATGATTTTATATCCATGAGTAGTTGGATCTTTACTCTTGAATTTAGGAAAATATGTTGAACATTCAAGAAGTAAACCAAATCACTATAAAAGCTGGACTTGTAACACTAGCATATGCTAGCATGAAAGCTGAATAACTTAAGAATATCTTATTGGAGATCCCATTAAGTGACAACCTTGTGCTCTTTATAACTATTTGTTGAGATAGCCAAACCACTATTTATAAAGTAAAAAATAATATATACAAGAAGAAATCTAGTTACATAAGTCTGAAACACAATATTGTGAATAGCTTATTCAAGCAAAAAATAATATCAATTGAATACATGAAGTCTTCCTAAAACTTGACAAATTCACAAATTCACTTATGAAAGGCTTTTCAAGAAAAATCATAGAGTATATCTAAGAGAATATAACTAAAACTTATCAATGACATGATGATGATTTAACCAAGTGACTTGGTCATTTGAGTTTTTTTTTCAATAAGAAAAACAAGTCACTAGAGTAATTAAATAAGCACTAAAATATATGAAGATAGAGAGTATCTTCATATCCTAGTCCAATGTAAGTACTTAAAACCTGTGGTCTAAAGATGAGTCCCGTGACTTTTAATAAGATATGTAAGCCAAAATTTGCTAAAGTGTTTAAACAAATTTTCATTTTTGATGGAGTCACCTATAAGTGTGAAGTCGTGGGTCATTTTTTATGAGATTTAAGTTGTCTCTTGAGCATTCATGAAGTGGGATACCATATATGACCCTAAATATATGCAGTTTTTATATATTGGTGACACATACAGTTACTTGAAAGAAGTATGTGTAAGAATGAATTTAAAATATCCAAAATGAGGACTAAGTTCAAAGTTTAGCTACTTCGTTCATGAGACAATTTGAATCCTATACACACTAAGAAAATATTCAAACCCAAATGTACCTTCATGTATGCATATGACTTAAATAAGCAGCTTCATAATTTCTTTCTATAATTTTGATCTATGTAAGAGATTATTATTGTTTTGACTCAAAATTATGTGCTTTTGATCCATGGTTTGTGGCCAAATATCCACTATTTCCTTAAGATATTTTAAAATAATTTTTTGAAGAAAAAGTTCACTTTATGAAAATTGTTTAATCCCATATTGAACATTTTTGTAGAAATCCAAGGGGTTTAAATAGCATAGAGGTGACTTTAAGAGAAATTCTCTTTAAGGGCATATCAATTTAACTTTGATCTTCAAACATTGGACCGACTTGGTTCAGCCTTGATCTTCATTTGACTTTTATCATTGATTTTTTTTACCACGTGAGCACACTAAGTAGTGTTTTAGTAACCAAAGCATTTTGAACTTTGTCCAATCAATCAAGTGACATTTCTGACCCATTTTGAGCATGCCACATAGCCAAACAGCTAGCCCCAACATCTTTTGGCATATTGGGAGGATAGTAGATGCCTATTGCCAACATTGCCTTAATGGGTATGTGCAAATAGTGTGGTCAATGGGCCATTTTGTGCTTGTTGACTTGTTGTTTTTTTGGGTCTTTATATTCCTTGAGTGTCCCAGATCTCCACACACTCTCTACAACTCTTTTTCTTTCTTATTCTCTTTAAAGAAGCTCAAGGTGATTGCATCATGATGGTCGATCATCTCAGTTCAAGAGATAATAGCATACCATGAGTAGGCACAAGCTTGGTTGTATCCCAATAATAGAGTTGAAAACAACTCTCCTGCCACTCAAGTTCTCACTGGGAGGGGCAATTGTCACTTTTAAGAAAGCATTATTATTGCATGCCTCCAAACTATTTTTTGGTCCTGACTTCATCAACGCTGCCTCATTGACCGTTAAATTCCAACACTTTCCATCAAGGAATTACCATTAAGTGTAATGCCTAGCATTTTTTATAATTTTAAATTTTAATATAAATAAATTTAATGGAATTTTTTAATAATTAAATAAATAAAATAGGTATCACATTGGATCATAGGAGTGGATTCTATTTTGGATCCAATCTCTTTTTAATTGAATCCATAATTATGTAGGATTTAATATTCATAGAATTAATAAATTATTTTAAAAAAAATTATTAAAAATCCTAAACTAGATTTAGGTTGATTAATTAACCACCAGGTGGAGTCGTTTAGAGAGAGATAAGCGGATGTCCCTAAGGGAGAATCCATCTTATTGTGTGGGTTGCCACCTAGGATGGGTGGTTAGATAGGTTATTTAATTTTCTAGGTAGGTAGTTTGATAAAATGGCATTTGATTATTGAATTTTTTATTTTCTTAGGCACAAACTAGAGTCCAAGTAGAAATAGGAGAGAAATGATCCTCCTCTCTCTCACATGAGTTGGCAGAGAGAGAGAGAGAGAGAAGGTCATTATCAGGAGAAGAATGCCCAAACCGAGCATCTACGTGAGGAGGAAGAAAGATTTATGGTATTTTTTCAGATTTTCTTTGGTGTTTTGAGTATTCGTGCATTCGTTAAGATTTTTGATTATTTATGCATCAAAAGTATGAGGTTTCTATTTATTCAACATGTTTAGAGTTTAGTATAGGTTGATCAAGTATGAAATCAGGTTCTTCCGGTTAGATTTAATATATATTGATTTTTAAGCCCTAGTTTTGATTATTTTATTCATAGGCTTGATATAGTTCAATTTTCAATGTCAGAATGATGTAGTTTAATGTTTAAATTTATGTTTATGCTAGATCTGATATTTACAACATGTTAAATATGTTCATGCATAAATTTAATATGTTCGATGTATTAAACATTTATTCAGAGGTGTTCGTTAATCCAAAATCTTTTTAAAAACTATTTTTGGAGAAAAACATGTTTTCTTGTTTGGAAACATTGAATTTTGTTTATGAGTGTGATTACAACATGTTTAGATATTAATATATATGTGTATATTGTGCCTATGATTCATTAAAAGTTATTGAATGCATGATTATTGTGTTTTATTATAGAAATCATAAAATTTGTTATGCATTTAATTAAAGAGCATGTTGTCCTATTTTTATAGGCTTAGACAATTTTCAAGAACTTTGAAAGCGTATGCATGTTAGCACGTGCGTCTGTGTAGTGGTTGCGAGCGTGCATCGTCCCCCTCTCACTCGCTCTTGTGTACCAGGGCTCTCTTGCACTTCGCTTCCCCCGCTTAAGGCTCGCTGGGTTAAGGGGTCGCTCTTGTCTTCATCCCTCCGGCTACGACGGGCAACGACTTTGGTGTGTCGTCGTGTTCACTGTGGGTCGTCCTCCTCCCTATCGTACGCTCAAACGATTTGACTAAAAATTCTTAAGTTTTAAAAGAACGTTTCAGACACATAGAGAAAGTCATAGAAAAAAAATTGGCACCGTTCCAGTCTAGATAAGAAATTACAACTTTTGAAAGTTGAAACAAAATTTCTGTCCTAACAAAAATTTTGTATACAAGTGTATTGTCTTGTAGATTTTATTTCTCTTAACCAATTTCATTGTTATGGCTTAAACTTTTATATGTGTTAGCTTATATATTAAAGAACTTCAAATAAAAATTTAATACATAGATTTATTACAGGCGATGAGTTAAAAAATCATTAAAGTTTGTTTCAAAACCTAAAATATTTTTTAGCATAACCTATCCAAGAACCTTACTGCAGTCTGTGCATTTTAATTTAAAGGTCGGATGTTTGACCTGATCTCTATGATATATTATTTTAGACATGTCCATCTATCTACAATAATTTTTACAGATTTTTTTTTCTTCTGTAAAGTTGCTGGATTGATGCTTCTTAGGAGGGACTAAACCAGACAGGTCTGTTCGATGAATAGAAGACCAATTTTGGTAAATTATTTATTTCTCCTTACTCTAGACTTCAATCGAGGCAATGTTTGTGATTATGTTTAGCTAACATATCGATGCATCTATTGTTAAATTGTTAGATTTTTTCTCATTGTAATATGTTTGAGACATAATTTATACCGACTGATAAAATTCAATCCTTGCAGTTCTGAATTGCAACTCTTGTGATTTCAGTGTTTGGGTTCCGAAAGTGGACCAGTGAGACATGGTTTGGTTTCAAATTTGAACCTTATGATTTATGTGCATCATGATGTGTGATGTTGTATGTATGTTTATGTTAATCATGGTATATAGCTTATGCACATTATTTGTCATCTAATGGGTAATGTCTATTTGAATGCATGATATAGTTCAAAAGAGTAAACCAAATTGTATTGTAGCTTATGAGTAAGCTACATGTGAGCCTATTGATGACAGTGTGCTAGTGCATATGAATATAATAATCTTGTACATGCATTGTTTATGTTGTGATATAATGCATATGATTAATAACACTTGATATTGGACAATGATGCATTGTTTAATGCATGGTAAGGTGTATGCTCTCGATGTTGTGAATCCATATTGGTTCTTGTGAGAAGAATATGTGTTAATTTAAAAAGTTCAAAGAGACCTTAACGGTGTATTTGAGTTCTTCGTTGCCTTTCTTGTGTGGTAGGATCCTTGGATTTGCAAGTTGCAGGAGACTTGTGAGATACCAAACACCATGTGCATTGTGTCTCCCGAGAACTCGATATTGAGGTTCGTGTTCCCAACCACGGTTGTAGAAAACTTTCCACCACTTTGATTGGGGGTGGTGATGCTTGCCTGTAGTTGTTGAGAATTGGTATACCGAGAAAATAACATAAGGTAATGTGTCCCTTCCGTCTCAACATCCAGGTTATGTGTCCCCATATGTTTTGGCCTAGGGTGATTTGCCCCTGAACATCGATCAAGGAACATGGGTAGTGTCAAGTTAATAACAAGACACAATTGTGTGTGATTAAAAAACAACTGGGTATTACCGTGAACCTCAAGAATTGGCCTGTCTGGTACCTGCATGTCTTGGTTGAGATGATAACTTAAATTTGTTTGACATTAGTCATGTACATGCATCGATTTATGTATTGTCTGATTATGTTGAATGTGTTTGTGTGCAAGCATATCTGAATTATTATTTATGTTTAACTATTTTCTGTAATATATGTTTGGATGAATTATGTTTTACTCTTTATTGTTGTGTAATGTGAGATTTCGTACAAGAAATGTGAGTTCTCACTCGTTATTTAATATTTTTAGGTAATGCGACTCAGGTTTAACTGAGCAACGTGATGGTGAAGCTGGGTTTCTGGGGGTGACGATGTTTATGAATTAATGATTGATTTCTAAATATTTGAGA
Organism: Nuphar pumila; assembly: GCF_984573655.1. NCBI lineage: Eukaryota > Viridiplantae > Streptophyta > Magnoliopsida > Nymphaeales > Nymphaeaceae > Nuphar > Nuphar pumila. The sequence continues at coordinate 48,173,714 of NC_143249.1, read as the reverse complement.
TTAATATGGATTTAGACTTATAAACTTAAATTTAAAGTTGATTAAGTTTGATTATGATTTGAAATTATTTTATTTTAATATGGTTTCTTATGAATAGTTAGTGTGGGAAATTTAATTTATGATGTACCCCACATCCTTAGGTTTTATTTCGTATTTTAAATAAAATAAAACAATGATTTGAATTTGGTAGTTTTGTAGTGGACCTAGTACTAGAAGTAATATATGCTGGCGCTTGCACTTAGGCAAGGGCCGTCTAATGCTTGGTACGGTTGGAGTTGTGTTTTCAATTCATTTGAAAAGAAAAGGTTTTGTCAATTGGATGTCTTATCCAGAAACTCTGTTGTAAAGAGCTATTAAACACTGGTATATGCACAAACTGACTTCTTTGGGCTTAATTTGGTTAAGGCAATGCCATAGACAATACTTTATTTAAAAAAAATCATATATTTTCGTAGTTGAATTTAGTGTTGTTACATTAAGGTAATCTTCTATTGCTTTCACAAATTTTCCCACTTTACTTCTAGATCGAGATCGTTTGGTTCAGGTTCTACGTCCAAACATGGCATTCAATTTATCCATCTTGGTCATAGTAGAGCTGCCTTTGGTTGTAGGCACCATGAAGACCTTAGAATATGCGGGGTTTTCATGTCCCTTCTCATTTCTCCTTTGAAGACATTCCCAATATGGAGAGTTTTTTTATTTGTCCTGAATACTACCCACTTCCCATGTTTACCACAATAACTTCCTCATTTGTAATTAGTGTAAAAAATTATAGATTTGCCACTCTTGGTTGTTGAATATTAGGATCTACACTTCTCATGTTTAGCTTGAACCATCCCGTTTGGCCTAGTTATAGTTAGGTTGGACTAAGTTATGCCTTGATTTAGATGTTGGTCTGAATAAGATATAGTGTCCGTTTGCGAAATCAATGTTTTGGATGATCGCACTTGCAGGCCCATATGAGTTTGGGTTGACCATTTGTTGGTGTGGTCAACACACGCATATCTAGTAACCCAAATGTGAGAGAAATTTGGGAGGCTCCGAGTCCTCCTCAATTCTAGTTTGGCATTGACCTGGCCATAAGGTCTAGTTGCATCCTTAACCCAAAATAAGTTGGACCCACCAAGTCCCGTAGCATGTCAAACCATGTTGCAGTTATAGCTAAAGGTCTTGGCCTGGGTATAGTAGGTGCATGCTGCCCTTTCTTTGTAGGAACATGGACTCCAAGAAAGTGATAAAAGGCCATTTGAATCTGGTACAATGACAAGAATCATCCAAATTTATGATTTTATGAGCACGAGCCCTATTTTTGCCGGGCGGCCCAGGAGCATATTGTTCATGAAAAATAAGGCATAGTCACAAATATCAGGGTTTATTTTGAAAAATATCATAATTTTTGTATTAATATTTTTAGAAGTTGATAAGATTGCCATATTTTAAAAAATGTACTTAATTTCAAGACATGACGATCTGTCATGAGATTAATCTATTTCTTAAATTTTTATTTTTACATTGCATATATTTTAATAAATTTTAAAATCTTGGAAAGGTCAATATTTTCTTGGCAACTTTCCTAAAAACTAATTTCAGAATTTGCCAGGAAAACTCACATAATGCGTGATGTGACATTTAAATAAGGTCCAGATAATCAAAATCAACAAGTGTTTCCACAACTTTACTGGTTAACTCTGTTCCGTCTAACCCCTTCTCTGCTTAACAATAGATGTAAAAGTTGGAACCAAATTGTACTGCTTCTCTTCCAAGTTCCAAGGGAGTGGGTCAACTACAACAATTCACTGATCAGATTGGCCCACCAGTGGGTGCGCCATTTGGAACAATTGCATTCCTAATTCCACCTATGTTACATTTTGAAGAAGCATGAACAACGTGTGGGACCATAACCATCCAGGACCTTTTAAGCGTTCTTTTATAGATGCACCTGCCCGAGCAGATTAAGAAAGTGATTTGACATCTTCACCCTCCGTTGCTTCACAGTACCCACAGTCTTTACTTAATCTGTGGACGGTGAGGATGCCAAATCACTTTCCTTAAAGTGATTTGACAGATCACCTGATCTGCTCTCGCATGCAGGCCAACTTGCGGGAGGAGGACCTTATTGTCCTCGAACGCTTTCAATCTTATCGGAGACATAATGCACAACCCATGGGCATCATGCTCCTATATTTTGACTGCCATCAAATTTTGGAGGGTCCATGATTTTGGACAATGCAGAGTGTTTGTGTTTCACCAACAAGGAGATTCTCAACATCAAGAAGCTTCAATTATTTGGTAGTACTGCTCTAGCAATAGGACCTCCCACTGACGGCTATTCCTCTGGTTGAGTTACCTTAATAAAAAAAAAATGAAGGTTTCCCAAGAAAAACTTGTGTTTTTTGTCAGGAAGGCAAGAGCAGTACGGCCCAGCCAATTCATCAAAAGTCTTGTCTTGCTAACCACTTTAACTCATGTCCCCATGCAAGTCGATGAGCGGACAATCATTGGTTGCAATGACTTCATATCCGGGAGCACATGGAGTCTGTCTACTGGAAACCAACGAGTGGCAAATCTTGTTAATCGGTTTTTTTATTTTTTTAACGTATGGCTGACGGTGTAAACCCGTGGCATACCGTCGTGTAGTTTTGTTTTGTTTTTTTTTTTTTTTTATGAAAAATGATTGTATTGTACAGGTAATTTGACGTGATTTTCTTAAAAATCTTATAATTTTTAATATTCTCCATGTTTAAAATCACAAATATCTAGATATAAAAAATCCTTTTTACCCTTTGCACGTGCAAACTTCGCCCTTACACGCAAACATTCTCTCAAATATGTGAATGCTTTTTGCATAATCTCTTTTTACACATCTGTATCTATTCTATCAAACATCAAAAACTTTTGTTTTTATATTCGTTGTAAAACTGAGACACAATCTTATAACTTTCATGTTTTGAGTCAAAATCGAAAACCCTTCTAGGGTTAGCGTTTCTGAGTTTTAAAATAGGAATAGAAACATGCACCCTTTGGGGTTGCACATGTTTTGTCTATTTTTTGACTATTTGCATCGAAAATTTAAAAAAAAAAAAAATCAAATCAAGACATTAGCTTTTCGCTGCCATCAAGATCACCTTGATTGGGCGGTTGGAGAAACATTATCTAAATAATAGACTATTGCTCTAACATAAAAACAATGACCATAGGCAAAGATGAAGAAGTCCACTTAAAATAAGGTCTGCACATTTTTTTTTTAGACTTTATGAAGTTCCCATAAATTTATATGCAAACTTCCTATTAAACTTGAACAAAATGAAAAAGTCCTTGTATATTTTATGCATACTTGAGAAAGTCCACACATATTCTTAGTGGCTTAACCTAGCCCAGACTGTAAGGACCATACTGGCAAATTTTATGTGTACTAAAGGCAACATGATACCGAGTCTTTGAGCCAAGATGGATGACCTTCCATGGGCCTTAATGCAATCCACTGGGCCACTGAGAGGTATGAAACCCTGGACAGTGTTGACAAAGTGGAAAATTCCATTTCCTTTTTCTTGTAGAAAGAATATTCCAGAAATGAGTAAAATTTTGTGAGAGCCTTTCATTTTTCTTCATTTATACTGCTTCCCACTTATGTGCTTATTAGATTAATAGCAGTGAACCACATGCAATTTTTATGGTTATCCTTGAACAGATCCAAAGAAGGTTCTCTCTCTCTCTCTCTCATCAGTGCAAGGCCTCTATACCTTGAAGTTCATAACAGTAAAGACACGCAAGCCAAGAAGCCAACGGCAAAAGATGGTCATTTTATTGCAATATTCCGCTGCCATTATATTTAAGCATCACCTTTAAAAGGAAGCATCGACTGGCAACGGTGATGAAGATACTAGTTAAGCTCAGATTAGCCAGCTCATTGGCAAGGTGGATTCAATATTAGAAACCCTATATTTCGTGTAACAGAATTTATTCTATAGCTATTAAATCCACAACTTCAGGAAAATGGTCTCCTGTGACCACAACGACATGATGCTCCTGCTCAATCCAACCTTCTGAGCAAATACTCTACTTGAACACATTTAGTTAATGGCATGATCCAATCACCATAGAGATCAGCAACCAAGTTTGGTTGGATTTTGTATTTCAATTCTTTTTCTTTTTGGCCATTCAAATTCTCATCATGCCTATTTAAGTTAACCTCTTGCCCATAAATTTTTGCCTTAAGTTCCACTCTCTGCTTGACTGCCTCTTCCACTGTCTCGTATGTCAGAAGATGCATCAATTGAGCCCTATCCTGCAAAACCAAAAGTTATTATGTAAATTGGCTGATAAAAAAAGGAAAGCCCTGAAAAGGGAAAAACATCTACAGCAAAACAGTACTTGCGCTAGAATAGCAGTCTCATAGACAGCTGGTGACTGCTGGAATTTTGCCTCAGCTACAAACTTCCCATAGTGGATCCTCTTAGAGAGTGCCTGCAAGATAATAAGAATGCGTTAGAATTTGGAAATCCTGTGGCTTCAAAATCTATTCTATGAATGCCAATAACTGTTCATGTGTCTTTCATCTGAAAATTTCCATGTGATGTGCCAGAACAAGCTGAAAAAATAAAAGGATTTCCATGCAAACACCAGATAGTTGTATCCATATTTTGCACTTGTTTTGTTAATTCCAAATCTCAGGTCTATCAACAAAACCTGTGAATCCTGTCATCAAATACTTTATACCTGTTCGTACGCACATTGAGTCACAATGAAGCTGCAAGAACAATAAACCTATTACTTGCAGGCCAGTGAAAAGATGGAAGAACATGATTCCCATAGTCATGATTTTCGCTTTGCCTCTTGCCCAAGAAAAGCTCAAGCCCACTAATGCATGTTACCTCTTCTTAGGTGTTTAATTATTAAATTTGATTCTAAATGATGACTACACTGCTGTAAAATTTTGGAAAACATAAGTGTATAGTGAAAAGAACTGGGCATACCAACAAGAAACTTAAGATCCTACTAAGGTCTGGGGGCATAGACAGGTTCTTCAAGTAACTGGTATGTTACGAGGACAAGGTTTTCCTTCTTTGCTGGCAGCTATGTGAGATTTAGGCTCTACTACCAAACTGCATCATTTTCTCTCAAATTATGGTGATCAATTTTCTTACTCGTATATCTACAAGTTCTGATTTCATTAAGGTATGTTCAGCTTCTTTCATGTGTTCTTTGTGTGCCAAAAAAATATGAACTTGGTCAAATCATATAGTTCCTCCTGGGAAACAGCTATAGGAGAGTTTAGTCATAAGTTGGTCACCTCATCTACAAGAAACTGTGCATAGGATATGCTGGTATAATATCTTAGAAGTGATGATCCAGGATTGAACTTGACGTAATTGACCTGAATACTAGTTCCAAGTCCCTGGAGTTCATGCAAATCATACTCAGTAGCACCGAGTCAACATTAAGATCAACACGAGTTTGGTTGCACATTTTAACAACTAATCCTCTCTGCCGAACTAGGTTAGTTGGACACAAATTACACTTCAAACATTCACTGTTTTACCACCTTGTCTCTTTGTATTTATGAGATCTCCAAAAGAAATAGAAATGCATTTACCTGCAGGCACATGGTGTCACACACTGCACTTGATCCACAATTACCATCATCCCCATCTTCAACCAATCTTGGAAGAAGATCCTTAAAATACATATCCCATATCCTAGGACTGATATTAATTTTATCAGCAATAGGGTGCAAAACCTGATGATAAACCATAAATAAATCATTAACTCAAATTCAAAAAGCATCAGCGACATGTTTGATAGCCTGATCTACCAAAAACTATCGTATATTATAACATTAAAAATGCAAGTGGAACACCACAATTTTGGCAAATATCAAAGAAAATTGTGGCTGGTGAAATTTGTCAATGTCAAAATCCAGTCCATGGCAAGACACTGCACGGAATCTACTGTCACCAAAAGAAGAGTATTTACGATAGTAATAAAGCCAAATAAGAAAAAATGATTTATGTAAAGTATAAATGGTTATGTGCAATCCGATGCACAACATAATTTCACAAACACATTTTAGTATGATGCTCTGTTAACTTCAACGTCCTTTAATCCCAAAAAAGTGAATAAAAGGAGTGCAATGCTATTGCTTTTACACAAATTTGGCAAAGCAGAGTTCATACAAGCCAACATCTGGATATTGAGACACTCTTGCTTTGAGTTGTATCCTTTAGGTGATTCTTCTTCAACAGTATATTAATTATCCTTGTTAAAATAATATAATGATTGAGTAGAAACTTTTGTATCAATGGCAATTGAAAATTATTGTTAACCAATAACTTGATGATTGACCATGACAACGTTTTGAACATCATTGATGTCTGTGATATCAACAGAAAACTTGGGGCATGATAATCGATGGAAAGGAGACACTCACACTGGCATCCTGGATAATTAACTTAGGTCTGACTTATCAAAAAATTGGGGTTATCTTGGATGAAAAAAAATAAAAAATGGGCAGAAATAGTTAAAAGCCAGGTATCAGAGAAATTTGATTTCCAAACTGAACTGAAGGAATCAACTTGCCAAGTTGAATTAATGCCACAATGCAATTTGAGGAAGTTTATTCACTGCTACACTTTGATTTTAAAGAAACTTAGTAAGAAGTAGATTTGCATGATATGCGAATTCTTGAGATTCCCCAGTGCCTAGCAGTTTTACCTGAGGATACTGCATGGGGGGCAACAGGGGCTCAGGTAAATCATCAGGAAAGAAGGGGTGCTCATCTGGGCTTTTGTATCTCCCAACCTGAATAAACGACACAAAGCTGATTCTAATGATTAAAGAGAAGGATGGCACAACAATAGCCAACAGATCATCTTATATAGTAAGGTCAAAATAGTACCTGTGCATGAAGTTTCTCAGTCTCCCTGAGCATTAACTCAACCAGAGACCCCTGGAACCCATCCACGGAGAATGCATCACGATCATAAGTGTCAGCATTGTAACAATACTGAGCTCTTTCAAGAAGGCTGAAAATTATGCTATCTTCTTGTCTGATTAAAGAATGACGAATGCTCTCGAGTGTCAGGCTGTGACTCCGATCCACCCTTTTTTTCTTCTCCACGCTGCATTTATTAAGGTGGGGGTGAAGCAAAGACTAATATTAGTACCCAACCTCCACTCGCAAACATAGTAATAATATATGACTACTCGATAGCAAAAGCAATTATAAACAACCAAATAAGGCAAACTCTCTGCAAACACCTTAATTAAGATAGATTAGTTAGAATCTATCTGAATATTTAGAAAACAAAGTACACATAACATCAGTGTGTGCATGTTAATAATTCCAGCCGTAGCAACTTGGAAATTCAGAAACTCCATCTGTGAAAAGAATAGTTTAAAGTTTAAACAAAAGAAATCCAATTGGCATCATATAAAAGCATCATGAAATCAACTAACGTTCCCAGAAGATAAAGGACCCGAAGGATCAATACGGAATAAATTTCCACTTTCAGACGGAAAGCACGACACCCACTTAAAGATTTCACGCAGAAATATAAGGAAACTCCGAAACTAGAGGGAAAAAAAGTCCAAAAATCCCACCATAAGAACCAAGAAATACAGTAACAATAATGCTCGATGGAATTATTATTAATAAGTCCAGGTTATTATATTATTATTATTAATTTTATTACAATATTACTGTTTTTGGTAAGTACGTATTTGAAGAAATGGAAATTCATCTTTTTAGGTGAAAAGAACTCCAAAACAGAGGACACCCATTTCGAATTCCATTGACAAGTAAAAAAAAATACCGTCATTCTAAAAGGCAAAAAAGAGAAAAAAAACAAAATTTTCCGAGAAGAACCAAAATTGAAATGGTGACTATGGCATATTTCACATTGGTCAAAAGAATTCGAGTGCTTCTTCTTCTCCTTACCTGTTTGAAGAGATAACATAGGCTTCAACAGATCGAATGCTCTTCCCTACAGAAAAAAAACGCACAAGTGGCTGGTGAGCCGATCCAAAAGCAAGCCGGGAATTTGGGGGCAAGACCCATGAGCGGTAAATGGTTGATGGATTAGGAGACGTCATTAAAGCCTTCAGTTCCATTGCTGAAGAGGAAGAAGCTCCCAAGAAGAAAGCACAAAACAAACTTCTGATTACAAAACTTGGCTAACCCAACGCAGAGAGAGAGAGAGAGGGGGGTAGGTGAGAATAAAGGAAACGAAAAGCAGTTAACCACCTCTCTCTCTCTCTTGGGAGGGGAAGGAAAAAGTGATAAACGCGTCTCTTTCATGTGGTGGTCGTCAAAGAAACGTTGCTTAGCGAGGTGGAAAGAGCGGGAAGGAGCCTCACCTGATGAAGGGGGACGGACCCGCTGTTTAAGGGGTTGGTAAAGATTGACAGGTGAGGAAGGACTACTCAATCAACCCAACCTCTCTCCCACCAACGGGGCTCCATTTGTTTGGTAGGAGCTGTTAGTGCACGTCACGTGTTGGAACGTTGTAAGTTCAAATCCCAATGGTAGGTGGGTCTGCCTAACCCATAAAAAAAAAGCCCAATCTCAAGGGAAGCCTACAAGAAACACTCATTTAAAAAGACCAAGACTTGGCAGAAGCAGGAGTGCAGTCAGCGCCTAATCACCCCACCCTGATTTCAAATTTATTAATGTGCAACCCTTTGACCCATATCCGAGTCAGACCAACTTCAATAAGGCTCTCTTTGGGATCGGTTGTTGGGAGAAGTGACAGGTATTCATTAAATCCCAAGCCTCTCCCTTGATTTGGGGTCACCCATCTGGAGAGAGAGAGAGAGAGAGAGGTGTGGTGTTATAAATGGGTGGATTTCAAACTGTCCTCGAGAGGATGTTGTTTGCCAAATTCACCGATTTCATCACTACTGTCATAAACACAGCTGCTCTCAATTAAGCTTAAAGCAAGCTCAAATTGCTTGTCCAAGGACAAGGTGGTCCTTCCAACTGATTTTTTTTTATGCTGTCTTTTTTTGACAATAGAAAAATGTATTTGAGGATTGTGATAAGATTGGATGTTAGGAAGAGAAAAAAGGGAAAAACATAAAATTAATGAAGTCTCTTTCAACAAATTATCTTAGACCAATGGTAAAACAAAAAAACAAATACAAATTATCTCAGACCACCTCCTTCCTGTTCACCACACGCATTAACTAAGTATACTTTGCCTTCTAAACAAAATTTCAACCAAATATACATTTCTCATAAATATGTATGGTAACAAATAATTGGATGAAATTTTTGTATAGTTTAACTTTGAAAATCTATAAATAATAGTTAAATGTAAACTTGTGATGTTTCGACGAGTAGGTAATTAGTGAATCTGCAAAACTGGAGCGTTGGTTAAAGATGTAAATAAGTGCAATTTTAAGGCCAAATTAGATATGTAGTGGCTATTGATAGCACATAACATTTGTCTTGAAAGCCATGTAATGGATGTATCATGCTTCAAATAAAACATGACAGTTGTCTTTAAAAAATTTTATTCTACATATTTCACACTAATAGTAGTTGAAAATTTATGTTTAGAAATTATGCATTATCGATGTGTGTAGGGGTGTCAATCGGGTGGGGTTGGCGGGTCAGCATACCTCAACCCGAACCCGACCCGTTTATTAAACGGGTCGGCTGTGGCAAACACTAACCCAACTCATTTAATAAACGGGTAACCCGACATGACCCGCCAACCCGTTTAATAAATGGCTTGGGTAGGGAAAACAGGTTGGCGGGTCAGGTTGGTGGGTCGACCTGCCCGCCTAACCCGTTTATTAAACGGGTCAGCCGGGTTGGCATACCCCCAACCCGAACCCGACCCGTTTAATAAACGGGTTAGGCGGGTCGACCCGTTTATTAAACGGGTTGGCTTAAGCCCAACCTGACCCGGGTCGTATCTGGTTTTGCCACCCCTAGATGTGTGTACACTAAGTGATGACATGACATTTTCTTTTAATAGTTGCACTACACGTGTGTGATAATTTAAGTAACAATGTGATATTTTTCTTTAGAAATTTTATAGAATAGACTATAATAGACGTGTAAACTTTTTGAGAAACAATGTGACATTTGTCCTTAAAATTTTTAATGAGATTTTCTTTTAACAATTTCACTAAACACATGTGATAATCTAAGTAACAATATGACATCTCTATTTTAGAAATTATATTTGTGTATATGTTGGTTAGCAACATGATACCTATTTTGAAAGGGTATGCAACATGGACACACACATAATCCTTTAAAAATATATGGTCGGGATGTCTACAATGATTTATGTTATAATACAATATCTATTTTAAAAATACATCAATAATAGTGAACTGCTTCAAATAGAACATTTAAAGTTTTGACATTTCAAATGGTTTTCATTCCATACATAACAATTTTAATCATATGTAGTTCAACAAACAAACTATTTTTTCAGTTAATTCATATTTATATTTTGAATTACTTCAACTTTTAATAATATAAGTGTTCAAAACAAAAGTGACATAAATATCTTATGATTAAGATGATAATAGAATATACATACATAAAAGTTGCATACAATAACAATAATATTATTTTTTTTTCACATTATATGATGTTTCTATGTAATTACACTAAAAAAACTAAGGAAGATAGTTAACTTAGTTCTACAAGATTTATTAGTTCAATGATCGCTAACAAGAAAATAAAGATTAACCTTTTAAAAATTACATTGAATTGCATAAACAAGCGAGTCTTGCATTAAAACTATATAGTTATACAATTTATAATCATAAAATAAATGTTTAAATGCATTTATTTGCATGTGTGAGCCATATGGGTAGCTCATGCAGGGTAGGCTCAAGCATATATTTAATATTTTGGTATTAACACAATAGTGTAGATTTTGGTATTAACACAATAGTGCAGATTAATAAAAACTATTAATAGATGCATATATACAATAAAATTGACAAGAAAACTAGGTGTTTCTTATTTTTTTATTTTTTTTTATTTATCGATAACTAAATGATATATAATGTTTCTTTTTGTGATAAGGGATTAAACCATTTTTTTCTTTATCTCACTTTTTTTAATATTTTAATAAAACAATACAATGAGTAAGGTTCAAAGGATCTATTTACTATAAACTTATATGAAATTCAAATATTTTGAGTATACCCTTTCCATTTTTTTAGTATTATACTTTAAAATTTCAAAAGTTTCTTAAAATCCGTCAAAAAGACACGTGGACATGAGGACGCATGCCACATATTCAACTCGAAAGTTCAAATTTTTTTTTGGAATATAGTACATGAGGACAAAAATGTTTTAATTTTTAACCAATAAAAACTATTTTTGTATTTTAACATTAAAAATGTATTTTTATTGAAATAATACAAAAACTTTTAAAAATATGAAAATAATATTAAAATGTTCATTGTACATGGTGTTGGTGTCCATGTGTCTGAGCGTGTCACCAAGGACACACCATCAAAATGGTGTGTCCCTGTGGCATAGCTTCAAACATATGAATACTCAACCATACTCTATCAAGAAAACCTCTTACAATATTATGGTATGAGAAAAAATCACTTTCATATAGATTGAAAATTTTGATGCGACTCCTATTTGTTGCACATAATTTCGCCCATAAATTTTTACTACCATGTGAAAATGGAATCATGTAGGTGTAGATTTCATGAAAAATAAAATCGTTTTATGCATTTATAATTTGCAATATGGAACCAAAACTCCAAGTTCCACTTTATGTGGGTTTTGGTTTGTTCCATGAATGGGAGGTAGAAGCACATATATGTTTTGGAAGTTTTCTTAACAATAAAATGTGAACACCATCATATTGATTTTTAAAATAGTATTTTCAAGTTTATCTTCATCCTTTTATTCAAGTTTCAAAACTTTTCCCTTTAAAGAAATAATCAAATTAGAGAAAACAATTTTATGAAAGAGAAACAAATCTTCTACTCTCTGATATAACATGTTGAGAATTTAGGCATTGCATGAGCTCAAACTAAGCTGAACTTTCTCAAATCTTAACTTCTCTCATCTATCATTGTAAATCATGGTATGTGCAACTAGCTTTAGTTGCTCTTTTTAAATATAAACTTGGTTTTACCAATGGTTTTGCTGGTGATACGTTATAACATGCATAAACTCTATAATTGTGTATACTCAAATTTTTGAAGAAAACGAGGATTAATTTTCAAGTCGGTTTTGGATTTAAGAAATATGTCTGATTTTAAAACAAAGAAAATTATGGGGTTTTGCTCAAGGTGCACACCTTTCCTACTTCGATGAGCAAGGATCATGTATTTTATAAATTTTAGGATATTCAAATTTGAGCTTTAGATTGCAATGGTCATGTACCTCGAATGCAGGTCCTCAAAGAAGATGAGCTTGATGATGTAGGACACCATCAAGGCTAAAAAAAAACACGAAACAAAACAAATATGATAAACGTTAAAAAAAATCATATTTTTTATAATAAATAAAAAACTAAAAATGTACCAAAATCATGAGAAGAAACCAAATCTTTCCTCAAGCTTAGGTAGCCCGCTCTTAAGATGTTGACAACCGCACAAAGATTTTGGTAGCACTTCGGATAGGCACGGGCTTTGAAAATCTAGGTGAGAAAATGGATCTAGACCTAGGTTACACTTGAAGAACTTAGCAGGGTATCGATATGGGTGCATTGGGTTGGGCTCACACCGACAAGGTCTCCTTTTACTCTTGTTCGGGATCCTTAGAATGAGAGGAGAGTGCCCTATTTATAGAGTTGTAGGTGGGTTTGGATCCTTAATCTATGGGATATTGGGCCCAGATATCTAGATCCGGCTGTTGTATAGCAGCTTGAATCTGATTGGCTGGCACACTCCTATTGGTTGTGTATGCAAGTTTCATTCCTATTAGCTAAGATTTCTTTGCTCAAGGGCTAAGAAATTTTGTAAGGTAGGTAAATAGACAAGCGTTTGGGGTTCTTCAACAAAGTCTAGATGCATTGAATAGAAATCTCAAGATTTGGGATACGAATGAAAGGTTGGGTAAGCCTTATCCTCAATCTGCATGCAAATCTGAGCCAAATGAGGTAAGCAGCCTGCTAGACACAATTGGAACTAACCACGTCACTTGTAGACTGCTGACAACAATCCACATTTTTAGGCCCTCTTAACTGCAACACCTACTAATGACAATTCAAAGTTCTTAACCAGGCTGGGACAATTCTAACATGTTTACTTGTTTAGGTGAGACAATGGATCTCCAATGAATTTAGACATACTACTTTAACGTAAAACAACTCAATCAAAATTGGGGAGTCTAGAATAATCTACAAGAAGCAAATCCATTTGATGTAAAAACCATGGATGCAAAGGCTCAAATGTTTAATTAAGGGAACTGAAAGGGTGAGAAAAAGAGAATCCGTTGATGGCCCTCAACCATGATAAGAAGAAAATATTTGGGGCTATGGTCTTTTATTCCTTTTGGGCCTATTCTTGGTAAATTCATCTAAACCTGCCTATTAGGTACAAATTAAATTTCAATTAGAACAATATTTCCAATCTTTCTATTGAGCGAAAAGACTAAACAAAGTGTGAAGCCAACATTAGCTCAAGTGTTTGTAATTGGTTGATGTGAACTATTGTGTATTTTATTAGGAGTTTTTGATAGTTAGTTTTCCATACATTAAGGGCCTATTTGGAATCTCGGCGTCGAGATGGGCGTTTATGCATTTGGTGTTCCCGAGGCAAAATCTTGGTCGAACGCCCATGGTGGTCCCGTTTGGAATCTCGGCGCTAGGATGAGCGCTTATGCATTTGGGATGGAAAGTGAGGGCCTTTCTCCTTTGTATTTACACTAAAAGGATGAATTTGAAAGCTACAAAGCAGCTGCCACTTCCTCAAATACACAAACTCCATAAACGCCCATCCCAGCTACCAATCCCAAACAGGCCCTAATTTTTTAGGGTTTTCTTTTTCCTTTTGTAAATTAAGTTTTTCTTAATGATTTATTGTAGTGTTCAACTAATGTTCGGGGTTATTTGTGTTTTTCTTTGTTGTGTTCAGTATTAGCTTCGCTTCTTAAAGGATTTGTGTTGATTTTTTTTTTTGGGTTTGTTTTTATTATATTTATGGGTTTTGGTGCATTTGGTGAGGTTCTCAGCTTGTATAGGACTTGGTTTTGTGAGATAATCTCTACTTCTTTTGAGTGTTTTAGCTTCCATTTGTTACTGTATTTTTGTACTACGTTTCATCTACACATATCAATTTTGACTGGGTTTAGATATGCTTTATATATATATATATATAAATATGTTTCATATATAGAGAAAATCACAGAACACCATTAAACAACAATGTAAAGAAGCACATTGATGTTTGCTTGTGTTGCTTCAACCTTAAGACTTTTCTTTCCCCAATTATTTCTTATTATAGTGGATGACATCATCAAAGTGGACTGTTTTATTGTAGTTCCAGTTTCAACTATTATAGGAGGTTTATTTTCTTTTCAAGAATGCGAATGACATTATAGTGATTGCTGAAACTAGATCAACTACTAGTGATCAAGCAAAACAAATAGAAAGATACTTGCAGACTTACATATGCATGAAAAAGACAGAACTGCATATGGAGAGGGCATGTTCTATTTTTCAAACTAAAGATTTCTTTAAACCCATAATATTTTACTAATACTAGAAAGGAAACAATAAAATAGAAAAGTACACTTTCAAACAATATGGAAAATAAAGCAGCAGCAACAAAAGATTTTCTATAGATCTTGAGTTTAGAAGCACAATAATTTTTTTCCAGAGAAAGCTGGGGTTAGGCAGACCCCTGCCTGTTTATTGAAATAAAACCAAGATTTACACATTAACATAGGAGGAGATCAGACCAATACTGTTTTATTAGAGGAAACATGGTTAAGAACTTACCAAACCCAACAAACCAATTACCATCAAATTGAGAAGGCCAACACGTAAAATGGGGTTACAGTTGGAAAGTTGGCTAAGATTGGAAAGTCCATCACAACAAATGAGGCGCCATATATGGAAGATCATCAAATGGGAAACCTGTATTCTAATCTTGTGAGTTACCATAGTGGTAAAAGGTCCATGTATAAAAAGTTGAATATCATGAATGAAATGTTGAGGAGAGTGTGAAATTCGGTCTCGGATGTAGGTTAATACTGAACCAAACCACATTCAATATCTTGTCTTGGTGTATGTGTGTGGGATGTGTTTTTATGTCTTTTATGGTATCAGAACCACGCCGATGGAGTTCACATTGTCAAGAAGTGCAATGTCAAGCATTTCATCCGGTATGAGTTCAACTTCTCTCTGTTTGTTTCAGACCCCTAGCAGCCTTCACCATTTTTTGGCCATAAAGCTCAATGATGACAATTATCCACTTTGGGAATCTCAATTTGTTCTCATTCTGGTTACCATAGGTTTGCTGATGGCAGCAAGCCTGCCCCACCAAAGTTCAAAGAGGGGATTAAGCAAGCTATTATCATCTTTGTTAGAAATTATTCATAGCCAAGTTACAAGCATGTCATCTTCCTATCACTACAAAAAAAATTCTAATTAGCGATGGATTTTTTTTGTTGCAAATTTATGATAAATTAGCTAGAGAAAACTATCTATTGCTAACATTTGAATTATTTGCAAAATTAGAGATGGAAAAAATTTCATCACGAATTCACGATGGATTCGCGACGAAACAATTCCGACTCAAACTCCGTCGCAACTTTGTGATGGCTCAGCAACAAAAATTTTCTGTCGCTACTCCGTTGCATATTTGCGAGGGAATTTTGCCATCGCAAATCCATCGCTAAATTTCTCATAAATCCCTAATGCGAGCTCCTTTTCTCTTTCTATTTCATCTATCGCTCGCCCGTCGCCCATCGACCTCTCGTCGCCCCCCTCGCTACCCATCGACCTTCCGTCGCCCGCCCATTGCTCGGTGACCTCCGGTCGCCTGCTCGACCGACGCCCATCAACCTCCCATTGTCTGCCCGCCGTCCGTTGACCTCATCTCTCTTTCCCCTCCCATTCTCTCTCTCGTTGCTCCCCCTCTGGTTGTCGGAGGGTCGACGACCCCAACCCTCCACCTTTCCCCTATGTTGGAGCCTCCCCCTTCCCCCTATGGTTGCTAGAGGGCCAACAGAGGCCTGACAACCTCTGTCGAGCCCTCCCCACCCCTATGTAGTTGGCGGGGGTGGTAGAGGCCTTGATCGCTTCTGTCGGGCCCTCCCCTTACCCCGATCTTGGACAGGATAGGGGGCTTTGCCCCTTTCCTTTCGAATGCTGACAGCCCCCCCCCCCCCCCCTGTCCTCTTAACTTCTCCTGCAGTGGGGCTCCGTCTTGCTGCCGGAGAATGATCGGCATGGGGAGAAGCCCCCTGCTCTTTTGTTTTCCCTGGCAGGGGGTGGCTTTGCCCCCCCTGTCCTCGATAATTTTGACAGAGGGTGAAGCCCCCATGCCCCTTGTCTATTTTCTTGGCAGGGGGCGGATCCCCCTGCCGAGAAATTTTGCCTCAACAGGAGGCGAGACCCCCCTGCTTCATGATTGATTCTCGGCAGGAGGCTCAACCCTTGCCTCCCGATGCTTCCCTTCGGAGGATCCCACCCCCTGCCTCCTGTGAATGTTTCAGTAGGGGGTTTCGCTCCTTGCCTTGACCTTAGTGCTGGCAGGGGCAATGCCCCTGCCTGTCTCGCTTTCAGCAAAGGACTGCGTCTCCCTGTTCGGGCTCATTTCCGACAGGGGGCGTCACCCTCCTTGTCATTGGGTAATAAACTTCATTTTAATACAGTGTCTTCTGCAGATTCTGCAATAGATCCCGCTTGTGCCTCGTGACCCATGGTAAGTAAACAAAAGCAATACAAATCGGGTAAATACCCGTGGTGAGTAAGTGATGCATGTGCATCACAGGTTATTTAATTTCTTGGATGCAACACTTTTCTGTTCAGACACTCACTTAGTTGTGGATATCTAGGGCTGCTTTGATGGAGTTCGGAGATCATGCTGAGCATGATTTTAATGTATGAAAATAAAAGTGTTCTTATTTTTGGAGTTCAGATTTCATGCTAGTCATGTTAGCAGTTAGCGGAATATTGAAGTGTGTTTGATGGAGGTACATGTTTGACATTGTTTTAATATAAATGATTTGAATGTATTATAATGTTTGATGTGATTGTATCTATGCTTGCATGAAGTTACTTTCAATTTGATTATAACTTTCATGTGAAATTGTATCATGAAAACATGCTTCAAATGAATGTATCATGTTATGAATGAGTTTGCACATGAAAATGAATGATAAGTTATCAATGCTTCAAACATGCTTCAAATGAATGGTTTTACACATGAAAATATTAAGTTATCAATTCATGCATCATAGTTCTTATGATTGAATGACATTATATATATATATATATATATATATGTGTGTGTGTGTGTGTGTGTGTGTGTATGTGTGTGTGTGTGTATGTGATATCAAATCATTACATCTACCATGAATTCATGATAAATTTGATATTTTCTTCATCATAGCATTCTAATGATTCTCTTTTAACTGGTTAGGATAATATCTGTAATATCATAGGACAAAATGACTGCAAATCGTGAATGAATATACCGTAGGATAGTTGATAATGAGGTATCGCTTAAATATATGAATGGTGTTGATAGTTTTATTAAATTTGCAACGACAAGTGTCAGTACAGTGGATCCCACAGGTTGCATTAGGTGTCTCTGCATGATATTTAAGAACAATTGATTTGTAGAACCTCATGGCGTTAGACATCACATATGCAGGAAGAGTTTTGTGAGTGATTATCAAAATTGAATGTTTCATGGTGAAGAATTTATGAACAATTTTAATGCACAGGTGGATATAGTGCACAATAATCCATATATGAATTTGATATTTGATGTCGTAGGACCAAAACTAGGTTCTGCTATAGGTCCTAGTGATGTACCAACTGGGATAGAGGAAGAAGCAGCAAATGATGCAACTAGTAGATTTTATGATTTACTTAGAGATACTGATGAGCCACTTTGAAATGGTTGTGAGAGTCACACTATCTTGTCTATAGTTCTTCAACTACTGAAACTGAAGTCTGAGTTTAATTTGAGTCAATCATGTTTTTACCGTCTGTGCTCTATTGTGAAGAGTATGTTGCCCAAAGATGAGAAATTGCCATAAAATTTCTATCGTGTGAAGGTTATGGTCAACACTCTAGGTTTGAGGTATCAAAAGATAGATGCTTATCCAAATCTGTAACGCCCCAAATAATTAACTTAAAAAAATTAGAATATTTTTTTTTCTAAACAACAACGAAAATGCTTTTATCAAATCCTTAGTCAATCTATTTGGTCGGGTTACAAGTGATAGCACAGACTCAAGGCATTAACTAAAATAGACTCTTGCATTGAATTACTACAAGTTTTAAATTACAACTTAATGATTTATTACAAGTCATATTCCTCAGGACATCCGAAGAAGATATGGTTACATGACACTATCCGCAACAACGATCACAATTGCTCACCTTTCAGTTTCTTGAAAATATTAATTCAGAAGAAGTCAGACTACCACGTCTGAGTAAGAAGCATAATATCCATATGAATGTGCTCAGTGTCATGTGTACAAGTATATGTGCAACATGTTTAGATAAAACTAATAGTCATTTAACAAGTGATATATGTACAGGTCACTAAAGTCAAGTATTTCATGATATAATCCATCAACATCAAAGTACGATAAAATATATGCATGAACCATAGTTTTATAAGTAATAACAACTTTGAAACTAATGTGGATGTACACTTGACTTAAGTAAAGCATTTCATGTAAAGTTTGCATAAAGCACAAACACCAATGTTTAACACATCATTAATAAGTTATCACATTTTTCGTGTCAAGGAAAACCAATTTGAGGCATGCACCATAGGAATCACAACTTACTCAATAATTGCAACATCAAACTGTATGCAACTACTTGAAGATTTTTCTTAATGCACTAACTTTATGTTTCATCTTGTTAATTACCCTGTGGGTACGCACAAGCATTCAACATTGTAGCTGACTGAGACCACACGAGGGTCTATTATTTTATAACCCGTGTGACTTGCCATACGGTTATCCAAAGGAGACGATTCATGACCGAGAGAGTACTCCCCAATGACTAGAACTAGAATCAGGATACACCCTATACTTTTGTAGAAGACTTGGATCTACCACCTAGGACACACTAGTAGTCCTGGCCCCCTAACTCCGAGGACTGAGGACCAGGTGAGACGCCTAGCTCTAAGAAAAACAATAATTGTCCCATGGAGCTTGTACCATCTACCCTCTCTAAGGTAGACCATGTTTCTGGTAACATATACCGTCTTTCAGGTGTACCAAGAGCCTTGGAAAACCAGTAACATATACCATTGTCAAGTATACCCAGTATCCCGATAAACCAGTAACATATATCGTCTTTCAGGTATACCAAAAATCCCATTATTTATTTTATGTGTATAAATTTTTATTTTTATTTGTTTGGGTCCAGTAACATACATCATTTTTCAAGTGTACCCAGAATCCCAAAAGAAACTGATAACATATACCATCCTTCGGGTATACCCAGAATCGAGAGTTTTCATTTATGTCATCATATATTAATTTAGCTTTTGTTTTTGGTACCAGGTTATACATATCGTATTCCTCTGGTTGTGCCACAACATGGCATAACCCAACTTCATCAATTCATAAGTGCTCGTATGACACTTTTAGCATTTGGCAAAGCCACATGTTCAGTTTGAACTTTTATACCATTATGAACGTGCAATGATCTTGACTGTGCAATTATCCATATCATGTTGGTTCCATGGACTGGACATAGTCCCAAAGTTCATATGTGACTCACATATTTAGTTTACTATTGAAACTATTCCCAACATGGATAATTCATTTTCTGTCAAAGCACTGTGGTAGCACAACATTATTTTCATGTGTATATGATATAAAGTACAATTTTGTGAGAACATGCAAACACACTCATTCCAATCAGTTAATGGTTTGAATAATAAAGTATGCATTCCTCTAACAATTCAATGGTTTGCCAAGTACAACCACCTAGTTGGTTACATAACAACCCTTTTTGAGAATCTCATTTAATAACCCATTCATATAAGAAATGAGCATTTTGTAATTTGAACCATGGTCAAGACGCTCATATGCGAAGGATACATAATTTCATATGTGTGATGAAAACATAGTCTTGTGAGACCCGATCATGTTTGGAAATTTTCAAAGTAATTGCAATGGAATTATCCTGATAGTTCTTTATCTTTTATTGTTTTATTTATCGGTTCATAAGAATGATCTGACATCCCATATCCCACCTTAGGGGCTTGAAACCAAAACATATTTGTTGCCATCAACCTTCATGGTGGGAGTTGGTGCACAACCAACCTATTGACTTAGGTTGATGTGAGTAACACCACGCGACAATCCCATGTCCTTCGCATTTTGAATTTAAGATCAATGTCGGTTATTGTCTCTCTCTCTCTCTTTTTTTTTTTTGCAACTGGTAATCACCCCCGTGGCTCGCATAAGGGTAAGGATATACCCGCGAGTCGGTGAGGTTCAATTACATACTCTCACAGCGACACCCCCAACACCACCACATTAGCCACACATAAAAGTTTTTTGCGTTGATTCACTCACCAGGGCAACCGGTCAACAGGGTTGGCAGAGACCAATCACAGCTGCCGTTATCACCCAATTATCTACCAGCCGACTAATCTAGGAGGCCGGTAGTACCAAACGTCCCCAGCTCACTTAGGATCTGTAGAGGCGAGTCTGCACCACCACAACAGTGGGCACGAGACTTCCCAGCTACTTGCGGGGCCATATTTTGATCCTGCAGAGCTGAGTTCATCTGCGATGTGCAAGTAGCCTGTTTCCTGGCCCATCCTTCAATCAAATGGAGTTATTATTAACCCCAGACTATTTCTAAAGATTTGCCCATAACACCAACTCCCCACACCACCCATTCATAAAAACAATAATACTCAAATATTAGCTATGTTAATGACCGCTCATTGGCAGTTGTGCTTTTTCATCCTGCTATTTTCAATGATACATCCTCAAAAATTGACTTCTATAGTATCCCGTTATTCATTGCAATGCCATTCACAACATTTTACTACCATCAACGCAGAATTGAAATTGATATATTTAACCCTATCCTATGACCAAGATAAAGTATCAAATCTATTCCCTAAACTCAAACTTAGAGGACACCCATACTGCATTAAATAAGCTTGATAGCTAATCATTCAACAAAAAAAAGGTTCAATAATTCAAGATTAGCAGCAAGTCAACACCATAAACCATAATCAAATTCGACTAGGATTTAATTATATAAGTTTGATGATCTGATTATCACATTCTTCGACAACCAAGAAACAAAAGGATCCAATATTACAAAACATAACACAAAAGGCAACAAATAAATCAAATTTATTGGTATTTGCCAGAGTTCATTCAACAGATACAAAATGGCCCATTTTGCAATAATAAAGAGATCTGGCCACAGATAAAACCACAACAAAGGATTCAAATAAAAAAAAAGCGAAAGACAATTTCGGAAAGGAACACAACACAAAGAAAACCCTGTTACTTAGAAGCATGATGCATCTCTTTTGACTCTATTTGAAATCTATAGAGTTAAACCTACCGATTCTAGATAGACTACAAAAAAACAATAATCCGATGTACATGTTGTATGTTTTTCATTATACCCCATCAAATACACTACCTGCATGTATGAAGACATGTTCACTTACAATTTCTATCACTATGTTATCTTATCTACGTATTTTTTTTTCATGTTTCTACCAGACGGTATACATATGAAAAGAATAGTTAGATGAAGAGGAAAAAATATTGACGTTAATCTCAGATTAGTGAAAGTATATTTCCAACAACGTAATGAAGCCTTGAGGCTGTTGTTTGCCGTAACATGAACCAAATTTTTCTTTTTGTATAGGCACATTTCAGAAGGAAAGAAAAATGCAAAAACACCAAGATTTCACATGGATACGTGAATTTAGAATTACATCAATAGAGATATGCAGATTTCTTTATTTTCATGGCTACTTACTGGATTATATGTATCACCGTACATATAATCGCATGTCCAAATGCATACACGAGACTCACGGTGTTGTGCATACACATAGAGAAGTTATGCTCTTACCTCTCGATGAATCAGAAACCCAAAAACTGGAATCATGTGGTCAAATGATGGATCGATCTGGTGTCCACCTTCTTCAAAACGGTTGCTGCTGCACCTTGAGTAGTCCTCTTTCCAATGTGTGAAAGAGATTGAAATGGAGGAGATGGGAGACCACGTGAAAGAGGGAGGAAGGTATGGCTGGAATGGGGATAGAGAGAGAGTAGGCGAGCGAAAGGAATGGCTTGAGAGAGAAGGCTTAAGGGAGAAGAAGAAGATGTGTAGAGGCTGAAACTGGAAAGAGAGAGAAGGGGGCAATTTCCAATGTATTTAGATTTTGCAACCCTCCCCCCATAAATGTCATCTTCTCAACTTCCTTTGTAACCCCCCCTCCACCCTTCCCAACGATATGCGTGGAGAAGGGTTTTCTCCAATGTTTATTAGAGTAATTAAAATTTTTCATTTTGAAAACCGTCCAACCC
This sequence comes from Nuphar pumila, assembly GCF_984573655.1. Lineage (NCBI taxonomy): Eukaryota > Viridiplantae > Streptophyta > Magnoliopsida > Nymphaeales > Nymphaeaceae > Nuphar > Nuphar pumila. The sequence goes on along the minus strand of NC_143249.1, from coordinate 48,150,991 downwards.
ACCATTCAAATTCCAAGAGTCCACTTTAATGCTCTTGGTTGGGCTTCCCATTTGGGAAAAACACCCAACCACTTTCTTTGTGCGCTTCCCCATTCCACATTTAAAACCGTCTTAAATGGGAAGGGGTAACACCCTCTTTTAGTTTCAAATTCCAAAAATATAAAAATATATTTTATTTTTATAAAAAAAAATAACCCTCTTTGTTGGCGCGCAAGGGGAATCGAACTAAGGTCTCCTCTCTAAGTGGTAATGAGCCCCACCAGTGTGCCAGTATTGATTTCGTTTCAATTCCTTGCAACAAAATTTTATTTAACTCATTATGGCGGAATGGCTCTTATAAACAAAAAATATTTTCAAAATAGAAACGTTATGTCACCCAAGGTGATTTGAACCTGTGACCTATACCTTGTGAGTCCATCTTCTTGACCACTATGCCAACTCTTCTTTAGTTGCTCTTTTTTGCAACTTATATTCTCTTATATACGAATTCATCTTTTTGACAAATCTCAATTACGAGTCAGATTGAAAATATATTTTAGATCTTCTGAACTTCCTAACTACATTTTCGGATCTTGATTGAGATTCAACCATATTAAGATCCAATTGTATTCTAATTAGGTTTCAGATTCATCCAGGATCTGAGTCCATACATCGTATCCAAATCCAAACACTGGATCCATTTGATCTTGTTTGGATTTAAGATCCATTTAGATCGACCCAATATCATGTTACCGTATTTATTCTAAAGAATTTTACCATTTATTTATTTTGTTAATTATCAAAATTTTATGAGTTTTACAAAATCACTGCATGTTGTATTTCAAAGATCGGGAAAATAGCAGATCATGCCCGTCATGTGGGCATCCTCGGTTCAAGCCAAAGACAATAGGTCATGGTAGCACGAGGTCAAAAAAAGTGTCATACAAGTCGCTCCGCTACTTCCCTCTCATCCATAGATTGCAATGATTGTATATGTCTTCAAGGATAGCTAAACACATGAGATGACATGCAAATAAAGTTCGACATGATGAAGACAAGATCACGCATCCTGTTGGCGCGGAAGCTTGAAAGCACTTTGATCATACTCATTAGACCTTCGCAATGAAAGTGAAAAATGTTAGGCTTGATTTATATATAGATGGATTTAATCCATTTGGGGGTAGATCAACTCCATACTCGTGTTGGCTAGTATTTGTCACCCCATACAACCATCCTCCAAGCTTGTGTATGAAGCATCAAAATCTTTTCTTGTCTCTATTGATCCCTGGTCTGACCTCTCTGGGCCAAAATCTTGATGTATATTTAAGGCCATTGATTGATGAACTGAAAATACTGTGGGATGACGGTGTTTTTACGTATGATGCCCACAAAAAACAAAACTTCAATATGAAGGTTGTTGTTCTATAGACAATCAGTGGCTTCCCTGCATATGGTATATTATTTGGTTGGAGCACACATGGGAGGTTGGCATGTCCGTACTGCATGGAGGATACAAAATCTTTTAGATTAAAGCATGAAAGAAAGTCGTGCTGGTTTGATTGTCACCATCGATTTTTACTCAGCGACCATCCGTTTCGATGACAAAGGAATGTGTTTCGAGCAGACACAACTGAAATGAAAGGTTCACCTACAAGGTTGTCTGGCATAAAGATTTTAAGAAGATTGCAATACTTTTCATATGGACTGACAGATGCCCGACGCTCGACGCCCTTCCTTGGATTTGGGAAGGATCACAATTGGACAAAAAAATATATATTTTGTGAACTACTATATTGGTCGACTTTATTGATATGCCATAATTTGGATGTGATGCATATGGAGAAAAATATGTTTGATAATGTATTCAATACAGTAATAAATGTCAAAAGAAAAATGAAGGATAATCCGAAGGCCTGTATGGATTTGAAAGTAATATGTAAAAGACCAGAATTGGAACTCAAAGAGTACAATGGCAAAGTTCTGAAACCAAAGGCAAGGTACGTACTTGAACCAGTTCAAATAAAGTAGGTATGTCAATGGTTGAGACAATTGAGATTTTTAGATAGATACGTCTCTAATATTGCTCGGGCTGTGAAGATAGACGAGGGACAATTATATGGGTTGAAGAGCCATGATTGTCATGTCACTATGCAACGGTTGATACCCCTAGCATTCCATGATATGTTAGACAAACCTATATGGGGAGTATTATCCAAGTTGAGTAGATTTTTTAGAACGTTGTGCGCATCGAAAGTCATGGTATTTGAGGTAAACAATCTCAAGAATTTTGTCGTCACTACTATTTGTCAGTTAGAGAAGATATTTCCATCAATATTTTTCAATGTTATGTAATATGTGATCATATATTTTCCATATAAACTAAGGGTTGGTGGTCCTGTGCAATATTGGTGGATGTACCCATTTGAAAGGTATATATTTTTTTATAATTTTCTCTTCAATGCTATTGAGAAATTCATTGTAATTCGAGATGTATATTGTTGACAGATGCATGCTTGACCTAAAAAAAAGGTTTGGAATAAAGCAAGAGTAGAGGGCTTTATTTGTGAGGCGTACACTTTAGAAGAAATTTCAAATTTCTCATCTATGTACTTTGAATTTCACATTCCAACACGTTACACATACCCACTCATAATAATGATGGAGAACAATTTACTGTAGCTGACAAACTATCAATATTTCAACCACTTGGGCATGCCTTTGGCAGTTGTCAATCAAGACTCTTGAAAGATCGAGAGCAAGATAAAACACAAATCTATATCCTTTTTAATTGCTCAGCAATCGACCCATACATCGAGTAAGTATACTTAATATGTAACACTAAGTTCTATACATGCATACATGATTCAGTAATATAAGTATTTGTTAAGTGTAGACAATTTGATCTAGAGTTGCGAAGAGAACTTCCACATCTCACTGATGCAGAATTACAGAAAGAACGTGAAAATAAGTTTATGGCATAGTTGAAAGAGTTGGTAAGGATGATGACATATATTCTTTCTGTGTAAACAATAATAAGTTACTTAATTGGTCATGATCACAATCATTGTTTATGCTTATAGGTCCGCCATGGTGGTGTTAAAGATGAAGGAATATGTGATTTACAAAATAGTCCGACCAAAGTTGTGCAATGTTACAACAGGTACATCGTAAATGGTTATCGATTCCATATAAAAGACTACGGTGTAAATAAGTCAACAATGAATAATGGTGTGCGATTCAAGGGTAGCAGCTACGGTGAAAATGAACATGACTACTACAGTGTTATAGAAGAAATAATGAAGTTAACTTACTTAGGCATAAATAATAGGGTAACTTTATTCAAGTGTCATTGGTTTGATCCCACAACAACAAGAGTCGAAAAAGCCTCAAGCATTGTGGAGGTGCATCATAAATCAAGGTTTGGAATATATGAACCATTCATATTAGCCTCGCAAGCTCAACAAGTTTACTATACTTCATATCCGAGTACAAGGAAGTCAGATAGAAATGAATGGTAGTCAGTTTGCAAGGTGAAGTCTAAAGTATATATCGAGTATGATCAGTTACAGGAAGACAAGTTAACTGAAGAGAGCGATTACTATCAATCATATGATATGTATGACTTCTCTTATGGTCATGTTGTCGCACATGGTATGCATGTCATATCTCCATTGTTCGATGGCACATGCATGAAAGAATGTGATCCAAATGATATACCAAGTAGATGAGCGGTCAATGAAAAAGAAGAAGATGACGAAGAGGAGGAGGAGGGAGAAGAAGAATATGAAAGTCAAACAAGTGATGATGACGCATTCTCAAGCTAGTGAAATACATCTTGTAATACATACCTCTATTTGATGTGAATGATTTGAATTTATTGAAATGTATTGCAATGACTTGAATGATTTGAATATGTTGCAATGTTTGAATGTATTGCATGAAGTTATTTTCAATTTGATTATGTATCTTCAATACATATAGAGTTATGATTTGAATGTATTTTAACATGTTTGAATGATTTGAATGTATTGCAATATTTGAATATCTTGTATGAAGTTATTTTCGATTTGATTATGTATCCATGAAGATATAGAGTTGTGTAACTGATCCAATTGTATTGCAAGTTAATGATAAGTTATCCATGATTAGCAAGTGATGTCATATCTTATGTTTTAATGTATTACAATATTTGATGTAAATGATTTAAATTATTTGAATGTATTGAAATATATTGCAATGATTTGAATGATTTAAAGGTATTACAATGTTTGAATATATTGCATGACATTTTTTATTCTTTGATTATGTATCTTCGATACGTATAGAGTTGTGATTTGAATGTATTGTAACATGTTTGAATGATTTGAATGTATTACAATATTTGAATGTCTTGCATGAAATTATTTTCGATTTGATTATGTATCCATGAAGATATAGAGTTGTGTAACTGATCCAATTGTATTGCAAGTTAAGGATAAGTTATCCATGATTAGCAAGTGATGTCATATCTTATGTTTTGAATGTATTGCAATATTTGATGTGAATGATTTGAATTATTTGAATGTATTGAAATGTATTGCAATGATTTAAATGATTTGAAGGTATTGCAATGTTTAAATGTATTGCATGACATTTTTTATTTGTCTAAATATAGTTTGTGGTGGTTATAGTGGTCGAGCACCCAATAGTAGTCAGTTTCAGCCTTCATCTTTTCGGGCTGCTTCGATAGGTATATCATTTAACTAATTGTATACTTGATTAGTTTAAATGCACATTGTATAAATTTTTAACTCATTTTTCTATAGATGATGTTTCGCCTGCACATGACCCACATACACCAGCTGTTCATATAAGTCACGAGACAACGCTGGATGCAAGGACTTCACACATGATGACTCATTCAAATAATATATATCGATAATTGATTATAAGTATTTCATTTTCAGTTATCCTATACTTATCTTATAAATATTGTATTTTGATAGTTAATATGTACCGATTCATGTGCATCGCGATGTTTGAGCCACAAGAAGTAATACGAGAGATTAGGCATTCACTAGTTCAACATCTACCAGGACCGGTCACTCAATAGAAAGAGTACTCGAATGAGGTGTTGGATAGATTGTGGTCCTCATTCATGGTATATAATTGTTTATCATAGTTAATATGTTTCATATTTAATTTTTTGTTATAGTCATGTCTACTAACTTTCTAAAATTATTTGTAGGCTTCGAATCGCTTTGCGACTACGATGGAGGAGCAGGACGCGAGGAAGGTGTGGCAGAAGGTGATTGTCAGTCGATTTGCAAACATGCTACATAATATGAAGACTGTAGCAAGAAAAGCATCTGGCGGGATAGATGATCCACTGCAGTGGAAGGGCCATGACCCTCCTACTATCAGGTCAGATGTTTGGGATGCAATGTGTAACAAGTAAGCGGGGCATGCATTTCGAAACCGCTCAGCGAAGGCTACACAAAACTGAGCGAAGATGCCCGATGCCCATTTACACACAGGTGGATCTAGGACTTTTGGGAGCCACCTGAAGAAAATGGTAACTCATCAATATATATTGTCAAATTTATAAGTATTGTTGTATACCTATTAAATAATTTTTTTATCATTTAACTTCGCATGAAGCAAAAAAAGGCGACATTGTGCCATACAAGGATGTGTTTGTTGAAACATATAAACATAAGACCACGGAAGAGTTCGTATCAGAGAAGGCAAGAACGACAACAATATATATTTATTGTATTAATAAACATTGTAATATACAAGTTATCATAAATATTGTAATTCTTAATTATTAATCCACATTATAATCATTTTTTTATAGGAGTCATACGAGCAACAGATGATAGAGCAATATGGCGATGACTCCACTCAGCATCCGCCTTTTGATCCTGCAGCATGGGTGACTGCAACAGGTGAACCCAAAAAGGGTCCTGTGTTCGTGTTTGGGAGTAATATGAATACCTCACCAATCGTTGCCTCCTCCAGTCACGACTCTCAGAGTTCTTCTGCCAGCATCGACTGCAAGCATCCGACTGACCCGCCTAATTCTTGGGATGGTGTCTGTCAGCTTGTTAAGGACACAATGCTTGACTATTTACATGAAGCAAATTTCGACGTTGTCTGTAATGAGTTGTGCAACTTTTTTTGAGATAGGAGAATTTCGTTTGTAGGTGCCTATCAGGTATGAAAGTTTCATGTCATTTGTTTCATGTTGTTAGATTTCAAGCTAGTATATGCATGATTTCATCACATATGAGCATGATTTCATCACTATGAAAGTTTTTAACTGCCTTCTGTCACATATATGCATGATTTCATCACTATTAAAGTTTTTTTACTACATTAGAACACATATAAGCATGATTCCATCACTATGAAAGTTTTTTCACTACCTTAGAATACATATATGCATGATTGAATCACTATGAGAGTTTTTTGACAACCTTAGAGCACATATTTGCATGATTGAATCATTATGAATTTTTTTCTGTCAGCCTTAGAATACATCTAAATCCAGTTAATATCCTTCACTTTATTTCTAGTTAGACTATATGTAATTCACTCATGTTATTTTGATTGCCTTAGCTTAGGTGCATTGCATATAATTTATTTAATTATATTTTGTTTATCAATACTAACCTTTCTTTTTTCTTGTAGTATACTGAAGATAATCAGCGTAGAGGAGCTGAAGTGACAAATTGAGACAATAAAGAAGATGACGCACATAATCTTGGCAATGATTAGATTCATGTGTTGAATTTGTTGTACCTTCTTATTATTTAAAAAAAAAACTCTTTGTAAATGTTCACTTATAAATAATTAGAACTTGGCGCAGATTATAGCGGATCAAAAAATTGTTTGTAGTTGCTTTGTATATGTATTTTTTATGTGTACTTTGTTTTTTATTCACAAGACATATAAATTGTATCACGAGAATTTTTTTTCTTGATATTTATATTTTAAACAATTTTTTAAAATTTTTTGTGACGGATTAGTGATGAATTTTATTCGTTGCTAATTAGTATCGGTTTTTAATTTAGCGACAGATCAGAGACAGATATTTAACCATCGCAAAACTGAAACAACTGATGTAGTTCGACGGATTTTAATCCGTCGCAATTCTGCCGCTACAATAGCGACAAATTCATATTTGTCGCAAACCTAAATCTCTGCAGATTAACAATGGCCTTGTGATGAATCATAGCATTTGCTAATTCGTTGCTATTTAGCGATGGAAGTAGCGACATATATATTCTGTCGCTAATTAGCGATTAGAAATTTGTGATGAAAGTTAGCCATCGTTAATCCGTCGCTAAACTCTACAGTGAGGGATTGGCGACGGAATGCGGTCATCGCTAATCCACAGATTTCTTGTAGTGTATGTTGTTTGGAATGCTCTCAAGCAGTCTTATGCTGCCAATTCCAAATCAAGGATCATGCAGTTAAAATCGCAGTTTCAGGATTTAAAAAAATAGACAAAATCCATTGATGTTTTTTTTTTCAAAGTAGGGCTATAGCCCATCAATTAGTCACTGCCGAGAAACCTGTCCCCGAACAATATATGATCATGAAAATACTTAAGGGCCTTCCTACCGAGTACTCTGCTTTTAAGTCATTGATTAAAACCTGTCAAGATCCGATTACCGTATATCAACTTGATGGACTCCTCTTGATACAAGAAGTACAATTTAATGATGAAGAAGAGGCCAAGTCAGATCAGATGGCCCCTGCTTCTAATATTACATCTAGGCAACAATTTAATAATAACAATAGAGGTGGTGGCTATCATGGGTCATATCAATTTCAAAATTCCAAATATGTGAGAAGCTAGGTCACATATCTAAATCATGTTATCAGTATATTAATTTGTTGAATGGAAATAGTGCTTTTCCTCAAGCATATCATGTTCGTCAGTTTGGATCTAATGTCAACTACAATGACGTGAGCTAGTATCTCGACTCATGGGCTACCCACCATGTGACCAACGACGTCAACAATCTGTCCATTTATGTAGAGTATCAAGGTCCAGACATAGTAAAGATCGAAAATGGATCAAGTTTGAGTATAAAAAATATTAGCTCCTCTAATCTTAAAAATATATTTCTGCTTAAAAATATTCTACATGTGCCCATGATTACTAGGAATTTATTATCCGTTCAAAAAAATTCGTTGATAATGACAACATGTTTGAATTTCATCCTCATGATTGCTTTGTTAAGGATCGATGCATACGGGAAGGTGCTCCTGCACACAAGTGAAAAAGGCCTTTATAAGCTGGAGCTTGAACCACCAAATAAAGAAGTTGAACTTGAAGAACGAACTTTTGTGGAAAAGTGGCATCAATGTTTGGGTCATCTTGCAAAAATAGATTATGATGTGTGTGGGGCATGCCAAAAGGGTAAATCTCATAGTTTATCCTTTGGGAAGTCGTCTAATGTACTACATACTCCTTTAGAAATAATAATTTCTGATGTGTGGGGTCATGCCCCGATGATGAGTAAAAAGACTTTCACTATTATGTGACATTTGTTGATGCTTACTCGAAATACATCTAGATGTATCTTATCAAATGAAAATTAGATATGTTTAAAGTCTTTCCGATATTTAAGAAATATGCATAAAATATTACCGGTCACAAAGTTAAAAAATTTCATTCTGATTTGGGAGGAGTGTTCCAAGCCTTATAAAAAATTTTAGTTGAACATGGTATAGGGCATCGTATAACATGCCCACATACACATGAACAAAACAATAGTGTAGAAAGGAGGCACAAACACATAGTGGATGCAACCGTATCTATGATGGCATAAGCCAATGTTCCCTCTCATCACTGGTCTTATGCATTTAGTACAATAACTTTTTTGATAAATTGTACTCCTACTAAAGTATTGAAATTCAAAACTTCTCTTGAGCCTCTTGAGACCTTGTTGAAGGAAAAACTAGACCACCTATTTTTAAAAGTATTTGGGTGCACATGTTTTCTAAGTCTTAGAGCCTATAGGTCTCATAAACTTTATAAGTCAAAAAATGTGTGTTTTTGGAGTATGCTTCACATCATCATAGATACTATTGTCTTCATTTAGAAACTGATATATATATATATATATATAACCTTTGATGAAAGCAATTTTCCATTCAGCTACATAAGAAAACCTCAAAAATCCAAGAGTCTCAAAATTCTTAAAATCAAATCTGGATAAACACCCAATCATCTTATACTTCCCCTATTGACCATTATGATGTCACAATACATAATACCCACATATTTTTTATAATTATTAAATAAATAAAGATGGATTTTCATGTCTTGAATTTGAGATTTATTTTCTATTTAAATTATAATTTATTGTGAATGTTAATTTGAATTTGAATCTCAAGCTAATTTAGATCTCAAGTGAATTTGAATTTTATTTGGTATTTTACTTCAATTAGGAGTTGAATTTCAATTTGAGAGTTAATTCCGATTTGAATTTTGAATTTCAATTACAATGGAATTTAATTTAATTTGAAATTAATTAAATATGAATTTGAATTTAGAGTTCAATTAAATTTGGTTTTAATTAAATATGAAATAAAATTTAAAATTTAATTTAATTTGGCCTAGAATTGAATGTGAATTTGAATTCAGAATTTAGTTAAATTTAAATTTGAAATGGATTTGAAAATTAAATTGGAAATCAATTTGGAGTTTAATTGGGATTTGGCAATTAAATTAATTAAATAAAAAAGGATCCCAAGGGTGGGACACCCCCCCTTGTGTGGGCCCATCCTACTTGTCAAGGTTCTCTATCTTCCTAACTTCTAATTACCTAGAAGTCTATACATTTATCGAAAGTCAAATACTAATTAGTTTCCTAATTAAAAAACAAGTCTATAGGCTAAGATATTTCAAAGTTTTCTAATTAGCTTAGGAGTCCTAATTAGCCTAGGATTTTTAGAATATATGCTTATAGCAACTTAGAGATAGGTTTGAGTAACATACCTAATGGGATTTATAAAAGGAGAGACCCCTTTACATGCCTCCTATTTCTCCTATCTCTCTCATTAGCTCTCTCTCTCTCTCCCAATTTTACCTCTCTCCTTTTTCATTCTTCTCCTTCCTGTTCTACGCCTCTCTCAAGGAAGCTTGGTGATGGTGTGGTTGTTCATCTATTAGTGTTGCAACTAAGTGGATAAAAGAGGCCATCAAGGAAGAATAACTACTAGTTTTATGGTTTCAATTTTTGATTTTCAGCTTCCGAGGTAGGTGCAATCTAATTATAAGTGTATATATGATGTTAAAGAGAATGATCCTAGTGGGATGTGATTCCTAGATGCATAAATAGGAATATGTATATCAACATAGATCCACTTACGATCTGATACATTTTAGAGTATGGAGGTTTTCGATAAACTGAAAACCATTTTTGAAAAATCATTTTTAAGAGAAAAATATATTTTGTGTGTGATTACAAATATAAATCCATGATGTGGGTGATGATTCTGTATTTTAGCATGCTGAACATATTTATGCATTGATTGAGTTAGGTTTTGATAGACTAGAAATCTCGTTAGTGTTTTTTATAAACCAGAAATAAAATATAGTTTTTCATGTAGAAATGTTAGATTTAATATTTGATTCAAGGTATGGATAAAATCTCTGTATTTACAACATACTTGGTTGTATACATGCATGTGTATTATGTATTTATATTGAATCAAAATCATGAAATGCATGATTATGATAGTTCTTTATGAAAAATATGAAATTATTTATATGTTTCTTGAAAATGCATTTAGTCCTATTATTCTTATTCTGACCAGTTTGAGAGAAACTCATGATTGTATAATATGATGAACAAAAAAATTCTCAAATTTTAGAAAGATATTCCAGACATGTAGGATTAGCCTAAAAAAAATTGGGTTCATTTGAGTTCGGATTGAGAGATAGGACCTCTTCAAGTCAGCATGAAATTTCAGTCTTGACAAAAATTCAGTGTAGGCTGCATGTTTTTGTTGAATTTACTGCTCCCAAACTGTTTTATGTTCAAGGCCAATATTTTTATATGAATTAGTTTATATATTGAATAACACATAATAAAAATCTTGTACACTGATGTGTTACGGTTTAAGAATTAAATATTACAGAAGTTTGTTTCAAAACTTAAAATTTTTAGAACACAGACTGTCTAAAAATAAAAACATACTATACATGATCACTAATGATTAAGCAAGAGGTTGAAAGAACCCATTGGGTGCCAAAAGTGCACCAAGTTATAAAATAAATATACATACACACATAACTTAATGATACCTTAGAGTGGATGCAGGGGCATAATTTTTTAAGGTCACCTTAGAGCGGATGCAAAAGTGCCTACCGAGAGCATTTTAAATGGGTTATTAATATAAATGATTAAACATAAACTATATAAATACCTCAAAGCATATGCAAGGGCATGGTTGCTAAAGGTCACCTCAAAGCAGATGTGAGGGTGCATACCAAGGGCAATCTAAATGAAAGAGTATATAAATTGTGTAACTACTTCAAAGCGGATGTAGGGGTAGAATGTTCCTACTAGAAAGACAAATTTGCAAAGTTACCTCAGAGCAGATGCAAGGGTAATTGGTCAGGAATGGGCCTAATGTTGTATAACACGTGATAAATGTAATGAACCTTTGTTGTAATAAAAACACCCAATAATCCAAGGGTAGTTAAACTCATATAGCATATTAACATATCTTTGCAGGCTCTGACATAATCAATCATTCAAAAAAATTAAAATACATAACATAATAAATACTTGAATGGTCTCTTTTATATTGTTGTATATTCTTTGAGTACCCAATAGGGTTGGTAAGCAAGAGAAACAATGCATTAGTTGAGTATGTTCACTTTTCAATTATGTAATTATTATATTTATATTGAAAGCATGCAATCTGGATGATGTTGATGTTAAATCAAAGATATGTTAATATGCTATATGAGTTTAACTATTGTAATTATCCATATGAATGCATGACAATTGCTAAATTTCCTTGTGTATGCTTTAAAAGAATAATTGATTACATACTTAGTTTTGTATATGCATGCATAGTTATGGTGTTACCTACTGAGAGTCATTGAAGTCTGACACCTATATTACCATATATATGTAATGAATAGGAGGCTGAAGCAACGACGTAATGTTGTGGATGGTGTCAATGACTATTTCTTAGATTTGAGACATTTTTGGAAACAATTTATAAATTGCTAGGACTTGTATTTATTTGATTATGTTTTTCAAACAATTTAATTCAATTAATTCATGGATGTTATTGTCTAATTGCAATTTAGATATCAAACTCTTGAGTGAGAACCAAATTATAAGTTGTAACTAAAGTCAAGTCCAATATAGGAATTGAATCCAAATCTATGTTGAGTTATCATATATATAACAAGCTCAAATTTTTTAACCATAAACCATAATTTTTTTTCATTGTGTATTCTTAAAAAAAATTCTTGCAGTTTTTTCTTATAAATTTTGGGGCGTTACAACTTTGATATGAGAGTCTATATTAAGAAATTGGTTCATGGCATGTCCAAGAATCCGATATCACCAAATACTATATTTCAGCTTAACTGTTTGATTTTGAATTGTATATTGTACTGTTATTGTTCTATAAAAACTTTTGTGTAAAATTGAGAACCTACAAATAAATGTTAGGAACATCATATAATAAGCTTAGCCATAGAATAGAGAAACTTACACTTATTTTGTTTGGATAGATGACATGGTTGACTAGGGTGCAACTCATTCATTTATATATAAGAAATGGATACAAGAGATCGAGTGGATCTTTCTGGTATTCGAGGTCCCATATAACCACATGGTCAATTTTTGGAAACATATCTATAGGAGACTAGCATAAAGATGCTTTTACATGTTACGTTGACATATGATGTGAACAAAAGTTGTTTTATCTCTACTAGGCTTTATGAAGATAAACTTCTTTATGTGCTAAGATTAATGGATTTGTTACCCAATCATATTTTGATTTATGGTTTTGTGCTAAGAAGCACTGATATGGATTGTAAGGATTCAGAGTAGGACCAGTTTGGTGCAAGAGTGCTGGATACAGGTGTGGCGTGTTGCCATGCTACCCGTGCATGTTTAGTTTATGGGTGTTGACCCAATGTACTCAACGAGATGGTACCATGTTATGGAATAATGAGTGTGTGAGATAACTCATAATCCTGTATCATGCATCTCAGATCACATATGCTTTACTTGAAATTTTAACACTATGATTAGCACCTCTCTTCTATTTATTTGATGATGATTTTTTAAAGAATGTTAAGGTTTTTGGAAAATTGTATTGTATGATTATGAGAATACATGATGTGCAAGAAAATTTTGTTTTTAAAAGTGATAAGTATTGTTCTTCAAGATTAAATTATTTGATCACAGTGAAAGCATGATTTGATGATTTGGTATAATCAAATTTCGATGACGAAATTCTTTTAAGGGGGAAGGATATAACATCCGTAGAATTTTTTATAATTATTAAATAAATAAAGATGATTTTTTATGTCTCAAATTTAAGATTTATTTTTTATTAAAATTTAATATGAATATTAATTTGAATTTGAATTTGAATCTCAAGCTAATTTGAATCTCAATTGGATTTCAATTTCATTTGGGATTTTATTCCACTTAGGAGTTGAATTTCAATTTGAGAGTTGATTCTAATTTGAATTTTATATTCCAATATAAATTTCAATTATAATGAAATTAATTGGATTTAAAATTAATAAAATATGAATTTTAATTTGAATTTAATTAAATGCAAATTTAAATTTATAATTTATTTTAATTTGGTTTAGAATTGAATATGAATTTGAAAATTAAATTAGAAATCAGTTTAGAGTATAATTAGGATTTAATAATTAAATTTATTAAATAAGAAAGGATCCCAATGGTGGGATGCCCCCCCTTATATGGGCACATCCTACTTGTCAAGGTTCTCTACACTTCTAATTACCTAAAAGTCTTTACATTTAATGAAAGCCAAATACTAATTATTTTTCAAATTCAAAAACAAGTCTATGAGATAAGATATTTTGAAGTTTCTTAATTACTTTACGAGCCCTAATTAACCTACGATTTTTAGAATATATGCTTATAGCAACTTAAGGATATGCTTGAGTAACATACCTAATGGGATTAAGAAATCTCATATGAGATTTATTAAATGGGATACCCCTCCACACGCCCCCATCTCTCTTTTTCTCTCTTCTTATTTCTCTCCTATCATTTTTCTCTCTATTTCATGCCCCTCTTAAAGAAGCATGGTGTTGATATGGTTGTTCCTCCATTGGTGGTGTAGCTAAGGAGAGGGAGGAGGTCATCAAGAAAAAAAGACTACTAGTTTTACGATTTTGGTTTTCATCTTTCAAGGTTGGTGCACTCTAACTATAGGTGTATGTATGATTTTAAATAACATGAACACGTTCTCAGATACATAAATATATATATGTATATCATCATAGATCCACCTAGGATGTGATATATTTTGGAGTATGAAAGTTTTCGATAAACAAAAATTAATTTTCAAAAACCTATTTTTGAGAGAAAAATATATTTTGTGTGTGATTACAAATATAAATCCATGATGTGGGATATGATTCTATATTTTAGCATGTTGAACATGTTTATGTATTACCAAAATCTCGTTAGAGGTTTTTATAAACCTAAAATTATTTTTAAGAAGGAAAATATAGTTTCTTGTGTAGAAACGTTAAATTTAATATTTAATTCAAGGTATGGATAAGATTTCTATATTTACAACATACTTGAATGTATACATGCATGTGTATTATGTGTTTATATCAAATCAAAATCATGAAATGCATGATTATGATGCTTATTTATAAAAAACATAAAATTATTTATGTGTTTCTTAAACATACATTATGTCATGTTATTCTTATTCTGACTAGTCTGAAAAAAATTTATGGTTCTCCAAAGCAATGAACCAACATTTTTTTTAAATCTTAGAGAGATGTTTCTGACATGTAGGATCAATTCCAGAAAAAAATTTAGGTTAATTTGATATTCGAATTGAGAGATACAACCTCTTGAAGTCAACACAGAATTTCAATCTTGACAGAAATTCTATGTAAGCTGCACATTTTTATTGATTTTATTGCTCAAAAAACAGTTTTATGTTTATGACTAATATTTTTATTTGTGTTAGTTTATATATTTAAGAACACATGATAAAAATCTTGTGCACTACTTCATTATGATTTAAGAATTAAAAAATATGAAAGTTTGTTCTAAAACCTAAAATTTCTAAAACACAGTCTGCCAAAGAATATAAACAAACTGTAGTATGTGAATTTTAATTCTCTAATGATATGAAGTTTAGACTTGATTTCTTTTGATGCTTGTGTTAGACACACCAAGCTAACTACAATAAAAATTATAAAATTTATTTTACTCTATAAATTTGTTGGCTAATGTTTCTTTGGTAAGGCTAAACTGGACAAGTCTGTTCTGAGAACAGAAAATAAGTATTCGTAAAAGGTTTATTACTCCTTGATCTAGAATGGGATTGAACTTGGGTTTTCGCTTGTAGACAACTAACACATATGTACATTTATAGTAAAAATTCTAGATTTGAATATATCGTACTCTATCATGACAAAATTTATATTAACTGATAAATTATGTTCATGCAATTCTGAATTTGAAACTCTTGTTTGCATACATGTAATGCTTCCAAAAGAAGACCGGTTGGATATCCCTTTTTAATGCCTGCCTTTGTGCTAGTGCTAGTTCATGTAACTAACTCTTTTATACACACTCACACAAATACAAACAAATGAATTTAGAAAAATTTCAAAAAGCACGACTAAAGTTTTGGCATTGACAAAAAAATGCACCTAAGTTTCAGTTTTTTTTTAAAAAAGACACCTAAATTTTGTACGGTTAATAAAAAAGAAACTTCCATCTATTTAACTTAGGTTATCGCTAACACAAGATGAGTTAAGAGAGTTAATTTACTAGTTAACCCTTCAAAGATTTCTTCCTTTTTTAGGTGCATTTTTTAAAATATGTTATTGAGGGTAAAATGGTAATTTTTCATCACTTTTAACAACAAACTTGACGGCAGTAAACTCATGAACATTTAAATTTGTTTTTGATATTTACACGGAGAAACTGTCTCTAGGATCATAGACATATATGATCACTGTCGTGACTGTTTACTATTTTCAAAAACTTAAGTGCCTTTTTTATTAATGCCCAAACTTTAGGTATTTTTTTGAAATATTATTATCTTGAACATATATTAGTAGCTAATATTTTATAAACAGTAAATATTATATATAGCACCATAGTTTTGAACAAGTTTGTGTGTGCATGTATATATATATATATATATATATATATATATATATATATAATGGATTTACTTTTATATTGCAAATATTATTGGTTAAGAATATATTATACATAATAATAAATAAAATATATCTCATAAATAATATATAAAAAATAGTATAGTTTGGAATAATGCAATACAAATGTATTATAAATTATAAATATGCATTCTAGAGGTTTTAGGTAGACCTATGAAATGCCGCTACTGTGTATTTATAGAGATGGGATCAGGTCAGAGAGCACCTTTGGATCCCGTTGATCTCAAGACAACATCCAAAACCTGTACGAATAGGATGCCCATCACATGGATGTGTCTCACTTTCTTCCTGCACAATCCAGATGGATGGCATCAGAGTTCATAAAATGAACCAATCATAATGACCCCCTCCATTCTCTTTGATGGGTGTCGTTCATTTTTAAGATAAATGACATCCAAGGCATCTTTGACTGCAATACCTGATCCCATCTCGCTTTTATCTATCTGTTCCAAACATGCGAGTAACACCTGTAGCAGCGCCACTAGAGGTCATATTAGTGACTTCCAAACACTGCCACATCTTATGGCGATTAGACTTTTGGTGACACTTTGGCAGCGCTTTAAAAGCGTTGGCTATGATCTATAGCGGCACTTTCAAAGCACCAAAGCTTATTTTTTTGGATTTCAAAACTGTACCTCAAAATTGAGAATTGTAACTGCGTGCTTGACCTAGTAGGAACTAGAGCGTGTATGGCACCTGGAAGAGGTGTTTACATTACTGAAGACTATGCCTATGTAGCCTAAGGCTATTGTTTAATTCGTTCCTGTGTCTTGTGTTGATTTGTGGCTTGAATGGGTCCAAGTGGGGCCCACATACGCCACTCTTTTGACTCATCTTCTTTGTCTTTTATGGTAACCCACATAAGATAGGTATAAGATCAAACAAGGAAAAACATGAGGTTTCCTTGAGCGTTAAGGTAAATAGTATTATAAAAATAAAGAAGGAAAAAGAGTGGTGGGGGTGGGGGGGGGGGGGGTATTGGAATGTTTATTCAACTTAAAGCCTAGGTTTTGGATTTTGAGTTTTGGAAAAAGAGAGGGTGTGCTCTCATTTGGAAAAGAGTGAGGTTTCTTCGCGCGCGCGCGAGAGAGAGAGAGAGAGATGTGTTCTTTAGGGTTTTAAGGCTTCTCTTGGGTTTTGAGAAGAGTACGAGAGAAAAGGTACATGTTTCTTTTAGTGGTGAAGAGGAAAATCTTATGTTGCACACATAGATCTTCTTGGTGGGTCGAACGACAAGTGTGATTGTTCTCATTTGTGGTTTTATTTATTTTCTCTTGTACCAGTGATTAATTATATTAATAAAGGCTCTTAGTAATCTTCTCATGGATGTAGAAGATTTTAGCAAAACCATATAAAATCTTCACGTCTTATGGTTATTTACTTTTTTGCTAGATTTTATTGTGATTATCAGTGTTCCTCAATCACATCAATATCATATTTGTCCTTGTTGATCCTGAACATGAGCTCCAAAATCACAAGTGATATCAATACTATTGGTTGTAGGAAAGATCAAATATGACATCAAGGGTGATGAATACTAAATTTGAGGTGGAGAAATTTGATGGCGAAGAGAACTTGTAATATGACAAAGAAGGGTTAAGGATCTGTTGATTCAACAAGTTATGTATAAGGCATTGTTCGATAGGCTAAGTAAATTGGTGGCATTAGCTAATGATAAGGAAACATCCAGTAGGACATTAGTTATGAGTGTTGTGGATTTAGATTTTAGAGAATCGAGTACAATTCGCTCATGCTTTGGGAATAAGATAATGTATAATGTGGCTTGAGATAGAATTTGTAAAAGAGCTGTAAAAAAAGCTAGAGGGCCTATATATGACGAAGTCCTTGATAAACAACCTCTATTAGAAGTAACAAATCTATGATCTAAAGATGAAGGTGGTAGTATGTTCGAGCTTCTGAATGCCTTCTACAAGATCGTGAGTCAACTCTTAAAATTAAATGTGATACTTGAAAAGAATGATAATTCTTTAGTTTTCTTGAAATCAATGTCTTAAGGTAAGCAAATTTGAAGACTATTCTATTATAAGGAAAAGAGATCAAGCTTGATAATATATGTAAAAACCCATAAAATTTTGATATTTTATGAGAAATAACATTGAATTAGGGCTAAAAATATCATTTGAGATTAAGATAAGAATTAATTTATAATTCAGACATTTATCAGGATTTAGAATAAATTTCAATCGAGCATTTATTTTGAATCAAGGTTTTGATTTTTAATCAGGTTTGGATTTGAATTCGGATTTAATAAATATGTCTTAAATATTATAATTATATTTGAGCTTGATTAAAATCTAAATTAAGACTTAATTGAATGTTAATTCAAGATTGAAAAATATAATAAATTATATTTTTGTTGAAATTAAATTTATGATTTTAAATTTAGTTAAAAAGTAATACATGTGATTCTTCAAGGTATTTCTAATAAATAAATAATAATTTTTACGAGAAAGAAGTGTAAAATTATAAATTAGCGTAAGAGGAATTATAAAAAATATCGCATGAAAACTTATAGTTGATTTAAGTTGATTTTTATGAAATTCGCATCCAGAATCAAATTTATGAGAAAGATCAAAATTTAATAAAATAACTGATATATTTCACTGAAATAAAGTTGAATATGATTTCAGATGAATTTAAGATAACTCGATATGCATATAATGTAAATTCAATAAATTTGAATTTAGTTTCTTGAGTTTGAAATCTAATTTAAAAAATAAAATAAAATAAAATAAAACACTCAAAACGACACTGAGTCCTACCAACTCTGGTAGAGATCACTTTTGAAATTCGTTTATGGGAAAACATCATTTTTAGAAAATAAATTAAACAGTCTAGATAATGATAATTGACATTGAGTATAGAGTATGCAGGATTTAGACAATTTTTTTTAAGTGTAAGAAACACCCCTACACACTCAAGGGTCTCATCGATCCTATTGAGTTTCATTTTTTCAAAAATTATTTCTGAAAAATTTGACCTAACCTCTTAAAGAATATTTAAAATAAATAATTTAAATATATGGAAATTCAAAATTTTATAGATGAAATCTATTTACATTTAAGCCTAATTTAGAGTCATTTAATGCTATTTTATCTAATTTTACATTTGAATTTGTAAAGAATTGAATTTTAATTTAATTAGGCATGAAATTAGAATTTAATCACAAATAAAAAAAAATTATATAGATTTGGACCTTAAATTAGGTAGTGGATTTAACTAATGATATTTGAATTAAAATCAATTAAGTTGAATATAATGCATAACATTTAGATCAATTTAGGGATAGATTAGATTGAATATAACTCATGATATATTGAATCATATATAGTTAGATTGGACCCGTAGGGTTAGACGCTAAAAAAAATATCATTGTTGTTTTGTCAAAAAATTTGGCTAATAAGTAACTTATCTATTTAATCTAAATTGAATTTGACATTTCTTATTTTGAGGGCATCAAAATTGACTATTTGCATGCCCAAATTGGTGTTGATTTGAGCATTTTATCATCGATTGATGTTCATGCCTAATTATAGGTCAAAAATTAACTTTCTTTAACATTGACTAAATTTTATTATAGATCAGTGTGCATATGATTAAATCTAAGACCACCACAACAATTTACATTTTGAGGGCTATCGAATAAACTATTTAAACGTTAAATTCTGATAAGTCTTTGGGTCTGTAGACCTCTCAGAAGGTTACCATGTTACTAAAGCCCAACCATGGTAAGAAGTTCATACTTTTCTTTTCTAGCTTAGTTAATTTTAAAATTAAATAAGTTATTACCTATAATTTATTTAGTTATTTTATTACTAAAATATATTAATAAATATTAACCTTTTATATTGGAGATAAGACTCTTGTCTAAGCCTATCTAAAAATAGAGGCCCTCATAAGGAGGATTAACAATGTTAGTTATTTCTCTCTCCTATTCTCATTATAATATGTTATCTTCTTCTTCTTCTTCTTCTTCTTCTTCTTCTTCTTTCTTTCTTTCTTCCTTCTTAGAGCTTTTTCAGTAGCCATAGAAGCTCCTCTATAGTTTGAAACGGGTGATGAAGGTCGATCTACGTTTGAGCCTGATTAAGGTAGGGAGTTCTATACTTTATATATAAAATAGAATTCGTGGGTATGAATTCCTTCGATTTTTCATAGGTATAAACCCTAAGCCATGCCATCCACATGTGGGTTTGGGTTTGGGCTGTCTATGCATGTGATAAAAATGGGGGTTCGAAAGAAAACTCCTCTAAAAATCATTTTCTCTCAAAACTTATTCCTGAGAAAATAAAACTGCAAAATATGCATGCTACCCAGTTATTTTTCTGTATATTTTGATTTGGATTAGTAGATTATGTTTATACTGATGTGTTGTAAAATTAAAATGATTTCTATGGCCATTTTTATAGAAAAATACATGTTTTGTATTATCGAGTTTCTTAGATTTTTTTTTTGGTAATTACGTATTTTTGGCCTAACATCTGACCAATAAATCACTCATATCTCTCTCGTTTAGCGAAGTTTTAATGCATGATTTATTGCATTGTAAAGTTAAATTTTTTTTGCATCTATTATGAAATTTTGGGCTTTGTTCATGGATACAGCATAGATCTGTTCAGAACAGAAAAGTGTAAGTCTACACCAAAACATTTGTAACTCCCTCATACAAATGAGTTTTATGAATGGTTTTGAAAAACTAACAAAAATTTCTACAAATTAAAAAAATTCCAGCTTTGTCCATCAAACAGAAAAATTTATATAGCCTCTGTAACAGTCGGATAGAGTTGGACTTTTTACAAATTTGGTACTGGTTTAAGAACTGATCCATGAATGTAGGGTTTTGAATGTTCTTGTTAAAGAAATATGATCTACGCATATAGGGTAGTTTATTTCATGTTTAGCATGATTAAACAATATGTCATTGCATAAAGATTTCATGTTTCATGATTATTTAGAGTTTTGTATGATTCTTACATAGATATAAGCATGCTTGAGATATTTCTTGATGGATTTATGATTCTTGAAGGATGTCTGTTAGTATTTTAGTAAGATTATCATTAATCTGATCAAGTATGCATTATATAATGATGTAACCATATTTAGAGCAACAAAATTCATGATTGTATGAATTTCTACCTTGAATGTTATTCCTTCTTGATGAATCTTGCATGAGTTTGAATCTTCATTTTTTCTATCATCATTTTGATCCCGACCTATTTCAGAAATAAATCAATATCTCAATAGAAACAAAGCCAATAAATTTAAATAAAAATGCTAAAGTATTCTAAACATCCAGGGCTTGAATTTAAAATCTTCTTTTTCTTCGTTTGGATCAGTATAGAGGCTGAAACATCCATTGCAACATAGCACAAGTTTTCTGCCCTATCTGCAGGACTATTTCAACCCACGATTTTGATGGTTGTAAAGACCCAACCAAGACTAATCAAAATAAATCAAGAAAAATCTAGGTGAAAGCTAACATATATGAGCGCTTGTAAAAAGGGTTTTATAAAAAGATTTTTTTGTAGGTTTGGAGAAATTCCCCAAACAAAAAACTTGTAGATAACATGATCTGTCTTATATTTTCCCTGAATAGGGTTTAGTCCATGAATTTTTCTTGATTTTATTATTACAATTTTTTTAGTTTTGTTTCTTGAAATGTTTTTCCGAGACATATAAGCATTCACAGTAAAATTCAAAGGGTGCAATTCAGTTTTTATAATTTTGGTGGGTTTTCCAAAATCGGGTTAACAGAAATTCGAGTTTGCACAATATTACATGTGTGGATGCTTAATTATATTTGATGTTATGCATGCAAAGTTATGAAAGCTTATCATATTGTTTATGTATATATGCACATGTTTGCAAAGTAAGAAGTATAAGTTTGATATCGAATGCAAAGTTCTAAATATGCATCCATAGTCGTAGTGGCCGAACCTTATTTGAGGGATTCAATTATGGTGTTGCATGTAAGACATTGTTGCAAATAAGTGAAACATATAATACTAAAGCAAGGGCTTGCAAAGAGGAGGCAAGCAATACATCTGGCTTCATAAAAATATGTTTTGAGCATGAAAGATTGCTTCTCTTCACTCACGAAGATAAGGAAAACCCTCTACAATAAATTGCAACATATGGGAAAGAAACTCATGAGTGAAATTATGATGCATCGAGTTGGTGGTATTAGAAGTCTCTCTCGCTTTTGTTGTCCCTCACTCGGACTGGTGAAAGGTGCCCAACCAGGACAAAACAACCTATATATGAAAACACGGTCGGTGCCATAGCCCTGATCCAGGTATCTGCCTGTGTTTGTACCCACGGGGCTACGAAGTGAAACCTAAATGTATATGCATTAGATAGGCATGTCATGCATCATATAAGAAAGAAAAGATAATTAAAGATAAAAATCAATTCATGCATATAAAGGGCTTCTGCATTGGTAAATACATGTATTTTTAACTATTCATGCATTTTTTACTTGATTAAGTTAAATGAATGATGAATAAATGTTAACTTTTGTAATTGCATGCTTACTTGAGATATTTGCAATACTTGTTGAATTTTGTCATATTTGAATTGTTAAATGCATGAAAGTCTGAAAAGATTTTTGCTTATGTATTCTAGATTGTATGTTTAGTATAACTCTGCCCTACTGAGACAAGTTATGTTAGACCCTATAAAATTTTAATATTTTTCAAGAAGTGAGTGAGCTCACGTGCGATGGCAGGAGGTTGAGATGGGGATCGAGTGATACCTTTTCCAAACCTTCGAAGTTCTGAAACAAGAGTATTTTAGTTACTCAAAAACTTTGATATTTAATTTGATTTATTTATTCAATTTTTATTATTAATGGTGAACATGTATGTACATTTCTTTCATATATGAATGTTTAATTCCTAAGTTCAAATGCATGTGTGAATGTGAATGTAAATGAAAAGTAATGCGCCTAGTTTTACAAGATCATTTTTTTCGCTGTAATTTTATAAAAGTATTTTAAAAAAATACTATGATTTTCGGGATTTAAAATTTGGGTTATTACAATATAATTACATCATTGCTCTTTACTGAGATGTTTGAGAAGACTAACCTTGATATTCAATAAGATGAGGGCTTGGTGGCAAAAGCATCGGATCATGATCAAAGACAATTCAGGGAGCATGATCAAGACATGAATCATAACGGGAAGAACAAGTTCGTTATGAGGTGCTACTACTATAAGAAATCAGGTAATAAAAAGATAAAGTGCAAAAATGTAAAGAAGATACGAAGAAAGGGAAAGCCAAGGGTATTAATCAAGTGTTACAACAAGCAGTTCTGAGGATAATGGAAAAAGTTTGATTAATGTCTCCTCAGGTATGGATTCATTTCATGATTCATAGATTTTAGATTTTATGTGTCATAATATATATATATATGTTTGATTCCTACACTGCATGTAATGGTTTATGTTATAAGGTAGTAGGAGTTGGTACAATTAAGATAAGAATGTTTAATAAAGTAGTTCAAACTCTTGGTGATGTCAAACATGTGCCAGAATTAACAAAAAAAATAATTTCTTTTGAGTGTATTGGATTCCAATGGTTGTTTTATTAGTGCCAAAAATGAAGTCCTAGTAATTAAGAGGCATGCACGGGTGTTAATGAAAGGAAAGAGGTTTGAAAACCTATACTGACTAATTAGAAATGTTATAGTTCGGGTAGTTATGATATCTTCTTCGAAAGGCATATAAAAGAAAGACTTGCTTGGGTTGAACACAAAGAACTTGACTGGTTATGATGTTGACACTCACAAGAGCTCCATGGTGAAGGCCAAGAAAACACATGTTTAGGGTGTGAAGATTTTGTTGCAGGTGAAGCAGAAAGTTGAGAAGAAAGAAAAATGTAATAGTTCTTCATTAAGATCTTCTTAGGTTCAATCACGGGATAACTTGCTACAGAAGATGATTCAATTTTAGAGAAAGATTAGTGATGCTCATGAGCAATGTGCACGAGATGATGTGATAGATTACATTATCAATTAAATATGTAGGTTCATGCATAAAAAAATATATTTTCTGCAGGTGAAAAATATAAAGTAGTAAAGATTGCGAAAATTAAGATTGACCTAAACTTGGTCCTTATTATGAGTTAGATTGCTTGGGTCCTAGGGAGAGGGGGTGTTAAAAGAGAATTGGTTGCAGAGCATTGAAACAAAAGTGGAGAATGTTGATTTGTTGCTTGAATGGGTCTAAGTGAGACCCACATGTGCCATATAAGAGTCCTCTTTAGACTCTTCTTCTTTGTCAAAGCCAAAGATGAAAACATATGAGGTTCCCTTGAGTGTTAAGATAAATAGTATTATAAAACTTAAAAAGGAAAAGAGAGGGGGACTCTCTCTATTGGAACGTCTATTCACCTTAAAGCTTGAGTTTTAGCTTTTGAGTTTTGGGAAAGAGAGGGTGGGCGCTCTTTTGGAAAAGAGTGAGGTTTCTTGGCTTAAAAGAGAGAGGTGTGCTCTCTAGGGTTTTGAGAAGTGTGCGAGAGAAAAGGTGTTAGTTTCTTTTAATAACAAAGAAGAAGATCTTAGGCTGCACACATCAATCTTCTTGATGGGTCAAACGACATGTGTGGTTGTTCTCGTTTGTGACTTTATTTATTCTCTCTTGTATCAGTGATTGATTATATTAATAAAAGCTCTCAAGACTCTCTCCGTGGATATAGGCGATTTTGTCGAACCACATACAATCCTGTTATTTGCTTCTTTGCTAGTTTTATTATGATTATAATTGCATCAATATCATATCTTACCTAGTGTGATCCTGGGCACATGCCCCAAAATCAGATCTTGCGGCAGGTGGATCACATAAGAATATAGAGATGGCTTAAAAGGTGGTGACATCAACTTATGTCATTAGAACCTGCAAATGCTCAGAATTATGCCATTTTATCTAATATATATTGTGTTGTAGCTAGGCACTCGGGTTTTGTAGCAAAGGTGAGAGTGAAGGGCACCTCTGCCCAAATTAAGGGGGTGTTTGCATCGCCATCTCCGTCCATCTACAGGAATCCCAATGCATGCCTAAATGACAAGCCAAATGGACCATAAGGGTGTGTTTGATTGATTGTCTAACTGACAATAGAATAGAACAAACACATGTTCTCTATTTTTATAACAATTGTTTTGTTTAAACTCAAATAGAAAATCATATTTTTCCTATTTCAAAATAAATAACCCATAAGAAAATAAATAATAAATAAACCAAAAAACCCTAAGCTCCATGAAAATAAATCACAAATAAAAAACTGTAAATAAACCATAAAATTAAATATAACAAGCACTAATTCAACCCTAATAAAAGAAAATCAAAGAAAAAATCCATAAATCAAATTAAATATAAAAAGCCATAATTAAATAAATGTGATTAAAATCCCTAATCAAAGGAATTTTTATTTTTATATTTAATTCAAGCCATAAAATTAAAATTAAAGAAAAACCCTAATTCAAACCCAAATTGAAAAATCTTTAATTCAAACCCTAATGAGAGAGAAGAAGAAGGAGAAAGAGAGAGAGAGAGGAACAAAGAAAAAAGGGAAGATAGAAGAGTGAATGGGGGTGTCATCGCCCAGCCATATCCACACATAGGTGAGAGAGAGAGAACATGGGGGTGTCTTCACCAGGTCGTTTCCATACATGAGAGAGAGAGAGAGGCAGGACAGGATATACCCCCCTCCACCTTTTTTAAAGGCTGAGAATACCGTCCCATTCCCGGTTCCATAGAGGGTGGAATGTTTCGCCATTCTTGAGACAAGGTGGATGCACGTTCCATGCATCTGCCACGCGTTTGGTGCGACACTTATTCTACACGTCTGTGGCATCCCGCGCGACGCACAGAATATGCAATTAAACACACCCTAATATAACTGGTATGTTATTTGCTCTATTCCATGATCGAAAAGTAAAGGTTCCTAGCCTTGAAAACCAATGTCGTCAGAATTGGTTTTGGACTTTGTCAATTTAATTTTCATTTTAAAATAACTAAAAAATATTACAGTATTACAAAGGGCTCATTCAACCGCATTTCAGCCCCATTTGAAGTGAATCGGTGTTGAATAGGCGATTCAATGCAAATCGGTCAATTTTAGACCAATTAACAATGATTGTTGAAAAACTATTGCACCATCCTTCTCCTGGGCTGTATATTTGCATAGGATCATATAGTTATGAGAAGCTTCTTGTTACATGGGAGAGCTCATTTTCCCAAAAAACTTGCTTGGGAAGTAGGAAACTTTCACTTTGTCGAAAGGAGTAGCTTTGGGAAAAACACTTTCAAAATACGAAAAAACTCGATTCCTTTTGAGAAAAACACTTTCAAAATATGGAAAACTCTATTCCTTTTAGTGGAGAAGCTCACTTCCTCTTTGTTTCCCAAATTGATTCCCTTTTGCTCTCTTACGATTTTCTTCTCGCTTCTTGTGACTTTTCACTCACTTCTCTCATTTTTTAATATTTTTATATTAAAAAATAATATATTTTTTATAACAAGCTTACCGTTTTTATATCGTTTTTGTAGAAAAATTAAGATAACAAAAAATATGCGGAAGCAATATAGGATCTAACAAAGGCACAATCAAATCACAACACAAGGGTTTACGTGGTTCGGTCAACACAACCTACATCCACGGGGCACAGAGAGAATAATCCACTATAATAAAAGTAGAGAGTACAATGTAGAGAGTACAACGTCCAATAGCTTGCCCAAAGCTAAAGATAATAACAACAAAAAAATCACAGGAAGAAATGAATACAAGATTACCTCTCGGGTGCACAACCCGAGTCAAAGCCCATACCACAACCAATACCTCTCTCTGAGGATCAATGCGTGGTGACAAACCTTCTTCCTTCCTTTTCTTCTTTCTACTCTCTCTCTCTTACTTCTTCTCTCTCTGCACACTGCATACAACAACTCTTCCCTTCTCCTTCCAGCACACAGCCTCTGCACCCCTATTTATAGATGGCATAGAGTCTTCTAGATATGAACCTTCTAGAAGTGAGCATTCTAGACTCATTCCAGAAATCGAAGGGGTTTTAACCCTTCAACTTCCTGCATTAATGGGAGTTAGGTGGCTATTCCACTTCCCCACATCATTAATGAGGGGATAGGGCTGACCCTTCAACTTCTTCTACATTAATGAGAAGTGGGTGGCTATTCCACTTCCCCACACCATTAATTAGGAATAGGGCTGGACCCAACAATCTCCCCCTCCAGCCTAAGGGGATACTCCAATTCAACTAATCAACTGAAGTTCATGCCGACCAATTGCCGACATGTATTTTGTTTCTCCATCGGTAAGGCCTTTGTCAGCATATCTGCACCATTATCATTTGTGGAGATCTTTGCAAGATGAAGCAATTTTTTCTCAAACACATCTTGGATCCAATGGTACCTGATATCTATATGCTTTGACTTTAAGTGAAAACTCGGATTCTTAGCGAGATGAATGGCACTCTGACTGTCGCAGTACACCAAGTACTTGTCTTGCTCAAAACCCAACTCCATCAAGAATCTTTTCATCCACAACATCTCTTTGCAAGCTTCTGTAAGAGCAATGTACTCTGCCTCAGTAGTAGACAAAGCAATACACCTTTGCAATTTTGACTGCCATGACACAACTCCCCCTGCAAAAGTGAGTACAAAACCAGATGTGGACTTCCTCGTATCAATATCTCCAGCCATATCTGCATCTGTGTAACCTGTCAAGACAGGTGATCCACCACCAAAGCTTAAACAAACTTTGGAGCTCCCTTTGAGATATCTAAAGATCCACTTTACTGCTGCCCAATGCTCTTTTCCTAGATTTGCAAGGAATCTACTAGCAACACCTATTACATATGCGATGTCTGGTCTCGTACATATCATCACGTACATCAAGCTTCCGACTGCTGAAGCATAAGGAACTTTCTTCATTTTCTCCTTCTCCTCGTCACTTGATGGACTCTGCTCCGAGTTCAGCTTAAAGTGACCTGCAAAAGGAGAACCAACTGGCTTTGCATTGTTCATACTGAACCTGTCCAACACCTTTTCGATGTATTTCTCCTGTGATAACCATATCTTCTTGGTTTTTCTATCACGAGAGATCTGCATGCCCAATATTTCCTTTGCTGGCCCCATGTTCTTCATTGCAAAGGTCTTACTCAGTTTCTTCTTAAACCTATCAATTATAGACATATCTTTTCCAAGGATAAGCATATCATCAACATATAACAAGTGAATAATAAAATTCTCATCGAACCATTTTATGTAAACACAATGATCTGCAACCGATCTATTGTATCCATTTTCAGCCATAAATGAATCAAATTTCTTGTACCACTGTCTTGGAGCTTGCTTCAGCCCATACAAGCTCTTTTTCAACCTGCATACAATATTTTCTTTACCTTTGACTTTAAACCCTTCTGGTTGCTCCATGTATATCTCCTCCTCCAAATCACCATGGAGGAAAGTAGTCTTCACATCTAGCTGCTCAATCTCCAAGTCCAGGCTAGCAACAATACCTAGAGCAACACGAATAGAAGACATTTTAACAACAGGAGAGAAAATCTCTTCAAAGTCAATACCTTGCTTTTGACCAAAGTCTTTCACAACCAATCTAGCTTTGTACTTTGGTTGAGAACATTGTTCTTGAGACTTTAACCTGAAAACCCACTTTTTCTTCAAGGCCTTTCTGCCTTCTGGTAGTTCCACCAAATCATAAGTGTGGTTCTTCTGCAATGCATCCATCTCATCGTGCATAGCTATTAGCCATTGCTCTTTCTGCTCACACTCTTGTGCTTCCTGGTAACTCTCTGGTTCACCTGCATCAGTAAGCATCACATACTCATGTGGAGAATACCTTCTGGAAGGTTGTGACTCTCTGGAAGATCTTCTCAGTTGGGATTCTGGAAGAGGTTGTTCTCTAACTTCTTCCAGATCAACATGGCCTGCAGGTAAATCAACATCCGCCTCTGCATCATCTTCCTGCATTGTTCTTCCTTCAACTTGTGTCACTGGAGGAGTAACTGGATCTAAGTGGATAGATCCATCTGCAGAAGTCTGAATTGACACCTCTTTCTTGATATCTTCAAGTGTCTGGTCTTCAAAGAATACCACGTCTTTGGATCTGAATACCTTCTGCTTCTCTGGATCCCATAGCCTGTAGCCGAATTCGGCATCACCATATCTCAGAAAAATGCATTGCCTCGTCTTATCATCAAGCTTGGACCTCTCCTCCTTGGGGATATGTGCAAATGCCCTGCATCCAAATACCCTCAGCTGCTTGTAAGACACATCATTTTCTGACCATACCCTATCTGCAACATCATTTGCTAAGGCATGAGCAGGAGACAAGTTGATCACATCAACTGTTGTCCTTAAGGCCTCGCCTCAGAATTTCTTTGGCAGCTTGGTCTGTGCAAGCATACACCTGATTCTTTCTGCAATTGTACGATTCATCCTTTCTGCAATTGCATTGTGTTGTGGGGTACCTGCAACTGTCAACTCATGAAGAATTCCATGAATTTTACAATATTCATGGAATGGACCTGTGTACTCGCCACCATTATCTGACCTGATGCATTTCAGTTATTTTCCTGTTTTTCTCTCAACCATAGCATGGAATTGCTTGAATACATCAAGAACCTGATCCTTGGTTTTCAGAGGGTATGCCCAAACCTTCTTGGAGAAATCATCTATAAAAGTAATAAAATAAAGTGCACCACTGAAAGTTTTCACATCAGTAAAACCATTAACAGTTTTTGTTCTCAGAGGACCACAAACATCAGTATAAACTCGCTCCAGAATGTGAGATTTTCTATGAAAGGCATTTCTAACAAAGGATACTCTATGTTGCTTACCAGCTAAGCAATGAACACACAGGTTTAGACGTGTACCTTTTAACTCTGGGAGTTGCTCCCTCTTAGCAAGAATCTACAGGCCCTTCTCACTCATGTGGCCTAATCGACTGTGCCACAAATCAATAGAAGAGTCCTCAGTTGTATTCAACTGTCCCTTGCATACCTTGCCTTGCATCTTGTAAAGAGTACAACATCTCTTTCCTCTGGCCTGAACCAATGACCCGCTGCTGAGTTTTCACTGTCCTTGGCTAAAAACACTGCTTCTGCCCTCTTCATCAAGCTTTCCTACTGAAAGCAAATTCAACCTCAAGTCTGGAACATGTCTGACATCCTTGAGCACCAACATGTACCCAAGACTGGTCTGGAGATGAATATCTCCAATACCTACAATTTTTTATGTTCATGTGTTTTCCATTCGGACAACACCAAAATTACCAGTCCTATATATACTGAAATATTCTCTCTGTGGTGTGGCATGGTACGAGGCTCCTGTGTCTATGACCCAATTTGTATCCTGACATACACAGATACATGGATCATTAGTAGTAGACAAAATCACAAGCTCACCTTCAACTATGACTGTGGTATCTTCTTTGGTTTCTTATGATTCTGTCTCTTTCCCTTTTTTCTGATTTTTCTTTGGCTCTTTGCACTGATTCTGGAAGTGCCCCTTCTTTCCACAATTGTAGCAAGTGATGTCCTTCCTTGACCTGAACTTGCTCCTATATCTGTGGTCATTTTTCCTGTCCTTTGACCGACCCCTGCCTTTGGATGAACTCACCATCAATCCTTCACCAGAATCCTCATTCGGTTATGGTCTTCTCCTAATTTCATTAGAAATGAGCGTACCTGTGACCTCTTCCATATCCAATGTTTCTTTTCTGTAAATTATGGTTGTCACAAGATGCTCATAAGATGGTGACAATGAGGTTAGTAACAACAGAGTTTTATCCTCATCTTCAAGTTTAACATCCAGACTAAACAGATCAGCAATAATCTTATTAAACACACTAAGATGGTCAAGAATGGGAGTACCTTCCTTCATACGAAGACTATAAAGTTGTTTCTTGAGATGTAACTTGTTAGACAAGTTCTTGGTCATGTAGAGGCTCTCTAGCTACAACCACAATCCCATTGTTGTCCTCTCTTCCATCATGTTACACATGACTTCATCTGATAGACACAACTCAATCACACCAGCAGCCCTCAAGTCAAGATCATCTCATTCATCATCGGTCATGCTTTTTGGCTTATTCGCCTTCCCGACAAGAGCCTTGTGCAACCCTTGTTGTGCAAGTAGAGCTTTCACCCTTCTTTGCCATAAGGAAAAGTTTCTTTTGCCATCAAATCTCTCCACCTCAAACTTAGAGCTAATTGACTTAGAAGACATGATTTTCTACGAACCTGCTCGGATACCACTTGTAGAGAAATTAAGATAACAAAAAATATGCGGAAGCAATATAGGATCTAACAAAGGAATAATCAAATCACAACACAAGGGTTTACGTGGTTCGGTCAACACGACCTACATCCACGGGGCACGGAGAGAATAATCCACTATAATGAAAGTAGAGAGTATAATGTAGAGAGTACAACGTCCAATAGCTTGCCCAAAGCTAAAGATAATAACAACAAAAAAATCACAGGAAGAAATGAATACAAGATTACCTCTCAGGTGCACAACCCGAGTCAAATCCCACACCACAACCAATACCTCTCTCTGAGGATCAATGCGTGATGACGAACCTTCTTCCTTCATTTTCTTCTTTCTACTCTCTCTCTCTCTTACTTCTTCTCTCTCTACACACTGCATACAACCACTCTTTCCTTCTCCTTCCAGCACACAGCCTCTGCACCCCTATTTATAGATGGCATAGAGTCTTCTAGATATGAACCTTCTAGAAGTGAGCATTCTAGACTCATTCCAGAAATCGAAGGGGTTTTAACCCTTCAACTTCTTGCATTAATGGGAGTTAGGTGGCTATTCCATTTCCCCACATCATTAATGAGGGGATAGGGCTGACCCTTTAACTTCTCCTGCATTAATGAGAAGTGAGTGGCTATTCCACTTTCCCACACCATTAATTAGGAATAGGGCTGGACCCAACAGTTTTATAGTGGTGTTCATGTCATTTTTTATTTGCTTTCCTCTTGCGCTTCATAATACTTTGTGTTTCCTTATCATTTTTCATGTGCTTACTTGCTTCTCTGCTTTTGATTTAAGCATAACTTCTCGTATTAATTTGGTTCCCTGTTTGCTACTAGCATGTGGATTGAAACAAACTTGAGAACTCTCAGTTAACCTGCAATGAACCAATGTCATTTCCTGATCTTTTTTCCAGGCTGACCATAACTACTGTGGTCCTGATGAAACCATTATTTGGCGGCTTGTGGTTCCTCATGTCGTATGTCACAAGGACATCATAAGACAAGTTATGACACGTGTAAAAACTAATTATATTTTTAAATAAATTAGTATTTTTGTAATTTTCATAGATATATTCAACATTTTTGTTAATAATGATTTTTTTTTAAGCAAGTTGGGGTTCATGTCGCCGCCCCAATTGTTTTGGGATGAAGGCGTAGTTGTTGTTGTTGTTGTTTGTTTGTAAGCACGTTGGGGTTAGTCCACCCCAAACCCCAAAGGAGTTTGGCGCAGTCTCATGGGTGTCACCCCTTGAACAAGCTGAAGCGTGGCGATTCTCTGAGAGCCCACAAAGTTTCACTGTTCCAACAGCGATCGTAAGTAGGGGTGGCAATTTCTGACACGACCCGCCAACCCGCCTCTTAGGCGGGTTCGGGTTGGGCTTAAGCCAACCCTTTTAATAAACGGGTCGACCCGCGTAACCCGTTTATTAAACAGTTCGGGTTGGGGGTATGCCAACCCGCCAACCTGGCTGACCCGTTTAATAAACGGGTTAGGCGGGTGGGTCAACCCGCCAACCCGACCTGCCAACCCGCCAACCCGTCTGCCCCACCCGTCAACCCTCCAACCCGACCTGCGAACCTGAAAACCTGTTTACCCGACCCAACCCATTTATTAAATGGGTTGGCGGGTCGTGTCGGGTTACCCGTTTATTAAACGGGGTCGGGTTCGTGTTTGCCACAGCCGACCCGTTTAATAAACGGGTCGGGTTCGGGTTGAGGTATGCTGACACGTCGACCCACCAACCCGACCCGATTGCCACCCCTAATCGTAAGTATGGCAGGCAGAGGCAGCACAGCTAGGTCGTTCTCTATGTAAATATATAAAAAAAAAAAGTTAGAGATAGTTCAACCCCCTACCAGTTCATTGAAAAGGATAAGAAACTCGTAAAATTACAAGTTTAAATAGCTGAAAACCAGTCCGGAGGTTTATCTTTCCAAAGAGGTTGACATAGCACATCTGGCCACCCAATTACAAAACTTACGAACAGAATCTAAATAATGTTTGAGAGAGGAATCCGTAGTTGCTGTATGGAACACGCCCACATTTGACAAACATGCTTTTTATATATTAAAAACTATAAAAAAACTGCATATATATATATATATATATATATATATATATATATATATATATATATATATATATATATATTAAATACTGGACAAAGGTTGGTTGTGGTCAAAACACAAGGTGGACTGTTGAAGAAGTCGCATCAAGAACATTTAGTCTAAGTTTTATATTCAAAAGTTGCGTTGAGTTGAAAGCGAGTTTACCTGCTAAATTTGACATTATTCACCTGTAATAAATTATTAAACAAGTTATCAAAATTTGGATAAGCCTTGGTGTTATAATTGCGTTGCGCACCACGTCCATTTTGGAAAATGTACAAACACGCATGTATGAACATCCGTATAAAACAAAAAGAAGCGAAAGACAGCTTTGGCTTAAATAGACGGGAATGGGGCTCTATACTGTTCAAATACCATGGGCGTTACTCCCTGCCTAATAGGGATGGCAGTGGGGCGGGGCGGGGCGGGGCAGGGCGGGGGACAAGGTTTCCACCCCCGCCCCGCCTCAAAATTTTATCCTCCACCCCTGCCCCGCCTCCGCGACGGGGATGGATTTTATCCTCCACCCCCGCCTCCATCCCCGTTTCATACCCTTCATCCCCGGTCCAAACGGGGATGAGGCAGGGCGGGGCGGGGATATTGCGGGGAAAAGTGGTCGGGGCGGGGATTAGGCGGGGATCGTGGCGGGGATGGGGCGGGGCGGGGAAAAGTGCACGTCCACCCCCGCCCCGCCTCCATCCTCGTTTCATACCCTTCATCCCCGGTCCAAACGGGGCGAGGCGGGGCGGGGCCCCGCTTTCCCCCGGTCCACTGCCATCCCTACTGCCTAAGCTGAAGCTTGGACTTCCTGGAGTCGAAGGGTAAGCCCTCAGAGTTTTATGCCGACATGGACAGAGGCCGTAGTATGGCAGGCTGAGCCAGCGGCTAGGTCTCTGCGCTTGGGGGCGGTTTCTTTGAGTAAAAAAAAAAAACCTCTAGCTTACATGATCATGGGAGAAGATATCGCGCAAAGGAACTAGGCCCAATCAATGGGTGCCATGCATTCCGCTGTGATCAGACTTGCAAAATAAGAACGTCAACAGTTTCGCTATGCAATGAAATCACACATACCCCTCACAATATATATAAGCACTATAGTATTGTACACACTTGATTTACATAGTTCTAAGCTCCAAAAACAAGATCTAACTATTGTATTTTCATGTGTTAAAATTGACTTAAATAAGATGTTTTATATCATTTTTAAACCACCATTATCTCATGAATTGTGAGCCATTGATCTTCATCATCACAAAAATAAAATCTTATAATGTATTATAACATGATTAAACCATCTAATATACTCAAATAAATACAACTACAGGGTTAGATATATCAATTGATGGTTAGATCTTTGCAAACAAAAGTGTCTACCACAATATGATATCTTGGTACAAAACCAACACACACACACACACACACACATATATATATATATATATATATATATATATATATATATATATATATATATATATATATATATAAAGAAAATTAGAAAACACGAACCGGTGATCTTAAGTTCAAATGGCTCTTGTGCGAAGCATGTTATATTTTCTCTCCTCGAACATGCAGGTGCATCTTTGGGGGTCCAAATGAGTGTCACGTATGTAAGCACGTGGGGCTCATATCCCCGTGTGTGTCGGCAACAATTAACATCAGAGTCTGGTGCAGTTGCAAGTTGCAAAGACTTAAGTACCCTTTCTCGCCATTCCTGCCATAAAACGATGATTTTAGAACAAGATAAAAATATCTTTCATCCAGAAAATGAAGGATGATTTTAACTCTTTAAAGTCCAAACGTTCTATTTTCGCCCTAAGCAGTAAACTCCTCTGCTATAATAGGAGCTCCTCACAATATTTCGACCTAAATATTCCGGATCACTCTTTGACAACGCATCATCTGCTGTAACAGGAGTTTTCTTTGATGACACACCATTTGTCATCGTCTACTATCGTCGGAGTACCCTTTGCCATCGTATCTTGCTGCTAGAGCACTCTTTGTCATCGTTTGATCGTAAGAAATAGTTGAACTAACAGAAGAATTGGCATTTTGTCTATTGTTCATCATGATACCAGGGTACAAATGTTGAACTGAGTAGACAGAGAATAACGATTTACAACAGAGATAATGGTGGCAATGTCGAACTGAGTAGACAGAAAGCAATGATTTACAACAGAGATCAGATCAGAGAGTAACGATTTACAGTAGAAATCAGATCAGAGAGTATCTATTTATAATAAAAATCAGATCAGAGAGTAGCGATTTACAATAAAGAACAGACCAGAGAGTAACAATTTACAGCAAAGATCAGATCAAAGAGTAGCGATTTACAATAGAAATCAGATCAAAGAGCAGCGATTTACAGTAGAAATCAGATCAAAGAGCATTGATTTACAGTAAAAATCAGATTCAGAGAGTAGCGATTTACAGTAGAAATTAGATTCAGAGAGTAACGATTTACAGTAGAAATCAGATCAAAGAATAGTTATTTACAATAAAAATCAGATCGGAGAGTAACAATTTACAATAGAGATCAGATCAAATCAGAGAGTAGTAATTTATAACAGAGGTCAGATCAGAGAGTAGCAATTTATAATAAAAATCAGATAAAATAGTAGCGATTTACAATAGAAATCAGATCAAAGAGTAGCGATTTACAAAAGAAATCAGATTAAGAGAGTAACGATTTACAGTAGAAATCAGATAAGAGAATAGTGATTTACAATAGAAATTAGATTCAGAGAGTAGTGATTTATAATAGAAATAAGATCAGAGAGTAGCAATTTGCAATGAAAATCAGATTAAAGAGTAGTGATTTATAGTACAAATCAGATTAGAGAGTAACGATTTACAGTAGAAATCAGATCAAAGAGTAGCTATTTACAGTAAAAATCACATCAGAGAGTAGCGATTTACAATAGAGATCAGATCAGAGAGTAGCGATTTACAGTAGAGATCAGATCAGCGAGTAGCGATTTACAATAAAAATCAGATCAGAGAGTAACGATTTACAGTAGAAATCAGATCGATGCTGCCACCATTATCTCTGTTGTAAATCACTATTCTCTGTCTACTCAATTCGATGCTTGCACCTTGGTATCATGATGAACAATAGACAAAATGTTGATTCCTCTGGTAATTCAACTATTTCTCATAAGCAAACAACGACAAAGGGTGCTCTGACGGCAATATACGACGGTAAAGGGCGCGTCGTCAAAGAAAGCTTCTGTTACAGCAAATGGTGTGTTGTCAAAGGGTGATCTAGAATGTAGACTCGCGGGAATGTGAAAAATTATTTATGGGAGAACATTTCTGTCAAAAGCGTATATATCTTTTAGAGACTCTCATTTTTATAGAAGAAATCACCAAAACATCCATATCGTTCATCGTCGAGTTCATTTTCTACTGCAAAGCGATTTTATGTGCAATTGAGGATACATCCTCTCTAAGTAAATGAGCTCATTAGTAATGGCAGCCTACTGTACCATTTTTCACGGACTCCGACTGATTCTTAAAGACTCTAGCAATAGTGCACTCTTGATAATATGTTTCACAAACTTCAGTTCAGGCACTATCATCTTGAAGAAGCCAATGAGCTACATAATAAATCGTTTTTACGACGTAGAAACGAACCCAAAAATATTTTTTAAATCAAGGCAAGAACGAGAAGGGGCAATGTATTATAACACAAGGTAAAAAACAAAACAATGATAAGAGTCACAACAATATGCAAAACTATTAACGAAAGGATTTTTCTGTCAAACTAATATATATTTTATGAAAAAATATTTTCATTTTATATATTATTTTATTATAAAATCGTCATAGGTAACATTGGCATATGAATTATTGCGTACACACGGGGGCATGCTAGTTTTCCCTCCTTTCTTTCTCCTTTTTTGCGTCACCACTGACCTCCCCACCACTCCTTCCCCGGCTTCCACCACCACCATCCTCGGACAGCCTCCCGGCCTCTGAACAACCTCTCATTTATGCGCTTCACCCAGACCCAGAGGACGCCTCTCCCTTCCGCCCCTTCCCCGGCCTCTCCACCACCGAATGACCTCCCCATCACCATCCCCGGCCTTCGGCACTGTCGGACAGCCTCCCCACTTACCCCTCCTCCCTCTTCGTCTCTGCGCTTTCACCCAGCCCCAGCCAGAGGACATCTCTCTCTCTCTCTCTTCTGTGCTTCACCCAACCCATTTATGAAGGCGTCCGACAGGGCGACATGGTGATCGTTCGGCAGGCAGGCAGTGGTGGGAGAAGAAAAAAAGTTTACACATGAATCATCGATATAAAGATCGAACGATTCTTGTTGGTTCACAATAGTTTACATATTTACCCAATTTACATATTCTAATTTCTAACTACCTTCCTGTCCGCCCTGCCGCCTCACCGAATGGCTTTTATAAGTAGGCTGGGTGAAAAGCAAAAACAAGAGGGAGATATAGGGTCTGATTAGGCCTGGGTGGAGCATAGTTGAGAGAGAGAGAGGCCGGGGAAGGGGCGACAGGGAGAGGCATCTGCTAGCTGGGGTTGGGTGAAGCGCACAAATGAGAGGTTGTTCGGTGGTGGTGGTGGAGGTGGAGGCTGGGGATAGAGGTGGGAAGGCCGTCCGATAGTGGGGAGGCCGATGAATGAGCAGCAAGAAGAGGGATCCTCAGGCTAGGGCTGTGTGAAACACAGAAACGAAAGGGAGGAGGGGCGGTGGGGAGGCTTCTGGCGGTGGTGGAGGCTGGGGATGGTGGTGGGGAGGTCGGGGATGGTAGAGGCTAGGGAAGGAGTGGCAGGGAGGAGCGTCCTCTGGTTGAGGCTAGGTGAAGCGCAGAAATGAGAGGGAGGAGGGGGTGGTGGGGAGGCTGTCCAGTGGTGTTGTTAGCTGGGGATGGTGGTGGTAGAGGTCGGTGAAGGGGCAGCGGAGAAGGGATGGCAGCAGAGAGGCGATTGGTGTTGTGATGGTGGAGGTGGAAAGGAGAAAGAAGAGAGGTCAGTGGTGAGAGAGAAAAGGATAAAGAAGGAAGAAGAAAAACTACACTAGACCGTATGATCGACTGGTTCCTATTAGTTTAAAAAAAAATACATGTTTAGGCAGTTTACATGTTCGTGTTCCTTATATATATAAATATATAAAGAGAGAGAAAGAGAGTGATACGTAAATTTTAGACCATTAATCAACCAAACCGTCTCATACCTCTTTAAAAAACATATTTGTTTGAGTTTTTTTGGCTTAATCCAAACCTGTAGATGTGTTTATCATTGTTTATTCACTAAAAACCATGCTTTCTGGTAAATTAAATTAAGAAAAAATCTTGAATTTTAGTTAATCAAGTTTTTTTGTGTAATACCAACCGTTGTTTTTTCGTTAAGGTAAAACACATCTAAACATAAAAAATGTTTAAAATAATATATATTTTTTACTAAGTAAAGTATAGAGATTATATCTAAGGGCTTAAATTAAGTAAAAAATACATGCAAACATGTTTTTTAAAGCAGCTTAAAATAACCTGAAACTTACACATTGCTCTCTCTCTCTCTCTCTCTCTCTCTCTCTCTCTATATATATATATATATATATATATATATATATAGAGAGAGAGAGAGAGAGAGAGAGAAAAGGGCCCGTCCTTATGAACGGATCACATTTACACACAAAAGTCAAACATGAAAAAAAATTATTATAATATCTTGCGTGTAATTCTTTTTTAAATAAAAACACAGGGTCTAACTTTTAATTGCAATTTTTTGTTCGGTTCTACTCTCGTTCCTTATTGAGTTACTGGCTTCTCCCCTATGTTTTTCTAAATACTTTATGCCTTACATATCTAGGAATTTCTTAGTCACTTTTTGCTTCATGCATCACATATTGATTTTCGCACCCATTTCTTATTTTGTCAACTATAGTTGACACTCAGTGGTGCAAATAGATGGGTTTGGTTGGACCTCAAATTTAAATCCGGCACTTTATGTGTGGATACAGATTTACATAGTTGGTCTTTTCTTGGATTTGGAGTGAAATAGGAACAGTGCTTTAAGTCAGATTTACGTGCCTTTTTAATGTGAATACATTGATTTTGGTTTTATTTTATGCTATCTGGTTTTATCATACATACTTCATACCCAAATTTAACTCTACGTCATTAGATACTATTCAGACCCAACACAAAATCTGGACTCATTCGAATCAATCATGAAGCAGTTTGTATCCAATCCGTTTGCACATTTGAAGGTTAAACCGGACCCAAATTCCGACCAACCTGGTTCTTACTCACGTCTCTCTCTCTCTCTCTCTTTCCATATTCACAAATATAGCTATTGGAATTTTGTAGGGCAAAGGAAAATTTAGTGATAAATTAGAAAAAAATGTTTTATTAGGAAAATCTAGAAAATGTCATTATCGATACATTAAATTTTAAACATATATAATAAAATATATAAAAAAAATAAAAAAAAACTATATACAATTACAAATACAACATTAATAACATGATAAATTCAAAATAGGTGAGATCTTAAAAATGTTTCTTTGTTGGATTGTATTGTTTATTGAAAATCTCACGATAAAATTAAAGGAATTAAAAAAACCTCGATATTCGTGATGATCACTTCGTCACCTCCTCAATAGAACCACACTAGGAATGGATTCTACTTGGGATCAAGTTGTTTTACTTCAAAAGAAAGCTAGCCACCATAGTGGCATGCTTCCTTTGTAGAGCCCGTTGGATATTTTATATATCTTTGTATAACTTTTGATGAAATTCATAGATATTCAAATATGACCATGATTATGTTCATGAACTGATGTTATAATATTGCATGCAACTATGACTTATGCAAGATCGTATTATGGTTTTACCAATTTTGGTTATAGGATGAACTCATCTGAAATTTTGTATAAGTTGTATCAATTTGGATATGAAAAAAACCCTAGCCTCAGAACTTTGGATACATTGTCTTTGATGTCTTACAAATCAGGTTAAGGGTATAACCTTGAGTTGATGTAATGTATCTTGTTTTGTTTTTTTTTACAGTAGGGTCTCTTGAAGATGAAACTTTCAAGCGATAAACCTACACATGACAACAATATAAGAAAATCACCCAAGGACCCGATAGAGACCGTGGAGCATGCAACACACATGCTTGCAGCAAATATGACATTGTCTCTCTCTATCAGTTAGGCAATTCAATTTGTGTGAGGGTGGGTAGCTCTATTAAGAGGCAATAGTTAATAATCACATTAGTTAGTAGCCTTTGAGATATAATTGGCTACATAAATTTCGGTTTTAGACAATCAGTGTGTCTTATATTAGTACCACATATCTATGTACTGGGTGATCAAAGCTTTTCTGATGCTGGTAATGGTAAATAATGTGGGTACATTATATTAAGATCAGATCTCTAGTATATCTTTTTATGTTTTTTATAAATCTTATTTTGGAGATATGTTTGTAATTATTGTATTTGTTAAATTTTATTTTTGGTATTTCTAAAATCTATACATTTTAGAGTCTTATTTTAATTTAAAATATTACCTAATGAGGGATGATATTTTCAATTAAGAATGTGTAGTTAGAGGTTGGCATCAAGTAAAACTACTTTTCTTAATGGGAGATTGGAGTCCCCATACCCTATAAAATAATAGGTCTCAGTTTAATCCCCCAAGATTTCAAACCTGAAAAAAATACATAAATTTTAAAACTTTTTTTTAATCATCAACAAAAATTTTCTTAACTTTTGGTCAAAACATTGTGTGGGTTACAGAACGATCAATCACAATAACACTGAATTTTAAGTGGATAACATTTCTCAAAATGATTATATTGTATAAATCAGAATAATTACAAAATTCATAATAACATGAAAGTATTTATAAAATATGTATCCCCAAATTCAGTGCCGAGAAAGAAAAATGATTGGCTCTTTGATATGGTCTTAGCTTCTCGCAATTGCTTTGGCTCAGCTAATGAGTACCTAAAATTGTTTTAAGTAGGGGTCAAAACAACTCCCAACAAGATTATCATAACTGAGCATAAATGCATGGACATATGGAGACATGAAATAAGATGTTTTTCATATGAATCAATGCGTAAGTATTTCAACAATCAATCTTACTTATGCATGATGCATTCAATGTAACATGGGTAACTTATGATTCTTTTCATTTCTATTTTTTACTATATACACAATAAACTTTTGTTTCTCTTTTACAATGCTTTGTAGGTACAACACAGATAATACTTGGATTAGAGACTCGGCCTGATGGTATATTCAATCAATTTATATCTTGTTAGCGTGACCTTGCCTCACTTCTCGTATATCCAGTGGGAGACGATCCAATCGATAGAGAAATCCCAACACCTACAACTTGATATGTTAGATTTTTTTAGTTAAAATAATTTCACTACCACCCTGCGACATCGGTAGTAGCTATCACCTATCTTCATGACTGAAGAAGCGTCATTTTGTACTTAAATAAAATCTCACGGCGCCTTATGTATTGCTTACTCTCCCATTGTAAGCCATAAGAGAATTAACATATACATTATTTATCATTTAATTAATTATCTTGACATATATTTCTTAAATAATAGTTAATCTTTCACATATTCAATAGCCTCTATCGAGCCTAAGCATGTATGATTTTAATTAACCTATCATAAGGTTATCGACCACCCATTTGGAGCACTAACACATATAAGCTCAGTTGACCAAATACAAGGTCATGAGCCACCTGTCCGGGCTCGAACATGCATCTTTTCAACACATTATCCATATGCATGTCACACATATCATCTTATCATTGCTAAACATACTCAAACAATATTCACATGCATATTTTAACATTATGCATTAGCATATCATTCATTCACATAGTTCATTAGCATGCATTATACATTTTCAATTTCATGTGAAGCATATTTACAGTTTCATACATTGCATATTCCAAAATTCATGCATATACATCACATCTTTACACACATGTTTGCATACCCATGCATCTTAGCATGAAACGGGTCCCTCGTTGGACCACTGTAAACTTACCACTTCTTTTTCATCGATATCATAGCAAGAATAAGTCTTACAGTTTATTTTTGAAGTGATTCACTTGAATCTCAAGCTTAGCATCCCTTGCCCAAACTTAAAACAATCATAAAGCACATTCTATCACCCATGAGTTGACTCTTCTGTTAGCAGGGGTCAAATCTCTAGTCACCAGAGTCAACTCTGTGCAGTAGGGGCCGACTCGCTGTACTCCAGGAGTCAACTTTTCCATTCAAGGGCCGAGACTCTGAAGTTCAAGAGTGACTCTTCAAATCAAGGGTCAACTCTCTAAAGTCCAAGAGTTGACTTATCAAAGCAAGGGTCGACTTTCAAGAACATAAGGTCAACACCTAAGATGTAGGGGTTGACTCCATCATAGCAAAGGTCAACCCTCAACCTTTCCAATGACCCATGAGAAGTAGAGATCGACTCTTCCAAACAAAAGGGTTGATTCTTGTGCTCTTCAACCTTTGGTAGTCTCTCTAAAACTGCGTTATGAGCATTCAAAGCCACTTTTGATAAAATTAAGGATTTAATTACACATTAAAACCCTATTTAAGCCATGAATACAAGCACTAATCAGTTTCATAAACCACATATTGGTTTTTACCAAAAAGAAACACATATTTAATTTTCTATATAAAAAAAATAGCGATGAATATCATGCTTGCATCTAAACAAAATGTAGATCTTCATACTGAATAAAAACACAAAACTAAGGAAAAAGAACATGCTTAGTCGTGAAAAGGGCATTGTTCATGCAACCTAGAACTACGCATGTATGTTCTGCTATGGCAACCTACCTCGTAATACGTGTGAATTTATAAGAAGAAGAAAAATCTCAAAATACCCTTGGGATTTTTTCCTCTAAAATGCATCGTAGACCTAAGTGAGTGTTTGCCTCAGATTTTGTGTGCTGAGTTTGGAAGTGTGCATGTGTGGTCTTGATGTGGGTCTAATGACGGTGGAGAAAGAAAGCTCGTTGAGAGGCGATGGAGTAGGCATTAAGGCAGGTTGTGAAACTTCAGTAAAATCGACGGTGATGCGAATGGTGGAACACGATCGAAGAGGAAGAGGGAAGGTTGTCGGGTGGCAGCATTCTTCGCAAGGGGTGAAAAAACAAGAAGTCTGGCAATGAGGGCAAGAGAGAAGGAGAAGAAGTGGGGAATAAGGTGGCTCATCAGAAGAGAGAAGGGGTCGTGAGAGGTGAGAGGGAGAGAGAGAGCTCTTGAAAAAAATGAGAAGGGAGGGGAGATATATATACGGAGACAGGAAGAGTGGGAAAAGTGACACATAGATGGTGGTGGTTGGCCAAGTGTAGAGGGGAAAGAAAACCATGGGTGCAAAACCC
This sequence comes from Nuphar pumila, assembly GCF_984573655.1. Taxonomy (NCBI): domain Eukaryota; kingdom Viridiplantae; phylum Streptophyta; class Magnoliopsida; order Nymphaeales; family Nymphaeaceae; genus Nuphar; species Nuphar pumila. The sequence continues at coordinate 48,106,727 of NC_143249.1, read as the reverse complement.
ATGGGTGAGTTTTGGATATAGGTTGGATCTTGTGTGATCTAGTTCAGATCCAATAGGTTTTTGGTTGGGGCCCTAGTTTCACTAATTAGTTCCCAACCTAGTTAATGAAACTAAATTCAATGCCCCTATCTATTTATGAATTTTTCAAATAAATCTCTAAAAAGAAATATTAAAAATGACATTTTAATTAAATAGAATGACACCTATGTCTCTAGTGTAGTTGACTGAGTTAGTCAACACTAGTTGAACAACTATGACTTTTAGGTCATAATTGTCCCCAGAACTTTCTCGAAATAACCATTTAGCCCTTGAAGCTTGTCAGGCATGCTCTAAATTTGTTTCAACTTCATTTTTGATAAAATGAAGACCATTTTTTTTCTAAATTTGTTATACGAACGCAACTGTATACTCAAAAGTTATGAAATATGTCTTAAAAATCCTATAATGTTTCATCTAAAATTTTCTAATATTACTCTCACCTTGGGGAAGAATAATGGAGAAATCCTTCTAAATAGTCTTCTGTCATGAGGCAAACTCAGGTCCACTTCATTTGGTGTGCTCCTAAACAAACGTACATTGGACACAAAAGCTTGAGCTATATTGTATTTTTATTGTGGTTCAAGTTAAAGTAAGTTGATCTAGCCTTGTATCTTATTTTTTTTCTTTTTCAATCAACATAGATTTGAGAGCTTTGGTTAGTGAAATGTATTTTTTTTTTTATTTTGTAATGTCATTATTGATTTATATATATTATTTATTCAAATCAATACTTGGATCCTATACATATATTTGAGTCATATCATACCTAAAATCAGATAGTACCTAACATAGTTAGCTTGGAGAAGCCATAACTATGCAACTATATATTAGAATTCAGTGTTTTTTGATGCATTGGAAAGGTTATTCAATTATCTAAATTCTTTATTTTTAAGCAAAAATAAATTCCGCATCTTTCATGTTCAAAATTTTATGACAATTAAACATTTTATGATTTGATAGATTCTGTGATTATTTAAATAAGCTTGATATCATTTTGATCTTAACTAAAATCATATTTATGATTATTAATTATAATTGCATGTTTGTTTCTAATTGCAAGTATCTATTGTTTGAAATTTGATCTATCTAAATAAGCTTAGATTTTTCAATTGATTATTCATAATCATATATACTAATTTAGATCATTGAATTGGTTATCTCATTTGTATATTTAAATTGACATGTCATATGAATCACACATAGAAGTATATACCTTATCTTATTATTCTAATTGTTTTGAATAAAAAAAAAAGATGTAATTGTTTTTATAAAACAAAGTAGTGAAATTCTATACTTAATTGCAATCATGTGTTGATAGTACTCGATTGATAAAATTATTTGTGATATTTGAATTTCATAAAGTTTATAGGTTATTTTTTTAGATCACGTCCTACTACATTTTCAACAAAGCCCCAAAGATTCTAAACCTTAAGAATGTTTAATTCCTATCTCAAACTCCCTTTCTTCACTAAAAATTTCCCAAAATCGACCCCAACTCATCTTCTTCTTCCATTGAAAAAGTAAATAGATGAAGAGAAATAATAAGAGAGTCAATCCCTTTATCAATGAAATAAGAGTGAAATTCAAAAAACCTTAAGTTGAGGACTCAAAATGAAGCACCCTTAGAAGAAACAATGGTAAAATAGAGAAAACAGACTCAGTAGATAGACCCTACATGAAGCCATTTTGCCTAGACATATTCATTTTGAAGAGAGAAATAAAACTAAAGAACAAGAAAGAAAAGCAATCTTCTGGCTTGATTATGAGGGAGTGAAACTACCAAGAAGAAAAAAAATTGAGAGATGGTCTCTTGCGCAAAAAAGAGAGAGGAGGGGAACTAGGCAAGGCTTAATGCCACTAAGAAAGAAAAGGAAACATGATATATTTAAAGGAGATACAAACCAAAATAATTGAGTAAATGACAGTAAAAAAACTTACACACACCTATTTTTTTAGAAAAAGTTACATGACATGGGTATTTTTATACAAACAAAAATTGATAAACAATTTTTAAAATGAACATTCAACCCTTAACAATTGATTTGTCATTTCAAAAATGTTAAAATAAAAAAAACTTTGTTCTCACTAATGCCCTATATATGATCTAACAATAAACTATGGACTCAACCATATTAAAATAGCTAAAACCCCCCTTAAAAGAATGGTATTTTTGAAAATGCATGCTCACTTTTGTAGGCATTATAGGGCTTTTGAGCCTAGAGAAAATTGAAAAGTCAAACACCTTTTTCTATCAAAATTATTTTTTTAATCTCAAAAACTGAAAATGTATTTGCATAAATATTATTCTTTTATGGTTTTTTTAATCATTTTAATATATTTGTGTTAACATTAGATGGATTCAACTTTATGAAAATGACTAAAAAACCTTTAAAATAATGTCACTTTTTAATTACATGACTACTTTTTTAAGTAAAAAAGGTAACTTCAATAAATTTGTAATGTTACTTTGTTGGAAAAGGTATTTGATTTTTTAATTCTCTTCAAGTTTAAAAGACTTATAATAGCAAAAAACATGCATTTTAAAAATATTATTTTTTAAGAATATTTTAGTTATTTTAATAAGATAGAAGCCATCTAACATTAAACACATCTAGTTTAATGTTAAATTAACACACACACACACACACACACACACACACACACACACACACACACACATATATATATATATATATATATATATATATATATATATATATATATATATATATATATATAAGAAAATGGAAACCTATTAGATAGAAAACATGTCAACCCTACCCACAAAGACTTTTTTTCAGTGTTTTTTCGAAATTCTGATCTTACAAATGCGTTCAACATGATTGATTACTAGAAATTGACACTTTGATAATGTATTTTAGATGAAAAATGGTATTTGAAGCCTCAAAATTTTATGAAAATTGTGGACCATTGATTTTTGAACCTTATAAAAACCTATACATGCATTAGAATCAAATGATTCAAGTGTCAATTTCTAGTAAATCAATTACGCTAAACACATCTGTAAGGTCAAAATTTTTAAAAAATACTAAAAATTGATGGTATCAAGGAATCTAGTATCATATGGGACAAATGCAGCCGGGTAGCTTCCCACTGCTCTATATAGGTATTCCCTCTCTATCACGCAATGTCTTCTGTTGCAAAACAAAATTGTGGGTGGCACGTGTTCACCATAGCCTTGGTGACTCTCTCATTGACTAACATTTTCGGTACATCAACCTCTTGCTAACGTTGGAGTTGCCTGCAGCTGATACCTTTAAGGTTTTTTCTCCTCCTCTGTGCGAGAATAGGCCACTGTCATGGCTTGAAAACTCCCTAATTGCAATTCATAAGAAAAAATTGCTTTGACTAACAATTTTTTTGGTGTTTTTTTTAAATTCTGACAATACAGTTGTGTTGAGCATGATTGATTTATTATAAAATAGATACTTTGATCATGAATTTTGGATAAGAAAAATGGTATTTGGAGCCTCAAAGATTTATAAAAATTGTAAGCAGTTGATTTTGAAACTTATAAAAACCCATCCATGCAACGGAATCAAATGCTGCAAGAACTGATTCCTATTAAAACAAGCATATACATCACATTTGTATGGTCAGATTTTAAAAAAAAATATCAAAAGTCTAATAAAATGTCCATTGGTAATGTTTGGGAGGGTTTTTTCATTGGTGAGGATTTTATATATATAGAGAGAGAGAGTAGAGCGTAGCTGCTTAGTCGTGCTGACTGTCCATCACCAAGGTTGATGGATAGGACCTTTAGTGGCGCTCCAAGTGCATGCTAAAGGTCTAATTTATGCGTTTGTGTGCTTTTGAACATTTTTTGATGCATTTTTTTTGCCTACTGACCATCCATCGCACTTGATGGACGGTCAGCACGATTAAGCTGCCACTACAACAAAGCAGTAGATTAGCGACGACCACATTTCGTCGCTAATCCGTCGCTAACATGGTTAGCGACGGATTAGCGACAACGAGGCGACAGTATGCTTACGTCGCGAATATTTCGACGCTAACTGGCGACGGAATTATTCTGTCGCCAGGTCCGTCGCTAATTGCGATGGAATAACGAGTGCTATATTCCGTCGCCAATCCGCCGGTACTAAACGGCGACCACGGCTTGGCGACGGATTTACTTCCGTCGCTATGCCGTCGCTAGATTAATATGAATAGCGACGGATGGTTCCGTCGCTAATCCGTCGCAAACACGAAAAAAAATTAAAAAAAATTTATTTGAAAATTAAATACCGAGAACTGTACAATTTCTATTTCCTGTACAATTTATATTTCCTGTAAATAAAAAACAAACCACACAAAAAAATTCATATAACAAGAATCTACAACAATTAATCGTTCCACCTTAAAATTAAGAAGTTTAATTATTTACAATTCAACAATTACAATTAGGAAAAATAAAAAAAATAGAACTTCTTCAACACAGTCCTCTAATCATCGCCAAGATTTTGTGCGTCTTCTTGTTCATTGTCTTTATCTGTCCCTTCAGCTCCACTACCCTGATTATCGCTAGCAGCCTACACAAGAAAAGAACAGTCAGTATTGATAAACAAAATATAATGAAATAAATTACACACTATATGTGATTCTATCATGTGCTCATGTGTGATCTAAGGCAATAAAAAAACTCTATATGTGATTTTATCATGCTCATATGTGCTCTAAGGCAGACAAAAAGTTATATATATATATGTGATTCTATCATGCTCATATGTGTGCTAAGGCAGTCAAAAAATTGAATATGTGATTATAGCATGTTCATATGTGTTCTAAGGCATCTAAAAAAACTCTATATGTGATTCTACCATGCTCAGATGTGCTTTAAGGCAGGCAAAAAACTATATATGTGATTCGATCATGCTCGTATGTGTGCTAAGGCAGTAAAAAAATTGAATATGTGAATATAGCATGCTCATATGTGCTCTAAGGCAGGCAAAGCCAAAAATTTTATATGTGATTCTATCATAAATGATATATAACATGTTCATATGTGTTCTAAGGCAGTAAAAAAACTCTATATGTTATTATATCATGCTCATATGTGTGCTAAGGCAGTCAAAAAACTGAATATGTGATTATAATATGCTCATATGTGTTCTTAGGCAGTCAAAAAACTAAATATGTGATTATAGCATGCTCATATGTGTTCTAATGCAGTCAAAAAAACTTTATATGTGATTCTATCATGCTCATATGTGCTCTAAGACAAACAAAAAGTTATATATATATATGTGTGTGATTCTATCATGCTCATATGTGTGCTAAGGCAGTCAAAAAATTGAATATGTGATTATAGCATGTTCATATGTGTTCTAAGGCATCTAGAAAAACTCTATATGTGATTCTACCATGCTCAGATGTGCTTTAAGGCAGGCAAAAAACTATATATGTGATTCGATCATGCTCGTATGTGTGCTAATGCAGTCAAAAAATTGAATATGTGAATATAGCATGCTCATATGTGCTCTAAGGCAGGCAAAGCAAAAAAATTTATATGTGATTCTATCATAAATGATATATAGCATGTTCATATGTGTTCTAAGGCAGTAAAAAAACTCTATATGTTATTATAGCATGCTCATATGTGCTCTAATGCAATAAAAAAACTCTATATGTTATTATAGCATGCTCATATGTGCTCTAAGGCAGTCAAAAAACTGAATATGTGATTATACCTGAGAGGGACCTGGAATCGAAGATCCCCTATCCTGAACAGCGGCCTTGATCTCATTTCGGAGAAAGGGGGCGACGGTGTATTGAAAGTAGTTATTCAGTGATTCATTAATGATCTGGCGTATATCATCACCGGAAAGAATAGTCGGCTGCTTGGAGCTTATGTCGGCGCAAGAAGTCGGTGAGCCGTAACTGGAAGAACCAATAACTGGTGAAGTGTTCATATTACTCCCAAACCTGAACACGCGACCTTTTTTGGGTTCACCTGCTGCAGTCACCCATGCTGTAGGATCAAATGATGGATGCTGAGTAGCGTCATCGCCATATCGCTCTACCATCTGTTGCTCATATGCCTCCTACAAAATAATGTTTAAAGTATAAATTAATAATTAATGATAACATTATGATAACTTGCATATATATTGCAATGATTATTAATAGAATTAATACATACCGTTGTCGTTCTCGCCTTCTCTGATACGAAGACTCCCGTGGTCTTCCATTTATGTGTTTCTACAAACACATCCTTATATGGTACACTGCCTCCTTTTTCTGCTTCCTGCGAAGTTAAATGACAAAAGATTTAGTACACAAGTTTGCAACAATACTTATAAAATTAATATTATATATTGATGAGTTACCATTTTCTTTAGGTGGCTCCCAAATGTCTTAGATCCACCTGTGTGTAGATGGGCTTCGGGCATCTTCGATCGATTTTGTGCAGCCTTCGCAGAGCGATTTCTAAATGCATCTCCCGCCCACTTATCGCACATTTCATCCCAGTAATCTCTCCTGATAGTAATAAGATCATGGCCCTTCCACAGTAATGGATCATCTACTACGCCAGATGCTTTTTTTGCTGTAGTCTTCATAGTGTGCAGCATGTCTGCAAATCGATTGGCAGCCACCTTCTGCCACACCTTCCTTGCATCATTTTCTTCCACCGTAGTTGCGAAGCGATTCGAAGCCTACAAATATTTTCAGAAAGTTAGTAGACATTGCTTAAATAAATTAAATATGAAACACATTAACTATGAGGAACAACTGTATACCATGAATGAGGACCACAATCTGTCTAACACCTCCTTTGGGTACTCTTTCCATTGAGCAACTGGTCCTGGTAGATGTTGAAGAAGTGAATTCTTAATCTCCCGTACTACTTCTTATGGCTCAAACCTCGTGCTGCACATGAATTGTTACACAGTAAATATCAATATAAAATATTTAAAAGATATGCAATAATTGAAAACAAAATACTTACGGTCGATTATCGATATACACTATTCGAATGAGTCTTCTTGTGCCAGCCTGAGAAGACCCTGTTTCCTGTGTTGGCTGTTGACTTATGTGATCAACTGGTGTAGGTGGGTCGTGTACAGGCGCAACATCATCTGTAAAAAAATACATTAGAAATTCTCAGAATGTGCATTTGAACTAATCAAGCATCTAATTAGTTATATGATATACCTATCACAGGAGCCCGTGAAGATGAAGGCTGAGCCTGGCTACTACTGGATGAGCGACCACTATAACCTCCACGAACCATATTCTAACAAATAACATATGTCATACAATACATTCAAATAATTCACATCAAGTATTACAATGCATTCAAGTCATTCACATCAAGCATTGCAATGCATTCAAATAATTCAAATCATTGACATCAAGTATTGCACTAATTCAAATCATTCGTTAATTGCATAAATTATAATATATTCAGATAATTGAAATCATTCACATCAAGTATTACAATGCATTTGAATCATTCGTATCAAGTATTAATATACATTCAAATAAAATTTTTAATCATTCACACCAAGTATTGCAATACAACTCACATTAAGTATTACAATGCATTTAAATAGAGGTTTGTAGTATAAGATTTTGCTCACTAGCTTGAGAATTCTTCATCGTCACTAGTTTGACTTTCTTCTTCTTCTTCTTCTTCATTGTTTGCCCATCCACTTGGTACATCATTTGGATCACATTCCTCTATGAATGTTTCATCGGCCAATGGAGATATGACATGCATATCATGCGCAATATCGTGACCATAAGCGAAGTCATAGACATCATCTGATTGATAGTAATCATTGTCTTCAGCTAACTCATCTTCCTGTAACTGATCATACTCGGGGTATAGTTTGGATTTCACTTTGCAAACTGCCCACCATTCATTTCTATCTGACTTTTTTATACTCGGATATGAAGTATAATAAACTTGTTGAGCTTGCGAGGCTAATATGAATGATTCATATGTTCCAAACCTGGATTTATGATTCACCTCCACAATGCCTGAAGCTTTGTCGAGTCTTGTTGCAGTTGGATCAAACCAATGACACTTGAATATCGTAACCCTGTTATTCATGCCTAAGTAAGTCAACTCTATTATTTTCTCTATAACACCGTAGTAATCATGTTCATTTTCACCGTAGCTGCTACCCTTGACACACACGCCACTATTTATCGTTGATTTGTTTATACCATAGTCTTTTGTATGGAATCAATAACCATTTACGATATACACGTTGTAGCATTGCACAACTTTGGTCGGACCATTTTCTAAATCACATATTCCTTGATCTTTAACATCACCATGGCGAACCTACGCACGGACATAAGCAATTATTGTGATCACGATCAATTAAGTAACTTAGTGTTGTTTATAAGTACAAAATTTATGTTAGCTTCTTTACCAACTGTTTCAACCACTCCACAAACTTAGTTTCATGTTCTTTTTATACTTCTGCATCAGTGAGATGTGAAACTTCGTTTTGCAACTCCAGATCAAATCGTCTGCAAACCACAAATACTTATATTACCGAGCCATGTATCCACATATAGAACATAAAAGGATTTATAATTGAGTTGCATATACATATACTTACTCGATGTATGGGTCAATCGCTGAGCAATTAAAAAGAATATAGATATGTGCTGCATCTTGCTCTCGATCTGTCAATAGCCTTGATCGGCAACTACCAAATGCATGCCCAAGTGGTTGAAATATCGACAGCTTGTCAGCTACAGTTACTTGTTCTCCATCATCGTTACGGGGCGGACATGTGTAACGTGTTGGAATATGAGGTTCGAAGTATATAGATGAGAAATTTGAAATCTCTTCTAAAGTGTACGCCTCACAAATAGAGCCTTCTACTCTTGCTTTATTACGAACCTTTTTTTTTAGGTCGAACATGCATCTGACAAGAATATACATTTCAAATTTTAAATATTTGTCATTAAAGAGACAAATATAAAAAAATATATACCTTTCAAATGGGTACATCCATCGATATTGCACAGGGCCACCAACCCTTAGTTCATATGACAGATGTATGATCAAATGTTCCATAACATCGAAAAATGCTGGCGAAAATATCTTTTCTAACAGACAAACAGTGGTGATGACAGAGTCCTCGAGATTCTTTACATCTGATACAACGACCTCTGATGAGCACAATGTTCTGAAAAATCCGCTCAACTCAGACAATACCCCCCATATAGGTTTGTCTAACATATCATGGAATGCTAGAGGTATCAATCGTTGCATAAAGATATGACAATCATGGCTCTTCAACCCATATAACTGTCCATCGTCAATCTTCACAGCCCGAGCAATGTTAGAGACATATCCATCTGGAAATCTCAGTTGTCTCAACCATTGACATACATGTTTTATTTGATCAGGTCCGAGCACGTACTTCGCCTTTGGTTTCAGTACTTTGCCATTATAATCTTTGAGTTCCAATTCTGATCTTTTACATATTAATTTTAAATCCATACGGGCCTTCGGATTATCCTTCGTTTTTCCTTTAATATTCATTACTGTATTGAACACATTATCAAACACATTTTTCTCTACATGCATCACATCCAAATTATGTCGTATCAATAGGGTCGGCCAATACGGTAGTTCCCAAAAAATAGATTTTTTCGTCCAATTGTGATCCTTCCCAAATCCACAGAAGGGTGTAGGACTGCGGGCATCTGTTAATACATCTGGAAAGTATCGCAATCTTCTTAGAATCTCTATGCCGGACAATCTTGAGGATGGACCTTCTGTTTCAGTTGTGCCTGCTTTAAATGCATTCTTTTGACGTCGGAACGGATGATCGCTGGGTAGAAATCGACGATGGCAATCAAACCAGCAAGGCTTTCTTCCATGCCTCAATCTAAAAGCTTTGGAATCCTCCATGCAGTACGGACAAGCCAACCTCCCATGTGTGCTCCAACCAGATAACATACCATATGTAGGGAAGTCACTGATTGTCCATAGAACAGCGGCCTTCATGTTGAAATTTTGTTTTTTGTGGGCATCATACGTGGTAACACCGTCATCCCACAGTACTTTTAATTCATCAATCAATGGCCTTAGATATACATCAAGATTTTGGTCAGGTGAGGTCGGACCAGGGATCAACAGAGACAAGAAAAGATTTGGACGTTTCATACACAAGCTTGATGGAAGGTTGTATGGAGTTACAAATACTGGCCAGCATGAGTATGGAGTTGATCTACCCCCAAATGGATTAAATCCATCTGTACATAGACCGAGTCTAACATTTCGCACTTCCATTGCGAAGTTCTGATGAGTACGATCAAAGTGCTTCCAAGCTTCAGCGTCAACAGGATGCGTGATCTTGTTTTCATCGTGTTGAACTTTATTTGCATGCCATCTCATGTGTTTAGCTGTCCTTGAAGACATATACAATCGCTGCAATCTAAGAGTGATAGGAAAGTAGTGGAGCGACTTGTATGAAACTTCATTTGATCTCGTGCTACCATTGCCTCTTGTCTTTGGCTTGAACCGAGGATGCCCACATGATGGGCATGATATGTCCTTTTCCTGCTCCTTGAAATACAACATGCAGTGATTTGGACAAACATCAATCTTTTTGTAACCCATACCTAGAGCGTTGACCATAACTTTCGCACGATAGAAATTTTGTGGCAATTTCTCATCTTTAGGCAACATACTCTTCACAATCATGCACAAACGGTCAAAACATGATTGACTCAAATTATACTCGAACTTCAAATTCATTAGTTGGAGAACTGCAGACAAGATAGTGTGACTCTCACAACCGTTCCAAAGTGGCTCATCAGTATCTCTAAGTAAATCATAAAATCTACTAGCTGCATCGTTTGGTGATTCTTCATCTACGGCAGTTCTTACATCACTAGAACTCATAGCAGAACCCAGTTTTGTTTCTGCGACATCAAATATCAAATTCGTATATGGATTATCGTGCACCACATTCACCCGTGCATCAAAATCGTTTCTAAATTCTTCTTCATGAAACGTCCAGTTCTGATAATCACTCACAAAACCCTTCCTGTATAGGTGATGTCTAACGCCATGAGGTTCTACAAATCGATTATTCTTACAAATCTTGCAGAGACACCTAATCTGACCTGTGGGATCTACCGTACTGACACTTGCCGTTGCAAATTCAATAAAACTGTAAACACCATCCATATATTCATGCGATAACTCATTATCCACTATCCTACGGTACATCCATTCACGGTTTGCAGTCATTCTGTCGTATGATGTTACGAATAGTATCCTAACCAGTTAAAAGAGAACCATCAGAATGCTATAATGAAGAAAATATCAAATTTATCATGCAATATATGATGTCATACAATCACAAGAATTATGATGCATGCATTGATAACTTAATATTTTCATGTGCAAACTATTCATGACACGATACATTCATTTGAAGCATGCTTTCAGTATATAATTTCACATGGAAGACATAATCAAATTGAAAGTAACTACATGTAAGCATGGATATAATCACATCAAACATTGCAATACATCGAAATAATTCATATCAAACAAATGTCAAACATGTACCTGCAGCAAACACACTTCAATATCCCACTAACTACTACCATGCATAGCATGGACTCCGTACTCCAAAAATAAGAACACTTCCATATTCATACATTAAAATCATGCTCAGCATGATCTCTGAACTCCAACAAAGCAGTCCTAGATATCAACAACTAAGTGAGTGTGTGAACAATAAAGTGTTACATTCAATAAATTAAATAACATGTGATGCGCTTGCATCACTTATTCACCACGGGTATTTACCCGATTTGCATTGTTTTTGTCACTTACTTACCATGGGTGGCGGGGCACAAGCGAGTTCCATTGAGAAATCTGCAAAAAACACTGTGTTAAAATGAATATTGAAGCTAATTAGGGAAACACAAACACTTATGCAATGCAAAAAACAACTAAACTGTTGATGATATATCTAATGATGAAATGTGATGAAATAAAGTATGCAAGTAATGTACTGCAATGAATATTGAAGCTAATTAGGGAAACACAAACACTTATGCAAAGGAAGCAAAAAGACTAAACAAAGAAAAATAGAACAAAGAAAAAATAGGAAATGGATCATAAATTGTTTATCTCTGCTCAACGGACGATCTATAGAAGATCATTCTTATACAAGAGGTGACAAAACAAAAATTTCATAAACCAGTACAGAGAAATACTAAACAACCACTTGCCTAACAGATTATAAAAAAGAGAGACACACTAAGAAACCATTTGCAAAATATACAATAAACTAAACCACAACCAATTAAAAATGGGATAATGATATACTCTCTTTAGGATTTCTCTGTTCCCATTTTCTCAATCAAAATCTTTTATAGAGAATAACAAAGGAGTTAGTCATAATCCAATTATAACTTGACTTAACACACATACACATTAATTCATTCAATTAATGGATTACAAAGATTTCATTATTGTTAGGTTGGTTTTTAACTCTGAATCTTGTTTTTCCAAACTAGTTTGGATGTAAACACATTTGAAAATTATGTAACAAATTTTGCTTCGTTTGTATTTTAGTGAGGATTTTTTGGAAATTGTATAACTTCTGTTTTAATAAGAGAATTCTTGAAATTGATTGAAAGCCCAGACCACATGATCTTTGCCATTTCAACTAGTTGATCGATATGAAAATCTGTAAGCATCTTCCTAATAAAAGCATAGCATAATGTGAACAAATATTTAGAAATCACGACTAATATTTGTACTAAAAGACTTCTTGTTCATGATAAAACCAAGAAGTCTTTGTAATCCAATAAAACATAATTATTCACTGAAAATAATCAGCTAGTTACAAAGCCTCATCACCATGCCCAAATCATAAATCTTCAAGCCAAATAAAAAAATTGGAACCCTAAAAAACAGAAAAACCCCCAAAAGCATGTTCTTCATAGATAAATGTTTACTCCATGTTAAGAATTTAAGTTATATAACAGAGAAAAATAGAACAATGAAAAACCCTGTTAAAACGTAGGGGCTAGCCGGCTAGCTTAGTTTCAAACTTTCTAAGATGGAAAATCTAAAACTACCTCAATCTCCCCTTTTACACACAGAGAGAGACACTGCTGCTGTTACCGCCTGAGTGCTTTTGCCAGTCGGAGAGCTGCCGCTGTCGCCTGAGTGCTTTCACCGGTCGGACTCAGAGAGTTGGAGCGGAGGTGCTGGCGGTGAAAAGGGAGGGTTCCAAAGGGATGGGGGCCAAGGAGTGAGGCTGACGTGAGACTAGCTTGAGGGCGGTGGCGGGAGGCTGACGGGGAGCGGCAGCTGGCGAGCGGTGGATGGCTGGCGAGCGGTGGACGGGGAGCGGTGGCTGGCGAGCGGCGGCGGCCGGGCGGTGGCGAGAGCCGACGGGCGGCGGGAGGGAGAGGGCGGCGGGCGGGAGCAAGACAGCGAAACAGGAAAAAGAGAAAGAGGGATGAGATTAGGGATTTACGCGACATTTAGCGACGGAATAATTTCGTCGCTAAGCCGTCGTAAATCAAAATACCAAAAAAGCGACGGAATGTATTATGTCGCTACGCCGTCGCTAATTAGCGACGGAATAATTTCGTCGCTAAGCCGTCATAAATCAAAATACCAAAAAAGCGACGGAATGTATTATGTCGCTACGCCGTCGCTAATTAGCGACGGATTAGCGACGACAGAGTTTCCTCTCTAAATCCATCGCTAAAATGGTGTTCTTGTAATAAGAATTAGCGACAAAAAATTGCAGTCGCTAATCCGTCGCTAAGTAGCGACAGATTAGCGATAAAAGTTGTTTCCTCGCTAATCCGTCGCGAATTAGCGACAGATTGTATCTCTCGCTAATCTGTCGCTAATTAGCGATGAAAAAAATCCGTCGCAAATTTCCGTCGCTAATTAACAATTTTCTTGTAGTGTGCGCTTAAGCAGCTACTCTCTCTCTCTCTCTCTCTCTCTCTCTCTCTCTCTCTATATATATATATATATATATATATATATATATATATATATATATATATATATATATATATATATAAACTTGCAATGATGATCTACCATTACTATTGAGTGAAAAACATGTGAATTATGCCATTACCACGTGTAAGTGGATTTTTCATTAGTTTTAGATATCAAGTAACTAGGACTGGGAGACGAGACTAGCAGCTTACAATTCCGCTACGACTCGGCTCATGAATTGAGCTGGGCGAGGAGCTACGAGTCAGCTCACTTAGGTAAATTAGCTGAGCATGAACATGAGAAGCTCGACTCAATTTGGTTCGTATGAGCTTGTTTTATATATTATATATTTATAAATTACAAATTATATATATTATATATGTTTTATATATGATCAATTTTTATAAATAATTAAAAATTAATTTTTATTACAAAACTAATCAGCTTGTGAAAAGAAGCTCAACTCGTAACAAGCTCATGAGCTGAGACCGACCAAGGCATACCCTTAATAAGCCATGCTTGGCTCGTTCTGCTTGTTTACCAGCCCTTAACTCACAATGTATCCAAATTCTATAATAAAAATCAAGATGTTATGTCAAAACGACTTGATTATTATAAAAATATGACGTCAGAGTGAGCAAACAGAGCTCCCACTTGTCATTTTAACTAAATATTTTGGTATTAACAACTTAATCCCAACCGCCTCCACCACCACCACCACCACCCCCAAGTGGAGCCCCTAGTCTTCGACCTTTGTCACAAAGTCTTTTCATAGTACGAGCCAACCAACCAGTTAGGAGCGTGGAACCATCGTGGGGGCTTCACCACAGTGACAAACGTTTTTATCGGCAAAAAATCTCGTTTTTCAAAAACTTGTGAGAAATTGAAAAATTTTCATAAATCTTTGCATTTTTTTTTCGCAAAATCTTGGCAATAAAAAAATAAATTAAAAAACATTAAAATTATTTTTATAAGAAAGTATTAATACAAATTATTTAAAAATAGAAGTACATGGCTTTTTCAGGATAAATAGTTGTTAAAAACGTAAATATCGTGTTTAAATTGAGGTAATTTTTTTCATAAATCTCACGATATTTTGAAATTTTCGTAAGAAATTACCGTTTTAAACTTTCAGGTAATTAATTTCTCGCGATATTATCGCGAGCTCGCGATATTTCTCACTATGGATTTTACACCAACCAACCGTCCTAGATAGATATAGAGAAAGAAAACGATAGGCATACAATTTTTTTTTCCTTTTTTATTTTTTATGTTGGATAGAAACCATAAATGTATTGGATGAGCCAAACCCAAACAACTGAATGGGGGTAGTCGACTGGAAACACGTTCCGCGTCAGCCTGCACGTGTGAATGGACGTGTAGGAAAGGAACCGCTTGAGGCTCTCACCTAACGCTAACGCTCGTCAGCAATACCGGAAAACCACCCCGTCATCACGTTAATTACGCAAGTTTAGATTTACTTAAATTGATTAGTGACGATTGCCCCATTAATGGAGCAACTTGGATTTGGTCCACCACAAAAAGGGTTTGGTGTTCGTCTCATTTGAAAAATCATCATCACCAACCCGTGTGGTGGGGGGGACGAAAAGAACAAATAATCTGAAAAGATGAACACGAAACGGGTGTGAAGTCAAAGTGTGCGGGCTTACGCGCCACTCTCTCTCTCTCTCTCTAGGCAATAGGCAACGAGTTGAAAAACTGGAACAAAGGAATTCAAACAAAATATTTGACCTTTTTTTTTATCTGGCACAGAAGGCAAACAAAAGCAGAAGCAGAGAGGAGAAGCAGGAGGATGAAGAATCCAAGCACTCACCCGAAGTCGAATGAGGCGTCCATCTCCCGACGGAGGATAATTTGAAGGGAGCCACCGCCATGTCCGGATTCCGTCCGATTGCCGTTTCCGTCGCCTTCCTCCTGCTCTTTGCGATGGCGACCATGGTGGTGGTTAACGGGAGCTCCCTCCAGTCGGACAGGGACGCACTGCTCGACCTCAAGAGGTTCCTCCGCCTGAATAACACGGTGAACCGTGGGAAGTACGAGGCGTGGAAGGAGGACGACGTGTCGCCTTGCCATTGGCAGGGAGTCACGTGCTCAGGGGGACGTGTCACTGGGATCGACCTCTCCTACTCCACGTCTCGGGGCGAGCTCTACCCGCGCTTCTCCTCGCTCACCGCGCTCGACTCCCTCGACCTCTCCGGCAACGCCCTCAGCGGACGGATTCCGTCCGATCTCGGTCAGTGTGCCACCCTCCGCTACCTGAACCTCTCCTCCAACATCCTCGAGGGAGAGCTCCACGTCTCTGGGCTGGTGAACCTCAAGACTCTTGACGTCTCGGTGAACCGGCTCAGTGGGGGGATCAAGTCGAGCCTTCCACCCAGCTGTGGCAGCCTCGTCACCGTCGACCTCTCATCCAACCACTTCTCCGGCGATATACTCGGCTGCTTCGATGGGTGCGCCGAGCTTCGGTCCCTCGACCTCAGCACGAACAGGTTCACCGGGCAGCTGTGGCAGGGGTTCGGCCGTCTCACGGAGTTCTCCCTGGCGGAGAACAACGTTTCCGGCAAGTTATCGCCGGAGATATTCGCCGGCGGGTGCGGGCTAACTATGTTGGATATATCGGAGAACTCGATCTCGGGTACGATCCCGCCGGAGATCTCGAGGTGCCGTGGCTTGGAACTTGTGGACCTGTGGGGCAACAAATTCTCCGGCAGGATCCCGACGGAGATCGGAACTCTGGGGGATCTCAAAGTGCTCATCCTGGGCAACAACAGCTTCCTCCCCGACATCCCTTCGACCCTGTCAAACTGCTCCAACTTGACTTTCCTCGACCTCAGCAGGAACAGTTTCACCGGAGACATCCAGAAGACGATCGGCGAGTTCCGGCAGATACGGTCGCTAGTCCTCCATGGGAACCTCTACACCGGAGGGATAGTCTCGTCGGGCATTCTGATGATCCCGAACCTCACGCACCTCGACCTTAGCTTCAACCGATTCTATGGCAAGCTTCCGGTCGAGCTCACTCGAGTCTCCAGCTTGAAGTTCCTCATCCTTGCTAACAACTCCTTCTCCGGCAGCATACCGCCCGAATTCGGCAACCTCGCGGGGCTCCAAGCGCTAGACGTCTCCTACAACCAGCTCACCGGAGGTATCCCGATGGAGATCGGGAAATTGGCATCACTCCTCTGGCTGATGCTTGCGGCGAATTCTCTCACGGGGGAGATACCTCCCGAGATCGGCAATTGCAGCAGCCTGCTGTGGTTGAACCTCGCCGATAATATGCTTTCCGGTAGGCTCCCAAGCGAGATATCCAAGGCCGGGAGCAATGCCGACCAGACATTCTCCTTTAACCGGAGGAACCTTGTGGTGCCCGTCGGCTCCGGTGAGTGTCTGGTGATGAAGCGGTGGATTCCGGCGACGTATCCACCGTTCACCTTCGACTACAGTCTCCTTACTCGGAGGAGTTGCGGGCGGATCTGGGGCAGCCTTGTTAAAGGCCAGGCCTTCTTCCCGATCTGCGTGAGGAACGGCACCAACGTCGCCAGAAAGATGACTATGTCCGGCTACCTCCAGCTCACCGGCAACGAACTCTCCGCTGAGATCCCCGCGTCGCTCGGTGAGATGACGAAGCTCAGCTTCATCAATCTCGGCTACAACAGGTTCTCCGGCAGCCTCCCGCGTGAGATCGGCCGGATCCCGCTCACGGTCCTCAACGTCACGGATAACAACATCTCCGGCCAGATCCCGGACGAGTTAGGCGACCTCATGTGCCTGGAGAGTCTGGACCTCTCCACCAACAACTTCTCCGGGGAGTTTCCGACAGCCTCGTTGTCCCGCCTCAACGAGCTGACCAAGCTGAACGTCTCGTTCAACCCGCTGCTCAACGGCACGATCACTACGGCGGGGCAGCTCGGCACCTTCGACGACGACTCTTTCTTCGGAGACCCTCTCCTCTGTGTCCGCTCCCTCCGGAACTCCTCCGCTTGCCCGTCCACCGTCCGCCTCCCCGTCTCTCCGCCGCCATTTCTCCGCCAGAGGCCTCCAAGGCAAGCCAGGGCGGCGATCGCCGGTTTCGTCTTCCCGGCACTCGCCCTGGGCCTGGTCATCTGTGCGATCCTCTCCCTCATCTTCTGCCACGTGGCAAGCCCCCCCGACACCCCCTTGGCCGAGATGGCACTCGTCGGCTCGAAGGAGGCGCACGATTCCGGGGGCTGCTCGCCCCCGACGGAGTACTTCGATCCGGTGAAGGTCTTCCGGCTAGACAAGACGGCGTTCACCTACTCGGACATCCTAATGGCGACGGAGAACCTCTCCGAGAGGAGAATCGTCGGAAGCGGGGGGTTCGGGATCGTGTACAGGGGAACGCTCCCGGACGGGAGAGAGGTGGCGGTGAAGAAGCTGCAGAGGGAGGGCGCGGAGGCGGAGAAGGAGTTCCGGGCGGAGATGGACGCGCTGAGCGGCGGAGGCATGGGGTGGTGCCACCCAAACCTGGTGGCGCTCTACGGCTGGTGCCTCTACGGCGCGGAGAAGCTCCTCGTCTACGAGTTCATACCGGGGGGAAGCCTGGAAGAGGCGGTGACGGAGGGCCGGCTCGGCGGATGGCACCGACGGGTGAAGGTGGCGGAGGGGGTGGCGAGGGCGCTCGTCTACCTCCACCACGAATGCTACCCTGCGGTGGTGCACCGCGACGTCAAGGCGAGCAACGTGCTGCTGGACGGCGCCGGGTGCGCTCGGGTCACAGACTTCGGGCTGGCCAGGGTGGTGGAGCCCGGAGACAGCCACGTCAGCACGGCGATAGCTGGGACGGCCGGGTACGTGGCGCCGGAGTACGGACAGATCTGGCGGGCCACCACCAGGGGCGACGTGTACAGCTACGGCGTCGTGCTGATGGAGCTGGTGACAGGTCGGAGGGCTGTCGGTGGGGTCGGGGAAGGAGTCTGCCTTGTGGAATGGGTGAGAGAGTGGAGGGTGGCGGGTCCCCTTGGGCTGAGGCGTGCTGTGGACCCCGCCTTGAAGGACGAGGGACTCGATCGGATGGTCAGGACCCTCCAGTTGGCTTTGAGGTGTACGGAGGAGATTCCGCAGAGGAGGCCGGATATGAGGGAGGTGCTGTCCACCCTGGTGGAGATCGGACAAGGGTCGTTAAACTCATCCCTATCGTCCAGTACACCCCTTCCCTAGAATCTAGACGATTGATTGTCTAGTCTAAGTGTATACACACATACAGACGTGGGTTCACACGCGTTACATTACATGCCTTGTACGCTAACCAAATTTACCAAAATAGACAGCATCTGTTCACGGTCAAGGTCGTGATTGCTTTGTTTTTTTGGTGACATTTCACTTCTCGGAATCTTTGAGAGATATATATGGTGTAAAAGAAAAACAAAAAAGAATGGTCAAAGAGGGTGTCACAATCAACTTGATGGCTCCCCACCTCCTTCAACAACAATCTTCAACTTCAATCCTTATTGAGTTCGTGTACATTTTCATTTTCTTTTTATTGTTTTTTTAATAACCAATAAAAAGATTCATTTGATTCTTTGGGTAGGACAAAACGTGGCTTCAAAGGAATGGCTCAAACAATATACATTTCTTTTGTTAAAAAAATATATCATATTGCACAGGGGGGTTGGTAGGATAGGAAAATACAGCGTTCAACTTTTCCTTGTGGTGGTGCTTATAGCTGTATTTGGTAAAAGGGTGCTATCAATGTACCCAACACTCAAAACAAACCACTGAAGGTGACACATCTTCCACGGTAAAAAAACTGTGAATGTTTAGCGTAGCAACGTGACACTCGGATGAAAAGAAAGATACCAACCTTTGAGCCGAGTGTTAAGACAGCTCAGCTTACTCGGTGGGTTTTTGATCCACAAGCTAAGCACCCAATCCAAACTCATTCGGATTTCAAAATTCGAGAGAATGGCACCAATTATGTTATTGCATGACGATAAGGTTACCAAAGGTTTTCAAAATAGCTGTTCCTATAACCAAGTAAGGCTCACAAAATCAGCTATATGCAGCTGATAGATAGAGCTCTATGAGGCAAGAGAAATTTTCAAAATGTCATGCAAATCACGGTGGGCTCATCATGTGTAAAGAACCTTGATAAAATAGTAGAACCTTTCTCTCTTTACATTCATTGAGAGAGAGAGAGAGAGAGAGAGGTATATATATTGATTATTGACTGAACCACGTTAAGAGAGTTATTCATGTGTACATGTAACACCTTGATCTTGGACTTCAAGAGTCCAAGTCTGGTTGGTAATACTTCTCAGAGAGAAAGCATACAAAGTTCACACAGAGAAAACATGGCTAAATTTTTTTTTTTTTAAAACTCAATTTTTTTCACAAAGTTCATCATTTATAATATGCATAAATAATGATTACATAAGTATTCAATAACAAAAAATAAACTAACAAGTACTCTGCTGTAATGTCGGAGTAGCCGATCACGTCTTGCCTACGCTAGTGTGCCTGAAACCTACAGTTGTAATTATACAAGGAGTGACTATACAACTCAATAAAAATATTCATAAGCAATAAATAATTTTAACTTACAATTATAGTGAGCTCTAAGCCCCTAATCTGAGTTTAATTTTTGACACACCACACAAGATTTGTATATTTTAAATTATCCCCTTAACTCTCTCAATTAAACCATCACTCACACAAACTATAACACTAGGTCAGCTATATCGGTCATAGCCGTCTATAGGTATAACAACCTACATACAACACTTTAATTCTATATTGTTGGCCAAACTATGAACCATATACTTTCATGGTCTCCAGATCACCAGTCACTGCAGTGAAATAACAAGGGAGACCCCACCAGTAGCTAGTCGGGAGGTCAGACTAAAACTCAAACTCGACATGGTTCATGCTACATCCTAACCATAATAACTTTTAGCCATCCATGATTGTTTAGAGTTTCAGATATTGTGTAAATGTAACCCTAAGTCATATTTTAAGTTTATTACATTAAACATTACTCTCAAGCTCGTGTTTCACTTATTCTCCCATGAGTGATACCGTTAATTAATCATGATGGATCTCACTCTCAATCTCAGAATGAAATTAAGGTTCATACTTTGTATCATACTAAACATGCAACAAAGTATAGTCTCTATATCGTTAAATCATCGACGGTTCACTCACAATGGTGGTTGTACTCTTGCAGCAAACCAGGTAGTCTTTTTCACAGGTCACCACTTTCGGGATTTAAGAGGTTATGCATGCTAATCTCAACATAAAATTCATAAGACATAACTAGATTTAAGAGACTCAAGGCTAATCACAATCTCATCACAATGCATGTTATTTGCAAATTATACCATAAATATGTTATCATAAAAATAATATCTGTCTAATATGCATGATGCATCACGATTAACATGTGTATATAATCATCTCATTATAATAATCTCATGCATACTCATTTTATACATACCATGATCACACTCAAGAGCTACATTTCTAAACATACTAATATATAACATCAATAATAACATGCAACACAATATGGTTTATTCACAACTAAGATTACTTATAATATTTCTTACATTGAATACGAATGTCGTACTCTAATCGCAATCGAGTTTTTATGCCCCTGATTTGACCAATAGTGTAATATCACATATTTTTCATACTTAGTCATTTTATGATTTTATCAAAAAATTGGCTAAGTCTGAAAAAAAAAATTATTTAAGCCTCGATTTTAGACCGATACTTTTGAGTCTAGGCTTAGCTCAGGTCTCATTGACAAAGTTGAGACAAAACAATCAAAGTGTGAGAAAGTGTTTTATTTGTTACTTTTAAATTCAAGCAAAATGTAAGTGAAATTTAAGTTATTTTCAGGCAAAATTCAGAATTTGATATTCATATAATATGTCGTTGGATGTGTCTATGAATTCTAAGTGCAACAATATTTTACTTTTTTGAATTCGAGTTCTGGTTGGCCCGAAAATCATATTTTTTCAAAAATTGAGCAGTTTGTCGAACTGGATCCGAAGCTGGATCAGATTGGATCCAATGCTTATGATCTGAATTATTATGGATTTGGATCTTATTCAAGACATATTTTAATCTGGATTTAATCTAGATCATGATTCAATTTTATTTTGGAAATGGATTTGGATTTTGGATTTTGGATTTCGGATCTGGAGCCAAATCTATGTCCACTAAAAATTTAGCTTTAAATTCAGTTTAAAGCTTTAAATTCAAGCTAGATGGAGTTAGAAAGACTCCTAAAGTAATTAAATTAACTTTAGAATTTCAAAAATATTTAATTAATTATGAAATAATTAATAATTAATTAATTAAATTTTATTATTTCTAAAATTTATTTTAGGGTTGATTTGGACTTCTTAAAAGAGTTTTTATTCTTACCTAAAAAGGCTTAAGAAGGATTAAGAAAGGACTTTTAAAAGAATTGAAAAGTTAAAAAAAAATCAACATAGAGAAATTTTAAAAATTTGGAATTAAGAGAGAGAGTCAAATTTTGGAAACTCTCTCTCTCTCCAGCCCTCTCACTCTATATATAAAAAAAAGGGGAAAGAAAGAAAGAAAGAGAAAGAGAAGGAAAAAGAGAGGAAGAGAGAGAAAAAGAGAGAAAGAGAGAAAAGGAGAGGAAGAGAAAGAGGAAGAAGAAGGTCACTTTCTTCGATCATCCATCATTTTCCACCATTTATCTTGCTTCTTTTTCGATCTATGGTAAAGGTATGGGTTTCTCTCTTGTTTCAGATGAGAAAAAGAGCATGAATTTGTATTCCATACAATGTTTTAGTGAAAATCCATGGAGATAGAGTAAATTTGAATATTTACTCTAAGATCCATGGCTAAGATTTATGTATTTTTGTCCTTTTCAAAATTTAAATTGGGGATATATATACATATGATGAACCGTCGATCTAGTGCGTTAGCACTTTAAAATGGTTTATAATCAAGTTTAACTCCATGATTAAATTAGAAATCGTGTTTTCGGACTTATAAGAATATTGTATTAAGATACACGTTTAGGTTACTTCTTATGATCATGTGGAATCTTGAATGAAAAATCTGAATAATCATGTTATTGATGATGGGTCTATTGATATTGATTGAGGTTTTGACGTTTCTTGTGCATTATTGAGCATGAAGCCTTAAGTTCTGAATTATTGGCCACATAAATCTACTGTATATGCATACTTGTGTTTATTTCCTGCACATACAAGTTTTCACTAATATCAATGTCTTGGTACTATGGTGATGCACTTAAAAAAAAACATAAGTAATAAGTGTATTTTTTATTAGGGCCTCAGTCGACTCATAGTTGGCTAGGCCATGGGGCAGTTAGCCCCAGCTGACTAGGTCAGCTGTGTTGAAGTTGAGCCCCAGTCTACTGTCAGACGGTTGGGTGTTGATTTTAACAAAAAAAAAGTTTTAAACGATTGAGCCCCAGCCGACCTACAGTCGGTTGACCCATGGGCAGTCAGCCTCAGCCGACTAGGTCGGCTAGGCTGAGAAACTGACCCAGCCGACTGGGTCACATGTTCTCAATTTTTTTTTGTGGTGTATTTAAAAATTTCAAATTTTGTTGAGTGGGTGCATTTGAATACATACTAAAGAATGAAACTTATTACTTGATATGATATGTTTAATCAAGGTAATATTGTAGGGTTGCATCTTATGCACATACATACATTAAATGGATGACTTTGGCACGTGCACCATTGCTTGAATGTTCACATGATTGATTAAAATATATATTGCATGAAAGCATGCATTGACATAAACATGTGAGTTAAAGCATGCATTTGACATGAATACATGTATTAAATGAAATCATGCATTGGACATGAATATGAGTATACATTAAAAGTATGCAATTGACATGATTATGCGTAATAAATAGAAGCATGCAGTTGACTTGAATATATGCATTAAATGAAAGCATGCACTTGTCACTAACATATGAATTGAATAAAAACATGCTTAAAAATATCTTTGTTTCATGCAGATGGTTAAAATTTGCATATATGATTGTGCATTTGTAAAGCATATGATTTATTTCAAATATGACATTGTTATGGTTTTTGCATATGGTGCATCGGTGATCAAAATGAATCATTGTGGGCCTGGTGGGCCCTGAACTTTGGTTTTGCTCCTCTTTTACTTATTTCAAATGTATTGCAAAAATCATATTAATATTGTTACACTGTATTAAACTTTTCTTTGCTTTTCTACTGGTTGGGATCTCGTGTTGGTTCTCACAGAGAAATATGTGAGCTTATGCCTTTGCTTTTGTATGTTGAATTGCAAATTAAATATTTGGTCTTTAATAACAAGATAAAAAAATAGTATAATATACGTTCTGAGATCTCTCATCATTAGAATGAGAATCTTAGAGTTTTAGTTTTGGGGGACCACGAGGATACAAAAACTCTGTGTATATTATTTATTACTCCAGAACCTGATATTGAGGTTCTTTCTCTTGACCACGATTTTAGAGAGAGTCTGCCACTTTACCTGAGAGTGGTGTACAGATACAACTGTGGTTTTGGTATACAAAGAAAATGACGCTATTGGATGTAGAGGTCCTTAGTGTCTCAATATTAGATGTAGAGGTCTAATGTTCCAAAGGTGATTCAGTCGAGGGTTAAGTTTGAAACCTAGTAATAAAATACAACTTGTGTGCTAAGTTACCCTGAGAACCCTACCTGACCTTGAGAATTTTCACCCATTTGGTGTATTCACGAGCAACGATAATAAAAAGATGAACTTAAATTGTGTGCATTTAATAGAGACATGCATATGAAAAAATACTATAATAAAAGATAATAGCTTATTTATGCATATGCATAGAATTCATGCTGCATTAGATCATGAATATTTACTTGTTCCCTTAATTATGATATATTGATGAATACATGATAATTGTTCTTTAATGCATGCTAAATGTCTTATTGCTAAATTTGGGATCCCTGTTGTTTATTAAATTATTCTCTTTTGCTTAATAATTGTTTCCTGTTGCATGAATAGTTAATTGAGTTATGAATTTATTATAATTATATCCCTCTAAAATATTACATGAATCTTATTTATGTTCTTTTTACTTATTTGTTTCATTAGAGAGATTTGTATACATAATTCTTTGGATTTCTGACCCCCTTACTTTTGTGGTTTTCGCAAATTCAGAGGATCAGTGAAGTTACTCGCTTCTGAGAGAGCTATGAGTACTACGAGAAATCTCCTAAGGGCCACTAAAACATTGATTCAGATGTATCCTGAACTTTTGCATAAGTTGAAAAAGTCACTTACCCTGGTTTCCAAAACCTATGAGTGACTAGAGACCCATGAGAATCTATTGCTTTCAAAAATATTTTCACATGTCCCTTGAGGCTTGTACCACTTACTCATTCCAAGGTAAATCAGAACTGTATTATGTCATGTTTTCATTAGGTTTTTCAACCCATTCAATGTTGCTCTATATATACAGGCACTTTGCCTATGAAGGCAAAAAATCACTTTAAGTTTATGTGTTAGCATGATTCATTTAACAACTTGTATATAAGAAAAACTTTAGTATAATGATATTTTTCAACAATAATCACATGCTATACATTCATCAACATGCTCCATGGCAATAAATGTTACTCGAACCTTGGCCATAGCCTGGCCAAAATAATTCATTACATAAACAACAATTTCAGGCATTTTAATTCAAAGCCTACATGTTTTCATTAAACCCTAATCTCATTATTAAACAAAAATCTTTGTAACAAGTATTCAAAGAATACTAACCAGAATTGATACATGCAAACATAATTTAATGTATGTAAACATGATTCAAAGCATGCAAACATAGATCAAGGTATGCAACTATTTATGCTAACATGAATTCATGTCTATAATTCTGATGTAAGTATCCAAAATATATTTAAGAATCACTACAATAATCCAGTGGATTAGCGATGACCTAAATCCGTTGCTAATAAGATTAGTGACGGATTAGCGTCGGATTAGCGACGAATATCTTCCATCATGATTTTTTTGATGCTAATAAGTGACAGAATATATCTATCACCCATTCCGTCGCTAAGTAGCGACATACTGTATCTGTCGCCAGTTCTGTCGCTAAGTTGTGACAAAATAATGAATGACAACTTCTATCGCAAGGCCGTCGTTACTAAACAGCGACAGATTTATAGTCGTTGCTACCTTCAACGATAATAATAAATAGTGACGGATATATTCGTCGCTAATCCGTCGCAACAAGGAAAAAAATTAAAATTAAATATTTGAAAATTAAATATCAAGAAAAAATTTCTCGTGCAATCTATATTTTCTGTGAATAAAAAACAAAGTACACATAAAAATACATATAAAAGGAAACTAAAACAATTAATCATTCCACTTTAAAATTCACAAGTTATAATTATTTACAATTCAACATTTACATTTTCGAAACAAAAAGAAAGTAGAACAAATTCAACACATTAATCTAATCATCGCCAAGATTTTGTGTGTCTTCTTGTTCATTGCCTTGAACTGTCCCTTTAGCTCCACTATACTGACTATCGCCAGCAACCTACACAAGAAAAGAAAAGTCAGTATTGATAAACAAAATATATTGAAATAAATTATACACTATATGTGATTCTATCATGAATGATATGTGTTCTAAGGTAGTAAAAAAACTCTATATGTGATTGCATCATGCTCATATATGCTCTAAGGCAGTCGGAAAAACTCTATATGTGATTCTACCATGCTCATATGTGCTCTAAGGCAGACAAAAAGTTGTATATGTGATTATATTATACTCATATGTGTTCTAAGGCAGTAAAAAAATTGAATATGTGATTATATCATGCTCATATGTGTTCTAAGGCAGTAAAAAGACCTTTATATGTGATTCTATCATGCTCATATATGCTCTAAGGCAGACAAAAAACTTTATATGTGATTCTATCATGCTCATATGTGTTCTAAGGCAAGCAAAAAACTGTATATGTGATTATATCATGCTCATATGTGTTCTAAAGCAGTTCTGTCATGCTCATATGTGTTCTAAGGCAGACAAAAAACTGAATATGTGATTATATCATGCTCATATGTGTTCTAAGGAAGTCAAAAAAACTTTATATGTGATTCTATCATGCTCTTATGTGCTCTAAGGCAGTAAAAAAACTTTATATGTGATTCTATCATGCTCACATGTGTTCTAAAGCAGGCAAAAAACTATATATGTGATTATATTATGCTCATATATGTTCTAAAGCAGTCAAAAAAACTGTATATGTGATTCTACCATGCTCATATATGCTCTAGGGCAGTCAAAAAACTGTATATGTGATTCTATCATGCTCATATGTGTTCTAAGGCAGGCAAAAAACTGAATATATGATTATATCATGCTCATATGTGTTCTAAGGCAGTCAAAAAACTTTATATGTGATTCTATCATGCTCTTATATGCTCTAAGGCAGTCAAAAAACTGTATACGTGATTCTATCATGCTCACATGTGTTCTAAAGCAGGCAAAAAACTGTATATGTGATTATATCATGCTCATATGTGTTTTAAGACAGTCAAAAAAACTGTATATGTGATTCTACCATGCTCATATATGCTCTAAGGCAGTCAAAAAACTATATATGTGATTCTATCATGCTCACATGTGTTCTAAAGCAGACAAAAAACTGTATATGTGATTATATCATGCTCATCTGTGTTCTAAAACAGTAAAAAAATTGTATATGTGATTCTACCATGCTCATATATGCTCTAAGGCAGTCAAAAAACTGTATATGTGATTCTATCATGCTCATATGTGTTCTAAGGCAGTCAAAAAACTGAATATGTGATTATATCATGTTCATATGCGTTCTAAGGCAGTCAAAAAAACTTTATATGTGATTCTATCATGCTCATAAGTATTCAAAGGCAGTAAAAATATTATACTGAAATATTATATAAAAGGTCAGTATTGATAAACAAAATATACTGAAATAAATTATATCCAATGCATCTAAGTTAAGGCAACCAAAGTTATATGAAATCTAACGACATGCAATATATCGCATGAAACTTTCATACCTGAGAGGCACCTGCAATTGAAGTTCCCCTGTTCTGCAAAAAACTGTTGAACTCAGCTCGGAGAACGTCGGCAATGGTTTCATGGAAGTAGTCACGCATTGTGTCCTTAACAATCTGGCGTATATCATCACCGGAACAAATAGGATGCTTGGAGCTTATGTCGACGAAAGAAGTTTGTGAGCCGTGACCGGAGGAAGCAACGACATGTGATGTGTTCATATTACTCTCAAACCCAAACACTTGACTCTTTTTGGGTTCACCTGCTGCAGTCACCCATGCTGCAGGATTAAATGATGGATGCTGAGTAGAGTCATCGCCATATCGCTCTACCATCTGTTGCTCATATGCCTCCTACAAAATAATGTTTACAGTATGCATTAATAATTAAGAATTATAATGTTTATGATAACTTGTATATTACAATGATTTTTAATAGAATAAATGCATATTTTTGTTGTTCTCGCCTTCTCTGATACGAAGTCTCTCGTGGTCTTCCGTTTATGTGTTTTAACAAACACATCCTTATATGGTACAATGCCTCCTTTTTCTACTTCCTGCGAAGTTAAATGATAAAAGATTTAGTTAACAGGTTTGCAACAATACTTATAAAATTGATAATATATATATATATATATATATATATATATATATATATATATAATGATGAGTTACCATTTTCTTCAAGTGACTCCCAAAAGTCTTAGATCCACCTGTGTGTAGATGGGCTTCAGGCATTTTTGCTCGATTTTGTGCAGCTTTCGCAGAGCGATTTCAAAATGCATCTCTCGCCCACTTGTAGCACATTCCCTCCCAATAATCTCTCCTGATAGTAATAGGACCATGACCTTTCCACTGTAGTGGATCATCTATTCTGCCAGATGCTTTTTTTACTGCAGTCTTCACATTGTGCAACATGTTTGCAAATTGATTGGCAGCCACCCTCTGCCACACCTTCCTTGCATCATGTTCCTCCATCGTAGTCGCGAAGCGATTCGAAGCCTATATATATTTTCAGAAAGTTAGTAGATATGACTATAAAAAAAAATTAAATATGAAACACATTAACTGTGACAAACAACTGTATACTGTGAATGAGGACCACAATCTGTCTATCACTTATTTTGGATACTCTTTCCATTGAGCGACCAATCCTGGTGGATGTTGAAGAAGTGAATTCCTAATCTCGCGTACTACTTCTTGTGACTCAAACCCCATGTTGTATATGAATTGGTACATAGTAAATATCAATATAAAATATTTATAAGATATGCAATAAGTGAAAACGAAATACTTACGGTCGATTATCGATATACACTATTCGAATGAGTCTTCTTGTGGCAGACTGAGAAGACTCTGCATCCTGTGTTGGCTCCTGACTTGTATGATCAACTGGTGTAGGTGGGTCATGTACAGGCGAAACATCATCTGTAAAAAAATACGTTAGAAATTCTCATAATGCGCATTTCAACTAATCAAGCATCCAATTAGTTAAATGATATACCTATCACAGAAGCCCGTGAAGATGAAGGTTGGGCTTGGCTACTACTGGATGAACAACCACTGTAAGCTCCACAAACCATATTCTAACAAATAAAAAATGTCATACAATACATTCAAATAATTCGCATCAAGTATTACAATACATTTAAATAATTCAAATCATTCACATCATTGCAATACATCAAGTATTACAATACATTCAAATAATTTAAATCATTTACATTAAGTATTGCAATACATTCAAATAATTTAAATCATTTACATTAAGTATTGCAATACATTCAAATAGAGGTTTGTATTACAAGATTTTGCTCACTAGCTTAAGAATTCTTCCTCATCACTTGTTTGACTTTCATATTCTTCTTCTTCTTCATTGTTTGCCCATCCACTTGGTATATCATTTGAATCACATTCTTCTATGAATGTTTCATCGACCAATGGAGATATGACATGCATATCATGCGCAATATCATGACCATAAGAGAAGTCATAGATATCATCTGATTGATAGTAATCATTGTCTTCAGCTAACTTGTCTTCTTGTAACTGATCATACTCAAGGTATAGTTTGGACTTCACCTTGCAAACTGCCCACCATTCATTTCTATCTGACTTTTTTGTACTCGGATATGAAGTATAATAAACTTGTTGAGCTTGCGAGGCTAATATGAATGATTCATATGTTCCAAACCTTGATTTATGATTCATCTTCACAGTGCCTGAGGCTTTATCGAGTCTTGTTGCAGTTGGATCAAACCAATGACACTTGAATAAAGTTACCCTATTATTTATGCCTAAGTAAGTCAACTCCATTATTTCCTCTATAATACCGTTGTAATCATGTTCATTTTCACCGTAGCTGCTACGTTTGACACACACACCACTATTCATCGTTGATTTATTTATACCGTAATCTTTTGTATGGAATCAATAACCATTTACGATATACCCATTGTAACATTGCACAACTTTGGTCAGACCAATTTCTAAATCACATATTCCTTGATCTTTAACATCACCATGGCAGACATACATACAAACATAAACATTGATTGTGATCACGATCAATTAAGTAACTTAGTGTTGTTTACAAGTACACAATTTATGCTAGCGTCCTTATGATGTCTTCTTTTAAACTGTTGTAATTTTGAAAAGATTTTTATATGAAAAACATGTGAAAACCAGACATCAAATAATAAAAACCGGTTCTCACTAGTGGATGAGACCGGGTCGAACTCAGGGAACGGGAATATATCGTATTCAAGCACACAAATCTAAACTAATCTTTATTGCCGAATTATTGAAAGATAAAATGTTCAGAAAAGTAAAAACAACTAGCTATTACAACAAATGAATACCCTTCGCAGAGGGCGTAAAGTGCAATATTTACAAACCCAATTAAATGCCTAATTCTAAACTAAAAAGTAAAAATTCTTCTATTCTTGCACTTCGTGTCACGTAGTCTCTTCTGCTCCAACCTCGTGCAATCCTGCACAAATCAAATGAACACAAGCAGTACCAAAGAAAGAAGAAATAAAATGTACTAAAAAAAAAATTACTAACTAAAGGCTAAGAATATGAAAGAAATCATTAAAGAAATCTAAATGACAATTTTAAATGCAAATGATATATATTTTTTTCTTTTATTACATCTAACTAACTAATTGCAAAGTAATTAACAACTCTGATTATCTTCCTTAGCTAAACTATTTTTAATATCAAAATGACTAGCAACTATTTCTAATATCAACGAATCAGTTAATCAATTAACTAAGTGATCTAATATCAAAACACTAAGTAATCTAAGTATTAAGTAATATAAAAAAATTCAGCAAAGCATTATCATCCGATAATTAGACATCTCAAACCAGATCCAGATATCCAATTAACTGTAAAATTCATTTGTAAATTCAGAAATCACATTGTCAATCCGATGAAAAATATGGATTCATGATATTATTCAATAGAATCAAATCATGGCTCATTCAATATCGGATGTCAAATTGATTCACATTCAGATAATATTTCAGTTTCTGATGAATCCAGAAAAATTATTATTTCAATTGACATTCACTGGATATATAACAGAATTTTCAATTTCGGTTCAAATTACTCAGCCAGAATATCCAATTCCGCTCATTTGACTCTGCCGGATAATGAAATTCAGATGAACTTAAAGTTCAGATGGAGTTATGCTTCCTGTTAATGAAATTCAGATGAATTTAAATTTCAGGTGGAGTTATGCTGCCGGATAATGAAATTTCCAGAGATATTAATCAAACTAGGAAAAAAATCGATCATTCAGATCTTGTTCCACCGTGAAACAGGTTTCCTCTGTAACGAAGATTTTTTTCCGGCGAGTAAATATCAGAATCAGTAATTGATTCCAGATATTTTTGAAATAGATTCCGGTTAGAAAAAAAAACTGTTTACTGCAGCTCCAGATGATATAGATGATTTAGATCATTGCTGGAAAACAGTATGTATCTTTCACCAGAAATCAAAACAAGCACAAAACTTGCCAGAGATCTGTAAACAGCCGATCAACTAAGATATCCGATAATTTGATTTCAATTGATCGAACTTCCAATGATCTTCAGCTAAACCAAGCCTCAACACAATTCTAACAAACTGAAATTGATTTAGTCATTCAGTGGATCAAAATTAGGCATCCGATCGATCAATCAATCGGATTTCATATTCAGTCGTCGGAAAAAAAAAACAAATCGTCAATAATCACCGGACGACTCATACAGAACAAGCTTTAATCATCGGGAGTCAAATGATATCCAATTGATCGATTCAGAAGTATCTGATTCAATCATTCAAATCAAAGCCTTACAGGATCCTGATAAATTGAAATCGATCCAAATGATCGATCAACTTTCGGTAGAATTTTTTTTTTTTAAATCTGGCGGTAGAATTCAGGTTAGTTCCTGTAAAAATGTTGAAATCACCGATTGCTGAAACAATATTTTTCGTTTTTACTGTTGTAAAACTGATGTTTTATCAAGATTTCAACTCTAAGAAAACCGGAAAGCTACAGGTTGATCGATTAAAAAAAACACGTTTGCTGTTTTAACATTTTTTTTATTTTTATTTTTATTTTTATTTTTATTGAAACAGAAAAAAATAATACGATCTACACTTAAAATCTATTCTAACAATTACTGAAACAAAAACAAGAAGTTAACTCAAATTTCTTTAATCATGAGTTATGAATGCTTAACAGAAATTAAAATGAAAATTTCAGAAAAAGAAAAAGAAGAAGAAGAAGAAGAGGAAGAAGAAGAGGAGAAGAAGAAGAAGAAGCACTTACCGGAGGGATTAGAAAAGAGTTGGAATCCTCCTATATGCCATTATCGTAGCTGGATGCCTTCACCGGATTGAGAAAGAAGAGAGATCAAGGGAGAAGGAGAAGAAGGAGGAAAGAAACAAGGTGAAGGGGAAGGGTTAGAAGAGAAGGCAAAAGCATAAAAGAGAAGACAAGCCTCTCTTCCCCCTACGTATGGTATTTATAATTTTGAAAGTTTTTCCATAAGTCCATCTTATTTCAAAGAATTCCATTTCAAAACCTCTCTTCAAAAAGTTATTTACAAAACAACTCAAAATGACTATGTTTTAGAAAATACAAAAACTAAGTCTATTCTAAATCTAATTTTTTTTTATGATTTTCAAAAACTAAACAACTACAATTATGACAAACACTAAAATAGGCATTAAAATGTAAAATAACACTATTTTTCATGCATTTTCTATTCTTATATTATTTTAGCATATTTACTCGAAACTAACATAAAATTGGGTTTTTAAATCATTTTCTCATGAAATCATGCATATTTTTATATGAAAAATCCCTAAAATATATGCATGATCACCTTACCAACTGTTTTAACCACTCCACAAACTTAGTTTCACGTTCTTTTTGTACTTCTGCATCAGTGAGATGTGAAACTTCTCTTCGCAACTCCAGATCAAATCGTCTGCAAACCATAAATACTTATATTACAGAACCATGTATGCACGTATAGAACATAAAAGGATTTACAATTGTGTTGTATCTATATATACTTACTAGATGTATGGGTCGATCGCTGAGCAATTAAAAAGAATATAGATATGTGTTGCATCTTGCTTTCGATCTGTCAAGAGTCTTGATCGACAACTACCAAATGCATGCCCAAGTGGTTGAAATTTCGATAGCTTGTCGGCTACAGTAAATTGTTCTCCATCATTGTTACGAGGAGGGCATGTGTAACGTGTTGGAATATGAGGTTCACAGTACATAGATGAGAAATTTGAAATCACTTCTAAAGTGTACGCCTCACAAATCTCTTCTAAAGCACAAACGGTCAAAACATGATTGACTCAAATTATACTCGGACTTCAAATTCATTAGTTGAATAATTGCAGACAAGATAGTGTGACTCTCGCAACCGTTCCAAAGTGGCTCATCAACATCTCTAAGTAAATCATAAAATCTACTAGCTGCATCGTTTGATGATTCTTCATCTACTGCAGTTCTTACATCACTAGGACTCATAGCAAAACCCAGTTCTGTTTCTGCGGCATCAAATATCAAATCCATATATGGATTATCATGCACCACATTCACCCGTGCATCAAAATTGTTTCTAAATTCTTCTCCATGAAACATCCAATTCTGATAATCACTCACAAAACCCTTCTTGTATAGGTGATGTCTAACGCCATGAGGTTCTACAAATCGATTATTCTTACAAATCTTGTAGGAACACCTAATCCGACCTATAAGATCCACTGTACTAACACTTGCCATTGCAAATTCAATAAAACTTTCAACACCATCCATATATTCATGTGATAACTCATTATCAACTATCCTACGGTACATTCATTCATGGTTTGCAGTCATTTTATCGTATGATGTTACAAATAATATCCTAACCAGTTAAAAGAGAACCATCAGAATGCTATGGTGAAAAAAATATCAAATTTATTATGCAATATATGATGTCATACAATCACAAGAATTATGATGCATGCATTGATAACTTAATATTTTCATGTGCAAACTATTCATGACACGATACATTCATTTGAAGCATGCTTTCATTATACAATTTCACATGAAAGTCATAATCAAATTGAAAGTAACTACATGCAAGCATGGATACAATCACATCAAACATTACAATACATCGAAATCATTCATATCAAACAAATGTCAAACATGTACCTGCAACAAACACACTTCAATATCCCGCTAACTACTACCATGCCTACCATGGAATCCGTACTCCAAAAATAAGAACACTTCTATTCTCATACATTAAAATCATGCTTAGCATGATCTCCAAACTCCAATAAAGTAATCCTAGATATCAACAACTAAGTGAGTGTATGAACAGTAAAGTGTTGCATCCAATAAATTAAATAACATGTGATGCGCTTGCATCACTTACTCACCACGGGTATTTACCCGATTTGCATTATTTTTGTCGCTTACTTACCACGGGTGGCGGGGCACAAGCAAATTCCGTTGAGAAATCTGCAAGAGACACTGTGTTAAAATGAAGTCACCACCTGCTGAAAAAAAAAAAACCGACGCAAAGTCGCCCTCCTGCCAGAAAAGCCGGGGGTTGGGGGGCAACCCCCTGCCCGAATAAAAAAACGACAGAAGGGCGTCCCCCTACCGAATAAAAAAATGAGGCATGAGAGCGACCCCTATCGAAAAAAACAAACGAGGCAGGGGTCATCCCCCTTTCAAAAAAAAAGAGGCACGGGGGCGACCCTCTGCCCGAATAAAAAAATGAGGCAGGGGGGCGACCCTCTGCCCGAATAAAACAACGAGGCAGGGGGGTCGACTCCTGCCCGAATAAAACAATGAGGCAGGGAGTCCACACCCCCTGCCAGGAAAAATAAAACGCCGCAGGGGTCGCCCCCTGCCGAAAAAAACAAACGAGGCAGAAGGGTCGACCCCCTGTCGGAAAAAACAAAATGCGGCAGGGGGCGACCCCCTGCCAAAAAAAATAGAACGCGGTAGAGGGTTGCCCCCTGCCGAAAAAAACCAAATGCGGCAAGGGGCGACCCCCTGCCGGAAAAAACAAAATGCGGCAGGGGGGCGACCCCCTGCCAGAAAAAATAGAACGCGACAGGGGGTCGCCCTCCTGCCAGAAAAAAACCAAATGCGGCAGGGGGCGACCTTCTGTCGAAAAAAATAGAACGAACGCGGTAGGGGGCGACCCCCTATCGAAAAAAATAGAACGCAGCAGGGGGCGACCCCCTGCCAGAAAAAATAGAAGAGGCAGGCGCCCCCCCCCCCCCCTTCTGAAAAAAAAGAACACTTTATTTGAGGCGGGCGGGGTGCGACGGGCGGCAGAACGAGGGGTGATGGGCGGCAGACCGGGGAGCGACGGGCGGTGGGGCGGGGAGTGCGTCGGTCGATGAGGCGATGGGCTGAGCGAAATGAGGGGCGACGGGCCGGGGAGTGCGTCGGGCTGCGGGCCGGGGAGTGCACCGGGCGGCAGAGGAAGGCGTTGGGCGGCGGGCCGGGGAGTGCGTTGGGCGGCGGAGGAAGGCGTCGAGCGGAGGAGGGAGGGCGGGAGTGAGGTAATAGGAAAAGAGGGAAATGGCTCTAGTTAGGGATTTACTCGAAAATTAGCGACGAAATTAGTTTGTTTCCAAGCCATCATAAATTTACATGAGTCATTAGCGACATAATATTTTTGTCACTAACGTCGTCGAGAAGTAGCGACAGAAAACCTTCTGTCGCCCAATCTGTCGCTAATCATCATGTGTGTTGTGACAAAAACGGGCCGTCACTACGTAGCGACGGATTTAGCGATGGATGGTTTTTGGTCGCTACATCCGTCAATATTACAAATCTTAGCAATGGATTAGTTTCTCTCGCTAATCCGACACAAAGTTGCGACAGAAAATATCCATCGCTACTTCGCATTTTTCTTGTAGTGAATTTAAATTACAAGATTTTGGAATAATAACTTACTTTGATTTTTATATAGTAACCAATATATTAAGATTGGACAAAATAGCCATTGTTGGTAGTTCTTTAATTTATTCTGGTAAGAATTTTATTATATTAGATTGTGTTTTTCTACTAAATGTAGGTCAATACTTGACCTATATAAACTAAAGAAAATACTTTTAAAAAATCTCTTATATTTATACAAAAAATTTAAAAGCTATTTTAAAATAACCTTAAATTTTTATAAAAAAATTTACAGAGTTTCCTCAGTAATAACTCAAATATTCAAAAAAGGTCTTGAACTCGATTTTGACTTGTAAAAATTCTGAAATGACTTTTTATCATAAAAATTGTAATAAAGGTTTTTAAAAAAATGATTCGAATGTCTAGAAAGGGTTTTGAATTGTTTTAACAAAATTACCTTTATAGAAGTTCAAATTTTCAAAAATATTTATAAATTTTTTGACATAATTACTACTAAAATAATTTAAAATTTCTAAAATATTTATAAAATTTTTGGCAGAATTCTGGTTATAATAACTCAAAAATTTTAAAATATTTATAAAAGTTTTGCCAGAACTGCTACTATAATAGTTCTAGATTTCAAAAATGTTTATAAAAATATTGCCAGAACTACTGCTATAGTAGTTCTGAATGTTTAAAAATATTTATAAAATTTTTAACAGAACCTCTCTTGTGTAGAAGCAGAATTTGATTATATTTTGGCAAAATTGCCTTAATTTAAATAAAAAAAATCCTAAGGGTTCAAGAAAGAAATAAGAGTACCTACGAGCACCTGCTAGTGTCTAGATGAGGAATATGTGTACTTACCTTATTTATAAAAATTTGAGCAGTGCTTCCATGATAGAATTTTGAAATTTCTACCAAATTAAACAGAACTTCTATTATCTTGACTCAAGAAGTCGATTTTGGTCGGTCAACATTCCTTTGAGGATACAAAGACCGTACTTGGATAGAGGCAAGGGGCTTGAAGTGTTTTGATGGAAGAAATCAGAAATTTAATGGAGGTTTGGGTTCAAATTTTTAGAGAGAAAGGGCTAGATTAGAGAGAGAAAATGGGAATAGGAGAGTGCTAGAGAGAGAAAATGAGAGATGGAAATTGTGTAGAGAGACAAGGGGGTGAGGGTTATTTATAGCCCCCAAAGGATGTGGCACCCTCTGCTATGAGGCCCTCAACCCCCCTGGGTGTCATTTTTCTGAGAAAGGATGGGGTGACTCACCCTCTCCCTTGCCAAGTATCAACAAGAGAGAGAGGGTGAGTGTCACCCTCTCTCTAAAAGTTTGACACCTAGATAACATGGTTTTGTAAAACCAAGTTCTTCCATGATTTTTAAGAACATGGTTTTTAGATGTCATATAACCATGTTCAATCCTTTTAAAAATAATAAAATATTAATAAAATATTAAATTATATTTTAATACCAAAATTTTATATCTGAGTTGCCCTTATTGAGATCTCATATAAGCAAATTACCACTTGGGTATGGAAAAATACTATTTTACTCTTTAGTGGTTTAGAAATTTAGTTGAACTTGCCACTGGGATGACAAATTACCATTTTATCCTTGATAATTTTATTAATTTCTTAAAAATACCCTTGACATAAAAATTACCTTTTTAATCCCTTTATAGTTGGGTATGTCACTGGAGTAGCAAATTATCATTTTGTCCTTGATAATTTAATTATTTACGAATGTCTCTAAATTGTGGACTTTGAATAACTCTTTGTTTGGATCTATCAAAGGTTCAATATAAGTTTGGATCAGTGTTTGGATCCAATAATTATTCAAATCAGGATTTTTAGACTTTGAATCATATCCAGACTAGTTCAATATTAATAAAGACTTGATTTTTAGAATTTATTAAACATTGGAAATTTTTGAACATTACATTCTACGCCATTAAAAAAAATTATCCTCAAAATTTAACTATACACTCAATCAAATAGATTGGTATCTTTTTTTTCTGTATCTCATGTATCATAATCCTTCAAAAATTATCGCTATCTTTTTCGTCTCAATTTTAATTCCTTTTGAGAAAATATAAATTTGGAATTCTTATTATCATAGGAGACCTCAAAATTCTCACCATAAAGGTAATGCACCAAAAATTTTCAGAATAATAACCACGCTTCCACTATGCCACTCTGATTATGCTAACTTCAAGATAGCCTTAACTTAAACTCATATTATAAAGGTGAGTATAATTCATCTCAATTCAAAGGAAGATAAACCTTTAAAGGTGCATTCTATCTGATGATGTAAATCAATTAACAAGGCTTACAACATGCATCATTCTATTATATTCTCATGGTCAAGGTACTTCGAGCTAATGTTTTACGTATCGTACCATCACAGTATCAGTATCTAGGCCAAGACACAACTACCACCAGATAACACGTAGCATACAACCATCACATATTATACCCTCTCAGTACTAGCTCTCACATCCAAAACTCTAATACCCATCAGATATGTGTCATAATCATATCATGTCCACATACTCATAAGTATGGGTAACTAAGTATCACACCAGTACTTGGGTCTAGGCCAAAATGTGATATACACAATGATAGTCAACACAAAGGTTAACTCAAAGATACTTGCTTGCTACCACAGATCATATGCGAGTCAATCAAGTTCATCAATGTTAATAACCAATCATGTATCATAATTAATATTATTATATAAATTGATTTCATCTTGTGTAGACATATCTCAAATCAATTCCATTGATTCATTTATTTATCAGACAAAGATATCACAATCTTATACTATACTTTAGAAAGCTTAACTTACAATTGGCTAGGTATCGTTCATTGATTCTGTTGTGGTATCATTAACACAAGCCCTACACATACAAATCAAATTTGACAACATGCGCTCATATTAATGATCAAGATAATTTATATTAAGTTCAAAAATTTAGTATTAATATGGCTTGCAACCCCCTCGGGCCACTATTTCTACTACCATGAGTTTTCAACATTCTATATCTGCCAGTCTGCCGTCTTCTTGCGACAATCCTTCACATAGTGGCTCATTTTACCACAATATAAGCATCCTCTAGTGTTGTGGGGGCATGGTTGACCATTGTGGAAATGGTTACATCCTGGATATCTTGCATTTGGTTGTTGGGGCGAGGCTTCTTCCGGTTACTTCTGCTTCTTGGTCTATGGGTCAAGCCTCTCTTCTTCAAACTTCATCTTGAGCCAACTCTTTTGGACTCTGGACAATGGTACTTTGGTCGACTGGTACATTTGTAATTCTTTTCAGTCCTCTTGAAGTAAGGTGGTCACTTTAATGACCTTATCTAATGTCTTTGGTCTACTAGTAAATACTTTGGTTCGAAGTACTAACTTCAGTCTTCTGGCAAATTTCATTGTTTGTTCTTCTTCTGTATTATATACATGCGGACAATATTTTTTTTAAAATTTTTAAATTTGATAATGCATCTAGGTAAGGTGAGTCCTTGTTGCAATTTGATGAATTCTCTCATCCTACATCTCCTCTCATGTTTGGAAAAGTAGGCAGCATAGAAGACTTCTACAAATTGTTCCCAAGTAACTAGTTCATTTTTAAATTTAATTTCTAAAGTAGATGCCCACCAACGTTCTGCATCATCTCACAATCGATAGGCTTTGAAGTCTACCTTGGGATCTTCGGGCATGACCAAAACACAAAAGATCTTCTCCATTTCTCGTATCCAAACTTCAGCAACTTTCAAATCCATCTTCATCGTGAATGTAGGTAAATCCAGTTTAAGAAATTTCTCATACGAAACTTCATTTTGGTTATGGTAGGCTTCCTGAGGTATGGCTGGTACTTGCCTATTCTGGGCTTGATCACTTATAGCAGTGGCTAAATTGTTAATAGTTTCAATAACAAAGTCTAATTGTTGGTTCCGTTCTTGAGGTAGATTCATTTGTACTTGAGAGGTCATCCTATATTCGATAAATTTATACAACAACAACAACAACAACTACGCCTTCATCCCAAAACAATTGGGGTCAGCGATATGAACCAAAAAAGAAATTCATTTTGGGTCTTCCACATGAATCCTTTTCCTCCAATCATTTCTATCCAACGCCATGTCCTCGGTGAGGTTCAAAGCATTCATATCCTTTCCTATCATCTCCATCCAAGTCTTCCTAGGCCTACCCCGACCTCTTTTAACTAAATTTATAATTAAAATAAATGAATAAAAGGATAATATGTACATCAATATCTATTAAATATGTGTTTATTCTTCAAATTTCTAAAACCAACAAAACCCTTGTGTCCTTCCTATGGTCACTTAAAAAACTGACTTAGATATTCATCGGTTGACCTTGGTCTCATCAACCTCGATTGAAACATTGGGTAATATTACCTTGTGCTATTATAGTTAGAAAATCACTATTCTAATGTCATTATTGAGTGAACGACCTTACGTATACAAATATCATTTATTTATTATAAATGGATAAAAAAGTCACCACCATTCATGTATCACATACTATATGAATGTTAGGACTTGTCTTATACATGAAAAAGGAAAGTCATAAATACTCATGCATCCCATACTACATGAATGTTCTGATTTACCTTAAGCATGAATGCTTTTTCTTATCTTTTAATTATATTTTATATAAGCAAAAATATAATATAATTTAAGTACTTACAATGTAATGCTGGAGGCAGGTTGGATCTTGAAACAAAATTTTAAAACTTTGCTATGATACCAATTGTAACACCTCAAGATTTTTAACCAATGAAAATGCGTAAAAATTATTTTTTTTTTCTTTTAAAATAAACAATGAAAACAATTTTAAACTTCGGTTTAAAACCTTGGGTGAGTTACATTCTAGGAACCACAGTATCAATCAAGGTATAATTTAATTCAAATATGCCTTACATACAAAGTCTTTTATAAAAGTTTGAATAATTAAAAATTTAGAATTGAAAAAAAAAATTTAAAGTTTTTTCGAGATCTTAAAAATCTTGATTCTTCGAAGCCACTCCCATCCGAGATCCACTGTCATGCAAGGTGTCCTTTACTTGAACCTGTATTTCTCCATAACACGGGGTCAAACTTGTGACAACCTGATAAGTAAATATCAATTCTAAGTAACTTAAAATATCAAAACATATCCAGGAATCATGATTTAACTCTACTTATGAAATTCAAATTCAGATTATATGAAATACATAATTTCAATAAATAACAACTCATGTATTCAGTATGATGCAAATAATCACTCATGCATTTAATATAAATAACAATTAATGCATTTAATAATAATGACATTGTCCACCTTTTTTTATGCAGTTATTCAAATATTAAAGCTTATGTTTCGATATTTATTAACCCCGTAGGTACTCGCAGGCCACTGGTCGTCGTACAACCGAGACCATCTGAGGGTTTATTATGCCATGTGTATTTTAAGTGTACGGATCTCAAGAAGAACGGTTTGCAA
This sequence comes from Nuphar pumila, assembly GCF_984573655.1. Lineage (NCBI taxonomy): Eukaryota > Viridiplantae > Streptophyta > Magnoliopsida > Nymphaeales > Nymphaeaceae > Nuphar > Nuphar pumila. The sequence goes on along the minus strand of NC_143249.1, from coordinate 48,064,646 downwards.
TCGAGGAAAATCTTTCAATGGCCACTAAAATGTTGATTTGGATGCATCATGAACTTCTGCATAAGTTGGGGTAGTCACTTACCCTGGTTTCAAAAACCTGCGAGTAACTAGAGACTCATGAGAATCTATTGTTTTAAAAAATATTTTTACATGTCACCCGAGGCTTGTACCACCTACCCTCTCGAAGGTAAGCTAAAATTAAATTACGCCATGTGCTTTCATTAAGTTTTTTAACTCATCCAATGTTGCTCTGTATATACAAGCACTTCATCTATGAAGGCAAAAAATCACTTTAAGTTTATGTGTAAGTATGATTCATTTAACAACTTATATATAAGAAAAAATTCTGTATAATGATCTTTTTCAATAATAATCACATGCTACACATTCATCAACATGCTCCATGGCAACAAATGTTGCTTGAACCTTGGCCATAGCCTGGCTAAAATAATTCATTTCATAAACAATAATTTTAGGCATTTTAATTCAAAGCCTGCAAGGTTTCATTAAACCCTAATCTCATTATTGAACAAAAATCTTTATAACAAGCATTCAAGGCATACTAACCTGAATTGATACATGCAAACAACATTTAATACATGTAAACATGGTTCAAAGCATGCGAACATGAATCTGGTTATGCAACTATTCATGCTAACATAAATTCATGTTTACAATTCTGATATAAGTATCCAGAATATATTTAACATATTAAATTACAAGCTTTGGGTATAATAACTTTGATTTTTATGTAGTAACCGGTATATTAAGATAGGACAAAATGACCACTGTTGGTAGTTCTTCAATTTATTCATGTAAGAATTTTATTATATTAGATTACATTTTTTACTGAATTTTGGGAAATACTTGCCCTATATAAACTAAACAAAATCCTTTTAAAAAGTTTCTATTATATTTATATGAAAAATCTAAAAGCTATTTTAAAATGACTTTAAATTTTTATAAATTTTTTTACAGAGTTTCTCTTGTAATAACTCAAATATTTGAAAAAGGTCTTGAACTCGATTTTGAGTTGCAAAAATGTCAACATGACTTTTTGTCATAAAACTTTTAATAAAGGTTTTTCGAAAAAAATGATTCAAATGTCTAGAAAGGGTTTTGAAAAATTTTAACACAATTTCTTTTATAGAAGTTCAAATTTTCTAAAATATTTACAAGTTTTTTGACATAATTATTACTAAAATAATTCAAAATTTCTAAAATATTTATAAAATTTTTGCCACAACTCTGGTTATAATAACTCAAAATTTTAAAGATATTTATAAAAATTTTGACATAACTATTGCTATAATAGTTCTAAATTTCAAAAATGCTTTTGTCAGAACTCCTGTTATTATAGTTTTGAATGTTTAAAAACATTTATAAAAATTTTAACAGAACTTTCCCTGTGTAGAGGAGGAATTAGATTAAGTTTTGGTAAAATTGCCTCAATTTAAATTAAAAAGGAAATCCTAAGGGTTTAGAGAAGGAATAGGAGGTCCTACGAGCACGTGCTAGGATCTAGATGAGAAATACAAGTACTTACCTTATTTATAAAAATTTGGGCAACGCTTCCGTGGTAGAATTTTAGAATTTCTGTCAAATTTAGCAAAACTTCTACTATCTGTACTCAAGAAGCCGATTCTAACCTGTCAACACTCTTTTGAGGAAACAAAGATCACACTTGGATAGAGGCTGGGGGCTTGAAGAGTCAGAAGAAATAAAAAATTTAATGAAGGTTTTGGTTTAAATTTTTAGAGAGAAGGGAATGGGGTTAGAGAGAGACAGAGGGAATAGGAGAGAGAAAATGGGAGAGGAAAATTGTATAAAGAGAGAAGAGGGTGAGGAGTTATTTATAGCTCCCAGAGGAGGTGGCGCCCTCCACTGTGGAGCCCACAACCCCCCTAGGTGTCATTTTTCTAAGAAGGGAGGGGTTGACTCACCCTCTCCCTTACCAAGTGTTAGCAAGAGAGAAAGGGAGAGTGTCACCTTCTCTAAAATTTTGATACCTAGACTCATAGTTTTGGAAAACCCTGTTCTTCAATGGTTTTTAAGATCTCATATAACCATGTTCTATCCTTAAAAATAATAATAAAATATTAAATTATTTTTTAATACCAAAATTTAATAACTGAATTATTCTTATTCAGATCTCTTATAACCAAATTACCACTTTGGTATGAAAAATTACTATTTTACCTTTCAGTGATTTAGAAATTTACCTAAACTTGCCACTAGAATAGAAAATTATCATTTTACCCTTGACAATTTTATTAATTCTTTTAAAATACCCTTGACATAAAAATTACCTTTGTACCCCTTTATGGTTGGAGAATTTATCTAAATATGCCATTGAAGTGGAAAATTACTATTTTGTCCTTGATAATTTAATTCTTTATGAATATGTTCATGAATTGTGGACTTTGAAAAACTCTCTATTTGGATCTGTCAAAGGTTCATATATAAGTTTAGGTTAGTGTTTGGATCTAATAATTATTCAAATAAGGATTTTTAAACTATGCATCATATCCAGGTTGGTTCTTTATTCATAAAGAGTTGATTTTTAGAATTTATTAAATATTAAAAAAATTAGATATTATATTGGAACTGTGAAAAAGCATCGAAAGGGCAGGAAAACTCATTTAGTACATATCAATTCCGCACCTACCCATCTCTCTCTCTCTCTCTCTCTCTCTCTCTCTCTATATATATATATATATATATATATATATATATATATATATATATATATATAGAGAGAGAGAGAGAGAGAGAGCTACTAATTGCCATGCAAATCGAGCTTTCAAAGAGTTTTTTCATTTGTTCCTTAAATTTGATCGTACATACGTGTTCTACATGATTTTATAGGATTTGACTCTTGGATCATCTAATTTCGATACACAAGTAGGTTTTTATAAGGTTCCAAAAATCAATGGTCTAAGATTTTTCTAAATATTCAAGGCTTAAAAAATCATGTTTTCATAAAAAAAACATTACCCAAGTATCCTTTCACAATAAATCAACCATGCCGAATACATCTGGATAATCAGATTAAAGTACTACATGAGGAAAACCCTTTGAAATACCGGTTAGCACGACAATTAGCTAAAAGGTGGTTGGCATATGTGCTAGGCGTCGATCGTGCTGGCGTCGAACGAGGTTGAATGTGCATAGTGCATCTGCATATGTTTGGTTTTTTTCACTTTTAGCAGTGGTCTTGGACCGACACTAAAGGTCTGGGTGAAAACCTGCCCGACCTTTAGCGGCGGTCTAGGACCTTTGCTTAATGTCCAAAAAACGCAAATAAACATGCGCTGCTGATTGTGTCGTCAGCCACGCACATTTGTTCGATTTAGTGTCAGACAACTTGTAAGTTTGACAATAAGTGCTACTATATATATATATATATATATATATATATATATATATATATATATATATATATATATATATATATATATAGAGAGAGAGAGAGAGAGGGGCATTTCCAACACTTTTTTTGCAAATCCAACCATGTGGATTTGCTTGGCATGGTGAATTTACTAGGAATCAACCTTTGAATCATGTATTTTTGATGAAAAAATATAATTGTTGAAAGATTGAATGTTTATGAAGATTATGAGCGATTGATTTTACATCAAAATTGGATCACATAAGTACGGTTAGATTCAAGAGAAAAGAACAAAAAATCCATGAAAATCATGGTTCACACATTAGTTCTCATATTATAGTGACTATATAGTGTGTGGAGTAAAAGTGAAAATGTAAATAATGTGGATGAAGAGTATTATAAGTTTACATAAACTTTAGTTTTTTACTAGTACTATGATAAATAGTAAGGGTTAATATTTTTTTAAATATATTATTTCATTGATATCAAATAAAATAAGTAATTAAACTTTTGAATAACACATATATCACAACTTTTCATTGAAAAAAATCTTATTTAAGAAATACTTACAAAAATAGAAACATGTTCCCCAAAAACGAGAACAAGTTTTTTATAATAAAGTAAATAGGTTGGATCCCATGTGATGTGAAACGGGTTTCCCACTTGCTGAGAATCGGGTTTCTCATAATTTTTTTATAAGTAATTCTCCAATGTTTCAAAAACGGTTTCCCAAGAAACGATTTTCCCACATGTAAGCGGAGCACTGGTAAAGCAGACCTCATGTAGTTGGAATGTAGATTGATGATAATGTTAATGATATCATTTGGGACATGCTCACCATAAAAAATAACAATAATAGTATCACTGTTCGAAACTTTTCTGCAGCCATGCCTGAAAAAATGTGATTTTCACCCGTTATTTAACTATAGCCGTTCATCCTGAAATGGATGGTGATGATAGCAGAATAAATTACACATATAGGCAACCAACAGAGAGCGGATTCTATAAAACGCTAGGTGAGATTAGCAATCTCACCCAGGGTTTACAGCCACAAAACCCACCCCACTGCACAAATCCTGGTCTCTAATAGTTTTTCATATTCAATAGACTTTCGTTAATTCCCCTATTAAGCTAAAGGGGCACTCCGATCCGTTTCTTCCATGAACCGTCTCGCTTGACGATACGAAAACTCCAAGTACCGTCTCAGTCTCTGCAAATCAAGCCTCACATTCTGGGGCTCCAAATAGATGTTCTTGATATTCATCCAACTCTGCCTGACCACCGATTCCGGGTCTCTCAACACCACATCGTTCCTGTCGTACCTGTCCACCAAGCTGCTCTCTTCCACCTCGATCTTATACTGTACGTACTTCAGCCCCATGGCCCGAGCCGGCTGGCCGAAACACGTCTCGGAGACCCAGTCGGCGCCGAGCGGGATTACTTGCAGCAGGACGGATCCGGGTCGCAAGAACATGAAGTGGGTCAGACCCGCCCCATGAACACCCATCATGGCATGGCTGGCGTTAATCAGGCGGTACGCCTCTCTGAGGTCCGTGGTCGGAGTCGGCTGGAACGTCTTGACGGCGAACCCGATCCTCTCGGCGAGGGAGATAACGTCGGCCTGGTTCGTGATGGCGCGGCTTCCGTTCCGGACAACCATCACCAGTACGGGTCGACCCGATGCGAGTTCAAACTCCCGGACGACGTGCCTCTCAACGGCGTAGGACTGGCCGAGGAAGGCGCGGAAGGTGGCCATGGTGTGGCCGTTGGGCGTGAGGGAAGGGTCGATGGTCATGTCGCCGTGGGATACGAGCCCCACGATTGCACCGCCGTGGAAGCAGTGGGTGGAGGTGTCGTTGTCGAGGTTGATGGGAGGGTAGGGAGAGTGGCTGTGCAGGACCTCCTGGTACTTGCGAGCCCACCAGCTGCGGAACTCGGAGACGACGAGCACGAGCGAGTCGTGGTGGGTGCTGCGGGCGAGTCGGGAGGTGAGGAAGAGCGGGATCAGGCCGTCGTTGAACTCGTGGTAGAGGTTGCCGGTGTAGCCGCCCGTGCTGAAGACCAGTGCTGTCCCGTCGTGGTAGACGTCGCAGATGGTGGTGTTCGAGGCGGTGGTGCCGACGGTGAGCTCGGTGATCTTGGGCAGGAGATGGTGTTCCCACTTGCGAGGGTAAGGGCGCAGTTTCTGCGTGAGGGGAAGGGAGTTGTTGCTGGTGGTGGTGGTGATGTTGGAGGGGTCGGGGTGGAGGAGGAGGAAGGTGCGGGAGATGGGGTCCATGCGGGTGAGGCCGTTGATGACGCACACATTGTAACGGTACTGGGAGACGTCGCAGGTGATTCCTCTTCGGTTAAATGGCTCGGATTTCCTGATTTTTGCTGCAGCACACAGAGAGAGAGAGACGAAAGAGGATCAACATTATCACACATGAAGATCAACAAAATGTTGAACCCAACAAAATAGAAAACAAAACTAAAATATAGAAAAACAAAAGCAAAAGGAAAAGAAACTACTGCCAGCTAGCAACAAACAACAAAGCCAAGCTCAACCAGGATCCTCTGGAAAAGAAGGAACCACCGATGAGTGAACGTTGTTCAGACGGAAGGAGAGGTCTCTAAGATGCATACGTAGAATCGTGTATACATCAACCAAGATTTTATGGACAAGATTGTTAAGGATGACCGGAATTTGACGGAAAGTAGCATCATTGTGTGCCATCCAAACAAACCACCAAGTAGTAAGCAACTATGTCTTTCAGATCAGTCTTCACCGCTTGCAACGTCTAATTTCAATAGGGCCTAGGAGCAGATCAAGCGCAAAAGACTCCTCTTTAACAGGGCCACGTGCTATTAAATAGGGCCACGAAGATTGGGCAGGACCAAAATAAATGAAAAGTAGTTTCTTCAGCAGCTTGACACAGCACACACCAACTTGGGAACTGAAAGCCCAACTTCTTTAAATAACTGTGAGTCTGAACCCTATCATGCAAAATTAACCAAGCCAAGACCTGAGATCTTGGGGTAGGGCCCTTACCCCATAACGCACACTCAGGGAACCAATCTGCCCCTGGGGCGAGCAACGATCTATACACTTTATGGGTGTGGAACGCACCATTTGGTGCAATAGCCCAATGCAACCACTGATCATAATTACTTGTATCCCCAATTTGATCTCTGAAGGACGATAAGGCTCTCAGCCACATGCTTCGCAAGTGCGAGAAAGCCAGTTTCAAGGTCAGTATTCAAATTTCAAGATCAATATTCAAACCACATTTTATTCTTTTTACATGAACTCTATGTCAACATACACGAGAATACGAGCCCCATGTGCATGAATACGTGGCGCTCATTCGATCCCCCGAACACGGACGTGAGATTCAGTAAATCATCGGGGGCGAACATACACAACCCTCCCCTCGTTTTGTTTCACTCAATCTAGGAGGAAGACGGCCAACTTTTACATGAAAATGGGCAATTTCCCCCACAGTGGGTGAAACAAATGCCTCCCATGCGGGGATCAATGTGGCCCACTTTTTCATGCAGAAATCCTTTCGTACGGCCCCCAAGCTAGGGGAGCACTTTCCCATGGGGCCATGTCAATTTTTGGCGTGCTTTTCATATGAAACGCTGTTCAATTCCCGTGCTTTGAAACCAAATTAAGGGCCCTAACAATTAAAGATGAATAGATTTTCAAAATATGTAACCAATAACTCATCATTTTTTCTTGGGTATTGTCAATAAAGAAGTAAATATCTAAAAAAAATCACTACATTTTCATTCAAACGATAATATCGTGACATTTTGATTTTTAAAAAGGTATATCAAAATATTTCGTTGAGTTCGTTAAGCAGTAAATATAAGAAGTATCAGGTTTTTCTTGGATGCTTTAATTTTTATTAGTGTTATAGGGTCGGCGACAAATAGAGAAATAGAGGCGACAAAAATTGTGGCTATTAACCCTCATCCTTGTAGTGTATCCGTATTGGTTTAGTGAGGTCATATATCACTGAGCATGAATGTACCCTTATTATGCTTGAACAATGCTCGGGCTTGGCCCAAGCACTAACAGACTAGTTCAAAATAACTTGACTGTTAAGCATCAAACTGCTCTTTGGGAAAAATCTTGCAAAAAAAACCTAAAAAAGGATATAAAAAATGTGAATCATTAGAATATGAGAACTAATTGTGAACCGCTACTTTTATGGATTTTTTGCCCTTTTATCTTGAATCTAACCATACATATGTGATCTACATGGTTGAATTTATAAGAACCCCGTACTTGAATCATCCGATTTTGATGCATAAACATGTTTTTTTTAGGGTTTTAAAATCAATGGCTTATAATCTTCATAAATATTCAAGCATTCGAAAATTACATTTTTTCATAAAAAATACATGATCCAATGGTTGATTCCTAGCAAATTCACCATGCCAAGCACATCCACATGGTTGGATTTGCAAAAAAAGTGTTGAAAATGCCCATATTTTTAATTCTCATATTTCAGTTCTCATATTCTAATGTTAAAGAAGTAAAATGCCATGCACATCCAATGGTTGATTCCTAGCAAATTGGCCTTGTCAGTGTAAAAGTAAAATAAGTGGCAGCTTGAAATTATCACGTTTTTTTTCATGTTGTGGCTAAACTGCCACTAATCCCTAATCGATTGTTCAAATTGATTCCAACAACATTGAATCAATTTAAACAACTCAAAACAAACGTGCACTTATCAATAAAGAGATAAAAATACAAGATTAGGGATCAACCTAGCTATATTACCTAGCTCCCCAATCAGATGAACACTCAGCACCCCCACAACCAACAACCCTATTAAAAGAGACCACCACTCTATATGGAAACTGGTGATATTAGTAATGACAAACACCTCCCAAAATGCCTTAATTAGGGCCATAGGTATGGATCTGGGAAGCTTTTGAAAGCAAAACCCCCTTTATTCTCAACTTCTACAATGAGACAAAGTTACCATTAAGCATAAGCACGTCTCACCTTTTCTTCCTATTGTTAATAAGATCAAAATACCCTCCAACAAAGTGGAAAAAATGACTTACTAACCACAAAGAAAAAAAATGGGTAGTGATTGATATCACCTAAACCAACCTTTCAAGATCAAATAGCCACTTAATTGCAATATTTTTATAATATGGCCGATATTTGTTACATTTGTAAAAATTGGACCTCCTGGCAAAAGAAATTGTTGCGATTGTTCCCTACCATGACATTTCTTCAGTGTGCAACGACAATTTTCCTCTATTCAAGCAGGAGAGAAGGATCGGGGGGCTTTCATAAGGAAGACTTTTACACACAAAAATGAAGTCATCAATGCAGAAATCAACAATCAAGCCACCTTATTTTGAATTCATGAGCTCCTACTTATTTCTTCATTTGACTTATGAATAGTAATATTGGAAGAATGGGGTAACTGAAAAAAGACATGAAGGGTTAGCGTAGTTGGATCAGGCCTTGGCTGATAGACGGGCAGTCGGGGTTCGACTCCCGTGGGCGCTACTCCTAGCTTAAGCCAAAGCCCAGCATAGGCCTTAGAGGTGAGTGTGATCCGAGCCTTGGCGTTTTACGCTGCCAGGTTCCGATCCCGGCTTCCCAAGGCAAAATACGAAGAAAAAAAAAACTGAAAATGACTTGCATGATTGCATCATCTCATGAGTTCCTCACGTTGTTTGGCTTCAGATATCCCAACCTCCTACCATAAGTAGATTCTGATTAGACAAACGGCCATATCCGTCAGGCTCGATCCATTTGGACAAGTTAGAAAATGATTCCTCAGTACAGATTCAAATGGAATCCACTCTTTCATGTACAAATTTGGACGCCATACGTGGGCAGGTAATTGAGTTTGGTCTGGTAAAGGGTCTTCTAAATCAAGACGGGATCCAGGCAGGTCTGATAGTGCCTGATCCGAATAAGTTGATATTCAATTGTACCTAGGTCTGATCCATATCCTATATGCTTACTCGCCTAAGCTAATGGACCCTCGTTTCAGCTAAGATATGTGGAGTCTCATCTTATATGTTTATGCCCGGATCTTATGAAGGCTCCAAATCATGCATAGTTTCCATGGAAGGCATGCTTCTTCTTAAGAGAATGTTTTAGTTATATTCAAACTAAATATGGGTCAGGTAGAATCCTTGGCTCTAGATCCAATTGCAAATTGCATGACCCTTTCTTGGTTCCTCAATGAAACTAGTGAGTTTTTTTAACCATGCGGTCCCTACTTTTAGGATCCAAACCCGACAGTAATTCCCTTTTTATCGATTTCAATGTGGCCTAACTAGCGGTGCTGCCTCATTCTATTGTGAGACAATTAAAATGGTTCCAATCCATATCATATGAAGATCCGTTTCACAGGATCCATATACGGAATCGATCAGTGATTGGGGGCCCATATCCACCCAAAAAAAGTTGGACACCTAACGGCACCCAAGGTGTCCACCCATCAACCAAAAATGATTCCATCCTTCATTCTATGTCAATCCTAGCCGTCTAGCTGATGCATCTGGATGGCAAGTTATAGTTCACATGCAAGTGAAAATACCGATCAATCTTAGCCGTTGATTGGATGGCTAGGATTGAATGTAGAATGGAAGGAATCCTATATCAAATGATGGGATCCATACTTTCCATCAACGGTCCTTTTTTACTCAAATCTGAAGGCGAGAAAGGAGAAGTTTGGATTTTACTTCTTTTTTCTTTTACTCTGGGAGAGGTTAAAGAATCTAAAATATTGCATCAATTATAGTCACAAATTCTGCTCATATCTTGAAAATATCACCAATTTGGATAAACCTGCCACATTTGGAACCAAATCTTGATGTTTTCACAAGATCACTTGTTTTCTAATTATCTCATTTTTATAGTAATATATCAAAAATATTTTCATAATATCTACTGTTTCCCTATATGTGTAGATACAATTTCTTAATAGAGAATTTCTGAAAAAAAAAAAACTTAATATAGGCCGATATTTCCTCGAATTTTCCAGAAATTCTAATTTATACCCAATATTTTCTGAAAAAATCTATAACATAGATAAAAAAATGTTGTAAATATTAACGGAAAAATCCCTGACAATATGAAATATCTCGAGAAATATTGGATGAAGAGGAAACCGGGCCGTGGAAAAAGAGAGAGAAGGATCGAACAGAGTAGAATCATCCAAAACAATTGTAGAAATTAAGATTGCTCAAAAGAACCTGAAACAAATCGACGGAGAACGCGAGATCACTAAAATCAAGATCAACATGGTGGCCGAAGATCATCACAACAATCGAGAAATGAAAAAAGAAAGACGAAGTTCTGGATGCATATCTTCTCGAACAGGTAAACGACGAGAGGTTCGATTGGTGGAAACGAGCGTTTGAATTGTCAAGGAAAACCAAACAAGAGAATTAAAAGATAGAAGGAACAAAGGACCAAACCTTGGGGCGTCGGCAGCGGAGACGAATCGGTCATACACAACGAGAGCTCCAAGTGGTGCAGCAAGTAGAAGCCGAGTCCCGTCACCACCAGCAGAGCCGCAACCCGGGTCGTTCTCGAGGGAGCCAGCCTGCTCATCAGCAGCCAACTCGGAATCCTCATCCTTCCTTCTTTCTTCTCCCCCTCCCTCGCTAGCAGAGACTTTTCCAAGAAGAAGAAGAAGATTGTAGCTCATAACTATCGTTATTTACAGCGACGACTGGTTCAGACTTCAGACAAAGAATGCTAAAAGTAGGGAGATATTTATTTCGATTGATTATTATTGCTTAATGTTTTACTATTATTTATTCAGTTGCAAATGGGCTGGATCCGGATAGTATGCATCCCAACCTGGGTCGTATCCGGCACAATTCTCATTGGGTCTGTTAGGGGTGCCAACGGGTCGGATCTGGTTCAGAACCCAGGTGGGACTGAACCTGGATTTGACTATGATGTGCTTGTACCGGGTCTGGACCCGGGTCTATCATAAGAAAAACGATACCCTGGGTCCTACAAGGATTACACCAACCAGATCTGGTAAAATAATATCGTTTTGCCTTTTTTACATTGATCATAATAGGAACTCGGGTCAGTCCGGGGTCTGGTATGAAATTTCATAAACCACACCCGCCTCTGTACATTAATCAGACCCTTTGGGTCTGACCCGGATTCTAATAGGACCTTATTCTTTGTCACCAAACCCTGACCCTATAGGGTTTTGTACGGGTTGGGTCTGGGTCAAACCCGATCCATTGATACCACCAGGACTCTGTTGGATCTGCGGGTGGGCAAATCTAAGCGGATTCAGTCAAGGATTGGGTTTTACCATAACCGTTCTACATCTTCCTCGTTAAACTAATAGGTTTGTGGCCTAGTTTTAGAGATGTGAAGGGTTCGGGTTCGGATTGGATGTCTACAATAACAAATCCGACTAATCAGATGTTGGCTAAATAGATTGGGACCCAGATGGTGAAAAGCTCCTACCAAAATTCGGTTTTGGACAAATAATCGGATTTAGATATTTGTCAGCTTAAATAGCAAAAAATCAAAACCATATCTGCATCTAATCATAAGTGGATATGGTTTTGGCTTACCAAATCTGTCTAAATGGATTCAGATTCAGTTGGGTATTGGACATCCCTACCCGTTTTTGACAGATTGAGTAACAAAGTAGGTCTGATCTTAACCGGACTGGCACTATGAGGTCTGAATTTTTTCCAGATCCAGACCAGCACTTCAAACTTGAAATAGTGTCAGTTTAAGACTGACCTAATCATATAGAAGCCATTATTTTTTTTTTCAAATTATAGGGTTACACAGTTGGAGTCCAGTGACCTGGCCAGCCAGCTAGGTATGACCCGGATCAATTGAGATAAAACATGGGTTTGGGTTAAGTTTGCAAATGAATTGCTCATGATCCTCATCTGAATTAATCCATTTAGTGTGCATTAATTATATCTGATGAAGTGTATTAAATCTAGATTTAAAACATATGGTTTGGAAAATGACCGTACTCTACGGCAAATATGACACATTTCTCAAAAACTTTGCAATTTTTGATATTCTCTCTATGTTCAAAATGGTAAATATCTAGATTTAAAAAACCTGTTTACCCCTTTGCACATGCAATTTTCTAAATATATGTAAATTTTCTCTCAAATATGTGATTATTTTTTTGTAGAATCTCAAGTATGTATCTCTTTGCTCCAATATCAAAAACTTGTGTTTTTATAGTGGTTGGAAAGCTGAGAGATAGACCTGTAATTTTTTTTTATATTTTAAGTCAGATCCAAAAACCCATATAGGGTTCATATTTTTTAGCTCAAAAATTGGAATAAAAGCATATTCTACAGACCGAAACAGACGCAACTGCACCTTTTCTTTTTGTTCTGCACAATCTTTTAGCTACATGCGTTGAAACTTGAAAAAAAAAAAAGGTAGAGATAGATCAGGATGTTATCTTTTCAACACTACCAATATTACATTGTTTTGATGAGTGGTTGGGGAGAAACGTCATCTGGAACATAGATTGTTTGATTATTCTAGTATGATGAGCAACCTTCTATTTCGATTTTAGAGCTAAAAAATGAGAACTGTAAAATTTTTTTCGAATCTGACTCAAAATAGAAAACTTATAAGCCTATGTCTTAGCTTTTCAACGATTATAAAATCATAGGTTTTCGACATCGGAGCAAAAAGAAACAAACCTAATAACAGAGACTATTCTGCAAAAAATATATATGTGATTTTTACATATATTTTATGTGATTTCCTCTTAAATATATGTGATTTCCTCCTATATATGTGATTTTCTCTTAAATATATACAATTTTCTCTTATATATCAATTTTCTCTTAAATATATGTGATTTCCTTCTATATATGCGATTTTTTTTTAAACATGTGATTTTTCTCTTATATATGTGATGTTCGCCTAAATATATGCTGATTTTTTCTTATATATGCAATTTTCTCCTATATATAAAGTTTTGCATATATTTTCTACAATTTGTTCTTAAATATATGCGATTTCCTACTAAATATATATGATTTCCTTCTATATATGTGATTTTTCTCTTATATATGTGATTTTCTTTTATATGCTATTTTCTTCTAAATATGTGAAGAATTGCTCCTTTATATGTAATTTTTCATTCATGAAAATTATATATATTTAAGAAAAAAATACTGAGAGAAAATTGCATATAAAAAAAAAAATTGCATATATTTAGGAGGAAAATCGCATATATAGAAGAAAAATTACATATATTTAAAAAAAATCACTTATTTATGAAAAAAATTGCATATATAGGAGGATTTCTTGTATGTTTAGGAGAAAATCACATATATAAAAGAAAATCATAGAAAATATATGCAAAAATTTCATATATAGGAGTAGCATGAACCTCAAACCTTGGGGGTAAGTATAGTTCATCGAACACCTTAAGGGCAGATATAGCCTCTCGAGCTCTTTGGGTAGCTATCGATGAACCTTTGGGGCTCTTCGGATTGCAACTAATGAGCAAAGCTATAATGATGGGAAGTTCATAGTATGTGTCAATTTGTACTGTGTTGTTTGTGGGTGGTTCATATGTCTGGTCAGCAATCATAGACTCTAGAATTGTCTACTTGGGTTGCTATGCTCTGAAGGCTATTTTCAGAATAGTCGATTAGTGTAGAGTATGATATTAAGAATGTTTACTTTGAAAATGAGGAAAGAGAAACAGTAAAGGACGATAAAATATATAAACATGTGTGCTTAGTTAGATAACTAAACTAAGAATAAGAGTTTAGAGCACACTACAGTGGTAATGGTCGTATCTTATATTTGTAAATGAAAACATATAGGGTTTTAGACTCACCTCGCTTGGTTACAACTATAGGATCAGGAAGCACGGTGAACAAGAGGATGTGACTCATGGACTTTGACTTAACTACTTGGAGTACTTTGTTTTGTTTTTGCATTTTATTTCATGTTATGGATGTATATTTTATCATTTATCTTGGATGATCATTGATAATTATGTTGATAATAAATGGATGAAGTTGATGCTTATGTAGACCTTGTTATATATATAAAAAAATTGGCATGTTTTGAGGTTGTTTTGGTAATTTTCATCTAAGAATTAATGTCCAGGAACTCGGGCTCGAGAGGCCCCGGTTCGGGTCATTACACTAGGGCAGTCAAAAGCTCCATCGATGTGGAGACTAGGATGATAGTTGGCAGCTACCACATCATTAAGGTAATAGTTGAAATGAGGAACTCGAAGTGGCAAATGCCACCCAAGTTCCCTTTTTCCCCATTTTTCCATCCTTTCCAAACAATCGATGGTATTGGGTATTCTCCAAATCCACTTTGACGCCCTCCGATGTCGAGTTTCCAAACAAAGCCTTAGTTATTTCAGAAATGGAATTGGCGATATTGTAATTTCCCTGAGCTTCACAATCTTGTTCTAATGGTAGGAGTTCAAACATATTGAACTTTATTGTACCCTGATTTGAATCTGACACATTATTTTCGGATGTGGATTTAAATTAAGGTTTGAATGTATGCTCAAGCTTGATTTTGGCTTGCATGTAGAGCTTTTTTTTTCTAATTTGTATTCATAATTACATTGGTACTTTCTATTTGATATATTTCTAGATCAAGATAAAATCTAAACAATTTGTACTTTTTAGATCGTTGTTTTCAACATTCCTTTTTGCAAGATCGAGTATTATCATTTAGTGTTTGGATCATGGTTTAACTTCACTAGATCAGGTATAGTTTATAGAAAATGATTGCACTATCTTTGAAAATTGGCATATTTTTGTAAACACCAAGAAATATGACAATTTTTTGCATATCCAAAATCATTGATTCTAGACTTATTTAGGAATATTTTACCCTTTGTATGATATTTTTTGTGGACCTCTTCACATTTGCATAAATTTGGAAATTTCTTGCTAACTTCCTTAGCTGGATTTTAATCATTAAGAGGTTTGTAAGAAATTTACGGATGTGAGGAGGTCTACACAAAATATCATACAAATCTCCTTACTTGAATTTTAATCTTTCAGAAGAGGTTCACAAGAAATTTGCAAATTTGTGTGAATATAAGGAGGTTTGCAAAAAACATCATGCGAATATCCTTGGATTTTAATCTTTTGGAGGTTCGAAAGAAATTTGTGAATTATTGTGAATGTTAAGAGGTCTGCAAAAAATATTATGTAAAAGGTAAAATGGTCCTAAATAAGTTTGGAATCAATGACTTAAGATATGTGGAAAATTTTGACATATTTCTTGATATTTATGAATATGAGCCAAATGTCGAGGATAGTATGGCCATTTTTTTGTATTGTCTACAAGCATTCTACCCATTATTCAGATTTGGATCTACCATGAACCAGACCATATCCAAACCATTTGCATTCTGTCTACTCCCATGGGTAAAAGAAGCTCCACATTCTCACCAAGATCATGCTTGTGATTCCAAAACAAACTATGTTTCAGTGCTCAATTTGGATTCATGTCAGTCCTATTGGATATCCAAATTCCACCAAAGAATAACCTAATTTTGAATTTTAGTGTAAAAAGACATTGATACCAGTTTTGACCTAATCTAGCTCCAATGGATCCAACACGAGATACAACATTGAGGTGCCGATAATGAGTCAAGGTTCGAGATCGACTAGACATGCCTTAGAGAGGACTATATTTGTGATTGGATGCTGATGGCACAAATAGATATGGAGAATCATTAACAAAAATTGTACTATCTTCAAATTTTGGCCCATTTGCAGAAATACCTACTAATTTGCTAATATTCTTTGCCTACCCAAAAATGTTGATTTTCAACTTTTTTTGAACCATTTTACCTTTTGTAGGTATTTTTCGTGGACCTCCCACATTTGCACCAATATGTAGCAAATGTCTGGTAGACTTGAACCTGCACACTGGCTTCGCAGTTTTACGTCCTATGAATGTTTGAAGATCCGCAAAAACTATGTGTATTCATCTTCCCTTGAAAGTACAAATTCTTTGTGCTCTAGTTAGGTTCTTCTTGCAAAAGTCAAGAGGACTCACACATAATTTATAACAACTTGTGACCCTCTTTTACTAATGTGATGTACTCCTTAGTTGTAATAAACATGCATGATTTTTTAGGGTTTTACTATGAATGTCAGTGAATGCATGCATAATATAGAAAAACCAAAGACCTTCTTTCGCTAATCAGATATTCATGGTTCCTTAGGGCTTTACTGCGAATGTCATCAGGTAACACAAATAAGTTAGGAAAACCAATGAATCTCTTTCGATAACCACTTTACCCTTTATTCGGAAGACATTTAACTTTCGAACATTTGTTATTGTTAAGGGTTTTGTTGCACAATGTGGTTTTAATCCCCAATCAATCAATAACAATGATTTTCCATTGATTAAACTATATTTCAGCAAACTTTTTTGGTTTATTCCTATTTCTGACCAACTTGTTGCCCATCCCTATTTTGATTGTCTATGTGGTGTTCGTCTCACTTTCATCACTCTGGCAGCACATCATTGGCATGTTTTCAACCAGTAAGTTGCCGTATATTTTTTTAACAGATGTTTTGAATAGAATGTGAATTATTGTTTCTTGCTTTCCTTCTTCCCAAATGACATCCTTCAACCAAGGTACTCTAACCCCTTGTTGGTTGATTAGATGCAAGGAAGCGACTCATATGGCGGGTAGAAAGACAAGTTCAACAATTCTTGTTTTGTTGTTCAAATTGACATGATTGGTTGATCCATCATATGAGTGGATTAAAATGTCAGCTCTACTACATCCAGATGCACAGGTATTTATGCAAGAAAAACTTAAGGATTCAAGAATGCTTAGATGGAAGATGTCTTTCGAACCTTGGAGGGGAGATCCCACAAAGTTTTCGCAAAGCATTGGACACCCATTGGTACACCTCACTTAACTGCGAATCCTATATGCAGTATCAGGTCTACCTAAGATTTGCTACTAATTGGTGTGAATGGTGTGGGTCCACATAAAGTACATGAGAAGGGTAAAATTGTTAATAAAAAGTAGGGAATCAATATTTTTGGATAGGTAGGAAATTTTGGCAAATTAGTAGGTATTTGAGAGAGCAACCCAAATTTTGAAGGCAATATGGTCATTTTTTGAATCTTTAATTTTTTTAAGTATTTCTTTTTATTGCAAATTTAGGATCTTAATCACAAATCAATCTAATATGAAAAACCATAAACCAGACCAGGGTCCATATATTCCTTGGATCTTATGAGTCCAAACAAATAAGTTAGTTGTATCCATTTAAATAGACTAAACTAGGGCAGCAAATGGACCAGAATTGGCTGGAATCTTGATACAACTTTGATACTTTATTTCTAATATAGATCCTTAAAATAAGATCAGTATGTACATCTGCATTAGAATGTGACACAAAATATTTTTATAATTAGATCAAATTCATAAAACATTTATTTTTTTGGATAAATGTTGGAGTTTTCATATGCAAAACCTTGTTCTCTGTCATCTTTTATCAGATCCATATACCATATATATTTTACGAAAAATTATCATACTGTACAGGTAATTTGATGTGCTCCTCTAAAAACCTTATAATTTTCGATATTCTCCTCATGTCCAAAATCACATATATCTAGATTTAAAAAGACCTTTTTACCATGCACACATGCGATTTCCTAAATATATATGAATTTTTTCTTAAATATGTGACTACTTTTTATAAAATAATGTATATTCTCAGATTTTTATCTCTATAATCGAACGTCAAAAACTTGCGTTTGTATAGTCGTTGAAAAGCTGAGACATAAGCCTATAACTTTCCTATTTTTAGTCATAGTTGAAAACCCCTCTAGAGTTCTTATTTTTTAGCTCCAAAATTAAAATAGAAGCATGCTCTACCGACTAGAACAAACGCAGTTGCACATTTTCTATCTATTCTATGCTATTTTTAGCCATATACAATGAAAATCAAGAAAAATATAAAAAAATATAGAGATAGATATGATGTTAGCTTTCCAATGCCATGAAGATCACCTTGATCTAATGAGAAATTGGGGAGAAACGTTATCTGAAAGATAGACTATTCAGTTATTTAAGTCTACAGAGTATGCTTTTATTCTAGTTTTGGAGCTCAAAAACAAGAACCCTATCAGAGTTTTTGGCTCTTACTCAAAACTGAAAAGTTATAGGCATATGTCTCAGCTTTCCAATGACTATAAAAATGTAGGTTTTTGATATCTGAGCGAAGAGATACATGCTTGAGAACTTAGACAGTTCTGTAAAATATATATATATATATATATATATATATATATATATATATATATATATATAATTTTTTAGTATATTTTATGTGATTTTTTCTTAAATATATGCATCTAATAGGCAATGTTTTTACCCATAAGGGTGAACTAGGAATACCTCAAGTTCCCAAGTACTAGCGATGTACACACCTATAACAAAGCCTTAGACCATGTCCTTCCTAATAGAGTTCTTTATCAATCTCTGTGTTGTTACCCTAGGTGCATTATTCTTTTTCTTTCCTTTCATTTTCTACATTAGTGTATTATACAATATCAAATATATGTTCACTAAATAATGTTTAACATGTAATCTCAAATACATATGCCTTAGTTCTAGGGTTAACAATCCATTATAGAGACATATTTGTAATCAAACGTGTCATGACACTTACAATACCCCTCACAAGGTATAAACATGACATTCTCAGAATAAATCATTTTCTAAGAACTTTGAAACTCTACATTATTTTTTTAAAGCTTAGCATTTTTTTCACTTTTCACAACATATTACATGTATCCAACCATTATCCTCGTCATACATGTCATATCATATGTTAACATTTACATGATATGACCAAGCAGTAAAAATAAACATGTAATACGAGTTACAATCCTCATGTATCTTATTGAAAATATCAGAAATATAGATTCCTTTGCATGCAATTAAATTGATCTATTCATAACATGAAATAATTAGCATACTTGTAACACATAGAATCACATAACAAAATGCATTTATGAACAATCATGTATTTTATTTATCTAGAGAGTTATTTGCAAATGTTTACTTACCTTAAATCACCCAAATCTTAAACTAAGGAACAACCTTAGTCTTTCTGCAAACCTTGATCTAAAATGAACAGAAATCCAAACAATTATTAAAATATCATTAAAGTCTCTGCTTATAAAAGCTATAAAATACTCCTAAGCCACTTTGCCAAACTATGATCTCAACCTCTCAAAGTTTGCCATCTTGCCCTATGTCAAAGTATTTCTCTCGAAAAGAGAAGTTCAGGGGGGTCCAAAAATCACCTGAATTTGATATCGAAGTGAAGAGTTATACTCAATTTACTAAATGGGCACAATGAAAGCAAAATGGTCTTTTCACCTCTCAGACGGGTCTGAATCCAGATGTTAGGATTCATGAGGGATCTAGCTGACCCTCTTAATCTGATTCTCAAATTTTGGATCAGATCTGAGTCTTATATATCCAACTCAAAAAAGTATATATATAATTTGTTTGCTCTCTTTGACTAACTAGACTAGGTTGGCCTACTAATAAAAGGTAGTTCCCTTCTTATGAGAGGTTTGTGTTTCAAATCCTAACCCCATCCTCTCATATATATTTTTTTTATGATCCAGGCTTTTATTGAGCCTAACCCAGACCAAGCCTGATTTGGGCTGAGTCCCCAAATTGAACCTAACACAGACCCAGCCTGATCTGGGTTCAGTCCTATCTTCACATTAAACCTAACCCAGACTTAATGTGATCTAGGTTTAATCCAAACTAAACCTTCTTGGTCAGTTCTTGATTCTCCAACTCGGATCCAGACCGGAATCTACTTTAATATAGATTCAAACTGGACAGAGATCCAGTATCTTATTCTCATACTGGATTCAGATCCGGATCCAGTTCATTTTGGGTTTGGTACAAAGTAGAACCAACACTCAATCTAATTGGGTTTGAGTCAGAACTGAGCCCAAACTTGATCCACTTAGGTTTGGTCCTATTAGATCCAAACTTGATAACTAGATCTCAATCTTATTCGATCTGGTTTGATCCTATTAGATCCAAACTTGATAACTGGATCTCAATCTTATTCGATCTGGTTTGATCCTATTAGATCCAAACCCAATCCGTTCTGGTTTGATCCAACTCAATTTAAACCCAGATTTGATTCAAGATAGAAAACCAAGACAACCACTATCTCAATTTTTTTCCTATATATATATATATAGGGGTGGCAATTTCTGACACGACCCGCCAACCTGACCCGCCAACCCGCCTCTTAGGCGGGTTCGGGTTGGGCTTAAGCCAACCCGTTTAATAAACGGGTCGACTCGTGTAACCCGTTTATTAAACAGGTCGGGTTCGGGTTGGGGGTATGCCAACCCGCCAACCCGTCTGACCCGTTTAATAAACGGGTTAGGCGGGTGGGTCAACCCGCCAACCCGACCCGCCAACCCGGCCCGTCAACCCGTCAACCCGACCCGCCAACCTGCCTACCTGCCAACCCGATCCGTCAACCCGCCAACCTGACCCGCGAACCTGAAAACCCGTTTACCCGACCCAACCCATTTATTAAATGGGTTGGCGGGTCGTGTCGGGTTACCCGTTTATTAAACGGGTCGGGTTCGTGTTTGCCACAGCTAACCCGTTTAAAAACGGGTCGGGTTCGGGTTGAGGTATGCTGACACGCCAACCCGCCAACCCGACCCGATTGCCACCCCCTATATATATATATATATATATATATATATATATATATATATATATATATATTAAAAAGTAGGTTGAGATGGGGAAAACAAATCTTTGTCTCACCCCTAAAATGACCAAACTTGGTTTGATTTCAACCAGATTGAGTCGGTCCTCTGACAGACTGAGACATAGAATTTTTATTCTATGTCTTGCCCCCGAAATAACTAGACTCGGCCTGGTTAAAACTAGATAGAGCTGGCCTACTAACAGGGCTGAAACAGAGTGCTTTCACTCTCTGTCTCGCCCCCAAAAATGATCGGACTCGATTTGCTAATAGGGCTATGAGACAAGGGGCTTTCGCTCTCTTTCTCGCCCCCGGTCTTGTTTTAACCAGACCAAGTCAATATACAGGCAGGCTAAGATAGAGAGCTTTCGGGTCTGGGTATGGTGACAAATAAGAAGACCCAATTAAGACCCGTGTCCAGACCTGAAGGCCTAATTAATACATGGACCTGGGTATAGTTTGTGAAATTTTATACTAGACCCGGACCCGACCCGAGTTTCGATTAAGATCCATAATTTTTCAATGTAAAAATGATAAAAAATGTTACTTTACCAGGAATGGTTCATGTAGTTTTTATCAGATCCGGGTATGGTTTCTCTTATTAGTAAACCTGATTAGGCACGGATCTGGACTCGATCCATAACTGAAAATCTGGTCCAAGTTTGATTCTACCAGGATGGGAACGAAAACCCTACCCGTTGACACCCCTACCTAAGAGTAGTATAGTAGTAGTAGGAAACTGTTTCTCTCTTTTTTCATTGTTGTAAAACATTCAGAAGTACTTAGGTAACAACTAGTACTTGGCACTGTGTTAATATGTAATAGTTGGCTAAAGAACCTAGAAGCCTAAGCTCTTCTCATAGCTATATTCTGCCAACTTGAATGCTACCTCTGCGATTGTTATTGAAATAGTCAATCTCCTCATCAACCTACAGTTTGAAGCCAGCCATGATTCTCTAGGAGCCAAAATTCGCCTCTTAAATATACCAGAGAAGCATGAAAGTCTCCATCAGTCGTCAACTGTTTAATTAGAAGTCGAACAGAAGGCCAGTGCTTAGTAGAACAATTTACAAAAGCTGCTTAACTTATCAGCTATTTACATATGGGAGCCTGACGTTTTAATTATTACTGGTTTTTCAAAGTTATAATTCAAAGACACGCCTGGTCTTAGAATGAGTCAGTTGTCCTTGACTTAATAAAGAAAAAGACTAAAAATGCCCTCATTTCTAAAACAGCATGCAACCATCACCACCACCACCATTGCCCTCATCTTTTATTTTTATAGAGAGTAGTCCTATCTCCCCATCACCACCATTGCCCTCATTTTTGAGAGGCTGTCTGATTGTCTCATCACCATCAACATTGCCCTTATTTTGAGAGAGCCCTATCACCACCACCATTGCTTCATTTTAGATTGAGAGAGGTTCTGTGGTTGCCCCATCACCACCACCATTGCTTCATTTTAGATTGAGAGAGGTTCTGTGGTTGCCCCATCACCACCATGATTGCCCTCATTGTTTTTAGAGAGAGGGTTGCCCCCCACCGTCATGCTCCAATGGATTTAGAAATCAGATGATAAGGCTGAAGGTGGAAGTGGTGGTGGTGGTGGTGGTTGTGGGGGTAAACCATCATGAGAGATACAGATTGACCAGTAAAAGCCATCGGAACTCATTGATGAGATGCGACATAGAGAAGAAAGGTGACCTGTCCAAGAAAAGAGAAAACTCTAAGGTCTCGTTTGCATGTCACGGACGGGTCACCTCTTCCCCGGTTTCCTCATCAGCGGAAACAGAATCGGAAGCCGCCAACGGGAACGCTTTCTGCGGAAAAGAGTGGTCCTGCATGTATTTTTGCACACCCGTCGAGGCAAATCTGTGTTCTCATATTTGCTTGCACATTTTGGACCCTGCAAAAACGCGTGCCCGTCGATGCATTTTCTCTAAAAGCACCCACTTTCCATGGCCAACAAACGAGCCTTAAGTCTTTAATAATAATAATAAAAACACACCCGCTCCAATCAAATAGCTATACCCTCGGCTCCTTGTACTAGCCTTCACCAGACCGGGTTCGGTTTGGGCTCACCCAGACTGGGTCAGCCTCGTAGCCTGCTCACAGTAGACTGAAATAGAGAGGGCTGACTTTATGTCTTGCCCCTGCTTTGGCTGGGTTCAGCCCAGACCACCCGCTTGCCACTGGTCGAGACAGAGACAACTCTCTCTCTCTCTCTCGCCCCCCAACCTGGTCGAGCTTGGTTTGGTTAACTCAGACCAAGTGGGTCAAGCTATAAGCACAGTGGTTGAGACAGAGAGCTCTGTCTCACCGTTTCTTTCTAAAAATGAAGAAGAAGAAACATGAAAGAAGAAGGGAAGGGAGAGGGGCGACTTACCAAAGTCACCTTCCACAACCTGCTCGAACCTCTTTCCTTATGTTCACTCTCCTTCCCTACTCTCTTTTTCTTCTGTTTTTCAAAAAAATAAGAATGAGGTTAAATGGGTTCATATACATGCCCATCCGGGTCTCCCTCTCTCTCTCTCTCATAAAGAACCTTTACCTTTCTCCACACTGTTTCATACATAAGGGAAGAGAGTTTTTTTTTTCATAAATCCTCGTAACGTTGAGAGCTTCCGCCTCTTCTCATGTTTGTGAAAGTGAGAAAGAAAAAGAAGTTATAATTTTACCTCCCTTACTTACCTTAAAAATATAGTAAAAACATTTGAAAATGTACTTGAGGGTTGTCACACCTAGCACCCTAGTACTCATACCATGGCCTACTCTACTCTAGGTTCTTGGCAAAAAGAAGAAAAGAAAAAGGCAGGCCCATAACAGAGATATCATCTTTTGGGCATGTTACATCTGGATTGAAATGGCATCCCACTTCACTTGATGGGCATAACTTGGATGGATTTTGGTGTTCAAAGTAAGAACTTTCTGATTGGTGATGCTAAAGATGAGCCATATGGAGTTCGGTAGCATATGACTATTGCTCCAATATGACTGGTAGCAATGAAGGCACAGTGCTATTGAGCTTTAAGTCATAGGTGGAATGTGTATTAAAACTCAATTGACAACACGTGTTCAACATGACGACAAAAGAAAAATTGTCCCAGTGTATTTTTGGTACGCTGATGCACATCACCACCTCTCTGCTAATGCGCCCAAGAGCTTACATATTAAAATTGTTCCATCACATTACACCGGAAGCAGGTTATATGTTCCCCCCGAATAGGGCAGTTAGCTACATCTCATGATCGGGGTCCCAAAGAGCACCACGTATGTAAGCATGTGCGTCTCGTATCCCCATGTTTGTCACCATTAATTAGCGTTGGAGTTTGATGCGATTGCAAAGACTTAAGTACCCTCTCCTCCATTGGTGCAAAAAAAAAATGACGGTTCTTGAAAAAGAGTGGTTGTAAAGACTTAAGTGCCCCGAAGATGATTATTTAAGACTCAGTCTCTGCACTGCAGGATTATCCGAGAAAGAAATCTCCCCTGGAGGAGGCCATGAACATCAACCCTCTTACTCTCTCTCTCTCCCTTCTATTTCTGCTTCTGTGCACATCCATTAGAAGATCATACATTGCTCCATCAAACACCGACTGACCTGCACATTGACTGTTGTGGAGCCTGATTCAAAGTTTTTACCCTTACAGGAGGAGGGTTTGGGGGCTCATCCCAGCGTGGGTAGCATCATTCAACTCTCACTCTCTCTCTCTCTCTCTCTTTTCTATTTCTGCTTCTGTGCACATCCATTAGAAGATCATACATTGCTCCATCAAGCACCGACTGACCTGCACATTTACTGTTGTGGAGCCTGATTCAAAGTTTTTACCCTTACAGGAGGAGGGTCTGGGGGCTCCTCCCAGCGTGGGTAGCATCATTCAACTTGAAGAGTTATGGAGTCTGATTCAGAGCTTTTACCCTTACAGAAGGGGGGTCTGAGGGCTCCTCCCAGCGTGTTCATGGCCTTTTGCCCTTACAGAAGGGGGGATTTACATTTCGTAGAACACCCGTCACCGGAACGAGATAAACACCCGTCACCGGAACGACGGCTCCGCTGAGACCTCCTCGCTAGGGAGAGGAAGACGACATGGTGGAGCTTCTGCTGGCCATCCTCAGCGCGACTGCACCGACTGGGTTGCTGTCGAGGAGGAGGGCGAGAACGGTGACTCTTAGCTTGGGCAATCTTTCTTTTGATGATTGTGGTTGTAATGTATCGTTGAAGTTAAAATGGGGAATGAAATGACAATAGAAATTGTTGAAAATTTACAGAAATAAACTAAACTCAATAACGAAGACACCACTTTTTACGGATTTGGAATATGACCTCCGGTTAGGGAGATATGGCTCTGACAAGTTGGTCCTAATTTGCGGAAGACACTACAAATCGCTATAGCGATTTGCGGAAGACACGGCTCTGAAAAGTTGGTCCTAATTTGCGGAAGACACTACAAATCGCTATAGCGATTTGCGGAAGACACTACAAATCGCTATAGCGATTTACGGAAGACACTACAAATCGCTCGCTATAGCGATTTGCGAAAGACACTACAAATCGCTATAGCGATTTGCGAATCGCTATAGCGATTTGCGGAAGACACTACAAATCGCTATAGCGATTTACGGAAGACACTACAAATCGCTATAGCGTTTCGCGATTTACGGAAGACACTACAAATACTACAAATTGTTGTAGGAAAGCCTAATAATACTACAAATCATTGTTGGAAGGCCCAAAAAAAATTTGGTCCGGAGGGCGCTGCCCCCCCCCCCCCGCCCGCTGACCGCGCAGCGGGATCCGCGCCGGGGGGGAGCCCTCGGACCCCCCTCCTGTAAGGGCAAAAACTCTAAATCAGGCACATAAGTAGAGAGAAAAGGGAGAGAGAGTGAGAGGGTTGGTGTTCATGGCCTTCTCCAGAAGGAACCCTTTACCTCCCTTGATTTCTTCTCTACAGAGAGAGAGGGTTTTACAGTGTTTTACGAAGAAGGAAGAAGAAGAAGATGACGATGGAGCAATGTAGGATCGTCTGTTGGATGTGCACAGAAGTAGAGAGAGAAGGGAGAGAGAGTGAGAGGGTTGATGTTCATGGCCTTCTCCAGGAAGAACTCTTTGTTTCCCTTGATTTCTTCTCTAGAGAGAGAAAGGGTTTTACAGTGTTTTACGGAGAAAGAAGAAGAAGACATGTTTGTCCTTTTTTTGAACAGAAAAAGAAGAAGACTTTGAAGAGTCAACATCATCCTCGACTTTCTGGATGGAGGACATGTTTGTCCTTTTTTTGAACTATTTGTTTTTTCTTTTTTGAATGAAGGGCATTTTTGTCATTTTTTCAAACTATCACTTTATGAGAAGAATAGCAATAAAGGGTACTTAAGTCTTTGCAACAACACCAGAGTCCGATGCAAAGTTATGTCAACATACACGGGAATACGAGCCCCATGTGCATGAATACGTGACGCTCATTCGATCCCCCGAACACGGACGTGGGATTCAGTGAATCATCGGGGGCGAACATACACAACCCTCTCCATTACATCTGATCAGCTGACAGGCTATATGGCAAAGTTGGATGGTGATCCTGTGCAGCACATTAAAAGTGTGCAAATCACATTGCACCTTATCTCCCTCATTGAGGGACCGAAATACTAAGCAATCAACAAAGCTTTGCAAAATCATGTCACCTTTGTCAAAACAAAGTGTTATATCCGTGACATTTCTCAAACGTCGAAGGATATATTTCACGGCTTCCTAATGTTGCTTTTCTGCATATGTCATGTAGTATACTTTTTATGAAATAGATTTTTAAAATAATATTTTCAATAAAAACAGTGTGACAGCTAGACACCAAATACTTAAAAATCGGCTCACATAAGTGGTGAAGTCCAGATCGATCTCAGAGAATAGGAGAAATACTTTGTATTCTACAGAAAACTAATATAGACTTTATTGCTTCAAAAAATAAAACAATTATTTAATTCATTAACTAAGAGTACGACCCTATGTGAAATGCTTAAACAAATAATAAATAATTAATTGGCCTTATTACAAACCCAATGAATCAAATAAATAAAATAAATCCTAATTTAAAAAGAAAAGAAAATGGTTTTCAATGCTTGAGCTTCTAGTCTTTTAATATTCTTGTATATTCTAAGGGCTCTTTGTGGCCTCGATAGGCCTTTTGGGAACCTTAAAGGGCTCTTTAGAAGCTCGTTTGAGGGCTCACCACATGTTCAACCACTTTCCTACAAAATAAAAACACAAAACGAGCAAAGCAATGCAAAAAAATAATATCAAAGTCTAATATTTCAAACAAGAAAAATAAAAAAACTAATCTAACAAACTAACTTATAAACTTGTAACAAATAACTAACATTTAACAAACTGTGTAACTGATATGTAACAACTAAACTAACTGAATAACAAACTAACTAATTAGAAATAACTAAAACAGACTAACTAAATTAAAACAAGAAAAACATAAATATGAAAACTACCAATTAAAACTATAAAGTAAATGAACCTAATTTAATTGATTAACTAAAAACACATGATTTTAATAGACCCAGTTAGCCTAATGCAAAGTTAACTAAATGACTACTTGTAAAATAAAGTAAATGCAACTTAGAATACGATTGACTAATTGCAACAACCTAACTTAACAACTAACTACGGAAGACATTAAATCAATTTACTTAGTTGATGATATAAAGTAATAAAACTAATATCTAATCTAAAGAACCTAAAAATATAAAACTGAATCTAATTAGCTAACGCAACTAAAAGAAAATTATATAGGCCAAAGATTGGCCAACGTCAATCACGTTGATGATGTGCGTGATCGACTGCATAATCAACGTGAAATGCGCATGACCTACTGAAGATGTTCCAGCAATAAAAGTTTTATTTTAAATGATATGTTTGTGGGTTTCGCAGATCGAGAATTTTGCCGATCCAAAATAGAATTCCAAGAGTATAGGTCCACGCCAAATCTGTCAAACACGTTGTTATGTGTGATTTTGGCAATAACGTGAACAACATTATTTAGCGAATCTGATAAAAAAATCTAACTCTGCTTTGGCAAAACTTGATTTCCCTTGTGCACAACACTATGGGTCAACAAAAAAAACACAATTTGCAAATCATGTAAATCTGCGTGATTTACAGATGCCATTTTTTTAAAAAAATTGTTTAATCAAGTTTTAGCATGAAACCCGAGGTTCACGCTAATCTTTTAATGTTAGCAAGATCACATCGATCTACGTGAATACGCAAATCATGCAAATATGTTTGTTGGTTTTCAGAAAGATTAATATAGGCTACGTATTCTAACAGAATATGAACTAGACAAAAACAGAATATGAGAACTATTCTATGATGCAGTGTGTTTCTAATCTAATATGCAAAAGTGAAAAATCTAAAATCACCTATTCTAGATGAAACAATATTGTAGAAAATAGAATATATGATATGCAATGTGAAAATATATTTTTTTATGCATGTAACAACTAAAAATGAATCTAAACAAACTACGAATCAAATAAAGAGATGGGAGGAGAAGAAACAAACCTCATGGTTCACCTCCGAAAGAGGGGTTGAGAAAAGGAACACAGTCTTTTCTCTGGGCTACACGTACTTCTGATGATGGGGAGAAGGAGAAGCCGACGATAGCAGGGATTAAAAGCAAGATGAAACAAGAGGAAAAGAAAGAACAGAGGGAAGAACTGGCCAAGAGTGAAACGGGGGAAGAATAGAAGAGGGAGACAGAGGATGTGTTTTCCAAAAGAGAAAGACACCCTTCTTTGCTGGAAAAATAGTTTTTATAATAAAAAATCTAGGTCACACAAATTTTCTTGAAAACCCTTGTTAATTTTCAAAAATTCTAAAAGACATCTCTCTAAAAACTTGTTTTGAAAAGGATACTTCTAAACAAACTAAAATATTAGTTGAACACTTCTAAACTAATTAAACTACAAATTAAAATACTAAAAAATACAGGAAAGAGTTTAAATATGCGTTTTTTTTTTTATTTTCAATTTAAAAGCAGTTTCTCAAAAACACCGATAAGAATGAGTTTTTAATACAATTTTTCATTAGATCATGCATAGAATAGTATGAATAAAATACAAAATATATGCATGATCAAATTTTCCCCATGCTTATTGTTTGTTAGTTCTCAAGCAAACTGACCCTGAATAACAAAAAGACAACTAACAAAGCAAAAACCTAACTCACTTTCATAGGAATTACGGTTGGATTTAGCGTATACAACAAGCTCTTTAAACCTTTGGGTTACCCAGTGGACGAGTAAGGTCCCATGAGGATTTGCAGTCACGCTACCCACAAATATCTCCATCGTGTATGCATAAGATTTAAATTCAAGAAGCATTAGGAAGTTAAGGAGTTTGTTTTCAAAAATATTTCATGCCATTACATTATCAAAACATAATTAGAGTCTTTTACAGTCCACCACAAAATAAAATTGTTTCTTTTACTTTTCTAAGAAAAATCATAATCATTTATGCTTTATTCTTGGAAAATCAAATACACACATGTTATTGTTTATTTATCTTCACTTATATGTTTTATGCATAGGTTTTCTCAATACTTATTCTTAAGCAGTGGACTTAATCTTTATGCTCTTGACTTTTCTTTATTCTGTTTTTTTTCAGATTTTTAATTTTTTCATACTTTTTCTCTTTTTTTTTTACACTATATCAAATTTCCAGTTTTCGTGGCCCGTGTAATGAGTTTTGGGTCAGTGACTCTCAGGCCAAATGACCTTAGGGTACCAGATATAAAGTATTCTTTGGACTTAATTGCTCGAGTCACTACACCTTCCATTTTCATAGTTCTACGTATAACTTGTTTTTTGTCATGTGCAATGTCAACATCCATTAAGCTCTTTATAAAGTCTATGTAGGCTTTGGTGGCTCCTAAACCAGATGACTTTAGGGAACCAGGTGTAAACACCCCTCAGGCTCTACTTGCTCGAACAAAATAGGCTATAGATATTAATTTAAACAAAGAAATGATTTCCTTTGTTATCCTTTTCGACATGGAAATCAAACACTTCAACTTGTGTCTGGGCCTAGCTACTAAGGAATACGAAGAGATCAAACAACTAAATGCATGCTATTTTCACTTTTTGAGCTTTTTTTTTTTCATTTGCTTAGTTTTCAAAAATAAACCATGCATATTCATACTTGTAATTTAAAATAAATTCTAGCATGCATCTATCGTCATTTCTTTGAAATCCATATAAATAATCATGTTTTTCTAAATTAGTGTCGGAAAAAAAATTTTGTGGGGCTTAAAAAATTTTCTAAAAATATTATATTATGTAAAGCATTCATATAAGATCAAACTTATTCCTTAAAAGCCTAATTTGTATGTTTTCATCAATGTGCAGATACATAGACAGAAAAAAAATTGGGTGTGCAAACTACACCCTCTCTCATGCTTGCATGAAACTATATTAATGCACATGAGAAACAAAAGAAATAAGAGAAAAGTAGTAGAAGTCACTTAATCCGTACTGTGGAATCTTACTTGATGTTGCCCTATACTGGCGCTGTAGAGATTTCACCTGTCTCAATATTTGCAACTCATAAAAATGCATCAAATGCAATGCATACATGATCTAACATTCATGCTCATGAACAAGGAAATAAACAAACACATCCTAAGAAAACTACGAAAGAACAAAAATCTAATCCTAAAAATACAACATACAAAAATTATGCACTACCTCACTCATCAACAAGGTCAATGACTTCGATATTTTGACTAACCACAACATAAAAAACATAGGGCTTTAGTTGTTGCCCATTGACCTTGAAGCTCCTGTTCGTACAAGGATAAAAAAATAACTACTGCTCCATGTGAGAACACCTTCTGTACTATGAACGAGTCATCCCATCTAGACTTCAGCTTCCTTGGAAAAAGATGGAGTCAGAAATTGAAAAGTCAGACCTTCTGACCAGGCTCAAATTGTTTCCTCAAAATATGCTAATCATGAAAATGCTTAGTCTGAGCCTTGTAGATCTTGACACTCTCGTAAGCCTTATTTTGCAACTCCTCAAGCTCACCCATCTGCAGTTTGCGCTCTGTGTAAGCTTAGGCCATATCAAAATTGAACTTCTTAATCGTCTAGTATGCCCTATGCTCCAACTCAACATGGAGATGACATGGCTTCTCAAAAACCAAGTGGTAAGGGGACATGCCAATCAGAGTTTTGAAAGCAGTTCTATAAGCCCATAATGCATCATCAAAGCGTTAGGACCAGTCCTTTTGGTCTAACCGAACTGTCTTTTTAAAAAATCTGCTTGATCTCCTTGTTGGAGACCTTGACCTGGCCACTCGTTTGTGGATGGTATCGTGTATCAATCAAATGTTGTACATAGTAATTCCTGAGTAAGGAATCCACATGCACATTCTTGAAGTGCTTACCCCCATCGTTAGTCATCGCTCTCGGAACTTCGAACCTACTAAAGATATTGTGCTTGATAAATCGAAGCACCTCTTTATGATCATTGGTCCGAGTGGCCATAACCTCGACTTACTTAGATACATAATCGACCACCACTAAAATATAAACAAAACCAAACGATGGCCGTTAGGCACCCATAAAGTTGATGCCCCAAACATCAAAAATCTCTATAACGAGAATGAGAAGAAGGGGCATTATATCACGGTTGGAAATGCTCCCTATCTACTAACATCGTAAGCACCTCCTACAAAACTCATGAGCGTCTCTATGTAGTGTCGACCACCAAAATTCAAACTAGAGGGCCTTTACAGCTAGCTGTCTTTCGGCTAGAAAACTGGCCTTCACAGGCCAAAGAATGATAAAACTCTAGAATAGACATGAACTCCTCCTCGGGGATGCACCTTCAAATCATCTGGTCAGGACATAATCAAAACAACTCTGGATCCTCCTAGAAATAATGTTTCACCTATAACATGAAGTGATCTCTCTCGTTCCTGTTCTAATATGCAAGAAATTGTCCAGTTACCAAGAAGTTGATGATATGTGTGAACCAGGGCAGACACTTGACGTGAAGAAGCTGCTCATCCAAGAAGGAATCATCAATTTGTCCCTGATTAGTGGATGTCTCCACAGTCAGTCTGAACAGATGATCTGCTACAAGATTCTCATATCCACTCTTATCTCGAATCTCGAGATCAAATTCTTATAGCAAAAAGATTCATCTAATGAGATGCAGTTTGGTATCCTCTTTACTCATCAGATACCACAAAGCAACATGATCAGAGTAAATGATAACCTTGGAGCCCAATAAATATGAACGAAACTTCTCAAAGGCAAATACTACAACTAGCAATTTCTTCTCAGTGGTCATATAATTCATCTAAGCATCGGAGAGGGTCTTGCTAGCGTAATAAATGATATGAGACCTTTGTTCTATGTTTTTGCCTAGAATGACTCCTACTGCATAATCTAAAGTGTGACACATGATTTTAAAATATACTGACCAATCGGAAGATTGAAGAATAGGTGCAGTGGTCAGGGCCTCCTTTAGAGACAAAAATGCCTTCAGACAGGCATTATCAAAACAAAACAACCAATCTTTAGAGAGCAGGTTGCATAACGATCTAGAAATCTTGCTAAAATCCTTAATAACCATCGATAGAAACATGCATGCTCTAAGAATGAACATACCTGTCGCATAGAGGTCGGTGAAGATAATTTAGCAATCAACTCTAATTTGGCCTTATCGACCTCAATCCCTTTCTCGGACACAATATATCCAAGAACAATCTCTTGTTGTACAATAAAATGACTCTTCTCCCAGTTAAACACGAGATTTCTCTTCATACAATGTTTAAGCACTCACGATAATTTTTGAAGACAATCATCAAATAAAGAGCTATACACCGAATTTTTTTTCCATAAATATCTCAAGGACGTCGTCAAGTATATGGGAGAAAATGACCATCATGCACCTTTGAAAAGTTGTCGGAGCATTGCAGAGCCCAAACAACATTCTCTTGAACTCGAAGGTACCATAGAAACAGATGAAAGTAGTCTTCTCCTGATCCTCGAGGTGAATGACCACCTAATTGTATCTTGAATAACCATTCAGAAAGTAGAAACAATGTTGGCCTACAAGTCTCTCCAAAATCTGGTCGATGAACGACAACGAGAAATGATCCTTCCTCGTTGCACTGTTCAACTTTCTATAATCGATGCACACTCACCACCCTGTGGTAGTCCTCGTAGGGACGCTCTATCCCTTCTCATTCAGCGCAATGGTGATCCCAGATTTATTGGGGACAACCTGGGTGGGGCTCACCCATTGACTATCAGAGATGGAATATATAATCTCTGTGTTCAGGCACTTGATCACCTCCTTCTACACCACTTTCTTCATATGGGGATTCAACCTCCTTATCTCTCTTGAGGGTTTTGCACCCTCGTCCATGATAATCTAATGCATGCAAATGATGGGGTCTATTCCCTTCAGATCTTCCACTGACTATTTAATTGCCTCTTTATACTCATGCAGAACCTGAAGAAGCTGACACTCCTGAGTGTCAGTCAGGTCTGCAGAAATGATGACGAAAAGAGTCTGATCCTTGCCTAAAAAGGCATACTTAAGCGAAGCGGGTAAGGGATTTAACTCAAGATCGGAAGGACTCTCAATGAAAGGTCAAGCAGGCTTATTTGCCAAATCAGGGAGTGGTTCGAACTGCCAAGTCCACTGCACTTCTCTTGTCAATTTATCAAGTAGACCATAATCCTCTCCCATGAGTGAAACATCATCCCCATCCTGAGGTGGGTCACTCAACGTCCATATCGGCTCTGCTTCTACCAAGTCTTGAATAAAATTGACCTGGAAAGAAGCATTCACTTCTGCAGGGCCCATTACAACGTTGAAAATGTTGAACCTCATCTTTTTGTTGCCAAACAAAACATTTATCACACTAGTGCGTCTATTGATGCATGCATTGGCAATAGTCAAGAAGAGGCGACCAAGAACAATGGGCGGCTGCCTCACATCATCCACTCCCTCTATATATAAAATGATAAACTCTACAGGAAAATAGAAATCCCCCACCTTGACCAACACGTCCTCAAGAATTCCTTGCAGGATCTTGACGGTGTGATCTGCCAGCTGCAAGGTCATCAACGTTGGCTTCATCTCCTTTTATCCAAACACATCATAAAAGAAACCTGACAAGATGTTCATACTTGCCCCAAGGTCGAGCAAAGCACGCTCGACTATAATATCTCCTATGACCCAAGAGATAATAGGAGCTCCTAAGTCCTTGAGCTTTGGTGGAGTTTGGTGCCGGAGTACTACATTCACTTACACAGTCAAATAAATCTTCTTCGGCACATTGCACTGTAACTTCCGTTTTTGCGTACAAAACTCCATACACATAACCGCCTTGCCTGGGTGGGTTTTGGGAAGGTACAGGGGAGTGTTGTGGATTCCTTCATCAGAAATTGGGATGGTTTCGCCAACTCGGGTTATAAGTTCTAGAATATGGGTTGGGCACGAGTTTAGTGAAACCTTAAGCCATCTGAGCTTGCTCTTGGATAAACTCAGGGTACTATGGTGCTATTGGGCAGTCCAACACATGGTATGTTGTAGGACACAACACACACACCTGCATGTCTGGGGAGGGATTTGACAATAACTGATTTAATTTCTGGGTCAGCATGTCAACCTTGTTTTACAACTCAAGGTGTGTCCATATCTTGTAAATGCCAGCCTTCTTCGCTCCATCTTGTGCAAGTGCAACCCTCTCAGTTCGTGAGGCTGAAGCATGGTGCATTGAATTCTTGCTTAGAGTCTCAAATAGGGCTCATGCCTTATACTCACTCCTCAGCATGAAAGTGCCCCCATAGGCTGCATCAAGCATCTGACAGTTTTTTTTGGACAACCCGTCGTAAAAGTACTGCACTGATTGCCAACAGAGTACCTGGTGGTGGGGAGACTTTTAAAGAAGATCTTTCATCCTCTCCCAAGTCTCATAAAATTATTTTTCCTCAATCTGAGAAAAACTGATGATGGTTTTTCGATACTGGTTCATCTTACTAATCGAGAAGTATTTATTGAGAAACTCTCTTTGCATGCATTCGCAAGTGGTAATTTGAACTGTATCTAAGGCCTTCAACCAGTGCTTGGCTTTGTCCTTGAGGGAGAACGGGAACAACGTCAACCTCAATGTGTCATCTCTAAAATTGTTGATCCATGCCATAGAGCAGATCTCGAGAAACTCGTCGAAATGATGGTAGGGGTCTTCGTTGCTAAGGCCATAAAAGGATTGTAACATTTGGATGATACTGGCCTCGATCTCGAACTGTGGTGCTCCTACAATGGGTCGAGCGATGCAGGAGGTGGGAGTATATTCATTGGGAATGAAATACTCCCTCAAGAGGCGGGTCAACTGTTGATTTTCAACCATAGGGCCGAATCGACAGGCTCTCCTAATAATAGACTCGGGGTCCTCAACAGGCTTAACAAGCTTGGGGTAAAGCGAGCATCGCCCTTGCATACACCTCAGGATAGACCGATGTAACAACCGTCCTAAAGCAAGACTTTCTACCTACCTAACACGTAGTGTGATTAAACCATAACAAACCACGATGCAGGTAAAATAAAATAACGAAAGAAAGCAGTAAACATACACCACACACTTGCACCCAAACAAATATTCTGCGAAAAGCAAACTATGAGCATAGTATCAATCATGCACAATCACCGCCTAGGGGTAGCCTAATAGGTGGGCCATGCAGGAATATTAAACTGGTCTCTAGGGCTCACAAGCACATGATTCTGCAATCCTAAGTATTGAAATAAACTAACAATCCTAAGTAAGGAAAATAAACTAAAAGCCCTAAATAAGTAACAAAAATGAAACTATCAATCCTAAGTAAAACGAGAATACATAATGGGCAATAAAGTGAATACTCGTATCTTTCATTGTTCTTTGACAATGATGCCAAAAATTTAGTATAATTTTTATGAAATAGATCTTTAAAATAATTTTTTAAATAAAAACAATGTGAATGTCAAACACCAAATACTAAAATCGGATCGCACGAGTGGTGGAGTCTGGGTCAATCTTAGGGAACAAGAGAAACACTTTGTATTCTACAGAAAACTAATCTATACTTTATTGCCTCAAAAAATAAAAAAATTAATTAATTAATTAACTAAGAGTGTGGCCCTCTACGGAGGGCTTAAACAAATACTTAATAATTAAGTTACCTTATTACAAACCCAATGAATCAAATAAATAAAATAAATCTTATGCTAAAAAGAAAAGAAAAGGGTCTTCAATGCTTGAGCTTCTAGTCTTCTAATATTCTTGTATATTTTGAGAGCTTTCTGAGGGGCTCGATGGGCCTTTTAGGGGCCTCAGAGGGCTTTTCAGGGGCTAGTTTGAGGGCTCACCGCATGTCCAACCACTTCTCTGCAAAACAAAAACACAAAATGAGCAAAACAATACAAAGAAATAATACCAAAATCTAATATTTCAAACAAGAAAAATCAAGAAACTAATCTAACAAACTAACTAATAAACTTGTAACAAATAACTAACATATAACAAACTGTGTAACTGACATATAACAACTAAACTAACTGAATAACAAACGAAATAACAAACAAACTAACTAGAAACAACTAAAATGGACTAACTAAATTAAAACAAGAAAAACATAAATCTGAAAACCACCAATTAAAACTATAAAGTAAATGAACCTAATTTAATTGATTAACTAAAGACACATGTTTTTAATAGACCGGGTTAGCCTAATGTGAAGTTAACTAGATGACTACTTGTAAAATAAAGTAAATCCAACTTAGAATACGACTGACTAATTGCAACAACCTAACTTAACACCTAACTGCGAAAGACGTTAAATCAATTTACTTAGCTGATGATATAAAGTAATAAAACTAATATCTAATCTAAACAACCTAAAAATAAAAAATTGAATCTAATTAGCTAACGCAACTAAAATAAAATTATATAGGCCAAAGATTGACCAGCGTCAATCACGTTGGTGATGTGCGTGATCGACTGCATGATCAACGTGATATGTGCACGACCTACTTAAGATGTTCCAACAATAAAAGTTTTATTTTAAATGATATGTTTGGTGGGTTACGCAGATCGAGAATTTTGCCAATCCAAAACAAAATTCCAAGAGTATAGGTCCACGCCAAATCTGTCAAACACGTTGTTCTGTGTGATTTTGGCAATCACGTGAACAACGTTATTTAGAGAATCTGATCGGAAAAAAAAATCTAACTCTATTTTGGAAAAACTTGATTTTCCTTGTGCACAACACTACAGATAAAAAAAAAACATGATCTGCAAATCATGCAAATCTGCTTGAATTACATATTATGTTTTTTTTCTTTCTTTTTTAAATTATTTGATCAAGTTTTAGCATGAAACTCTAGGTTCACGCTAATCTTTTAATGTTTGCAAGATCACACCAATCTACATGAATACACAAATCATGCAAATCTGTTTGCTGGTTTTCAGAAAGATTAATATAGGGTACGTATTCTAACAAAATATTAACTAGACGAAAACAAAATACGAGAACTATTCTATGATGCAGTGTGTTTCTAATCTAATATGCAGAAGTGAAAAATCTGAAACCAACTATTCTAGATGAAATGATATTGCAAAAAATAGAATATATGATATGCAATGCAAAAATATTTTTTTTATGCATATAATAACTAAAAATGATTCTAAACAATCTACGAAACAAATAAAGAGATGGGGGAGAAGAAACAAACCTCAGAATTCACCTCCAATAGAGGGGTTGAGAAAAAGAACGTGGTCTTTCCTCTGAGTTGCATGTACCTTCGATGATGGGGACAAGGAGAAGCCGGTGATAGTAGGGATTAGAAGCAAGATGAAACAAGAGAGAAAGAAAGAACCAAGGGGGAACCAAACAAAAGTGAAACGAAGGAAGAAGAGAAGAGGGGGAGGGTGACGAAGGATGTGTTTTCCAAAAGAAAAGATACCCTTCTTTGATGAAAAAATAGTTTTTATAATGAAAAATCTTGGTCACACGATTTTCCTGAAAACCCTTGTTAATTTTTTTAAATTCTAAAAGATATCTCTTCAAAAATGTGTTTTGAAAAGGGGACTTCTAAACAAACTAAAATATTAGTTGAATACTTCTAAACTAATTAAACTATAAATTAAAAAGTTCTAAACTAATTAAAACACTAAAAAATGCAGGGAAGAGTTTAAATATGCAATTTTTTTTATTTTCAATTTAAAAATAGTTTCTCAAAAACATCGATAAGAATGAGTTTTTAATGTAATTTTTTACTAGATTATGCATTGAATAGTATGAATAAAATGCAAAATATATGCATGATCATCATGTACTTGCTCATGACTCTTACTGCTCATCTATGTTTGTTCTGGTACAAACCATAACATACATCAAGTTTCCTAGTGTTGAAGCATATGAAACTTTGGACATATACTCATAGTCCACATTTGACTTGGGTGACCGCTCTTTTAATAAATTGAAATGACTTTTCAAATGAGTACTTATGAGTTTTGCATCCTGCATATGAAACCTGCTTAACACCTTTTCAATATAATCTATCTGAGACAACTTCAAAGAGCCAACTTCTCGATCTCAAGAAATTCTCATTCCAACTATTTTTTTTGCAACTCCTAGATCCTTCATTGCAAACTCTTTTGATAATTAATGCTTCAACTTGTTGATCTCTTGAATGTTAGATTATGCAATGAGCATATCATCTACATACAATAGCAAAATAATATAGCAAGCATCAAACTTCTTAATGTAACAACAATGGTTCACTGGCATCTTATGAATCTGTGGTTACACATGAATCCATCAAACTTCATATACCATTGTCTGGAGGTTTGTTTTAAACTATAATGGTGGCATCATGTAAATGTCTTCTTCTAGATCACCATAAACAAAAGCAGTTTTTATATCTAACTGCTCTAAGTGCAAGTTTTCAGCCTCAACAATTCTCAATACAAGTATGATTGTAGTTGATTTAACTATAGAAGAGAAAATCTCAGTGTAGTCAATATCTTCCTTCTGTTGGAATCCTTTCACAACTAGCCTTGCTTTGAATCTCTTGTTGCCATTATGTTCTTCCTTAATTCGATAGACCCATTTGTTATGAAGTTCCTTTTTGCCCCTCGGCAGTTAGGTCAGAACCCATGTCTGATTTGTAAATAATGAGTCTATCTCTTCTTCCATGGCTAGCTCCCAATGAAGAGAATTATTAACCTACATTGTGTCACTAAAACATTATGGTTCACCGCCATCAGTCAACAGTAAGTAATGCAAAGAATTAAAAAATTATTGAGTAGGTTTAGATGTTCTAGACGATCTTCTTAGCTCCATCACAGGTGTATTAGGTTCTGGTTGCAAAATATTATTTTTAGAATTCTCATAAACTCTCATTGCCACATCATGTTTAGAGATCTTCTTCAATTCAACCTGCTCACCCTTTCATGCATTTTCAGATTCTGCAACAGATCTATCTTTATATAAGATATTTTCATTAAATATAATATGTCTCTTTCTTATAATCATTTTGTTTTAATCATCTCAGAACCAATATCAAAATTCATCATTACTATATACAATAAAAAACACTTCTTAGACTTTGAATCCAACTTATCCATGTTATCAGAATCTACATGCGCATATGAAACACAACAAAAAGCTTTCAAGTATGACAAATTTACCACTTTGCCTATCCATGCCTCCTCTGGTAGTTCAAAGTCCAAGGGAACAAAAGGCCCTCGGTTGATCAAGTAAATTGTTGTGCTCACTATTTCAGCTCAAAATGTTTTGGGCAATCTAGCATGTATCATCATGCTTTTGGCTCATTCATCAAGATTTTTTTATGCATTTAGTAACTCTATTCTGTTGTGGTGTTCTTGGAACTGTCTTTTTCATATGAATCTTACTTACCACAGAGAACTCCTTAAATTCTTTACTGTTATACTCGTCCCTCATTATCAAACCTCAATCGCTTTATTTTTACCTTTGACTCGTTTTCAACTTAACTTTTCCACTTCTTAAAAGTAATGAATACATCATATTTATTTTTAAGCAAATAAATTCATACCTTTCGAGTAGAGTTATCAATGAAGGTAATGTAGTAGCATGAGCATCCAAGAGATGGTACAAGAGAAGGACCCCATACTTCTGTATGCACAAGCTCCACCTTTCCTATCCAATGTCCTTCTAGTCTTCGAGAAACTAACCATTTTCTGTTTTCTAAAAATATAATTCTCACAAAGACCAACATCCATAGTCTTTAAACCAGATAACTTCTTCTTTGATGAAAGTATTTTTATCCCTTTCTCACTCATATGCCCAAGTCTATCGTGCCAGATTTTAGAATCAAATGATGAATCAGTGATTGTCATGATGTTTCTTGTATCCATGGTTATGTAAAAGGTACCCATCTTGTTGCCTCTTGCCACAACTATAGCACCTTTAACAATTTCTTAAGATCTACCCTCAAAGGTCATAACATACCTTTCATTATCAAGTTATCCCACAAAGATTAGATTTCTCTTTAAACTTGGAACATGCCTGACGTTATGTAACTTTCACAGATTACCATTAACAATTTTAATTTTAATATCACCCTTTTCCATAATATCTAAAAGTTCATCATCAGCAAGATAAACTTTTTTAAAATTTTCAGCAACATAATTTTCAATGCCTTCTTTATATGAGGTCGAATGGAAGGATGCTTCAAAATATAAGATTCAATGGGGTTGTCAACACTTAGGATTAGGGAATCGAGAATTGCCTCTGTTATTATTGTATTTACAGAATCTTTATTTCGCTTATACTTTTTTTAGGCATCCTACAGTCTCTCTTTAGGTGCCCTTTCTTCTAGCAGTTCTAACAATTAGGTCTCTCCTGCTTATTTTAGGGTCTAACTTGACTCTTTTTCACAGACTTAGACATGCCACGATCTTGACCTCATTGATTTGTTTTTTCTCTACCTTCAATGTTCAAGGCAGAACCTAAGGTTTCAACTGATTCTCTTCTACGAATATCTTCACTTAGAATAAATGTTGGACTTCATCTAACTTTAATTTGTTTGAATCGAAATAGCTGCTCACAACAATCACAGTCACACCTCAACTCTCAAGCAAAGAGGACAACAAAATCAATGCCTGAACCTCATCTTTAAAGCTGATCTCCACCAATCTCAATTGGCTTGTAATGACGTTGAATTCATTGATGTGATCAGCAACAGAGGCGCCTTCTGCTATCCTTATATTAAACAAATAAGACATTAGAAAAACCTTATTCAACGTTGAGAGTTTCTCGTACATGTTTGAGAGCACCTTCAAGAGACTAGCCATGGTCTTCTAGTTTTTTATATTAAACATAACATTTTGAACCAATGTCAATTGAACAACTTTCCCAGCGCTTGTCTGTCCAACAAATCCCAATCTTTCTGTCATATCCACTAGCTTGATTCCAAGAAAGGGCTGATATAACTTCTTCTAATACAGATAGTCTTCGATCTGCATCTTCCAGAAACTGAAGTCTTTGCCATTGAACATATCGATCTTTAAGTTTTCTTCATCTGTTGTCATTGCTCTCACTCTTTTCTCTGAACCGAAGCTCTGATACCAGTTGTTAGGGAATGACCCTTCGACCTACCGATGAATTGAAGAAACAAGCATGAAAAAGCAAAAAAAGAAAACAGCCATACAACAAAAACAAAGATTTTATGTGGTTCGGCAAAAACTGCCTACATCCATAATCACATTGAGTCTTCTTCTTTTTATTGATTGAGATACATATTATAGAGGAGCATGCCTCCTTAAATAGGAGAAGTCTACGAATTTTACATGGAGTCTGCTAGTGTTGCTAGATATAACAAGGAGTCTAGGGTAAAATTACATAACTATCCTTCCAAAAATTTTGCCTTGGGGCTAATGCCCCCGAACCCCCTGTGATCATCGCAAATTTTTTTCTTTCGGTTTCCTTTTCTTTCTCATTTCCTTTCTAACCTCTATTTCCCTTTTTGAAGGGAAAATAAGAGATAGAAAGAGAAGAGAGAGAAGAAACGAAAGAAAGAAAGAGGAACCCTTTTGTGAAGGTCTCATCTGACCAAAATTTTGAAAAGATTTTAAAATTACTCGCATCCGTTTTGAAAATTTATGGGAAAATGGAGAGACAAGATTCGCTCGTTGGTACAAGGTTTGACCGTTCCTGGCGTCTTTACCAGGGGTAATTGAACCAAGAATCAAATTTATGCCTTTTACTTTGCCTAAATATCATCTAAGAATTTATTCTAAGTCTAAATGCACAAAGAATCATACTTGTGTAATGCAAATGCAAAAATGTATTCTTTTGAAAAAACAGTTTGAAAATTTGGGATTTTCCAAGTGATTCTGAAATAAATTTGATAATAGAGTGAAGAAATGATTCAAAGGGTTGAAATTGATTCGAAAAAGTTAGATTTTGAATCTAACTCGGAATTTGAAATAGATCTGGAAGGCGAGACTTGAAATTCCAAGTCTTGGAATAATCAGAACTTAGAAAACGAACTTTGATTTGAAGAAATAAGGAGAAAAGGAGATATTGAAACTGAGATAGACCTCTTGAAGTGAAAAAGAATTTTCAAAGTTTAGAATGAACTTTGAATGTTGATTTTGAATCTAGGATTCAATTTTGAGATAGAATCTTGAAAGGGGATTGAATTTCGGATTTTAAAGTTTGAAATTAAAAATGAATCTTAGATCTAGGTGGAATTTGAAAACAGAATTGGATTTGAAATCTTGATTTTCAAGATAAATTTGAATCCGAAATCTGGAATCCTAAATGGAATTGGATCTGAAGTCTAGAATCCAAGATTGAGTTGAATCTGAAATCTGGAATCCTAAATGGAATTGGATCCAAAGTCTGGAATCCAAAATGAAGTTGGATTCGAAATCTGGAATCCTATATAAAATTGGATCCGAAGTCTAGAATCCAAAAATAGAGTTGAATCCAAAATCTGGAACCCTAAATGGAATTGGATTCAAAGTCTGGAATCCAAGATGGAATTGGATTTTGAAAATCCAAATGAGACTTGTTGATGGATCTAGATTTTGAAAACCCAGATTTGAATTTTAAACTTAGGAAAAATCGAATTTTGAGATTTAGAATCAATCTCAAAACTTTAATTTTGAATTAAGAATCAAGACTCAATCTTTAGATAAAACTTTGGAGATTTTGACAAATAAAGAATAAACTTGATTTTAAACTTGAGTTTTGAAATTAGAAGATGAAATCAGGAATTTTAAAGTTATATCAAACTTTAAAATTTGATCTGAAATGTTAAATTGAATTTGAAATTGAATCCTGAAAGTGAAAATGAATTTGAATTTTCAAAGTTGAATCGAACTTTGAAATTGGATCTGGATTGAAAATTGAATTTAGAATATAGGAGTGAATTTGAAATTTCAAAGTCAATTTGGACTTTGAAATTGAAGTTTGATTTTTGAAATGAAATAGAATTGAGAAGATGAGTTTTGACAATAAGAATTGATTTGAGAAGTGAAGAAGGTATTTGAAGACACATCTCAAAATCACTTAGATTTTGAAAAGGAATGTTTGAAAACATGATGTAATTTTATCCTAAATGATGAAATGAATTAAAGAATTTGAAATTAGATTTTGAAAAGCATATTTCATTCTTTAAATGAATTAAAATAAGATTGAAGATATAATACATTTCTAACTATGGTCATAAAATATATTATATAATAATCATATTTAAATTCAAGTGAAGAATAAAACATATTTTGGTGCCTTTATAGAGTTTTGAAATGAAATTAATTTTCAATATATCCTGACTATGACCATTGATATATATTTTGAATTAATTTTAAGTTAAACTCTGATAAAGGAAGAAAATATTTTAAAAATATGATGATTTTTAAAAAGGGGTCCAGTGTGGATCCAGTGTTATCCCATAAAAGATGAAAATCATAAGTTTTGTTCACACCTTGACTATGGTAGGATTTAATCACCTTTTATTAGAATGGTGCACATGCCATTCGTGTTTCAATTTGTGAAATTTTGCAATAAAAGAGGAAAATGATATGAAAACAAGCATTTCTAGAAAATATGCATGCTCATACATTCTATGCTAGTGCAAAAATATAAAGTTTCTTATTATCCTCTAGCTATTACAATTCTAAAATTGAAATTGACATATCAAAGT
This sequence comes from Nuphar pumila, assembly GCF_984573655.1. Classification (NCBI taxonomy): domain Eukaryota; kingdom Viridiplantae; phylum Streptophyta; class Magnoliopsida; order Nymphaeales; family Nymphaeaceae; genus Nuphar; species Nuphar pumila. Next base: position 48,020,212 of record NC_143249.1, on the reverse strand, counting down.
CCTGATTTAGGAAATCAATATAAGTTTTTCATGATTTTCCTACAAAAAAAAAGGGTTAGCACAAGGCAAAAGACTATACGTAGAAGAGGATGCAAATGTGTATGACTATATCTGTCCTAATGTGAAGTACAGGTATGAAGTATTACATTTATGCTAAAATGAAAACTGTATATATACATATACCTAGATATAATGCCTATATTAAGGAGATA